>NC_045606.1:3028400-3656800 GCF_009762305.2 Zalophus californianus | reverse complement strand
TCATTGCAAATGGCAAGATCTCATTCCTTTTGATGGCTACATAATATTCCATTGTGTATATATACCACCTCTTCTTTATCCATTCATCTGTCGATGGACATCTTGGCTCTTTCCACGGTTTGGCTATGGTGGACATTGCTGCTCTAAACATTGGGGTGCACGTACCCCTTTGGATCCCTACATTTGTATCTTTGTGGTAAATACCCAGTAGTGCAATTGCTTGATCGTATGATAGCTCTATTTTCAACTGTTTGAGGAACCTCCATACTGTTTTCCAGAGTGGTTGCACCAGCTTGCATTCCCACCAACAGTGTAGGAGGGCTCCCCTTTCTCCGCATCCCCGCCAACGTCTGTCGTTTCCTGACTTGTTAATTTTAGCCATTCTGACTGGTGTGAGGTGGTACCTCATTGAGGTTTTGATTTGGATTTCCCTGATGGGGAGCGACGTTGAGCACTTTTTCATGTGTCTGTTGCCCGTCTGGATGTCTTCTTTGGAAAAATGTCTGTTCATGTCTTCTGCCCATTTCTTGATTGGATTATTTGTTCTTTGGATGTTGAGTTTGATAAGATCTTTATAGATTTTGGATACGAGGCCTTTATCTGATATGTCATTTGCAAATATTTTCTCCCATTCTGTCGGTTGTCTTTTGGTTTTGTGGACTGTTTCTTTTGCTGTGCAAAAGCTTTTTATCTTGATGAAATCCCAATAGTTCATTTTTGCCCTTGCTTCCCTTGCCTTTGGCGATGTTTCTAGGAAGAAGTTGCTGCGGCTGAGGTCGAAGAGGTTGCTGCCTGTGTTCTCCTTTAGGATTTGGATGGACTCCTGTCTCACGTTTAGGTCTTTCAACCATTTGGAGTCTATTTTTGTGTGTGGTGTAAGGAAATGGTCCTGTTTCATTCTTCTGCATGTGGCTGTCCAATTTTCCCAACACCATTTGTTGAAGAGACTGTCTTTTTGCCATTGGACATTCTTTCCTGCTTTGTCAAAGATGAGTTGACCATAGAGTTGAGGGTCCATTTCTGGGCTCTCGATTCTGTTCAATTGATCTATGTGTCTGTTTTTGTGCCAGTACCATACTGTCTTGATGATGACAGATTTGTAATAGAGCTGAAAGTCTGGAATTGTGATGCCACCAGCTTTGCTTTTCTTTTTCAATATTCCTCTGGCTATTCGGGGTCTCTTCTGGTTCCATACAAATTTTAGGA
Source organism: Zalophus californianus (assembly GCF_009762305.2). NCBI lineage: Eukaryota > Metazoa > Chordata > Mammalia > Carnivora > Otariidae > Zalophus > Zalophus californianus. Next base: position 3,655,594 of record NC_045606.1, on the reverse strand, counting down.
TTATTTGTTCCATTTCTTTGAAAAAGGTGGATGGTATTTTGATGGGGATTGCATTGAATATGTAGATTGCTCTAGGTAGCATTGACATCTTCACAATGTTTGTTCTTCCAATCCATGAGCATGGAACGTTTTTCCATTTCTTTGTGTCTTCTTCAATTTCTTTCATGAGTATTTTATCGTTTTCTGAGTACAGATGCTTTGCCTCTTTGGTTAAATTTATTCCTAGGTATCTTATGGTTTTGGGTGCAATTGTAAATGGGACAGACTCCTTGATTTGTCTCTCTTCTGTCTTGTTGTTGGTGTATAGGAATGCCACTGATTTCTGTGCATTGATTTTATAGCCTGCTACTTGACTGAATTCCTGTATGAGTTCTAGCAGTTTTGGGGTGGAGTCTTTTGGGTTTTCCACATACAGTATCATATCATCTGCAAAGAGTGAGAGTTTGACTTCCTTCTTGCCGATTTGGATGCCTTTGATTTCTTTCTGTTGTCTGATTGCTGTGGCTAGGACTTCTAATACTATGTTGAAGAGCAGTGGTGAGAGTGGACATCCCTGCCGCGTTCCTGACCTTAGGGGAGAAGCTCTCAGCTTTTCCCCATTGAGAATGATATTCGCTGTAGGTTTTTCATAGACGGCTTTTATGATATTGAGGTACGTACCCTCTATCCCTATACTCTGAAGAGTTTTGATCAAGAAAGGATGCTGTACTTTGTCAAATGCTTTTTCTGCATCGATTGAGAGGATCATATGACTCTTGTTCTTTCTTTTGTTAATGTATTGTATCACGTTGATTGATTTGCAGATGTTGAACCATCCTTGCAGCCCAGGGATAAATCCCACTTGGTCGTGGTGAATAATCCTTTTAATGTAATGTTGGATCCTATTGGCTAGTATTTTGGTGAGAATTTTTGCATCCATGTTCATCAAGGATATTTGTCTGTAATTCTCCTTTTTGATGGGGTCTTTGTCTGGTTTTGGGATCCAGGTAATGCTGGCCTCATAAAATGAGTTTGGAAGTTTTCCTTCCATTTCTATTTTTTGGAACAGTTTCAGTTGAATAGGTATTAATTCTTCTTGAAATGTCTGATAGAATTCCCCTGGGAAGCCATCTGGCCCTGGGCTTTTGTTTCTTGGGAGATTTTTGATGACTGCTTCAATTTCCTTAGTGGCTCTAGGTCTGTTCAGGTTTTCTATTTCTTCCTGGTTCAGTTTTGGTAGTTGATACATCTCTAGGAATGCACCCATTTCTTCCAGGTTATCTAATTTGCTGGCATAGAGTTGCTCATAATATGTTCTTATAATTCTTTGTATGTCCTTGGTGTTGGTTGTGATTTCTCCTCTTTCATTCATGATTTTGTGGATTTGGGTCATTTCTCTTTTCTTTCTGATATGTCTGGCCAGGGGTTTATCAATCTTGTTAATTCTTTCAAAGAACCAGCTCCTAGTTTCGTTGATCTCTTCTACTGTTCTTTTGGTTTCTAATTCATTGATTTCTGTTCTGATCTTGATAATTTCTCTTCTACTGCTGGGTTTAGGCTTTATTTGTTGTTCTTTCTCCAGCTCCTTTAGGTGTAGGGTTAGGTTGTGTATTTGAGACCTTTCTTGTTTCTTGAGAAAGGCTTGTATTGCTATATACTTTCCTCTTGGGACTGCCTTTGCTGTATCCCACAGATTTTGAACAGTTGTGTTTTCATTTTCATTGGTTTCCATGAAATTTTTAAATTCTTCTTTAATTTCCTGTTTGACCCATTCATTCTTTAGTAGGATGCTCTTTAGCCTCCATGTATTTGAGTTCTTTCCAACTTTCCTCTTGTGATTGAGTTCTAGTTTCAAAGCATTGTGGTCTGAAAATATGCAGGGAATGATCCCAATCTTTTGGTACCGGTTGAGACCTGATTTGTGACCTAGGATGTGATCTATTCTGGAGAATGTTCCATGGGCACTAGAGAAGAATGTGTATTCCGTTGCTTTGGGATGGAATGTTCTGAATATGTCTGTGAAGTCCATTTGGTCAAGTGTGTCATTTAAAGTCTTTTGCTTAGATGATCTGTCCATTTCAGTCAGGGGGGTGTTAAAGTCCCCCACTCTTATTGTATTGTTGTCAATGTGTTTCTTCGCTTTTGTTATTAATTGCCTTATATAATTGGCTGCTCCCATGTTAGGGGCATAGATATTTACAAGTGTTAGACCTTCTTGTTGGATGGACCCTTTAAGTAGGATATAGTGTCCTTCCTCATCTCTTATTACAGTCTTTGTTTTAAAATCTAGTTTGTCTGATATAAGGATTGCCACCCCAGCTTTCTTTTGGTGTCCATTAGCATGGTAAATGGTTTTCCACTCAATCACTTTCAATCTGGGGGTGTCTTTGGGTCTACAATGAGTCTCTTGCAGACAGCATATTGATGGGTCTTGTTTTTTAATCCAATCTGATAGCCTGTGTCTTTTGATTGGGGCATTTAGCCCATTTACATTCAGGGTAACTATTGAAAGGTATGAATTTAGTGCCAATGTATTGCCTGTAAGGTGACTTTACTGTATATTGTCTGTGTTCCTTTCTGATCTATGCTGCTTTTAGGCTCTCTCTTTGCTTAGAGGACCCCTTTCAAGATTTTTTGGAGGGCTGGTTTCATGGTTGCAAATTCCTTTAGTTTTTGTTTGTCCTGGAAGCTTTTTATCTCTCCTTCTATTTTCAATGACAGCCTAGCTGGATATAGTATTCTTGGCTGCATAGCTTTCTCGTTTAGTGCCCTGAAGATTTCTTGCCAGTCCTTTCTGGCCTGCCAGGTCTCTGTGGATAGGTCTGTTGCCAATCTAATGTTTCTACCATTGTAGGTTACATATCTCTTCTCCCGAGCTGCTTTCAGGATTTTCTCTTTGTCTCTGAGACTGGTAAGTTTTACTCTTAGATGTCGGGGTGTTGACCTATTATTATTGATTTTGAGAGGGGTTCTCTGTGCCTCCTGGATCTTGATGCCTGTTTCCTTCCTCACATTAGGGAAGTTCTCTGCTATTATTTGCTCCAATATACCTTCTGCCCCTCTTTCTCTTTCTTCCTCTTCTGGGATCCCAATTATTCTAATGTTTCGTCTTATCGTATCACTTATCTCTCGAATTCTGCCCTCGTGATCCTGTAGTTGTTTCTCTCTCTTTTTCTCAGCCTCTTTATTTTCCATCATTTTAGTCTTCTATATCACTGATTCTCTCTTCTGCCTCATTTATTCTAGCAGTTAGTGCCCCCATTTTTGATTGCACCTCATCAATAGCCTTTTTGATTTCGCCTTGGTTAGATTTTAGTTCTTTTATTTCTCCAGAAAGGGTTTCTCTAATAACTTCCACCCTTTTTTCAAGCCCAGCTAGTATCTTTAAAGTCATGATTCTGAACTCTAGGTCCGACATCGTACTAATGTCCATATTGACTAGGTCCCTGGCGGATGGTACTACCTCTTGTTCTTTTTGCTGAGGTGATTTTTTCATCTTGTCATTTTGTCCAGAGGAGAATAGATGAATAAGAGAACAAAATGCTAACAGGTTAACAACTTCCCCAGCAAATATACTGTATATAAATCAGAAAAGACCTGAAACCAGGGGAAAAGAAAGGAAAAGAAAGAAAAAAGAAAGAGGAAAAAAAAAAGAAAAAAGATAAAAAGAAAAACAGAACAATACCAAAAAAGCAGAATATGATCAAATATGATCAGGCTAGTGCATAGATCAGTGCCACACACTAGATTTTGGGCATATTTTGGTCTGTTAGAAAAAAGTACCTTCTAAAATTTTAAAGGAAGAAAGACATATATGTACAAAATAAGGGTTGATACAATGAAGGTATGGAAGATGACTGTAAAGATGAAAATTATAAAAGATTTTATAAGAGGAATTCATAAGATAAGTTGTTTGAAATAAGAAAGAAGAAGATTTAAAAAAAAAAAGAAGAACAAAGGGAGAGAATGTGATCAGGCAGGAGACTAGAACAAAGCCATTCACTAGTGATTTAGGGTATATTTTGATCTGTTAGAAGAAACTGTATCTCAACATTTTCAAGAGACAACAACATATATATATATATATATATATATGCCAAAAATAAGGGTAACTACTATGAAGGGATAAAAATATGACTCTAAAAATGAAAAATAAAAAATGTTTTTTTTTTTAAAAAGGGATTGATAAGATGTTGGTTGAAAAAGGGAAAAAGAAAAATTAAAAAAAACAGTTAAAAAATTAACTTTGATGAACTAATGAATCATGGTAAAAAAGCCATGAATTCTATGTGCAGTATTCCCCTAGCGCTGGAGTTCTCCCGTTCTCCTTGATCGGTCAACTTGGTCTTGGCTTGCTGGCTGTTCGTGCTGATCTTCTGGGGGAGGGGCCTGTTGCCGTGGTTCCCAAATGTCTTTGCCGGAGGCGGAACTGCCCCGCCCTTGTCGGTCCGGGCTAAGCAAGCTGCTCGGGTTTGCTCTCGGGAGCTTTTGTTCCCTGCAAGCTCTCAGCACAGCTTTGGAGGACAGGGTGAAAATGGTGGCCTCCCAATCTCCACCCGGAGGAGCTGAGAACTCGGGGCCCCGCTCCTCAGTGCGCCCCCAGAGAAAAGCAGTCACTCCCTTGTCCCCGGTCTCCGGCCACACTCCGTGCTCACCCGGCCTGTGACCGAGCGTTTCTATGTCTGGCACCCGACCCCGTGTGGAGTCTCCAAACCCAGCAGATCCCTGCGGTGCGCTCCCGCGCCGCTCCTCCCCAGGAAGGAAGGGGATTCTCTCCGGATCTACCGCCTGTTGAGTCCCTGCTGGAGGAGCAGTGGCCCGACTGGGCCGCGGATCACAGTTTATGGCCACCCCGAGCTGAGAGCCCGCGACTCTGCTCCGTCTCTGCAGCCGGCTTCCCTGCTCTGATCCCTGGGAGCTCTGGCGCACTCAGGCACCCCCGGTCTTTCTGTGACCCCGAGGGTCCTGAGACCACACTGTCCCGCGAGGGTTCCACCCCCCGCTTAGCCACTGGAGCGACGTCCCTCCGCGGAGCCGGCTTCTAAAAGGTCCGATTTTGTGCTCCGCGGCTCTAGCACTTGCCAGAAGCGGCCGACGGAGGCCCCCTCCCCGCCGTCTATCCTCCGAATATCGCCTCGGATTCACTTCTCCGCACGTCCTACCTTCCAGTAAGTGGTCGCTTCTCTGTTCAGAGAGTTGTTGCTACTCTCCTCTTCGGTCTCCTGTTGAGTTCGTAGGTGTTCAGAATGGTTTGATCCCTATTCAGCTGAATTCCTGAGACCAGACAAAATCCAGGTCTCCTACTCCTCCGCCATCTTGCTCCGCCCCCAGGCACAGGAATCTTCTATCTTTTGGTAAGTGAAACTAGTATGTGTCTGAACCGCACTGAACAAGGACTGCCTTTCTAATAGCCTTATGTTAGGACCAAGCACACAGAAGGTACTCAGCACATCTCAGCTCTTTCCCTGGCCTGACCCCACCTCACCTGCCTTCTAGGTGGGGGCTGTGTCAGACTGACAGTGAGTGCTGCCCCCCCCCCCCCCCAGGCAGAGTGGAGGCCCTGACAGTCCTTCAGTAAGCTCTGCCTTGCCATTTTCCTCCACCTCCACACCCAGGCATCAGTCAGAACCAGCTGGGTGCCCAGCACCGAACTTCTGACATTCAGATCGAGGGCCCCCAAGGCGCAATGCCAGTGACCCACAGCTGGACATCTCAGTGAGATGACACCTCAGTGAGCAGCTGCATCCCCTCACTGTCTGGGGCAACCCTCTTGTCTTCACTCAGGTTTCAGGTTGTGTTATTGATTGAGCAGAGGAATTGATAGATTCTTTCATTCTTCCATTTTCAAATATTTATTAAGCACTTAGCATGTGTTGGGAATAAGTTTTTGATGATTTTTATTTATTTATTTGAGAGCGAGAGAGAGAGCACAGAGGGAGAGGGAGAAGCAGTCTTCCCGCAGAGCAAGGAGCCGGACCTGGGACTCGATCCCAATACCCGTAGATCACGACCTAAGCCGAAGGCAGACGCTTGGCCGACTGAGCCACGGAGGCGCCCTGTGTGTTGGGAACAATGGCAGAGTCTCCCATCTAAGGAAACAGACTTCCGGTAGGTGTTTTGTCTTTCAATTTCTCCAGGTACAAAGCTGGACAATAGTAGATCCTTCCCAGAGAGCTGCCAAGTGCAGCAAGCATCAGCCGTGTTGCTGACCATCAGCTCCTGTTTCCGACCGGCATCTGCCTGAGGAACCCTGCAGCCGCCCACTCCCCCACCCCCAACCCTGGGCGGCCCACGTGGGGCTCCTAGGGGCACGCTGGGTTCGATCGGTCCTGAGGTGAGCAGAACTGACACCCAAGCCTCTGGATTTGGCGGAGATCTTTGAAAACTGCAACTGAAATCACTCTGAAGGGAAAGAAGCAGTTTCTTTCTGTGTCCTGAGCTGGCCAGGACATCCTTCCCTTCTGCTGCTCCGGGGTCCTGTGCGCTCCGCCCGGATCCATCCCCCAGGCGAGCGCAGTGCCCATCATTTGCTCCAATCAAAGCAAACAGAGGGCGGGCTGCCCGGGAGGCCCTGAGAGCCCCGAAAGGGAGGCTTTCAGGAGCAGCTAACCTCCGCCTGCCCATCTAGGACGGGGCTTCTCTGCAGGGGCCAGATCGGCGCAGGCCTCCAGGAGGGAGACGCCTGCTCGGCTCCTCAGATCGTGGCCACCGCATAAGACCTTTTAGAAGCCAAAGCGAGTTGGCATTTGGGCCAGGGCAGCTTACACGAGGCGGGGCACAGGGAATGCATGTGAAAATGCGCACTGCGGGGCGCCTGGGGGTCTCCGTCTATGAAGCGTCTGCCTTGGGCTCAGATCACGATCGCAGCCTCCTGGGATGAGTCCCGCCCGCCTGGGGCTCCCTGCGCCGCCGGGAGTCTGCTTCTCCCTCTTCCTCCGCTATACGCGCGTTATCTCTCTGTCAGATAAATAGGTAAATAGGTAAAAATCTTAAGAAAGAAAGAAAAAAGAAAGAAAGAAAGAAAGAAAGAAAGAAAGAAAGAAAGAAAGAAAGAAAGAAAGAAAGAAAGAAAGAAAGAGAAAGAAAGAAAAGAAAGAAAGAAAGAAAGAAAAGAAAGAAAGAAAAGAAAGAAAGAAAGAAAAAGAAAGAAAAGAAAGAAAGAAAGAAAGAAAGAAAGAAAGAAAGAAAGAAAGAAAGAAAGAAAGAAAGAAAGAAAGAAAGAAAGAAAGAAAAGAAAGAAAGAAAGAAAAGAAAGAAAAGGAAGTGCCCACTACACTTCACAAGAACATGGCTGCCAGGGAGAGAGAAGACTGTCCTTAGATCCTCCCCTTGGGCTTTGAGATCGTCTCCCTAGACTTGCAAGGTTTTCAATAAGCAAGGAAAACACTCGGTCCTGAAAGACTCGATGCAGAGAAGAGAGGGATGCCTGGTGGGAGGCTGCCCCTCTCCTCTGGCCGAACAGAAGGAGAATGAAGCCCGCATTTATCTTAATGTCCTGATTTTAGAGGTGAACAAGTTGTGGGCAAGGGGATCCATGTCTAGAGACCCCAGGGCTGTGCCTGGAACAGCACCAGAAGATGTTTACCACAGAGCAGCCTCTCCCGAATGTGCCCCATAGGAGGTGAGTTAGGATGGAGGGAAAATGAAAATCTGGCGCTTGAAACCATGCCCAGGGACCCCTTGCTGCTCACTCCCATGGAGACTCCCAGCAGGCAGATGCAGTTGGAAGCTCTGCTGAAGGATCGATTACCTGTCATTTCACAAACTTACTTTCCCAGGGAATTTTCTTCCAAGGGTCTTCCATTTGGAGAAAACCTGGTTCAGGGAAGTCCCGGGGCTTCTGCATGGAAGAGCACCCCGATCGAATGGGGACAGGGTGCCCACTGCTTTGCTCCTAGTAACACATGCTGTAAGTCACCGACTCTCACTTCTCATTTTTTGTCACATGAACATAAAATAGCTAATTCTGAGTTGCTTTCGATGAGAAATTAATTTTTTCTAAGTGTAAAAAAGGAGCAAAGGGAATTCAGTGGAGAATGAATAGTCTTTTTCTTTCTTTCTTTCTTTCTTTCTTTCTTTCTTTCTTTCTTTCTTTCTTTCTTTCTTTTCTTTCTTTCTTTCTTTTTTTTTTTTTTAGAGAAAGAGAGTACACACACATGGGGCAGGGAGAAACAGAGGGAGAGGGAGAAAGAGAATCTCAAGAGACTCAGTGCTGCATGCAAAGCCCTTTGCGGGGCTCGATCTCACACCCCTGAGATCATGACCTAAGCTGAAATCAAGAGTCGGGTGCTTAACTGACTGAGCCACCGGGGTGCCCCTGATAGTGGATAGTCTTTTCAACCGATGGCGCTGGGACAGCTAGGTGTCCACACGCAAAACAGTGACCCTAGACAGAGACCTTAATTTACCCCCAACATTAATTCAGTTAACTTAGATCATAGATTTAAATGTAAAATGCAAATCTACAAAACTTCACGGTCCATGAAAGAAGAAATCGGTAAGCTGGACTTCATGAATATTAAAACTTCCTCTCAGTGGAAGACATAGTTAAGTGCATGAGAAGACAAGCCACAGGATGGTAGAAATTATTTCCAAAACACATATCTGCTAGAGGACTGGTGTCCAAAATATCTTTTAAGAAGCTCTTAAAACTCAACAATAAGAAAACCAAACAACCCAATTTAAAAAAGGGTAAAAGATCTGAACAGACATCCCATCAAAGAAGTTGGCAAATGAGCATATAAAAAGATGCTCCACATCATAGATCATCTGGGAAATGCAAATTAAAACAATGAGATACCATCACACACCAAATAGGGTGGCCTAAATCCAGAACCCTGACAGCACCAAGGATGTGGAGCAAAAGGAACTCTCATGCATTACTGGTGGGCACACAAAATGGTAGACCATTTGTGGTTTCTTGCACAGCTAAACATACCCTTACTATAGGATCCAGCAGTCTTGCTCCTTGGTATTTACCCAAATGAACTGAAAATATGTGTCCACACCAAAAACCTGCACACGGATGTTTACAGCTGTTTTGTTCATAATTGTCAAAACTTGGAAGCAACCAAGATGTCCTTCAGGAGGTGAATGGCTAATAAACTGTGGCCCATCCAGATAGGGGAATATTATTTGGCCCTAAAACGAAAGGAGCTACTGAGTCATGAAAAGCCATGGAGGAACCGTACAGGCTTATTACTATTCTGTATGATACTGTAATGGGGGATGCACGTATCATCCACTTGTCAAAATGCACAGCTGACATTTGGGAACGTCTGAGAACAGAGTCCCCCCTCACTGTCACTCCCGTGTGCCCACGTCTTAGAGTCTACACTCACTTTTGTGTGGGACACAGATGCTGACAGGTTGGCAAAGATGCTTGGCTGACAGGACCCTGCTAATAATTCCAATTGCTCTTCTCAATTGATCTCCTGTCCACAATTTCCTTAATTATAGCTTTGATTAGGTAAGGTTCTCAAAAAAAAAAAAAAAAAAAAGCAAAAGGGAGCAGTTTTGCACTTGTACTGGTAAATGTCAGAGATGATTTATGATGAAAATTTCCAATGGCAGTGTCCTCTGTCCATGTAATGCATCACCCCGTGTTGGCCAACTACACTCTGCCGTTAAAACTAGTGAGTTGAAGAGACCCTCAGGTTCCCCACGTACACATGGGGTGTGCCAGTGCAGGGTGGTAAGGCGGAAGGGTCGTGATTCCGATGAAGAGTCAACAAACATCTATCTGCTGAGGGCTTGGTGTGTGTCAGTCATTAGCTAGGTATGTCCACTTACATGATCTTATTTAGGCTTCGGAATAGGCCCGTGAGGTGAATATTACTACTTGCATTTTGTCAATGAGGGTGAAGGCATGGGACTTCTCCCCTGACCCACCACAAGCAAAGCCACCTCCTCTGACCCACCCACCAAAGCCACCTACCTTCAAACATTGCTGAAGAAAAGATTTATTTTATTTAAAGACTATTTATTTATTTGAGAGAGAGGGAGAGCACAAGCAGGGGGAGCGGCAGAGGAAGAGGGAGAAGCAGGCTCCCCGCCGAGCAGGGACCCCGATGCGGGGCTCGATCCCAGGACCCTGAGATCATGACCTGAGCTGAAGGCAGAGGCTCAACTGACTGAGCCACCCAGGTGCCCCTGAAGAAAAGATTTTAAATACTGTTCTTGCCTCTGTGTCAACATGTGAGGTTAGCCTTCCGTGGCAACATGGGATTGCTTTTCCCCAGATTCTTGTCAGGGAGCACCATCTCCAACTCCCTGCCACGTATGTCCTATCTCACAGGTCCACGTTCACGGATAATGGTCTGAAGAGCATTCTGTTCCCCATTCCTTCAGCTGCTTCTGGTGGGCTCTCGGCTTCCTCCCGAGCACCAGAGGACACATGAACTGGCCCCTCTCTCCAACTGGATAGGACTACTTGCCGGCTGGCTTTGCATCAGCAGCCGGTGCTGCAGATCACGGAAGGAAAGCGCTTCATGGCACCTGCTGTTATGTTTAGAGTTGAGATATTGCCGAGGATATTGTTTATCGCATGACGTGGGTTCCATTTATGAGTTGCAAGCAGTGCGCTGGAGGCTGGTGTCTAGAAGCTAGCAGTATGGGGAGAGAGGGCGGGTATATGCACGGACAGAAAATCTGAATGTACGCCAGCTTTCGCGGATTCTCCTCTCTGCGCTGGGGGACTTACCTCATCTGAAATGGGTAGCAGGTCGGAAAACGCTTCCATATACTTACACACACCTCTTCTAACGCTTCCTTCTGCTGCTTCTTGGAATTCGTCTGCACTCAAGTTCAAGTTCAACGGCAGCCAGAGAATGCCATCCCTGTGATGCCAAGGCAGGCAGGTCCTCTGAGAAGCTTCTGTGCAGTCAAATGCTGCAGTGGGAAAAACCCCAAAACAACAACAACAAAAATCCGGTTTCCTTTGTGACGTAGCTCCTGACACCAGTAACGTTTCTTTGAGAGTCCTTTTATATTTCAAATTACTTCTTCTGCTTGGATTCTTTCCCCTGTGTGTTTTATGTTACCCAAATTTTCTCTCCTAGGCTAGGATCTGGAAAAAGTCTTTCCTTTAAATCAATGAATTCCTCTGCTGTGGTACAGTTTCCATATATGGCTTTGGAAATCCAACTATACTAATTTTCTTTGGAAGAAAAAATAATTAGTTGGTCTGATTTTCTTTACTTATGGGAGATCTGGTTCTAAAATAAGGGACCATCAGGGCGCCTGGGTGGCTCAGTCAGTTAAGCATCTGACTCTTGATTTCGGCTCAGGTCATGATCTCGGGGTTGTGGGATTGAGCCTCCCGTCAGGCTCCACGCTCAGCACAGAGTCTGCTTGTCCCTGTCTCTGCTCCCCCCTCTGTTCTCTGTCTCTCTCTCGAATGAATGAATGAATGAATGAATGAATAAATAAAATCTTTTAAAAAATAAAGAAAAAAAAATGCCCGTACAGTAAAAAAACATCCTGTTTGAGGAAAGAGAGTAACTTGCATGTTCTTATTCTTTGGGTCCCGGAAGAGAAAGAAGGGGATTTTGGCTTACTAGTTGTCTCCTCTGTAATAGCAAGTGTGGAGGCAATTTCATGTACGTGAGCTCAATTTTGGGTCACAGCCGTCTGTGAAGTAGTTATCATAATTTTCCTGTTCTAGATGAGAAAATAGGCCTTAAGAGCCAAAAATTAGGATGTGGAGGAAAAAGGATTTGAAGACAGGTCTGTTTGATTTTAAAACATGTTCATTTCTATTTCTATCTGTCAACAACAAATTAATACTAGATCCTGTGATGTTATGAAAATTTTAGCTCAAACACATTTCTGTGAAGCATATGTTGATTGTGGGGCTCTGTGGGGTTTGCAAAAAGTGAAAACTACTCCCTGCCTCCCAGATCCTGCTTCTTCTTCTTGATTGCATTCATTTTCCTGTTTTCAGCAGAACACTAGGCTCATTTATAGGTTTTATGACACTCTGTAATCATTTTAGTGATCTGAGATGCTGGGGTTCCAGCAATCTTTCTAGATCCTAGGACGAAGTGGGGTAGAGGCTACAGGCTAAGCTAAAGGGGTGCTTTAGAGTGGGGGTCATGCCTATTCTGATGACATTGTATAAAAGGAGGTCTGCACGTGGGAGTCTGCATGTAAGTGGGTCTGCTTGGGGGGATCTGCATGGGGGAGTCTGTGCATAAGGGAGTCAGCATGTGGGGTTTGTGTGTAAGGGGGTCTGCGTGGGGGCGGTCTGTGTGTAAGCAGGTCAGCATGGGGAGAGTCTTGTGTAAGCGAGTCTGCATGTGGGGATCTGTGTGGGTGTCTGTGAGTAAGGAGGTCAGCAGGTGGCCTCTGTGTACAAGAAGATATATATGCCTCCGGATATAAAGGAAAGTCCACTCTGTTGGTGAGGGGACCAGAGACTTTCAAAAGGGACCCTGTCAAAATTTGTGTTGGGAGGGGACCTTAAAATTCAACTTTGGGTAAAACTGGCTGAAAAGAAGCATAATTAGGATTCATTTCCATTACGTACCAGGCGGCAGATCCCTTAGATCCTGTTATCACTAATGGGCTTCTCCTTGCCCTGAGGGTCAGAGAGGACTTCACCTGACCAGTAGCCACACTCAGAAATATGGAACTTGAAACTCGTGCTCATTCCTTCTGTTCGACCGAGCTGAGTGCTTTGTCCTTGGAGATCTGTCCAGCTCTGGGGACAGCCGAGGATGCTTAGGACTGAATTGGGAGCCTGTCCCTTCTGCAAGGGTGGGCAGTGGCCGCGTGACAGACTTGCATTGGTCAACTTTGGCTCCTGGGGGGTGGACCAGGGAGGGGGTAGGGGTTGCTTGAATGCTAGGTGCTGCCCTGAACTGCCATGTGGGAGAGATGCCAGTGTATCGGATCACTAACTGCTGGAAGCACGGAGTACAGCTAGAAAACTCAGCTCTCCAGCAGCGGAGGGCATCTCCTTGCTGGGCGCACTGGCCTGGGGCTCAGCGCAGGGACCAGGAGCCCTTGTCCTTGGAAGCAGCACTGACTCAGTAGCCCATATAGGGCTCAGGCCCTTGGAAGGGGAGACTTGTGAGTCTGTTGGGGGGTACATCTACCCCACCCTGCCTGCTGATGAGTCTTTGAGAAGTCTCATTAGCCTCAAGGAAGTGCTTGCTGTTGGAGAACCCGAAGACATGAATCAGCCTTGTCTGTGGCACCCTTTTCTTGGCCCCTCGGGAGGAGGCTGGAGGTATCCCCTGGAATGCGTTTCTCTGCCCCAGCCGCCCATCTGCCTCCCTGATCCTCGGTCATCTTCCTTGACTTCTTGTCTCTCTCCCGGAGCTGTGCATCTGACTTTGGTTTCCCGCCCTTGTCTGGTCGCTTCCATCTGTCTCCTACCTGCTGCCAGTGGTTTTCTTTGCTCTGGATTCATTCCCGTTTCTCTTCTCTTGCTGAGCTCTGATAGGCCTGCAATTCAGCACCGAAGGGTTCGAGTTTTCGGGTTTTTTTTTTTTTTTATTCTGTTGAGGGAGTAAGAGCGCACCTGTACACAAATGAATTATTTTCTGCAAACTTACTGCAATTAGAAATCAGCCGTCAGGATGATCCTGGGATTTGGAATCATCACATGCATTTGGAGGGATAAGGAGATGTCATCCTAATGCCTGTCCTCGATGCCAGCCTTGATGCCCCAGGGCCTCCCCGGTGACAGCTGAGAGCATGTAAGTCCTCTCTGTCCCTGAGGCTGTTCTCCAGAGGGTGGCGCACCTACAGGTTTGCCCGCCTCCCGCAGTCTGGCCCGCACAGCTGTGACTCACTCTTGTCTTTAGGGGGGGATGTATTGATTTTGGCACCGTGTCTGATGTCTTCCCAAATTCTCCTAACCCTGCCCTTGGATCACTGGACAGAGATGGTCAGAACAGATGCCCCTCGGCCTCGTTCCCTGCCGCCCTTGTTTTGGGCTCTGCTGGAGATGCAGACCAAGTGCACGTGAGCCCGTGTCCTTGCACTTCGCGGCTCCCACAGGAGGGAGGTCCCCAGTTACCACGTGACTTCAGAACATTACTCTGGAGGCCACTGCTCTTCGTGTCTTCCATTAGGGAGACTGAGGGCTCCGTCTGCAGCCTTTTAACAAGTTTTCTGCCCAAAGGCACGAAAGGGTTGATGGTAATTACGTTTGGGTCCTGAGCCTATTATACTGACTCACTCTCCCTCAGCGGACTGCCCTTCTCCCTCCCTCTGAGGCCTGGGGCAGGCCCCCACTCCCCGCCCCCTGCTCCAGGCTCCAGGTCATGCTGGGGCCACTGGGGCTGGTCGTGACCCTTGTCTCCACCATGGATGTCTGTGTTCACTTCTCTTTGGCCTGACTGATGTGGGCTGGGAACCATTCTATGTGGGTGTTGTCTGTTAGGACTCCCCCCACCCCCTCCACCCCAGCCCCGGTCTCATACTCAGGACCAATGACGATTTTCCTCCTCTAAAATTAATTTCGCTTTTATTGTCAAGCTCAAAGAAGCTGTAAGCTCGCACAATAACTAATTCTAGGAGCAGAGGTGCTCGGGCATGGGGTTGACCTCTGACAGCAAACATAGTGGGGCCTGTAGAGGTCAAGGGTCAAGGAGCTCCAGAACATGACAAATTGAATCCAAGTTGAGCTTGTGTTGAGGGGAAAACAAGAAAAAACAAAACGAAAATAGAAATCCATGGCTAGGAACTGAATTGTGTCCCTTCAAACAGCTGACATTGAAGCCATAGACCCAATGTGACTGTGTTTGAAGATAGGGTCTTTGGGGGAAGTAATTAAGATTAAATGGGGCCATCAGGTGGGGGGCCCTCATCCAATGGGTTGGGTGTCCTTATAAGAAGAGGAAGAGACACCAGAGGGCACACAGAGAAAAGACCATGTGAGGACACTAACCCAGCGGGCACCTTGATCTTGGATGTCCAGCCCCCAGAACTGAGAGAAATACACTTCTGTTGTTTAGAAACCACCCAGTCTGTGGTTCTCGTTACAGCAACCCAAGCAAATGAACATACCTGTCAACTTCCGGAATGAATCCCTGAGCAGGATGTGTACCCTGAATATGCCAGGGAGACACCCTAATACCAGAGGACACCAAATAGACACGATGCGTGACACACAGTGGACACTTGAGGGGCAGATCGGGGGGATGCATACATATTTCGATGGATGAATGAGTTCCTTAGACACTAATTGTTCTACAGGTGGAAAGAAGGTCTTCAGGTATCATGTGATGTGCTTCCTGCCCCCCCAAAAAAAAATTAAAAATGGGTGGTGGATTTTCTAATTAACACGGTATCTGATACATTATAGAGAATTACTAAAGGTAAGCTTAATCTGAATATGTTCTTTTTTTCCTCTCCATGTACTTTTGCATTTTTCAAAAACAGGCACTGGCCTGGCCTAACAAAAATCAAATTAATTAGAGTCTGACTCTCCTGACCATCCCATCCCTGGGGACTTTCTTTGGTTTCTTTGACAGTGAAGACTCAGAAACAGAAGTGAGTTACATTTTGTGGGCGTTAAGGAAGAGCTGAAATCAGGGGCACCTGGGTGGCTCAGTCATTTAAGCGTCTGCCTTCGGCTCAGGTCATGATCCCAGGGTCCTGGGGTTGAGCCCCGCATCAGGCTCCATGCTCGGCGGGGAGCCTGCTTCTCCCTCTCCCACTCCCCCTGCTTGTGTTCCCTCTCTCGCTGTGTCTCTCTCTGTCACATAAATAAATAAAATCTTAAAAAAAAAAAAAAGGAAGAGCTGAAATCAGAGTCAAAACCCCCTAAGGCTAATCCAGGAAGCTGTGAACATGTGCATGGAAATTGAACCTCCAGTTTGGAAAGAGGTGACCATGTGGGCAGCGTGCACAGTGCTGACCAGGGAGGAACAGGAAAACAGAGGTAGCATCCGCAGAAAGGACTGCGGGACATGGAGGCCCCAGGGAGTGGGAGGGTGATGTGGAAGAAACAGCCCTGGACTTGGATCCCAAGCCTTTGTCTCTGAGTGGATGAGTCTCCATGAGAGGATTATCGCCACCCCATCAGACCCCAAATGGGAATGAAAATGAAAATAATTATTTGGCATACATCCATTTACATTTTCTGCAATTGCCCTGCAAAAGCTGAAATTGATATTCCCATTTGTATTGCTTTGGAAAAAGTGATGGGCTTGGAATAAATCATGAGTACTGAACCTCCCCAACCAGGAGGCGATCTGTAGCAGGTACAGAATACAGACTTTGGGGCTCTGCTCCAATGCTAATCCCTGGTGCACCTTGTCCCAGTGCCCTCAGGGAAGTTAGCAGATCACTCTGGGCTCAGTTTTTCCATCCATAAAATGGAAACGTGACTTTGTTTCTAGCAGCAGAGTACATTGAGCTAGTTGAGGATCTCTCTTGCTCAACACACGTACAAAGGCTGGATAAACAGAACAACAGAAACAAAACCTACATCCAGAGCTGGGCTCAAGAGAAAGAAAGTATTGAGATGCTGGAGAGGGGGAGGTCTAGAACGAGAGGCAAGAGCTCAAGACCTGGGCCCCCAGGTGGGGCAGTTGATTGTCTGACTCTTGGTTTCAGTTCAGTTTGTGATCTCAGGGTGGTGGGATTGAGCCCTGTGTCAGACTCCGCACTGAGCATGGAACCTGCTTAAGATTCTCTCTCTCTCCCTCTGCTCCTCCCTCCACGTGCTTGCTTTCTTTCTTTGTCACAAATCAAAAAATAAATCCTTTAAAAAAAAAAAGAGCTCAAGACCTAGTGCTGTTTTCGGGGAGGGACCAGGCACACCCATCCATAGGAATAGCTTGTGAGGAAGGGGGACCCACCGAGAAGCTGGGTGCCCGCTGGGGTTCCCTTAGTGAGAGGCTGAAATGACCCACTGTGTATAACGGGGACAAGAGATAGATATAAAATTACATGGGTGTGATAATATATATGATGTATGTTATATAATACATATAAAAATTATATGTATATGCTTCATGCATATAAATTAAATATATATTTGTCTACTAATTCGATCCTGGGAAAATTTAAAAGGTCACAGTCACACAATTTTCTATGTTATTAAAGGCACAGAAACATTCAGTACAAGTATTGAATGTATAGAAAATAAACCCACCACCTTCAGGAAACTGTAGGGACCGTGAATAAGTTGAGTAATGGGACTCAACTGTATATGTAATATTTGAATTTATCAATGGAAAAAAGGCAAGTAAAGAAAGACTGTATAAAGGAGAGGAGGAATAAAGGAAAAGGGGAAAAAGGAAAGATCTAAAGGAAATATGGTAAAATGCTAATATTTTAAAAATCTGGATGATGTAAGTAGAGATTTTTTTCCTATTTCTGGAAGTTAAAATATTTCATATTAAAGGATCTCAAATAAGGAGTGCCTGGGTAGCATAGTTGGTTGAACATCTGACTCTTGGTCATGGCTCAGGTCATGATTTCAGGGTTGTGGGATCAAGTCCCCCTTCAGGCTTCTAACTCAGCCCAGAGTCTGCTTAAGACTCTGTCTCTTCTGAACGGGGAGCCCTCCTACACTGTTGGTGGGAATGCAAGCTGGTGCAGCCACTCTGGAAAACAGTATGGAGGTTCCTCAAAAAGTTGAAAATAGAGCTACCATACGATCCAGCAATTGCACTACTGGGTACTTACCCCAAAGATATAAAGGTAGTGATTTGAAGGGGTATGTGCGCCCCGATGTTTATAGCAGCAATGTCCACAATAGCCAAACTGTGGAAAGAGCCAAGATGTCCATCGACAGATGAACGGATAAAGAAGAGGTGGTATATATACACAATGGAATATTATGCAGCCACCAAAAGGAATGAGATCTTGCCATTTGCAGCGACGTGGTTGGAACTGGAGGGTGTTATGCTGAGTGAAACAAGTCAATCCGAGAAAGACATGTATCATATGACCTCACTGATATGAGGAATTCTTAATCTCAGGAAACTGAGGGTTGCTGGAGTGGTGGGGGGTGGGAGGGATGGGGTGGCTGGGTGATAGACATTGGGGAGGGTATGTGCTACGGTGAGCGCTGTGAATTGTGCAAGACTTGAATCACAGACCTGTACCTCTGAAAAAAATAATACATTATATGTTTAAAAAGAAAAAGAAGAAGTTAGCAGGAGGGGAAGAATGAAGGGGGGAAATCAGCAGGGGAGACGAACCATGAGAGACTACGGACTCTGAGAAACAAACTGAGGGTTCTAGAGGGGAGGGGGTGGGGGGATGGGTTAGCCTGGTGATGGGTATTAAAGAGGGCACGTTCTGCATGGAGCCCTGGGTGTTATACGCAAACAATGAATCATGGAACACTGCATCAAAAACTAATGATGTAACGTACGGTGATTAACATGACATAAAAAAAAAAGACTCTCTCTCCTCTGATCCTCCCCCACACTCTTTGTCTCTCTCTAAAATAAATAAGTAAATAGTATCGTCAATAAATGGTGCTGGGAAACTTGGACAGCCACATGCAGAAGAATGAAACTCGACCATTCTCTAACACCGTACGCAAAGATAAACTCAAAATGGATGAAAGACCTCAACGTGAGACAGGAATACATCAAAATCCTAGAGGAGAACATAGGCAGTAACCTCTTTGACATCAGCCACAGCAACTTCTTTCAAGATACATCTCCAAAAGCTAGTGAAACAAAAGCAAAAATGAACTTCTGGGACTTCCTCAAGATAAAAAGCTTCTGCACAGCAAAGGAAACAGTCGACAAAACAAAGAGGCAACCCACAGAATGGGAGAAGATATTTGCAAATGACACTACAGATAAAGGGCTGGTATCCAAGATCTATAAAGAACTTCTCAAACTCAATACCCAAAAAACAAATACTCAAGTCAAAAAATGGGCAGAAGATATGAAAAGACACTTCTCTGAAGAAGACATACAAATGGCTAATGGACACATGAAAAAATGTTCATCATCATCAGCCATCGGGGAAATTCAAATCAAAACCACACTGAGATACCACCTTACACCAGTTAGAATGGCAAAAATGGACAGGGCAAGAAACAACAAATGTTGGAGAGGTTGTGGAGAAAGGGGAACCCTCTTACACTGTTGGTGGGAATGCAAGTTGGTACAGCCACTTTGGAAAACAGTGTGGAGGTGCCTCAAAAAATTAAAAATAGAGCTACCCTATGACCCAGCAGTTGCACTCCTGGGTATTTACCCCAAAGACACAGATGCAGTGAAAAGAAGGACCATAGGCACCCCAATGTTCATAGCAGCAATGTCCGCAATAGCCAAACTGTGGAAAGAGCCGAGATGCCCTTCAACAGATGAATGGATAAAGAAGATGTGGTCCATATATACAAGGGAATATTACTCAGCCATCAGAAAGGATGAATACCCAAGTTTTACATCAACATGGATGGGACTGGAGGAGATGATGCCAAGTGAAATAAGTCAAGCAGAGAAAGTCAATTATCATATGGTTTCACTTATTTGTGGAACATAAGGAACAGCATGGAGGACATTAGGAGAAGGAAGGGAAAAATGAAGGGGGGGGGAATCGGAGGGAGAGACGAACCATGAGAGACGATGGACTCTGAGAAACAAACTGAGGGTTCTAGAGGGGAGGGGGGTGGGGGGATGGGTTAGCCCGGTGATGGGTATTAAGGAGGGCACGTACTGCATGGAGCACTGGGTGTTATACGCAAACAATAGATCATGGAACACTACATCAAAAACTAACGATGTACTGTATGGTTACTAACATAACATAATAATTTAAAAAAATAATAAAAAATAAAGTAAAGGCTATCAAATGAATAAATGGAGATGCAAATGCCTATTTTAATAATCATTATGATTATTATGTGTTTTACATATTATATATATCACCTAATGTGATGTATATCAGATGTTAAATATATGCATATATATTTATATACTTAGGAAATATATAAATGTGTCCTTTGTGCCAAGTTGAGCACATAATCAGTGCATAACAAGCAAGGCTTTCCATCTCATAGTTCATACAGGAAGACCACACTCGTCCTCCGTGTGTCTTCTTTTCTCTCCGTGGCTACCATGCTCAGAAGACTTCTGACACCTACAGGTTAAGGTCTCAGTCCCTGCACCCCCACCCAGTGCAGACACCAACGAGCCCCAGGTTGTCCTCTTACTTCCTATCGACTGGTTGTAAATCGGAGTTCCCACGACCCCCTGCTTGGGTTCCATAGTTTCTTAGAATGGCTCCCAGAGCTCAGGGAACCACTTACTTATGTTTACTGATTTATTACAAAGGAGATAATAAAGAACACAGATGAGCAGCCAGAGGAAGGGATACGTAAAGTTCCGAAGTGCGGGAGCTTCTGTCCCCATGAAGTTGGGCTGCACATAGATGTGTTCACCAACCTAGAAGCTTCCCAAACTCCATACTTTTGGGATGTTTGTGGAGACTTCTTCACGTGGGCACGATTGGTCCCTAACTCCATTTCTAGCCCCTCTCTCCTCGCCGAAGGATGAGATGTGAGGCAGAAAATGGCAAGCTTCTAGTCATGACTTGGTCCTTCTGGTCACCAGCACCTGTCCAGGAGACATCCAGGAGTCACCTCATCAGAACCAAAGACACTACTGTCACCCAGGACAATCCAAGAGACTTAGGGGCTCTGTGCTAGGAACTAGGGCAGAGGCCAACAGAAATACATATATATTCTTTCACATAATTCTTTTTCATTGTGTTTAATATTTTCCCCCAAAATTTGTCTCTTTCTTTCAAGGATTTGGGCTATGGCAACTTAGAAAGTCCTTACGAAGGCCCCACGGTGGACCGGACAGTGTGCGCTCCTGGGGAAGTCCTTCGGTGTGGAAGGGCTGACGGGACATGGGTAGCGGTCCTGAAGCTGGGATGCCCAGAAAGCCAGCTCCCCTGCCCCCTCCCCGATGACTTTGGCCGATGTCTTCACCTCGCCATGTTTTGTTTTCTCCTGTATAAAATAGGTATATTATGGCACCCACCTCAAAGATTACAGTAAAGATTAAAGTAGTTAATATATGAAAAACAGAATACTGCCTGGCACACGGGAAGTGCTATGTATCATTGGTGATTTGGAAACTCAAGTCCGCAGAGTGAACTTATTTTCACAAATTTAGAGGAAAGGTCACAGTCAGCTTGTGTTTGGAGCTCAATTAACGGTTACTGAGGCACCAGACAGTGCCGGAGGAAAAAGGGGAACGTGGCTGCAAAGATCCCGTTCTTCTTCCACAACCTCGCTGCTCTGACTTTGTCCTCACGTTTGCAGCTGGGCATCACCCCATTGCTCTGGTACCTCATCTCACATCAGGGTGGGAAATGAGTGATGATAATATGCTCTGAGTTTCTAGATAGTAAAATAATCCCCTTCTCTGGTGCAATAAGGCACAGCACTCTCAGCCCTCTGTCAAGTGCTGTGCGTGGTGGATTCGGGCCCCTTGGTCCACAATGCTTTATTTAGGGCTTTGCCTCTTCTGTTTCCCTGCTCTGGTCTTTGCCTCATCTCCCAGTGACACACAATGCAACAAAATGAAAGAGGGGAGAAGAAAGTTAAAGGGAAGGAAGGACAAGAGCCGTGGTGCTTTCAAGAACAGCCCATACAGCCGAGGAGGACAGGCGGGTGGGTAGAGCTTCTGGGCAGCTCCTCGCGGAACAGGCTCTCGCAATGACATTGAGCCATGGCTACAGGCTGTCTGAGACGGCCGTTCCTTCAGGCCGTGCATTTTGTGTGTGGTTTACGGGGTGTGTGGATGAGAGGCAGTGGTCCTAATTCCACCTTCCTGCCTCAAGTCTGCTCTCTGAATGTCATTGAGAGACACCCAAAAACATTGCTCTGAAAGTCCACAAATTCTCTGCCTGCACCAGGAGCCTGTGTGTCTCTGTTGAGTGCAAGATGCAATAATGGATAAAACCGACTAAAGCAGAGTGAAGACCCCTGAAGGACTCTCATCCTCCCTGGGGAAATGGAAGAGTGCACAGGTCCCTTCACCGCAGAAGGGGCCGAAGCACCAGCTCCTTTGAAGGCACCCAGAGGAGGACCACAGTTCATGCAGGTGCAGGAGATCTTGCTCAAATCAGGCAGGAGGCCTGACGTTTGACAAGAGCACTGAGTCACTCCTAACATTCTATGAAAGCCGTTCTTGAATTTTTCAGATGGGCTTTCTCCTAAATTAACCCCCTAAGGACTAGGCCCCTCATCTCCCCCCCTGCTGAAGGCATCCCATCTGCTGATGTCTATTTATAACAATATAAAATCTGTCTGTGAATGAGGTTAATAAGATGAAATGTATCGAAGTCATGTCCAAGGACTGCAGGGCATATTCATCTGCTTTCATGGGTTTTAACTTGGCAGTTTCCATCAACAGTAATGGGATTAGGAGGTTAAATTCAAGGCAATGAACAAAAAAACAGTCGTCAAGGTGGGTGCAAACAATTCATGGAAGAAAAAAGTTTTCATCGTAATGCACATTAAATGTATATATCAAATGAGAATTGCCATGGAAGAAGCCTTGTTATTGGTGAGCAGGTTCCTAAAATCTGAATGCATGCTTAGCCATTTGTGGTCAACTAAGCCCTGTGATTGTGGAAATGGGAGCCTTGGCGGGTGGTTGGAGCTAAGGGAAACTATTTCTGCCCCAAGGGTGGCTCATTAACACTAACATCCATTATTTGTAAATCATCAGAAGGAAACCTTTGTTTTCAGAAGATGAAACCCCAAGGAGAATCACCCTGCAATAGGGAAATCGAGGGTCTGAGCTAGATGATCTTCAGACAAATCAGCCATGGAAAATGATTACCTTGGTGATGTATCAATAAGGATTATTTGTGCAGTTAGGAGCAAAATGAGAAAATGACTTCTAAAAATACACTCCACTCTGAGTGCCTACCTTATATTATTTTTCAAAAAATAATTGGAAGTGCAAAAGTAGAGTCCAGAAAAATGGAAATGTCTTTCTCTCGCACTCCCTCTCACGCACTGTATCAGGAAACACCACAGATCGGTTGGCTTAAATAACAGAAATGTATTGTCGCACAGTTCAGAAAGCCGGAAGTCCAAGATCAAGGTAGCAGCAGATTTCATTTCTCCTGAGGCCTTCCTCCTAGCTTGCAGATAGCTGCATTTTCGCTGTGTCCTCACGTGGTCATTCCTCTGTGTCTGCACATCCTTGCTGTCCCTGAGAGTGTCCAGACCTCTCCTTATGAGGACACAAGTCAGACTGGATTAGGGCTACCTGATGGCCTCATTTCAACTCACCAGCTCTTTCAAGGCCCTGTCTCCATACACAGACACATTTTGAGGTGCTGGGGGTTAGGACTTCAACTTGTTAATTTTAGGGGCACACAATTCAGCCTACCATCGGTCTATCAGTCTTTCTCTATCTATCTATCTATCTATCTATCTATCTATCTATCTATCTATCTATCTATCTATCTATCATCTATCTATCTATCTATCATCTATTTATCATGTGTCTATTGTCATCTCTATCCATCTATCTAGTTTTTAAACCTCTTGTTTTTGAGGTGCCTGGGAGGCTCAGTCGTTAAGCGTCTGCCTTTGGCTCAGGTCATGATCTCAGGGTCCTGGGATCGAGTCCCACATCGGGCTCCACGCTCAGTGGGGAGGAGTCTGCTTCTCCGTCTCCATCTCCCCCCACTCTCTGTTCCTTTGCCCCTCTGCCCTGCTCATGCTCTCTCTCTCTCAAATAAATAAATACAAAAAATCTTAAAAAAACCCACTTCTTGTTTTTAAAGTTGGAGTGCTATAAAATTGAAAATGCTTTGAAAAGTAAAATGAATATATATACATCTATATATTCATTGTTTATATAAACATGTTGAGGTGAGGTATCTCTGATCACTTTCATGGTGACCCTTCCTCCTTCCCGCAATGCCCAGTTCCTGGCTGTAGTACAAAATTGTCACTTCTTACTTCATGAGACTATTTTAAGTATTAAATAATGTAATGATCATGAAAACACCTAGTCCTAGACAAACAGCCAGGGGTACTTCCTAGTTCCTTTACTTTTGTGTGTACTGTCCGTTTAGATTAAAACAAAGAAAAAAAACCCAATTTTCAAACATAAGGTTTTTTCCCTAAGATATGGACACTATTTTATTTTACTTTCTTTCCTTCCTTCCTTCCTTCCTTCCTTCCTTCCTTCCTTCCTTCCTTCCTTCCTTCTCTCCTTCCTTCCTTCCTTCCTTCCTTCTCTCCTTCCTTCCTTCCTTCCCTCCTTCTTTCCTTCCTTCCTTCTGTTTTTATTTTAATTCCAGTATAGTTAACATACAGTGTTATCTTAGTTTCAGGTGTACAATGTAGTGATTCAACATGTCCGTACATCACCCAGTGCTCATCACGACAGGTGCACTCCTTCATCCCCATCACCTACTTCCCCCACCCCCACCTACCTCCCCTCTGGTGACCAGCCGTGTGTTCTCTAGAGGCAAGAGTCTATTTCTTGGTTTGCCTCTCTCTCTCTTATTTCTTTCTCTTTGCTCATTTGTTTTTTTTCTTAAATTCCACATGTAAGTGAAATCATATGCTATTAGTCTCTGACTGACTTATTTCACTTAGCATAATACTCTAGCTCCAACCACATCATTGCAAATGGCAAGATTTCATTCATTTTGATGGCTGAGTAATATTCCATTTTGTGTGTGTGTGTGTGTGTGTGTGTGTGTGTGTGTGTGTGTGTGTGTGTGTGTATTGCATCTTTATCCTTCATCTGTCAATGGACACTTGGGTGACTTCCATATCTTATCTATTGTACATGATGCTGTTATAAACATAAGGATGCATGCATTCCTTTCATTTAGTGTTCTTGTATTCCTTGGGTAAATACCTAGCAGTGTGATTGTTGGATTATAAGGTACTTCTGTTTCTAACTTTTGAGGACCCTCCATACTGGTTTCCGGAGTGGCTGCACCAGTTTGCATTCCCACCAACAGTGCAAGAGGGTTCCCCTTTCTCCGCATCCTCGCCAACATCTGTTGTTTCTTGTGTTGTTGACTTTAGACATTCTGACAGGTGTGAAATGGTATCTCATTGTGGTTTTGATTTGCATTTCCCTGATGATGAGTGATGTTGAAAATCTTTTCATGTGTCTGCGGGGGGAGAAGAAAAGGGAGAAACAGACTCTCCACAGAGCAGGGAGCCCAACGTGGGGCCTCATCCCAGAACCCGGGGATCATGACCTGATCCGAAGGCAGATGCTTAACCAACTGAGCCACCCAGGTGCCCCTGGATGTCTTCTTTAGAGAAATGTCTGTTCATGTCTTCTGACCCATTTTAAATTGGATTATTTGTTTTCTGGGAGTTGAATTTTATAAGTTCTTTATATATTTTGGATACTAACCCTTTATTAGATATGTCACTTGCAAATATCTTCTCCCATTCTATGGGTTGCCTTTTAGTTTTGTTGATTGTTTCCTTTGCTGTGGAGGTTTTTATTTGGATGTATTGCCAATAGTTTATTTTTGCTTTGATTTCCCTTGCCTCAGGAGACATATCTAGAAAAATGTTGCCATGGCTGATGTCAGAGAAATTATTGCTGTGTTTTCTCTTCTAGGATTTTTATGTTTTCAGGTCTCACATTTTGGTCCCTACTCCATTTTGAGTTTTACTTTTGCATATCGTATTAAAAAATGGCCCAGTTTCATTCTTCTGTATGTGGCTGTCCAATTTACCCAACATCGGTTGAAGAGACTGTCTTTTTTCCATTGGACATTCTTTCCTGCTTTGTCAAAGATTAGTTGACCATAGAGTTGAGGGTCCATTTCTGGGCTCTCTA
This sequence comes from Zalophus californianus, assembly GCF_009762305.2. NCBI lineage: Eukaryota > Metazoa > Chordata > Mammalia > Carnivora > Otariidae > Zalophus > Zalophus californianus. The sequence goes on along the minus strand of NC_045606.1, from coordinate 3,629,825 downwards.
TTCTGTTCCATTGATCTATGTGTCTGTTTTTGTGCCAGTATCACGTGTCTTGATCACTACAGCTTTGTAATATAACTTGAGGTCCAGAATCATGATGCCTCCAACTTTGGTTTCCTTCTCAAGGTTACTTTGGCTCTTTGGGATCTCTTGTGGTTCCATACAAAGTTTAGGATTGTTTGTTCTAGTTCTGTGAAAAATGCTGGTGGTATTTTGTTAGAGTTTGCATTAAATCTATAGATTGCTTTGGGTGGTATAGATATTTTAACAATATTTGTTTTTCCAATCCATGGGCATGGGATATCTTTCCATTTCTTTGTGTTGTCTTTAATTGTTTTCATCAGTGTTTTATAGTTTTCAAAGTACAGAACTTTCTCCTCTTTAGTTAGGTTTATACCTAGTTATCTTATTATTTTTGGTGGAATTTTAAATGGGTTTGTTTTCTTAATTTCTCTTTCTGCTGCTTCGTTATTACTGTATAGAAATGTAACAGATTCCTGTACATTGATTTTGTATCCTGAAACTTTACTGAATTTGTTTATCAGTTATAGCAATTTTTTGCTGGACTCTTAGATTTTCTATATATAGTGTCATGTCATCTGCAAACAGTGAATATTTTACTTCTTGCTTACTGATTTGGATGCCCTTTCCTTTCTTTTCCTCTGTCTGAATGCTATAGCTAGGCCTTCCGGTACTACGTTGAATAAAAGTAGTGAGAGTGGACATACTTGTCTTGTTCCTGACATTAAGGGAAAAATCCTCAGTTTTCCCCCTTTAAGGATGATGTTAGCTATGTGTTTTCCATATATGGCTCTTATATTTTTAAGGTATTATAGATATAAATAAAGGTTCCCTTTATTTGTTTATTTATTTATTTATTTAAAGATTTTATTTATTTATTTGACAGAGAGAGACACAGTGAAAGAGGGAACACAAAGTAGGGGGAGTGGGAGAGGGAGAAGCAGGCTTTCCGCTGAGCAGGGAGCCCGATGCGGGGCTCGATCCCAGAACCCTGGGATCATGACTTGAGCCGAAGGCAGACACTTAATGACTGAGCCACCCAGGCGCCCCAGTGTGTTCCCTTTAAACCTACTTTGTTGAGGGTTTTTATCATGGTCAGATGTTGTATTTGTCAAATGCTTTTTCTGCATCTATTCAGATCCTTTGCATTTTTTAAAAATTGGGTATTTTGGCTTTATATTATTGAATTTCAAGAATAAGTTTTGTATTCTAGAGGCAAGTCCCTTATCAGATGTATGATTTTCAAATATTTCAATCCTGTGCATTGTCTTATAACCTTCTTGAAAATGTCCTTTCAAGAACAACAAAGATTTTTCATTTTGATTAAGTAAAATTTACCTTTTTTCTTTGGTTGCTTGTGTTTTTTGGTGTCATATCTAAGAAATCATTGGTAGACCAAGCTCACAAAGATTTGTCTCCTATACTTCCTTCTAAGGATTTTGTAGTCTTACTTTTTACTTTTAGATCTATAATTCATTTGTATATGATGGGAGGTAGAACTTCATTCTCTTGTGTATGGCTATCCAGGAGTCCCAGGACCAAATGTTGACAATACTTCTTTCCTCATTGAATGGTGTTGGAATCCTTGTTAAAATCAATTGGCCATAGATATATGTGTTTATTTCTGGAATCCCTGTTCTATACCATTGGTCTATATCTCTATCCTGATGTCAGTTTCATATCGTCATGATTATTATAACTTGTACTATGTTTTGAAATCAAAGTACTAACCTCGTACTCTATTCTTTTTCAAGATTGTTTTGGATATTATTAGTCTTTTGCAATTAAATTTTAGAACCAGCTTGTTAGGTTCTATACTGAATTCTGCTGGAATTATGATTGTAATTGTGTTATGTCTGTAGATCAGATTTGGGAAATATTGATGTCTTAAGAATATTAAATCTTCTGATTCATGAACATGGGATATTTTTCTCATTTCTTGAGACCTTCTTTAATTTCTTTTTAACAATATTTTGTGGGTTTTAGATTATGGTTTTCATATTTTTGTTAAATTTATTACCGAGTATTTTATTCTTTTTGATATTATTATAAATTGAATTATTCTCTTATTTTCATTTATGGATTGTTCATTGTGAGTATAGAAATAGAATTTTGCACATTGATCCTGAATCCTGCAGCCTATTGAATTAATTAGTTCTAATAGTTCTTTGGTAGATTCCTTAGAAATTTCTAGATACATGATCACGTGATCTGAGTGGAGACGGTTTTACTTCTTCCATTCCAATCTAGATGCCTGTTATTTCTTTTTCTACCATAGTTGCCTTCGCTAAGACCTCCAATAAATTTTGAATACAAGTGGTGAGAGTGGACAGCCTTTCTTGTTCCTAACCTCATAGTCCTAGTATTAGCAGCCAGCCAGTCACTGTTAAGTACGATGTTAGCTGTGGGTATTTTTATCTATGTCTCTTAACAGGCTGAGGAAGTTCCCTTCTATTTCTACTATATTAATATTTTTTTGGTTTTGTTTTGAGTTTGTTATTTTTGTGGTTTTGTTTTCTTTTTAATGAAAGAGCTTTGGAGCAGATGCCTGCTCAGATGTTGTAAATACAACTTCTGGTCACTCTCACGGGAACTTTTGTGTTGCGTGTTACTGACCTCCTGTGTATATGTTCCTGTTTCTTTGCATTTTGCATTATTTATTGTTGCCAACTGGACATTTTAGATAATATATTGTAGCAACCCTGGGTGCCACCCATACCTCGTGAGCCTGCTGTCATTATTTGTCTGTTTATTGACTAGCTGAGTTATTTTCATGAAGTTTCTGTCTCCCATAGCAGGAAGCCTCTGAGGTTGCTCCTCAGAGGGCTCGCCCTTAGTCTCATGCACCATCACCCTGGGATGACAGTGGTTTGATGAGGGCTTTCTCTACCTGTCCCTTTCCATGACTACCTGCCTTCGTGGGCTGCATCTCCTGGCTGGTAACCCCTGCCTTAGGAATGAGCCAAGGTGAGGGTAACTGGAGCCTCATTGTTCTCAGTGCTCCTGCCAGACGTGGAGAGTGTCAGCCCACAAGCGGATGTTGGGTGGAAAAAAGAATCTGTGATACCTCAGCTGCGGTTGCCGAGAATGTAGGTTGTACAACAAGTAGCTAGGGGACAGAATGAGAAACCCTGATTTCCTGCCCCTCCTGGGAAGATAGTATAGCCCTTCACTTGTAGCTGGCGGAAAGGGAGACAGCAGTTCTAGTCTGCACCATCTGGAGTGGAGCTTCTTTAACATTAAACTCGAGGGAAGGGGAGGGAGAGGTCATGGTTCCAATGCAAGACTCGGTGTTGTTACCAAGTGATAGTAGATTTTCTCAAATAATTGTTTCTTCAATTATTGTATGTCCTTAAAACGATTTCTAGACACATTATGTGGTTGCATTTTTTTTTTTTTTTTTTTTACATTTTTCACCATTTCACTAAGGGTTTTGTCTGCCAAGATATCTTCACGTTGCCATTCCGGAACTGGAACTCACCACCCCTCCTTTGAAAAAAAAATTTTTTTGGCCTTATTTTTTACTGACTTTGTTAAGATTGCCATTGACTTCTTGTCTTCCCTTCAAGTGCATTTGACATGGCTGACTCTGTCCTGGGCATGAAGAACATTAGAGTGAGATGTCTATTAGGACCCCCCCTTTTTTTAAACAACCCAAATCTCATTTAATTGGTAAAGAGATAAGCAAGCAATGGTATATCCGTACAATGGAATACACTACCAGCAATAAAAAGAAACAAATTATTGATAAATGCAATGACTGAGATGAATCTCGAACACATCGTGTTGAGTGAAAAAAGGTTCCATACTGTGTGATTCCAGTTATAGGGAATTCTTGAAAAGATGAACTATAGGGATTGAAGAACAAGTCAATGGGTGGATTTGGTTTATATGGGCGACTGTGTTTGTTATCTATTGCTAGATACCAAAGTACCACAGACTTGATGCCTTAAGACGACATACATTTATTATTGCATAGTTTCTGGGTGTCAGGCGTCCAAGTGTGACTTAACTGGATCCTTTGCTCATTTATCTCTCACAAGACTGCAAGCAACCTGTTGGTCAGGGCTGTGGTTTTTTCTCAGGGTCACTTCTGAGCTCATGCGGTGTTGACTGTTGACAGTTCCTTGTCAGTTGTGAGCCTGGGGGCTTGAGTAGTTCTGGCTGGCAGTTGGCTGGGGCCATCTTTTGTTCCTTGTTATGTGGACTCCTCCACTGGAAGCTTGCAGCACAGCAGCTTGCTTCATCAAACTAGTGAGTGAGAGGGAGTCTACTGGCAAGATATGATGATCGTATGTGGTAGTCATGGAGTGACATCCACCTCTGCCATACACAGAAGCAAGTCACAGGTCCTGGCCACACTCAGGGGATGGAAAACATGCTTTCAAAAAGTTGGAGACTTGGAGGGGAATTTAGAGTTGTTCTGCCATGGTTGGGAGGGGTCTCTTTCTGCCTTGATCTGCCCCCTAATGCTGCCAGAGAGTCAGAGAGGACAACGCTTCCAGACAAACAATCTACTTAGGTCTCTACGGACGTCTCTCTTTCCTTCACTTCTGGTCATTAATCTATTTTAGTTATTTTCCTACCACTTCTCAGCCTCTTTCTCTGCCCCATTACAGGTCCAGGTTCTCTCCTGTCTTTCATATGAATAAGTTTTTGCTGGCTTTCTGCCTTTGTTCCTCTGTCCTTCTCAACCATATGAATTCCTCAAGGACCCCATTCTCTGAGCATTCATGAGGAAGGACCCTCAGTCTACATTGTTCTCTCTCATCTTCTCTCATCTCCGCACCTGTACTTGCAACCACCTGGCAGGTGGCACTTGGCTATCCTTCAGGCTTCTCTAAAGTAGCACTTTCAAAAATGAACACAAGGACCTGCAGGGACATATATTTCCATTATCCGAATGACCAGACAACTTACAGTCCATGGACTCCCTCTGCCCAGTGACTCACTTAAGACCTTCTGTATTCCCTTCCTAAAGCTTCACATGTTCTATATTCATGTGCATGTGTGCAAGCACGCATGTGTCCCCTAAGGATCTGTGATGACTTTATAATCCATATCACACCTCTTTTCAGAAACTTTTGGTATCTCTTAATTGACACAGCATGATTCCAAGTCCCTTGGATGACACCTAAAGCCCTCATCACTGTTTATAATGTTCCTTTGCAAAATCAACTCCCACCTCCTTCCTCCACTTTTACAACTCACTTTCCTCTCTAATTATCCTAATGAGTGCGTGACTTCATCAGCACACTATACGGTTTATGTCTTAATAATACCACTCATGCAATATTACTCAATACTGTATCGTCTCATCAGAAGGACAACATGAGACCAAAAAGCATAGAAATTATATATATATATATTAAAGATATATATCTTAATATATATCTTTAATATATATAAAGACATATTATATAGTATATAAAGATTTATATCACCACATCAAAAACTTATGATGTATTGTATGGTGACTAACATAACATAATAAAATTAAAAAAAAGACTTATATTATCTAATCTATAATAATATTATATATATATTAAGTAAATATATACATATTAAAGAACGATAAAGTGAAGATCCATGTAATCAAAATTAAAAGACGGTCACTACGAGAGGTACACGCTCTATATGCCATTCCCAAATTGTGTCCCCCCACCACCACTTCCTGAGAGATATTTTGACATTTTTAGTAAATAGTCCCTTGCCATTAGTAAATACAGTTTTACCACCTGTGCATGAATGTCTAAAGATGTGATGTTTGATCTTGCATGGTTTTGAAATTCATATGAATGTAATCATACACAGATTTTCTTTTGACTTGCTTATTTTGCTCAAAGTGTCTAAGGTTCATCTGTATGGATGCCCCTGGTTGTTATTACCAATCTTTTTATTGCTTTGCAACATTCCATTGTATAATATGCTACAATGTGTTTAATATACTGTGGATGGAGATTTAAGTTGTTTCTAGTTTTTGGTTCTACGAACAATGTTGTATAGTTCTTGTTCACAGGTGCAAGGTTTTCTTTAAGAAATGCGCCTAGATGTAAATTTTCTTGATTTAAGAACATGTAAGTGTTAGTTTATGCCAAAATATAGTTGTACAATTGACATATTTCCTGGCCATATATGACAGTTGCCATTTTTCCACACTCTAACAATTGTTCATATAAGAGATCTTAGTTTTTGCCAACCAGTTGGGTTATAATGCTATCTGACTGTAGTTGTAATTTGTATTTTCATGCTTATTAATAATATTAAGCATATTTTGGGGGCACGAGGAGGCACAGTCAGTTAAACGTCCGACTGTTGGTTTCTGCTCAGGTCATGATGTCAGGGTCGTGATGGGGCCCCAGGTTGGGCTCTGTGCTGGGCATGGAGCCTGCTTAAGATTCTCTCTCTCTCTCTCTCTCTCTGCTTCTGCTCCCAACCCCTACTTAAAAAAAATAAAATTAAATACAACTTAGGTCTTTAATCCACCTGGAATTGGTGTAAGAAAGTGGTTCGACTTCCTTTTTGCCCATGTGGATACATGTTATCTCATCCCAGTTGATGAACATGCCTACGATTTCCCCTCAGTGTGCCCTACTACCTAAGCCATCCATATGTTTCTGGGATCTCTAATCCCTTTAGGCGCATTCCAAACCCACACTGTTCTATTATCACCTCAAAATACCCTTATTGTTAAGGAAGGCTAATCTCTCCACCTCGTCCTGTTTTTTTTTTTTTTCAACTACCTTGGTGTTTTAGAAGTACAGAGAGATTTTGGAATCTTTTGGCCGTGCTCTCCCCAACTCCCTCACACACCCTCCCCCCAAAAAACCCTAGTCAATAAGCAATAGAAAAGCAGAACAAAACAAAGAACCTTGGGGTTTGATGAAGATGACATTGACTCTATAGATCAAATCATAGAAAGGTAGAATTTTTGAAATATTGAGTCTTCCAATGCATGAACATGATTTTCTACTACATGTATATTACCTCATTTATATAGATTTATATACCTTTCCATAATAACATTTAATATTATCAATAAAGGTCTCCATAAAAATCTTGCAAATATTTTGTTAGATTTATTTTGATACTTTATATTTTTGATGTTATTTAAATGGTATCTCTTTTGAAACTATTTTGATATATAAGAATGTAAAAGTTTTTGCATATTTTATATTCTGCTTTCTTATTATATATTTTTATTTACTCTAATATTTTATGTGGAGACTTTTACATTTTCTATTATGCAACCAAGTCATCTGTAAAAAAAGATAGTTTTTCTTTTCTTTCTGATCCACATACATATACCAATATTTTTTTTGTGCCCTACAACACTGACTAAAACATTCGGTACACTCTTGCATGGCAGGGATAAGTGGACATTCTTATCTTGTTCCTTAATCTCAAAGTTAGTTTTTGTGTTGATAGCTTTTATCAGGTCAAGGAAGTACTTTTTTTTTTTTATTTTGGTTTGCTGAGTCATTAATTTGCCTGTCTGTTAATCTTAAATGAAATTTGCATTTTATTGAATGTGTTTACTTAATCTGTTGAGATGACAAAAACATTTGGAGACCTTACTCTGTTAGTGTTGATAATATTAATTGACTTTTTAAAATGTCAAATCCATATTACATTTCTGGAGTAAACCTGGCTTGATTATGATGCATCATCCTTTTAATACACTCTTCTGTTTGGTTTGTTAACATTAGGTATAGGATTTTGTATCCATATTCATAAGTGATAGTGGCCTTTCTTGAACTGTGTTTTATTTATCCTGCTCACTGGCCCTGATTTACACCGAGACTACTAAAAACCAGTTCAATGTGAATAAATGTAAATTGCTAAAGAAGTACTTGGCTTTCATTAATTTGAGAGATTAATAGACATACGAGGACTATCTCAGGATTAACTGGTGCATTAAACATGCGATATGAATGCGGGCCGAAGTACAAGCATGTGTCTTGAACTAGTGAATATAATTTGAATTACGACTTCCTGGGCCTGTGAAGGTCTGAACGAAATTGCTGCTCTTTTATGAAAGTCATCACTGATTTCTGTGTATGCAGGAGGAGCTCAGATGCTCTGTGTCACTGAGAGCCAGGCTGAGGGAGTGAGTGAGCTGCAAGGGTGCAAGTGACCTGCAGCAGACACACGAGGTGGCTAAAGCGCCAGGGGTAACACACCTCCTTACCGTGAAAGGGGACTGGTTAGCAGACCGCACTGTGTGCGGCTTTGCCCTCCAATTAACAGTTAACTTTTATTTTATTTTTTATTTTTTAAAAGACTTTATGTATTTATTTCAGAGAGAGAACGAGTGAGAGAGAGAGAGCATGCAGGAGAGGGTGGGAGGGGCAGAGGGAGAAGCAGACTCCCCAAGGAGCTGGGAGCCTGACGTGGGGCTCCACTCCCGGACCCTGAGATAATAACCTGAGCTGAGGGCAGACACCCCCTGGTGCCGCAACAGTTAACTTTTAGAGTTTTTCTTTCTAGGGAGATATTTGGAAAGATTATAAAATCTCAAAACCATAAAACGAAATATTTAGAAGTCAACTACTTAAATCTTTCCCTCCTCACTCACTCATTCATTCAGTTAATTTTTCCTGTGTTCAGGGAGCACCATAGAAACATGGTATGCAGACAATTGTTTGCACATCTTCATCCGATCCCTTTTTGTCACTGTGATACTTCATTTTTGCCTTTAGCTCTGACTGGTGTCTGCTTTCTAAGTTGCTTTGCTCTAGTCTCTTTGGTGAGTCAAATTTATTCCACATTTGCTTTTATTCTCTAGGGCAGAAGTGTGGTAACTGTTGGTGCTTAAAGTGAAGGAGTGTATCTGAGTACCCAACTGCTCCTTAGAAAGACTTCCAATTAATCCTCCTGCATAACCTGGCATTGTCCACAGAGTACCTGGGGTTCCCATTTTCCATGTATCGCAGCATCCTGAAGAGTGATCAGGGTCCTTGTATTAATTAGTGCACCCACCACTACACATCTCAAGGACTTGACCATCCCCAAACTCATCTTCCAATATTCTCTGCCCTTCTCACACTGCTGTCATGCATCCAAGTGTTTCCCATCTTTTATGATGTCTCTAACCATGGTCATCTCTCCACATTTCTTTGTTCTTTCCATAGGAAGGATCTTATATTCCTTAGCTATCATTTCATCATGTTTTGCATGTACAAAACCTTAAAAGTGTACACAGAAGAGCTCACAGTTCAATTTCCATTACCGTCTCTGATGAGCTTTAAGCAGAGGAGGGAACTGATTCAATTTGCATTTGAGAACATTTCTCTGGGTGGCATGTAGAACTGATTGAAGCTGGAGCGCAAGGGTAGAAGTGTGGAGATCAGTGAGGAGACCACTGCAATCTTCCAGGTAAGAAAGATGCCGGCTTTTCTTCGGATCTTAGAAATGGAGATGAGGAAAGGCAGATCAATTCATTTGGGAAGTATTTGAGATTTGAAAGGAAGTTTAGAAGATCTTGAACCCATAAAAGAACAGAAGTTGCTGGACAATGCCCACCTCTCAATCTCAGGAGATAGTAAGTCCTGAGACATAGCTGAGATGTGCTTCAGGGAGCCATACACTCACAGGAATGCTTAAATGGTTATTTCAACAAGCTGCTGGAGGATGAGTACGGACTAACACGAGAGTCAGGAACCCCTGGGTCCCCACATATTGTGGGTTTAACCTCCAGGAACCCCACCTGGGGTGGGGTTCACCATCGGCCCAGACCCAGAAAGACATAAGCACTGTTGCTTTGGCAGAGGGAGGGCAGACATACATTGTGGAACATCCCCAGAGTATGCTCCATAACAGAGACCTAGTTCCTAGGGAAAAAGGCGTTATCCAAGATTCATCCCACCTGGAGGAAGGAGATTTCTCCTACTCCAGTCCTCTTACCCTTCCATTCTTAATTAAGAGGGCAAACAAAGAGCTGAGAGACACTCATGAAGTCAGAGCCCAGGAGCACAGTCCTCCTGGAGTACCAAGATGTAATCCTAAGGTCACAGAACTTTCCCCTCCCCACTCCTCACCACCACACCAAGGCCCCTGCATTGTAACATGGATTACACTGGAAAGCGCTGAAATAAACTCATGTAATCCAAGGAGGAAGTCTCAGGGAAGCTCAAGAACATGACAGGAGGCACAGACAAGGATGCAAAATGAATGGGAAGTTGCAGACATTTACACCTACAGCAATTATTTTAAACCAGCCTGACTCTTGGCCCAATTAACATAAATCTAAACACTTGCCTCAATTCCTGTTATGCAATGCAACATATTCCACTTTCAACAAAAATTATAAGGCATGCCAAAAGGCAAAAACGACAACAACAACAACAACAACAAAAAACCCCTCCACAATCTGAAGAGACAAAGCAAGCATCAGAAGCAGTTAGAATAGTCAGTACTATACCTTGGCTAACTGAATTTAAATAAAAATAAATAAAAAAGAATAATCAGACAGGGAATTTAAAATAAGTATTATTAAGATGTAGAGGATTCTAATGAGGAAAGTAAGCAACATTCAAGAACAGACGGGGAATGCAAGCTTAGGGATAGAAATTCTAAGAAAGAATCAAAAGGAAATGTTAAAATCCCAAACTCTGTAACACTAATGAAGAATGCTTTTGATGAGTTTATCAGTAGGCTATACACTGAAAATACAAAGAGAAAAAAGAAAGTGGAAAAAAAGAATAAAATATCTAAAAACTATGGGACGTTTTCAAAAGGTGTGCCATATGTGTAATTGGAACACATGAAAAGTAAGAGAGAGCAGAATTGAAGAAATTTGGAAGTAATAATGGCCAAAAACTTTCCAGAACTAATGACAGACATTAAGAAAAAGATTCAGGATGCTTAGAGAACACCAAGCAGGATAAATAAATAACAAAAACTCTACACCAAGGCATACTATTTTCAAAATTTAAAAAACAAAAAACAAAGACAAAAACAAAAACAAAATTAAAACAAAACAACAGACTAAAGGAAAATCTTGAAGGAAACCAGAGTGGGGAGGTGCATTACCTATAGAGGACAAAGGTAAAAATTGCTGTGAATTCTCATGAGAAACTATGCAAACAAAAGATGAGTGGGGTAAATATAAAATTGTTGAAAGGAAAATACTACCACTTCAGAATTCTATATGTAGCGAAAATATCCTTCACAGTGAAGAGAAAATTAAGAATTCCTCAAGTAATTAAACACTGACAAGAATTCATCACCAGCAGATCTGTTTTATAAGATAGTTAAAATAAATTCTTCATGCAAAGGAAAATTATATAGATCAGAAACTTGAACTACAGAAAGAAAGGAAGATCATTGAAGAAGGAATATAAGGAGATTTAAAAAACCTGTAGTTTTGAAATTCTTAACTGATGTGAAGATAACTGTTTAAAGTACTAATAGTAACAATATACTGGGGGCCCATGGCATAGAGATAAGTGAAATGAATCATAGCAATGCCATAAAGGATGGGAGGAATTGGGAGTAATCTGTTATAAGGTAAAAATGCTACACCTGATGTGATATAGAAGTTTTTGAATAGGGATTTAGATGAGCTCAAATTGTATATGGCAAACTCTAGGGCAACCAATAAAAAAGTAAAAATAAAATATAACCGGTATGCTAATAGAGGAAATAAAATGGAATCATATAAAAGGTTGAATTACAACCACAAAAAGCAGAGAAGAGGGTGGAGAAAGAAATAAACAAAAGCTGCAATGAATAGAAAGGAAGTAGAAATATGGTAGATATTGATCCAACTACATCAATAATTACTTTATATATTGATATCCTAACTACTTAAACAATGTACCAGTTAAAAGAAAACAAGCAAACAGATAAGACAGAACTATATGTTGTCTAGGATAAAACCTATTTTGTTTTGTTTTGTTTTATTTTATTTTAAAGATTCTATTTATTTGAGAGAGACAGAACAGGGAGAGGGGCAGAGGAAGAAGGACAAGTGGACTCCATGCTGAGCGTGGAGCCCAACACAGAGCTTGATCTCATGACCCTGAGATCATGACCTGAGCCAAAATCAAGAGTTGGACACTTAAATGAGAAACCAATTTTAGATGTTAAGACTCGGTTAGGCAAGAAGTAAAGTAATGTTGAAAACACACCTTAATTGCAGAAATCAAAGAGGTCTGGAGTGCTATATTAATCTCAAACATAGCACACTGTAAAGAATGAAAATTTTCAGAGATAGAGAAGGCATTTCATAATGGTTTAGGGGCCACTTCACTAAGGCAGAGCAATCCTAAACATGTGTGCACCTGAATGCAGAAGCAATAATTGGAAAAGGAAAAATAGGTGAATCCAGTATTTTAGTAACAGACTTCAACACCCTTTCTTTAGTAACTGATAGAACAAATGGAGAGGAAATCTGTAAGTATAGAGTTGACATGAGCAGTATATCAATCAATTTGATCTAACTGATATTCATAGAACACCCTATCCAACCACAGCAGAATATACACTTTTTAAGCTTGTATAAAATAGTCACCCAAACAGCCAACATCCTGGTCCAAAAAAGACACCCTAACAAATTTAAAAGAGCAGAGATCATAGTAACTATGTTCCCAGACCACAGTGGAATTAAAGTTGAAATCACTAACATAACAATAGCTGGAGAATATACAATTCACTGAAGATTAAACAACACACTTCAAAATAACACATGGGTCAAAGAAGAAGTCTCAAGGTAGCACTGGGTGTTATATGCAGCTAATGAATCATTGAACACTATATCAAAAACTAATGATGTACTATATGTTGGCTAACAACATAATAACAAAAATATAACAGAATAAAATAAAATAGAAAAAACAAAAAATAATAAAAAGTAATTTGAACTAAACGAAATGAATATACAACTTATCAGAATTTATGGGAGACAATGAAAGCAGTGTTTTACCTAGAATTTTACAGTATCAAGTGCATATTTTAGAAAAAGAGAAATACTTAAAATCAATAATCTAAGCTTTCAGTTTAGGGAACCCGTGAAAGAGTAGAGCAATTTAAGGTAAAGGAAGGAACGAATATAAAAATGTAAATTAAAGCAGAAATCAATGAAATTAAAAACAGGAAAACACTAGAGAAAATCAATAGAACCAAAAGCTGTAAAGATCAATAAAATGATAAACTTCTAGTCCAGCTCATGAAGAAAAAAAGAGAGATGACACAGATTTTTAATAGCAGAACTGAAAGAGATCTCATCACTACTGATCCCGTGGACATTAAAAGTTTAATAAATACAATAAACAACTCTCTGCCTATTAATTTGATTATCTAGATGAAATGGGACTATTTCTTGCACTGTGTAAATTTTCAAAACTCACACAAGGACAAATAGATCATCAGAAAAGGGCTAAATCTATAAAAGAATTTAAATTAATAATTACTAACCTTCCAACAAAGAAATAACTAGGCCCAGTGGTTTCACTGGTGAGTATTACCAAACTTTTAAAGAATTTATGATAGCAATTCTCCACAATCTCTTCCAGAAAATAGAAGCAGAGGATCACTTTTTAACTCATTGCATGAGGCCAGCATTACTCTAATACTAAAACCAAATTAGGACATTATGAGAAAGAATTCTATAGATGAGTATTTCTCATGAAAATCAATCCAAACAGCCTCAACAAACTATTACCCAATCAAACCTAATAAAGTGCAAAAAGAATTATACAATAAATATACCAAGTATGATTTATCCAAATTAGGTGGAGGCTCAATATTTGAAATTCAGCAATTTCATCCACCACTTGAGGAAATATAGCACGATTTTATCAATGGATGAAAAAAAAGCATTTGACAAAATTCAACATCCAATTATCATAAAAACTCTCAGCAAAACAAATTGAAAAAACCTTCCTCAACTTGGTAAAGAATATCTACAAAAATATACAGCTAACAGTTAATGGGGAGAAATTAGATGCTTTCCCACGAAGATAATGAGCAATGCAAGGATGATGCCTCACCTCTCCAATTTAAGATTGTTCTAGAAGTCCTAACTAGTATAAAAAGACAAGAAAAAGAAATAAAAAGTACACAAATTGGAAAGGAAGAAACACAGCTGCCTCTGTTTAGATGACATGATTATGCAGAAAATTCCAAACAATAGAGAGAAAATCTTCTGGAACTAATTAATAATCAAGTACAAAAAAAAGTCACGAGAGAAAGGATATTTTATCCAAACGGTGCTGAAAAAAACTGGATATAAATATGCAAAAAAATACATGCAAAAAATGAACCTAGACATAGACCTTACAACTTTCACAAATATTAACTCAAAATCAATCATAGAGCTAAATGTAAAATGCAAAACTCTAAGAGTCTGGAAGGAAAAAAAATATAGAAAATTGAAGCGACCTCGAGTTTGGCAATATTTTAGCGACAACACTGAAAGCACAGTGCAATAAAGAAAAAGCGTTTAGTTATATTTTATTAAAATGAAAAACTTCTGCTCTGTGAAAGACTCTGTTAAGAAAAAAGAAAGAATGTTTTTTCCTAAAGATTTTATTTATTTGACAGAGAGAGCAAGAGAGAGAGAGCACAAGCAGGGGAAGCAGCAGGCGGAGGGAGAAGCAGGGTCCCCGCTGAGCAGGGAGCCCAATGATCCCAGGACTCTGAGATCACGACCTGACCGGAAGGCAGACGCTTACTGACTGAGCCACCTAGGCGCCCCAAAAAAGACTCTGTTAAGAGAATGTAAAGACAAGACAAAGACGGGGAAAAAATATTTCATGAACATCTCTCTGATAAATGACTTATGTCCAAATAATAAACAATTTTCAAAACTCAACAATAAGAAAACAACCGAACTAAAAAATGAACCACCAATATGGTGGAGTAGGGGATCCCAGGCTCTGTCCTTCAATAAAAATACAATTTGATAGCTGTCCACAGATGAAAGTAGCTTGGCAAGAGTTCTGGCGTGTACTTGAAAAGCTGTAACAATACAGAGGAACAAGAAAGCTGATAATAACTACACAAAAAGGATAGGGAAAATAGTTTCACTCCGCCTGCATCCTCCCATGCCCCAGTATAGCAGTGTTCAGAGCCAAGAGGGAACTAACTCCCCTATCCATGATTTCCTTGCAGGGAAATCATGGGCAGAGTGAGCCATAGCTTCCCCAGCCTCTCAGGGCACTGAATGAAGGACCCGGCTGAATCCAACCAGATCACTTGGAGATCAGCATAGCTGAAATGTCTGGCTCCAGGTAGGAATAAAGAAAGACAGGGGCTGCCAGTATAAGCCACATGGCAGGAATGACTGTGGTCCCCTCTGGCCTGCTCTATGGAGAAGCCCAGACATCTTCACTGCTGAGGACTTCAATAGCTCTTGTGAACTCCGTGGACCCCAACAATTTTCACCACTGAGGACCCTGCGGTGTTCGTGACTGCAGACCTCAGCAGTCTGCTACATGCACCCCCACAACTTTTGTGACTGAGAAAACCAAAAGCCAGCACAACTGTGGACCCCTTGCAACCCTGCAGGTTTTTGACTTTGCAGAATTCAGCTTCCCGAGCCCATACACCTCGGTAGCCTCAGTGTGTACACCATCAGCCCTGGTCCCAGCAACTGCACACGCAGGCAGCTGATCCCAGCCCCTGCTGCTGGTCTGGGTGCTCACCACCATGCATGTGCCTGCACCAGACTTCACAGCCAAGTGGGTGCACACCACTGGCCCTAGCCATCACAGCTGCTTACCTGGTCCCTTGCTGCTGGGCCTAGAGGCATCACTGAGTACCCCAACAGCCTTTCCAGCCACAGTGGACCCCCACACTTCTCATCACCAAGAATCACACAGTTGTAATGGTTGTGAACCCCAGTTGCCTGAGCCCATGAGACACTGTGCACAACCCACCCCCCCAACCTGGAGCCACTATGTACCACCCACACCTAGTGCCTCAAGCTACTGGAATTGGAGCCATAGGATGTTCTAGTGTGCCTCAGCTACAAGTGGAGCTCTTTATTGATGCTAGTCCACAAAATCTGGAAGAGATGATTGCTTCTCCAAATGGAAACAATCAACAAAATGAAGAGGCACCTAGGGAATGGGAGAAAATATTTACAAACCATATATTTGATAATATCCAAAACACATAAGGAACTCATACAATTCAATAGCAGATAAACAAATTACCCAATTAAAAAATAGGCAAAGGATCTGAGTAGACATCTTTCCAAAAAAAGATATACAAATGGCCAACAGATAAAAAGATGGTCAACATCACTAATCATCAGGAAAATGCAAATCGAAACCACAGTAAGATGTTACCTCACACCTTTTAGAATGGCTGTTTTCAAAAAGTCAAGAGTTAACAAGTGTAGAAAATTGAGAATGAATGACTTTGAACGACACACTGGATTCTGCAGATGGATTTGACAGATATATTTAGAACCCTGCACCCCAAAACAGTGAACAGGCATTCTTTTCAAGTGCATGTGGCACCTTCTCTGGAGTAGATCACATGGTAGGCCATAAAACAAGTCTCAATAAATTTAAAAAGATGGAAATCATATCATGCATCTTTTCTGACAACAGGGGTCAGAAACTAGAAATCAATCACAAGAAAAAAATCTGGGAAGAACACAAACGCATGGAGGCTAGATAACATGCTACTAAATGGTAAATGCGTCAACCAAGAAATTAAAAAGGAAATAAAAAAATACATGGAGACAAATGAAAATGAAAATACAATGGCCCAGGGGTACCTGGATGGCTCAGTTGGTCATGGTACAACTCTTGATTTCAGCTCAGGTCATGATCTCAGGGTTGTGGGATCAAGCCCCGTGTTGGGCTTCTACACTCAGAAGGGAGTCTGCTTGAGGTTCTCCCTCTCCTTCTCCCTCTGCCCCTCCCCACTCACATGTTCTCTCTCTCTCTCTCTCAAATAAATAAATCTTAAAAAAAAAAAAAAAAGAAAAGAAAGAAAATCCAGTGGCCCAAACTCTTTGGGATGCAGCAAAAGCTGTTGTAAGAAGGAAGTTTATAGCAATACAGGCTTACCTCAAGAAGCAAGAAGAATCTCAAATAAACAACCTAATCCTACACCTAAAGGAGCTAGAAAAAAAGAACAAACAAAGCCCAAAGCTAGTGGAAGGAAGGAAATAATAAAGATTAGAGCAGAAATAAATAAAATAGAGACTAAAAAACCAATAAAACAGATCAGTGAAACCAGTTCTTTGAAAAGATAATAAAATTGGTAAACCTTTATCCAGACCCAAAACAGGAGAGGACTCAAATAAATTTAATAAGAAATGAGTGAGGAGAAATAACAACCAACACTACAGAAGTACAAAAGATTACAAGAGAATATTATGAAAAATTATATACCAGCAAATTGGCCAACCTAGAAGAAATGGATAAATTCCTAGGAAGACATAACCTTCCAAAACTGAATCAGGAAGAAATATAAAGTTTGAACAGAATGAATACTAGCAAAGGAATTGAATCAGTAATCAAAAAAATCCCAACAAACAAAATTCCAGGGCCAGATGGCTTCACAGGTAAATTTTACCAAACATTTAAAGAAGAGTTAATACTTATTTCTTCTTAAACTATTCCAAAAAATAGAAGAGAAAGGAAAATTTCCAAATTCATTCTACAAGGCTGGCATTACCCTGATACTAAAACTAGATAAAGACACTACCAAAAAAAAAAAAAAAAAAAAGATTTATAGGCCAATATCTCTGATGATCACAGATGCAAAAATCCCCAACAAAATATTAGCAAACCAAACCCAACAATACATTATAAAATTATTCACCATGATCGACTGAGGGCTTATTCCAGGGATGCAAGGATGGTTCAATAGTTGCAAATCAATCAACATGATGCATCACAGTAACAAGAGAAAGGATAAAAACCATATGCTCATTTCAATAGATACAGAAAAAGCATTTGAGAGAGCACAACATCCACTCATGATAAAAACTCTTTAAAAAGTAGATTTAGAGGAAACAACAAACAAAAGGGTTAACAGGTGTTGGAGGATATGGAGAAAATGGAACCTCTGTACACTGTTGCTGGGATGTAAATTGATGCAACCACTATGGAAAACAGTATGGAGGTTCTTCAAAAATCAAAAACAGAATTAAAAACAGAACTATGGGGCGCTAGGGTGCTGCTGTCAGTTAAGCTTTGGACTCTTGGTTTTGACTCAGGTCGTTATCTCACGAGTCATGAGATCACCTTTAATAGGTGAATTGATACCCAAAATGTGGTACAACCATACAAGAGAATATTATTCAATGATGAAAAGAAATGAACTATCAAAATACAAAAAGCATGAATGAATCTTTAATGCATATTGTTAATTGATAGAGGCCAGTCTCAGAAAACTAGATGCTGCTTGATTCTAAGTATACGACATTGTGGAAAAGGTAAACTTACAGAGACAGTAAAAAAGATGAATGGTTGAAATGGTTGGTAAGGGTTAGGTTTTTACACTCTGAAACCTTTCTGTGCCATAATTTCATAGTAGATACCTGACACTATTTCTCAAAAAATATTGCACTCTTTGGCACAAAGATTGAAACTTGCATATTAAAAGAATATGTCTTCAGGAGGTCCACAGAATCCAGGATGGAATGCAGAACAGGAAAAAAAAAATTTAACTGCACTATGGGGTATGGGAAAGTGTCATAAATTCTGATATCTTTACCCAGTAAAAGGAGCTAGGACTCCTTGGAGAAGTGGCTGATCCTTGGACTGGGGCCAGAAATAGACAAGAGGGCCTGGGGCTTGTTGTGGTGCCAGCCGGTAAGGAAGTGCTCCAATAAAACCCCCACAGTGATGGGAGTATGGCAAATGGATACAGGAGCCAACTGAGCAAGCTCCCACCTGCCAAAGCTGGAAAAGCTAGAGCAATAAAACAAGAAAATAAAGTTGAATGATAACTCCAAATAGAAAATTCATGTCTAGGAGGCCATATAATATAAATGAAAAACTGAATAAATATATAAATGCAGGACAAAAATAAATTTCCCATGCAGAAAAAGTTCCAAATAATTCATGCAGCATATTTTAGGAGCATAATCCCCACCCCTAAAGTGTGGGCTTCACATAATGACTTTTCAGAGTACATTATGGAAAAAGATGCAATAAGAGCAACTTGTGGTGGAGAAACTAACAGCACGACCTCAGCCAGATGATGAAGGTCAACATCAAAAGTGAGAGTCCAGTCCATACCATGCACCTTGGTGTGGTGAAAATGGCGTTTTAGCTTGTGGCCTTCCTCGCCAAACCAATAACCCAAGTGTAATCACGAGAAAATTATCAGATGAATCCAAATTGAGGAAAATTCTACAAAGTCCCTGACATGACTCCTCAAAACTGTCAAGGTCACCAGCAACAAGGAGCGTCTGAGAATGTCACAACCAAGAGGAGTCCAAGGAGACATGACGAAGAAATGTAAAATGGCATTTGCATGTTCTGGAACAGAACAAGGACATTAGGTTTAAACTAAGGAAATCTGAATGAAGCATGGACTTCTGTTAGTAATAATTAGTAATATTGGTTTGTTATTTGTAACACAGACACTATGCTAATGTAATAGGCCAATGGTGGGAAAATGGGTGTGGGGGTGTATGGTAACAACAATATTACATAATGAAATGACAATATTATTGCACAACATTTTGCATAATAAAAATCAAAGTAATGGATTTTAAATATGTGTCTAGTAGAAGCTTTCCTTTTGAAGTGGAAACCCTTCTTAACTTGGGGAGGAGGCTCTAGTCATCTCTGTGTGAAGGTCACATTCTGACATTTAGCAGTTCACATTGAATACCCAAAGGACTTGGCTTGCAATAAACTAATTGTGGGTGAGCCCCTTGGTCACGTGTTATCATAAATATACACAGACTTAGCCAGACTTAAGGTGCTCCTTAGCTGACACTTCCCAAGCTGAAATCCTCACATTCCTTTGCCTTCGATTAAGACACACTCAATCCTAGGGGTGCCTGGGTGGCTCAGTCAATTAAGGGTCCAAGTCTTGATTTCCACTCAGTCATGATCTCAAGGTTGGGAGATCAAGGCCCACGTTGGACTCCATGCTCACCGTGGAGCTTGCTTAAGATTCTTTCTCTCTCCAGGGGCGCCTGGGTGGCTCAGATGGTTAAGCATCTGCCTTCAGCTCAGGTCATGATCTCAGGGTTCTGGGATCGAGGCCCACATCAGGCTCCTGGCTCAGCAGGGAGCCTGCTTCTCCCTCTCCCTCTGCCTCTCCCCCTGCTCATGCTCTCTAACTCTGTGTCTCAAATGAATAAATAAAATCTTTAAAAAAAAAAAGATTCTCTCTCCTTCTCCCTCTGCCCCTCGTCCCACTTCTTGCATGTGCATTCTCTCTCTCTCTCAAAAAAAAAAAAAAAAAAACCACACTCGGTCCTATACTACCTGTAATTATGTCTTTGAAGCGTTCTCTAAATTTAGACTTTTCAGTTGGAGATCCAACTGATAATTTCTGAAAGTGCACTATAAACCAAGGACTCTACTCTTTTGCTATATAGTCAACTTTTATTTATCAGAAGAAAGCTGTATTAACTGAGTTCTGGCAAAGACTCTAAACATCGTATACTGTGAGCAACTTCAGAAGATGTCTTGTCCCACACGGGCCCTGGGTAGGATGGCACGTGTTTCTATCTGGGCCAGTCGCTCACTTCTTTACGCATTGTTTGAAGTCAGTCTTCCTGTCTTCCATCTTGGCTTCTCTGGTTCATTTTTCATCCTTCAGCCAGAGAGAACATTTTTAGATGAACCTGATTATGCCACTTCCATTTGCAAAAGCCTTCAGTGGTTTCCCAATGCCCGCAGGCTGAAGTCCAAGCTTGTTATCGTAACCTGCTGCCATAACACTCTTCACTAACAAGTGTGATGCTGACATCTTGCCAGTCTCTCCGCTAGCCGCCGCTCTCTGTGTATTATGCTACAGAAATGTAAGAGACTTGTGCAGGAAGAACTCCATAGAATAAGGGAGATTGAGAGAGGAGAATGTAGGATAACACTTGAAACTTCCAAGCCAAGACTTGAAGGTGGTTAGGGAGTTAGCCACGGGGATTCTGGGGGAAGCCTATTGCAGCTGAGGTCTGAAGTCATAATGTGAGGGCGCTCCTGGGATATCAGGGGAATAGCAGGAAGACCAGTGTGGCTGGAGCAGACTGGGAGATGTAGCCACAGTTACCAGTGGTCACAAGAACGAGGGTCTTTGGGGACTAATGTAAGGATTTGTCTTGCCAGTCATGGGACCCTGCATCCTCTCCCATGAGCTGGGGGTTGATGACCGCACCTGGCCATGCCCTTCACCTCTTTTGTCCCTTGGGTACAGTGACCAGAGCAGGACCAACCAGCATGATTTGGCGAGTTTAATAGCCGCTGTCCAGTATGTAAAGGAGCACAGAAGGGAGGGGTCACTCTCTTCACCGTGAAAGTATTTTGAAAAAATTGCAAGGCTAGAATGGCCTGTGGCTATATTTTCTGCCATATGTCTGGAGCTTGTTTAAGAATATAGTTAGTGTAAACTGAGGGTTCTGGGGGGGAGCAGGCTGGGAGGATGGGCTAGCCTGGTGATGGGTATTGGAGAGGGTGTGTTCTGTATGGAGCACTGGGTGTTGTACGCAAACAATGAATCATGGAACACTGCATTGAAAACTAATGATGTAATGTATGGTGATTAACATAACATAATAATAAAAAAAAAGGAAAAAAAAAGAATATAGTTAGTGTAGAGCTAAATGGCTCTGTGGGAGGCATAAGGGGAAAATCCAGAATACAACATTTGAGATCCTGTATCCGGTTGATATCCTGTATCAACCCATACCTTGAATGTTAAGGTAAAATTAGTTCATGAGAATTAAATTTCCATCCTGGCAAACTAGCGTTCACACTAAAACACCTCTCGGTGATTTCAGATAACCCTCTAATATTCTACTTTAGTAAATATCACACTAGGGACGGACACTGTTTACAAACACATCACCCAGTGTCAGCGATTATCGGCTCCTGGTCAATCCTGTTCAATTCATGGTTCTGCCCACTTCCTACCTCTCCAACCTTTTAGAGTAAATCACAGACATCCTGTAATTCCACCTGTAAGTGGAATCAGGGTGTCTCCAAGGATTAAAACCCTTTTTAAAAAACATAACCGCAACGTAAGATAAGAGGTCGTTAAAAGCTTATCAGTTCTAAGCCGCCTCTGAATCACCAAGTCTGGGGAACTGTTCGCTAAAACTGCTTTCTCAACATAATCATCATAAGCCGATGTGCAGTAACTTTTCTATACAATCTCCAAGGAGGGATTCCAACACGAGAGCGGGCGTAGCTGAGACATGGCACCAGGGCTGATGACAGGTAAGTCCTCTTGGCTGCCTGTTTTCCCCTCCGGAGGGGTGTTCTCAGAATCGTTCTGTGTAGTGCAGGCTGGTGGTGCGCCTCAATCCTGGGAAAACCACAAAGAGTTCTTTCTGGGATACTCAGTTAAGGCCTCTCTTCTGGGAGTGCTTATCGACAGATTTCTTCACATGAGGCTGATCCTTATTCTTCTGCAGGGAGTGGTCTCAGTCAACCTTCTTTTCATCATTATTATGCCTCCTCCTTAAGGGAAAAATTAACTAAATTTAAATTTCTCCTTAAATATAAAAGTTAACTACCAAGGAATAACATTTTTCTCAATACAAACAATTTTTTTCATGGCTACAGACCATGGCAAAAGAGAATTTTGCTCCCACCCGCCCC
Organism: Zalophus californianus; assembly: GCF_009762305.2. Taxonomy (NCBI): domain Eukaryota; kingdom Metazoa; phylum Chordata; class Mammalia; order Carnivora; family Otariidae; genus Zalophus; species Zalophus californianus. The sequence goes on along the minus strand of NC_045606.1, from coordinate 3,607,053 downwards.
TGCCAAGAGCCAGCTTTCATCTCTTTGAGGGCAATATGACTGCCATTCGGAATGCATACTATATAGTGGGTCTCTCTCTTCTTTGGCTTCCTCAATATTTTTTCTTAAGCTTTTGAAAAATATTTTAATTTTTTACATTTACTGTGGTGAAAAAAAGCACCATAAAGAGTACCATCTTAACCATATTTCAGTGTAAAGTAGTGTTAACAAATTTCATGTTACTCCTGGGCAGACTTCATGCCCTTCTTTATATCTTTCCAAGTTTAATATATATGCTCCTGAAGGGTGCACACTACCTTTGATTTTTAGCAACTTGACTGCTACACCTGAGTGTTTGTGTCATTTGCTACTCATTTTCCTTGAAATTTTATGAGATTCTTGAACTGCAGTTCATATATGTCAGGAATTTTGGAAAATTCTTGGCCAAAATCGTTTGAAATAGTTTGGTCTTTTCTCTCTTTTACTTCATCTACTGATTCCAACTATGGTGTTTTATTGGCTAAATTCCCACAATTCTGAAACGTTCTCCTCTTTGGGGAAGGGGGTCTTTCCACTCTTGTTTCTCTTTTTGCCTTTCAGTTTGGGTTTTTTCTTTTCTTTTCTTTTTTTGAAAGATTTTATTTATTTATTTGAGAGAGAGAATGAGAGAGAGAGAGAGAGAGAGAGAGAGAGCACATGAGAGGGCGTAGGGTCAGGGGGAGAAGCAGACTCCCCGCCGAGCAGGGAGTCCGATGCAGGACTCCATCCCGGGACTCCAGGATCATGAGCTGAGCCGAAGGCAGTCGCTTAACCAACTGAGCCACCCAGGTGCCCTCAGTTTGGGTTTTTTCTATTGCCTATCTTTAACTTGACTCATTTTTTTCCTTGGGTCCACTAATGAGCCCATCAGACGTTCTTTTTTTTTTTTTTCTATTACTGTGGGTTGTTTTTTGTTTGACTGTTTGTTTGTTTGTTTGTTTGTTTGTTTTCTAGCATCTTCCATGGGTTATCTCTTATACTTTATCTCCCTGGCAAAATTTCCTATCTGGTCTTACACTTTCTTTACTTTTTTTTTTTAGAGCAAAATTTATCAACCGTAGCACTATTAATATTTGGGACTGGATAATTTTTTGTTGTCAGGGGCTGCTCTTTGCAGGATACCTAGCAGCATCTCTGGCCTCTACTTTCTGGATGCTGGTAGCAGCCCCCTGGTTGAGATCAGAATTCTCCAGACATTGCCAGATGTCCCGGGGTGGGGGCAGCACCTCCCCGCCCCAGCTGAGAATCACTGCATTAGAACGTCTAACATGTCCACCGTAGTTCCCTGCCCCGTAGATGTATCATCTATGTGAGTGTGGTTCTGGGGATTGCTTTATAACTGTGTTTCCTTGCCTTTTCTTCTGCACCATAATTTGTCACTGAAAACCGGACCCATTGTGTAAGACAAAGGATATTGAGGTAAGTATTTGTATGCTTGAAGATGAGCACACTTTTCCTCCTGAGAGCCCTTACTGTGCTCTTTTGATGTTAATTTTATCAGGAGCCGGGTTGGTTTTTACATTTGCTGGTACACCAGAGACTTCAAATTCATCTAGTGAAAGCCTCCTCGCTGATCTCTGTGTCTTCTCTTTCTCACTGCCCTCTAGAGAGGCTGTCCCTTTCACACTCCTGTGTTTATTCCGCTGCTACTTTACTCAACAGTTGCCGTTTGCAGCAGCCGGAGGGGGCAACCAGTTCGTTCTGATGTTCTACTTTTGTCTCCGTCTTGGGCTACAATTTGTAAAGCAGCGTTCCTGCTCTTCCTCGAGGTGTAATGCTCGGTCCTCCGGATTGTTCCCAGCTGTGATTATTTCTACCAGCACCCTCACGGTACGGTTTTGATGCCATATCCCCTAAAGATAACATTTTTGTTCCCTAGAGGGAAAGAAGACAGGTTTGGGTGGCTTACCGTGGTGGCCCCATTCCCTTTTCCCAACTGCAGTAGGATCCCATCAGCCTACGCATTTGGATGGCCTTCTGTCTGGAGATTAAGTCATTTCTCCATGGAGGACATGAGTCAGGGAGAAGTCTAGGTATTGCTTGCCCCGCCCCCAGACTCCTGCACCCTGGAGGAGCTTTCTTACAATTCTCCCCAAATTTTCTTGCGGGTCTTAGTGGGGTTCCTGGACAAAGAGTCTTCAGAAAGGTGCAAATCCCCTAGCTCACATTCACTGAAAAATCATAGCTCAACCTCCTCATTGGCTTATCTAGTGTTTGGTGGTACCTACTTCTGTGAACAAACACTTGGCTCATGTTTCTCTTAGGGTGTGGACATTCTGGATTCTCTCCTGTCACTGGGGGGTTCAACAAGATTTCACCATCTGGCTGCTTGGAACTTGAACATCTTCTTGTGCAAACTTTGCTAGCTTTTCAGCCCACAGCTCCAAGTGGTTGTTCTTTCTCTTGTACTTTTTTCTTGGGAGTCTGACCTGTACATCCACAGCTGGAGAGTTACAGGGAACACCTATGCAGAATCCTAAAGTCTGTTACAAATTCCAGCTACCTCCCTGCTCCAAACTCTCATCTCTCCCTTCAGCTCAGAAAAAAAAAAAAAAAAATGCTGAGTTCCGTTCAGGCTTTCCTTCCCTGGGCTGCCATGTGGAAGGTGCCTTCAGGCGGAATTGAGGTAATCATGATGATGTTCACTCCATTTGTTTTCTTTCAGGGATTCCAACCCTGTACTGCCTGTTGGCTGATGTCTGAACACAGTTATTTCATATATTTTGTCTAGTTTTCTAGGTGCTTATGGTGGAAATCTTGCCTGTTAAAATGTACTCAACCATGGCCATGCAAAGAGTGTTTGATTGCTTGAGGCACTCCATCTGTTTGCCTGATGCTCTGCTTCTTACTGGCCTGTGTGCTTATCCATGAAGACCAATCTATTAATTACAAAAGTTTCAATCTAGCCTTCAGATCACAAATTTCATAAAGGCAATATCAACTAGACTTTATTAGTTTATGCCTACTGTTAGCATTTGTTTTTCAATTGTTTTGGCTCTATCTATCTGTCTGTCTGCAAGAATTTCAGGGAGCATTTCCCTTTTTGGTTACGAAAGTAGAGCAGGGCTAATTTCCTATTGTCCTTTACCGTTCTCCATTGACTTTCCTGAAAACATCTTTGGAGTTCCCTGTTAATGCACAGCATTTCTCAGAGCTCCTTGTTTTGTTTCTCAGACCTTTTCCCCACATTAGAAGGCAGACAAGATATCCGGTCAGTGGAATTATTTTGCAGAGCCATGGTGGGCACAGGGGTGGCTCTTCTGAACCAAGTCAGAATGCTTGGAGTTGTGAGGCAAATATAAAAAGTATGTGGGAATTGAAAGAAATAAAGCATGAGCAGCAGAACAGTCTGATGAGCAAGAAGCCAGTACACAGCGATCATGGCACAAAGACGATACGCAAGCAATATTTGTTAAGTGATGCAAGGAGGAACGGAACTAATGAATCTGGTACCGAGAGCTGGATGTGGTTGAGGAGCTCAGTGAAGACAAAGCAAGTGGATGTTTAGGTGGGTAAAGAGAAAATGGCCTAATTCCAGAGATATGGAGCCAAGACTCAGCATTAATACTGCTAACACTGGGTCACACTTAAAATAGTGCTTAAGGCACAAGCAATATACAGCTAGGCACTATAAAAATTTTCAAGTATTGAATGATAAGTGCTTCACAAAGTGCCATATCATATGTGCTCACTTGATGGTCTAAGTCTCATGGTTATATTATTATTTCCACTATTCCTATTTTTATAAATGAAGTAACTGTAACAAAGAAAACTGGAGCTTCAGTCACTCATCTAAGGTCACATACAGACAGGAAAAAAGTGCCACCAAGGATCACACAGCAGCAGGTCCCAGGAGTCCACCTCTCCGACCACGGCGCTCTATTGAATTCCATGCATGTGGAACCCATTCTTGTAAGTGACCAAAATTCAGGCTTCTGGACAGGATGGTCTGGATACCATGATTACTTGTGTCTCACCAGCTGAGGTAGATAGCTCTCCCCTATTGCTTTACTGGGATTTAGCTGCTGAGTTGTATCAGCTTTTTTTACACATAGGTGTTACTCAAAAAGGCAAATTTTGATAGAACCCAGGGAACAAATCAACAATTAATCACTCTGTTAACACAGCATGTGTCAAATTCAGTTAGAAAATAAATGCGAAACTCAATTAAGTGCAAACGAATTTTTAGGGCACATCAAGTGCAGAGTCTCTCTCTCCGTCATAAAGAAACCGATGTCAACAGATTCCATATTTGAAGGGAAATTAAACAATGATGGGAAACATACCATCTCATTACCCTTCAACAGCTGACTAGGAAAAGTTTTGCCCCGATTTTTGGTTTAACAAATTTCAATTAAACACAACGTAATTATGACTGCAGAGGTAAAAATCTCCCTAAACAGATGTCAGATGATTTTTATAAGGCGCTTCTGTAATTCATCACTTTGCCATAACATTTCCATAAAGAAAACATGGGCATGCTTTCAGGGGCTTTCCCTTTCTCCAGAGCCCTATCCCTGTTTATGCTGGTGTTCTGCTCTTTTGTCTCCTGGGTTAGAACAGTGGTTAAGTTTCATTAGAATTTCAATTAAATTGCATAAAAATTGTATGGATAAAATACATTTTCCTAACTGCAATTTATGTCTTTAAAGTTTTATATTTATGATTTTAGAGCCACTTTAAATAATGCACAAGTATGTTTTGTATAACCTGCAGTTAAAATAGATTTATGCTTTGAATACACAAACAGGAATATGAATCATTAATATAGCAAAACAAAACAAAATAATGCAGAATTAACCAAATGTTAATGGAGAAATGAACCTTTAAGACAAACATGAGCATCATTCATTTCTCATGAATGAGATGTCCTCTACTTACCATATACATACGAATTCATATGTTATTTTGAGACCTTAGCTATGATGGGTCAAAAGAAAAGCTTGAATTTCTCCTTTAATGCTTGTTTCATTATTGCTATTTTTATTTCCTGATTACAAAGCAATATATGTTGGGACGCCTAGATGGCTCAGTAGGTTAAGCATCCAACTCTTGGCTTTGGCTCAGGTCATGATCTCAGGGTCATGGGATCGAGGCCCACATCCGGCTCCTCACTCAGTGTGGAGTCTGCTTGAGATTCTTTCTCTTCCTCTCCCCCTGCCCCTCCCCTCGCTCTCTCTCTCTCAAAATAAATAAATAAATAAATAAATAAATAAATCTTTAAAAAAATGATAAAGCAATATATGTTTATTGCAAAAGTGGAAATAGTTCCCCACCAAAAATTGGTTATAGTACCAGACCAAGATGGTCACTCCTAATATTTATTGTAGGTTTTCTTTCTTGGCATGATTTTTTCATTCTAAACAGTCTCAAACATATGCTAAAATAGGAGGAATAACAGAATGTGTCCATATCTCCATCATTCAGCTTTCACGGTTTCAACCCTGCTCTTTGCCCCACTCATCTCCTTCAAGCCCCACTGGATTGTTTCAAGGCAGTTTCTCCACATCCTATTGTTTCATTCATGAAAATGGTTTTCACCCACCAATGATTTCATGTCAGTTACGATTTGTTTTTCATTTTGACTTAACAGTCATATTGTATGAAACATATACATACGACAGGAATATAACCATGAAAAAATGCACTATCAGGAAAGTCTTGCTTTCATCTTAATTCTCTGCACCACCACCACCATATTCCTTCCCTTCCCATTAGGAAACCATTTTCATGAGTGTATAATTTAGTCTTCCATCCTTGTTGGAAAACTTTGGCAAATGCACTTCTAGGCTTTCTTCTCTTTTGTTAAATAAAAGACACTGCGTCAATCACTGTTCTTTCCTTTCTGTTTCGTTTCATTTTAAAAAATGTATTCTGGTGACGCCTTTCCAGCAGTACTTAGAGATGTCCTTCATTCCTTTTTTGCAGTTGCCTAATTCCCCACTGTGTGGATTTATTAGTCATTTAACCAGCTCCCCATTGATGGGTATTTGGCTTGTTTCCAGTCTTTTGCCTTTCCAGTCAGTGTTTCACAGGAGAAATTTATGCATACATTATCATATGCATTTGCCAGTTTGCCTCTGGGATATATACCCAGAAGGTGGGATTTCTCAGTTAAACTGTGACTCAGATAAAATTTTGCTAGATAGTGCCAATTTCTCTTCTTCACAGTCAATGTTTTCCATGAGAGTTCCTGTTTTCCTGCAGGCTTACCAGCACATTATGTCATCAGGCATTTGGATTTTACTCAACTTGACGTGAGAGACAAATCTGAGTGCATTTCCTCTCTCCAAATTTATCAAACTTTGATGTGTATACAAAAAACTTCACAAACTATAAGTGTCCAGGACAATGATTTTTCACAAAGTGAAAAATACATGTGTGCTCAGTGCATGGTTTAAGAACATGATCACATCTTAGCATCTCAGAAACCCTCACTCAAGAGCTTCATCTATCCAAAAGTAATCATTATGCTGATTTCTGAAATTTTGAGTTTAATTTGCCTGTGTGTACACCCTTATATGTACAAATACTCTTACTTACAACTTTTCCTTTTCTTTGCTAACTTTGTTTTTGTGGCAATTCATCTTTGTGGTCACATATAATAACACTTTGTTCATTCTCACTTCTTTTTGACAGTCTGTTGTATAAAAGAACCATACTTTATTTATCCTATATCAGATAGCACTATAATATGTTCGGGTTTTGGTTCTTATAAAGGTTGCTGCTATGAACAATCTCATGTTTTTTTCTCTTCAACATATATATATACGTCATATAATTTTTCATGAACAACACCTGGCATTAAAGTAAAATTACCAGACATGCCAAGATAGAGGACCCCATGACGGAAACCGAGAAAAAAATAAGACAATAGCAAATACACAGGTGATCTAGATACTGCAGTTATGAGGAAATGACTTCACAAAGCTATGATTACGGGCACCTGGGTGGCTCAGTCAGTTAAACGTCTGCCTTCAGCTCAGGTCATGATCCCAGAGTCCTGGGATCAAGCCCCGTGTCGGGCTCTCTGCTCAGGGGGTAGCCTGGTTCTCCCTCTCCCTCTGCTCCTCTCCCTTCCTCCTGCTCTCTCTGTCTCTCTCTCAAATAATTAAAAAAGATCTTAAAAAAAAAAGAACAAAAAGCTATGATTACAGAATAGATATCTGAAAAAATAGAAAGGTTTACCATATAATTGGAACTTAGCTAGTTAAATAAATAAAGTTATAGAACTGAAAAAATATTCTCCAGCAAATAAGAACTCAATTGGTGGGTTTATCAGCAAATGAGACACAATAAAAAAGATTATGGAAGTGGCTTGATTATTGTTTTGTTTTTATTTTGTTTACATTTTAAGATTTATTTATTTTTTTTAAGAGATAGAGAGCACATTTGAGAGGGGGAAGGGGCAGAAGGAGAGGAAGGAGGAGAGAGAATCTCAAGCAGATTTCCCACTGAGCACAGAGCCCTGGGTGGGGCTCGATCTCATGACCATGAGACCACAATGTGAGCAGAAACCAAGAGTTGGACGCCTAACTGACTGCACCACCCAGGTGTCCCATTATTAATTGTTTTTAGTTGTTTATTATTATCGGCCTGAGTATACAGACCAATCAAAAATATCCAGACTAAAGTACAGAAACAAAGTAAGTAAAGCAACTACATTATACTGAAATTAGTAACAAAAAGTGTATCTGCCATTCATACTTGAATTCAGCATTATACTAGAAGGCCTAGCCTAAGTAAGAAGAAAAGGAAATAAATAAGGGGAAAGGAAGTAAAAAAAAGCCTTGTCATATTGGGGCACATGGACGGTTCAGTTGTTGAAGTGCCCAACTCTTGATTTCAGCTCAGGTCATCATTTCATGGTACTGCGATCAAGCCCCGAGTTGGGCTCCACGCTCAGTGGGAGTCTGCTTGTCCCTCTCCCTCACCATGCTTGCACTCTCTCTCTCTCTCTCTCAAAGAAAGAAAGAAAGAAAGAAAGAAGGAAAGAAAGAAAGAAAGAAAGAAAAAAGAAAGAAAGAAAGAAAGAAAGAAAGAAAGAAGGAAAGAAAGAAAGAAAGAAAATCTTTTAAAAAAAGCCAGTCATATTATGCTGATGACATAGTTGAATACATAGAAAATCCAAAATAATCAAAAAGTGAGCTACCAGGTTTATAACTGAATTTAGCAAAATCACTGAGTATGATATCCACATAAAATCATTAGTATTTCTACGTACTAGCAGCAAATAAAAATGAGATTAAAAGGATCACAATAGTATTCGGAAATAAACACTTAAGAATAAATGTAATAAAAGATATATGGGACTTACACTCCCAGAACTGCAAGTATATCAGAGAAATTAAACATCATACATGAACAAAGGTGTATCATATCTTCAATAATTAAAAGCCTAAAATTGTAAAAGTAAAAATGTGTGTTTTAAAACTGATCTATAGAATGCAATCAATCCAACCAAAACCTCAGCAAATTATTTTTTTCTGTAGAAATGTATAAGATGATTTAAAAATGCATAGGAATTTCCAGGCCTCCAATAGCTAGGACAATGTTAAAGATAAGAAATTTACCATATTACATATTTAAAAAAATAATTATGGTAAAAATCAACATAAAATTTAGCCTCTGAATCATTTTAAGTGTACAGTTCAGTAGGAAGTGTATTCACATTAATGTGGGAAAAAATCTTCAAAACTTTTTCAACTTATTCATCTGAAACTCTATAGCTATGACACAACTCACCTTTCCTCCCTTCTCACACCCCTGGTAAGTACCATTCTACTTTCTGTTTCTATGGATTTCTATGGATTTCATATAAGTGGAATCACAGTTATTTGCTTTTGTGATTGGCTTATTTCACTTAGCAAATAGCCTTAAGTTTCATTCATGTTGCAGCATGTGACAGGATTTCCTTCCTTTTTAAGGTTGAATAATATTCCATTGTTTGTATATAACATTCTTTTTAAATCCATTCATCCATTGGTGGACATTTGGGTTACTTCTACCTCTTGGCTATGCTTCTCTGAACATGGATGTGCAAATACCTCTTCAAGACTCTGTCTTCAAGTGTTCTGGGTATTTACCCAAAAGTGGGATTGTTGAGTCTGTTTTTCATTTTTTGAAGAACTTCTATAATGTTTTCAATCACAATTGTAGCATTTTACAATTGTACCAACAACTCCACCAATAATCCCCCCAACTGCTCCACATCATGGCCAACACTTGTTATTTTCTGTTTAAGAGGTAATATTGCATATTTTTAAAATAGATATCAGGTATTTTAGACAGCATGGTACTGACACACAAACACACACACACACACACACACACACACAAGCGAGAGAAATAGGCCAATGGTGTGTCAATAGTGAGGTTAAGGAAACACTTAACAATATAAGAATTTTAGCTTTATGACAAAGGTGATATTGTATTGTAGTGGAAAAAGTAGTGTTCTTTTTTTTTTAAAGATTTTATTTATTTATTTATTTATTTATTTATTTATTTATTTATTTATTATTTATTTATTTGACAGAGAGAGACACAGTGAGAGAGGGAACACAAGCAGGGGGAGTGGGAGAGGGAGAAGCAGGCTTCCCACTGAGCAGGAAGCCCGATGCGGGGCTCAATCCCAGGACCCTGGGACCATGACCTGAGCCGAAAGCGGACGCTTAATGACTGAGCCACCCAGGTGCCCCCCCAAATAGTGTTCTTTTCAATGAACTATATTGGCTTAATTGAATGCTTGTTTGGAAGATAATTAATCTCATTCTATGCCAAAAGCAAACATCATCAATCTCAGACGTGTTGTGGGTGTAATTATGGAATGTTATAAAACATAAAAGAATAAATATCTTTATGATCTCAGCATTGGTAAAGATTTCATGAACAGGATATCCAAAAAGAAAACGAGCCATAAAATAAAAAAAAATGATTTGTTTCATATTAAAATTATAAACTTTTATTTATCAAAAGAAAACATTAAGATAACGAAGATATACATCTTAATATGAAAATGTCTGCAAATAATAAAAATGTAATAAAGATAGGCAAAAGGGTGGAACAGATGCTTGACAAATGTATGTGATCTCATCATTAGCTGCCCACCAGCAAAATAAAAATTGTAACTACAGTGTGGTACTTCTATGATAGACTTTCCAAAATAGACAAAATGAAAAAAAATAAAAACGATGAACAATGCTGGCTCTTGTGCAGCCACTTGCTCCCTTGTAGGCAGGTGGTGGAGTCTTTGCTGATACAGCACTTTGAATTCCAAATTCGACCCTAAACATTTCAAACTATGACCCTAAAATTCCAAGCCTAACTATATATAAGCAATGCAAATGTATTTATAAGGCTTATCACATAAAATTACAAATAAAAACATAGACGAGACTGAAATACCTGAAATACCTGACATGGCAAACAAATGAAACACTTAAACACCGATTGACAGGAAAGAATTAGATTAGTTGTGATATATTCATAAAATGATTATTATGCGGCGATCATTATCAATGTACCACTACAATCCCCAACAAAATGAACAAGTCTTTAAAAAAATTAGTGTTAAGGGAAAGAATCCAAAGACTTTTACATAAACTTCAAAAAGGGGAAAAACCAATATATGGTTATAAGTCAAGGGGTTACTTTGAGAGCAGTCCTGATGAAGGTAAGCAGTGGCCAAAGATGGACTTCTGTAATGCTGGTATTATTCTGTTTCTTGATCTTGGGACTTTGCATAGTTGTTTACCTCACAAAAATTCATGCAGCAGTTCACTTATGGTCTATGTACTTTTCTGTATCAGTGATACTTCAAAACAAGTTTATAAAAACTTGAAAAATAAACAATCCAGGAGAAAAATTTAAAGGGATGGACCCCAGGACAGAAGCATGTACACAGGCCCAACAAACTGGGATTACAGATACCAAGATAGGAGACAAACTCAGGCAATAGAGGGAAAATACCCACTCAAGTCTCCCATAATTCAGAAGTGGCAAATTGCACATTTAACTCATATCTCCGTGGTAATACCTCATTTCCCTTTACCACACTGACCTCCTCTTATGTACAATGGAGTGCTAATTATTACAGTTTTTAAATGTTCTCCTATCAGATTTTGGAAAACACCTTCCGCCGAGAGACAAAATTTTATCAACTTACATATTTTGCATTAAAACTTATCAAAATATACTTTCCAATCTTCATTGCTATCAGGAAAATGTTTATTTGTGATTGTGAGAGGTAAAAATTATGGATATTTTCATGAGAGCCAAAACGGTGGGAGAGTGAAAGACAAAAATACAGCAATAAATATTTTAAAATTTTAATTCCTAATCAAAAAAGTATAGTGTTGGCACAAAAATAGACACATAGATCCATGGAACAAGATAGAAAGCCCAGAAACAAACCCATGATTATATGGTCAATTCATCTTCAACAAAGCAAGAAAGAATATGCAATGAGGGAAAGACAGCCTCTTCAAAAAATGGTGTCAGAAAAACTGGACAGCTACATGCAAAAGAATGAAATTGGAGCACTTTCTTACACCATACACAAAAATAAGCTCAAAATGGATTAAAGACCTAAATGTGAGGCCTGAACTCATAAAAATCCTAGAAGAGAGCACAGGCAGTAGTTTTTCTGACATCAGCTATAGCAACATTTCTCTAGATATGTCTCCTGAGGCAAGGGAAAATAAAGCAAAAATAAACTATCGGGACTGTAACGAAATAAAAAGCTTTGCACGGTGAGGGAAAGAGTCAACAAAACCAAAGGGCAACCTAAGGAATGGGAGAAGATATATGCAAATGACATATCTGATAAAGGATTAGTATCCAAAATATATAGAGAACTTATACAACACAACACCAAAAACCAAGTAATCCAATTACAAAATGGGCAGAAGACATGAATAGACGTTTTTCTAAAGAAGACATCCAGATGGCCAACAGACACAAGAAAAGATGCTCAATATCACTCAGCATCAAGGAAATACAAATAAAAACTACAATGAGATATCACCTCACACCCATCAGAATGGCTAAAATCAAAAACACAAGAACCAACTGGTGTTGGCAAGTATGTGGAGAAAAAGAAACCCTTGTGAAGCCACTATGGAAAACAGTACAGAGGTTCCTCAAAAAATTATTATTTTTTTTATTATGTTATGTTAATCACCATACTTTACATCATTAGTTTTTGATGTAATGTTCCATGATTCATCGTTCGCGTATAACACCCAGTGCTCCATGCATTACGTGCCCTCTTTAATACCCATCACCAGGCTAACCCATCCCCCCACGCCCCTCCCCTCTAGAACCCTCAGTTTGTTTCTCAGAGTCCATAGTCTCTCATGGTTCGTCTCCCCCTCCGATTTCTCCCCGTTCATTTTTCCCTTCCTGCTATCTTCTTCTTATTTTTTTATTAACATATAATGTATTATTTGTTTCAGACGTACAGGTCTGTGATGCAACAGTCTTACACAATTCACAGCACTCACCATAGCACATACCCTCCCCAATGTCTATCACCCAGCCACCCCATCCCTCCCACCCCCCACCACTCCAGCAACCCTCAGTTTGTTTCCTGAGATTAAGAATTCCTCATATCAGGGGGGTCATATGACACATGTCTTTCTCTGATTGACTTATTTTGCTCAGTATAATACCCTCCAGTTCCATCCACATCGTTGCAAATGGCAAGATCTCATTCCTTTTGATGGCTGCATAATATTCCATTGTGTATGTATGTATGTGTGTATATATATATATATATATATATATATATATATCACATCTTCTTTATCTATTCATCTGTCGATGGACATCTTGGCTCTTTCCAAAGCTTGGCTATTGTGGACATTGCTGCTATAAACATCGGGGTGCACGTACCCCTTTGGATCCCTACATTTGTATCTTTGGGGTAAATACCCAGTAGTGCAATTGCTGGGTCATAGGGTAGTTCTATTTTCAACTTTTTGAGGAACCTCCCTACTGTTTCCAGAGTGGCTGCACCAGCTTGCATTCCCATCAACAGTGTAGGAGGGTTCCCCTTTCTCCACATCCCTGCCAACATCTGTTGTTTCCTGACTTGTTAATTTTAGCCATCCTGACTGGTGTGAGGTGGTATCTCAGTGAGGTTTTGATTTGGATTTCCCCGATGCCGAGCAATGTTGAGCACTTTTTCATGTGTCTTTTGGCCATTTGGATGTCTTCTTTGGAAAAATGTTTGTTCATGTCTTCTGCCCATTTCTTGATTGGATCATTTGTTTTTTGGGTGTTGAGTTTAATAAGTTCTTTCTAGATTTTGGATACTAGATACTAGCCCTTATTCAAAAAATTAAAAATAGAATGAATAGAATAAAAAATATGATCCAGTAACCACACTACTGGGTATTTACCCAAAGAAAAGAAAAACATAATTCAAAAGGGTACATGCATTCCTATGTTTATAGCAGCATTACTTACAATAGTCAAGATATGGAAGCAGCCCGAGTGCCCATTGATAGATGATTGGATAAAGAAGATGTGGTATATTATACAATGGAATATTATTCAGCCATAAAAAGGAACAAAATCTTGCCATTTGCTACAACATGGATGGAGCTAGAGAGTACAATGCCAGATGAAGTAAGTCAGGGAAAGACCAATACCATATTATCTAACTCATATGTGGAATTTAAGAAACAAAACAAATGAACAAAGGAAAAAAAAAGAGAGAGACACAAACCGAGAAATAGACTCTTAACTTTGGGGAAGGAACAGATGGTTACCAGAGGGGAGGTGGGTGGGGGGATGGATGAAATAGGTGATGGGGACTAAGGAGCGCACCCGTCATGATGAGCACCCCAGTGATGTACGGACATGTTGAATCGCTATATTGTACACCTGCAACTAATAGAACACTGTATGTTAACTATAATGGAATTAAAATAAAAAACTTAATACGTTAAAAAAATACAATAGACAAAAATTAATTCATAGATATGAGGACGCTAGTTAAAACTTTGAATATATATTTTATGAACAATAGCACTTTAGAATATATTTTAACTTAATTGATATTAAACTATATAAAATTGTAATAATACCACTTCAGGCTGTACTTCTGATGACAAATGTAATACTTAATTCAAATTTAGAAACTTTATATTAGTTTATTAAAAAGTAGCATGCATTACTAAACTTTACAAAAATACGAAAATCTTTCCTAAAAGCAAAGTTATTCTATTTTCTTTAAATGCAAATAGATAATTTTAAAGGAACTGAAGAATCAAAAGGAAACATTTCTGTAACTAATTGAGAATAACCAACCCCCTCCCACCCCCGCCACACACTCATCATGATGAGCCAATGGGTGGAGTAGGGGCTGTAGTAAACCTACATCAACACCAAAACTACACAGTAGGATAGACAAACTAAGATGAAGACGTTCCTATTAATCCTATAAGGGAAAAACTATAAACCCACAAGCCCAGTTGCCTCCCATATGCAGATAATGCCAGTGTCTGACACAAAATAGATGCTCGATAAAGTGTTGAATGAATGAGTGAATGAATGAATGAATGAATGAGTGGATGAGTGAGTGAATTTGTATCAGTGCAATTTGTAAAGCTACCACTTCCAACTTGGATGTTTGGGCCTGGATCCACATTTGAGTGGCCAGCCCCTCAGACCCTCATCTGAACCTGTTCTTCCTACACATAATGCTCTCAAACAACCTGGTGGCCAGAGGATTGTAGTGAATTAATAAATCACTATATATTTAGATTTTCACCTTATTTCCAGGATGTCCTTTATTCATCTTTCCAGTTACACCCTATCATTTTATTCATCTTTCCTATCATGGTGTCCTTAACACCCTATCATTTTCCCAGTGTCCTATATTTTCTTTATATATCATTAAATCATTTTTGTGTCATAAACCACACTTTGTGTTTTTATTCTCTTATGCTTATATTGTATGATTTAAATTAAAGGTGTCAAGCATTTACTTCACATTACTTTTTTTTTTAGAGGGAGAGAGAAGGGGCGGTAGCCAGAGGGGGAGAGAGAGAGAGAAAGAATCCTAAGCAGGTTCAATGTGGTACCCGATGTGGGGCTTGATCCCACAACCCTGAGGCCACGACCTGAGCCGAAAGCAAGAGTCGGACACCCAACATTTTGAGCCACCCAGACACCCCTTCACATTACTCTTTAATTTCCAGGACTCTGCTTTCATTTTCAAGGGTGCAAAGCATGTTGTGTGGAGTTAATAATTCAGTAGGAGAGAGAAGGTTTAAATGAAGGAAATATTTTCAAAATCATGCAGTGTGTTAAGAATATAGACATTAATAAAATATGTAAGTGTTCTCACTGTCTAATGCGGAAGTCAAACATGTAGATCGATATATGTAGCACTCTTTGCAAAATTCTACTGTAAATACAGAGGCAAGATGCTATTGGGGTATTGAAAAAGGAATTGGTGACTCTTCCTTAAGTAGATCGTTTGTTTTCAGGGCATCTTAGCATTCTTTAATTATGTTAATTACTGGTAAATTTTCTTAGGAAAGGTCACTATGGTCTTCTATAGCTTTCTCCTCTTAAATGTAGACACTTCCATCTTATAGCAGGATATGCTTCTTCCCTCCATGGCGAGGCAACATCTTGCATGGGACCCACGAGGTGTCTCCTGTCCTTTCACTTGCTTTGCCCCAGGAGAGGCAGCGTGGCTCATTCTGATTGGAGAAATTAGAAAGATTACCGTAGGTAAGCTTGTTTCAGCTCCTCATTTTACTCTGTGGAGAGCAGGTGTTCTGCTGCTCCATTTGATCTGCTAGGGAGAAGGAAGCCTGCAGTACCAAGCACTGTGAGCAAATATGTTTAGTTCTGCGGCTCAGTATACACAGCCTGTTTGTCTCTACACAAACCATACTCTGTATCCTCCAACTTAGACTTTGTTGGATTAAAGATAACATTTTAGTTTCTATCTTATAATCAACTTTGTTTTCAATTTGTATAACATTCAAACAGAGGAAAAGAGGTAATATTTATTGGGTGCTTTCAACTCTCAACACAATCACTGGTAGAGATGATGTATTTGCGAAAGAGCCACCTGGATGGCCACATGAACAGGGATTCCCTGCCTCACACCGTCTAGTGCGGACAATAACGTACCCAAGAGGGAAATACAGGAAGAGAGAGAGAATGGTTTCCCTGCACATCCAAAGGTGTTGCTCTTATATTGAGCTCGACACTCACACTAATGATCCATCAGGGACATCCTTGAAGAGAGGAAGGCAGTTCTGTGTTTAGTATACTAGTGTCCCAGGGCTGCAATTACAAACGACCACAAACTGGCTGACTTAAGACAGCAGAGATTTATTCTCTCAGTTCTGGAGGCCAGACATCTGAAATCAAGGTGTCGGCTGGGTTGGTTGCTTCTGGACGATCTGAGGGAGACCCCATTTCATATTTCTCTCCTAGCTTCTGGTGGCCAACCAGCAATGCTTAGCATTCCTTGGCTGGTGATGGCCCTCCATTCTCTGCCCGCACTTTCACGTGACCCTTTCCTCTGTTTCTCTGTGTCAAAATTCTCTCTTTCTTCTCCTATAAGGAAACCAGCCATTGGATTTTGGGTCCAACCTAAATTGAGTATGATCTCATCTCAAGATCCTTAATTATAGCTGCAAAGACTGTATTCCCAGATCAGGTCACATTTACAGATATGGGGGTTAGGATGTGGATATGATTTTTTTGTGGTGACATAACTCAGTCCTAAGAGACAGTTAGCCCCATTATCAACTAAGTGTCCGACATATATCTTCCTGATTTTTATGACTTGTTTTTTTTTTTTTCCTGTCTAGAATCTTCTGGAATGGATGGCAACAGATAAGAAAGGGTTTCTTATGTGATTGAGTCTGAATTAGAGAGTTTGGAATGAATCTCATTTCAGTTTTGTATATAGTACAATATAATTCAGTAGAAATAATGCTGGACTTAGTGTCAGCCGTATAATTGGGTGGGTTAATAATAGCACACAGATTAAATGGGCTTGCAACTGGAAAGCATGTCTCACATATCTGACAGAGAGTAGATGCTTCTCATAGGTCATGTGGCTGCATTAACATGCAAAGGTGTGTATCACTGAATAAAGAAAGGAGCAGATGTGGAAGGGAATGAATGAAGGGCAAAAAACCATGTGGTGATGAAGCTGGTGGAGGCATGGCAGTAACCCAGGATGGGGTGGTGAGGGGCTGAGTGGACAGTGATGCGAGCCAGTCAGACAGCTCCAATTCCCAAATCTTCCAAAGGAAAACCAGACTGGTGTCATGGGGAAAAGGGTACGGAATAGGTCAAACATGTCTTCAAGTGCATGCCCAGCAGGTGCAGAGGCCAGAAGACTGTGGATGATGTTGTTGGTATGAAATGAGTGAGGGGAAAGACAAGCACAGGTACCTGCAAGGAAGGTGGGTGTCGGTGACCCTTGCAAACATTACTTTTAAACATCTAAGATGCACATTGATCCCAAGTGGGAAGCAGAGATGTGAGTCTCCGGTCACTGTCTCTGAGTTGTGGCAAGACTGCCAGATACAGGGGTTGGAGTTTCAATGATGGTTTTGTTCTATTGTGACCTGATAAATGGTGAACTCATAGGGAGAATGGAGGTGGTGACACTTTCTCCTTCCCTTTGGCCAACAAAGGGCTGGAGATCAGTGGAAGGCACCGGCTTGCTGAGGTGTTCTGCCCCAGTCAGACCAGTGGGTACAGACTCCCTGGGAAGAAGCCTGTGGCTCTTTCAGTCTGTGTCACTTCTGACAGCTGAGCTGATGGCAAGATGTTATGTACACCTGCCCACAGGAGGTTCTGCCCACCTGGGAACCAGAGGTAGTGAGCGAAAAATCTATCTTCGGTGCCTAGAGCACTTTCAACAGGCACTTTCAAGTTCACTTTTTCAGCCAGGACTCACCTTTTCCTTTATTACTTCTTGGTGACCCAAATGTCTTTGAAATCCCTGCCCACACCTGTCGTCAGCATGCTGGTCACAGAGCATGAAGGGGACCCCTCTAGATACAGTGTATGTCTTAGGTGCCTTATTCCCTCATCAGAGTGCTATCAGCATGCTATGTGCAGGGTGTGGGTTTTCCCTCAAACGAGCTTTGTGTTCCATTCGTTCAACCCCAGCTGCCCTCTGATCTCACCTCAATTCTGTAGAACCAAAATGGGAATGGTCTGTAGTGATGACCTCTGACATTTTGTGTTTTTCTCTCCATATCATCTTGTCAACTTATATATGTCTTCCTCTGATCAAATGCCTTCACATTTTTATTTTTTATGTAACTGGCCCTGAATCTTCCTCCTCTCAACACCGCGCATCAAACTTTCTTATTAAATAAGATATGCTTAATTAGCAGGACCACCACGTTTAGCAGGAAAAACACAGGGTGCCCTGTTACGTTTGAATTTCAGTTAAATAGTGAGTAATTCTTAGTGTAAGTATGTACATATTACTGTCCTGTGTTCTAATCTGCTGAACGTGGGGACCCTGCCATTAACATAGTCTATATTTTACTTCAAAAATTCTCTTTATCGTCTGTTTATCCTCACTATAATTTAAGCACCCTAAGGACATGGTTTTGGTTGTTTAATTAACTGCTACCTCTCCGGTACATAGTTCTTAGGAAATTGCTCATGGTCAATAAATATTTGTGGAGAGAATTATTGAAATGGCCTTTCCCTGTTATTATATACCTCTCACAGGCTGGACTGTAAAAGGTAGATTTTAGTGCTCTGATCATATAATCATTGGATAGATTTTTTGTTTTCTGTGTTTTGTTTTGTTTTAGGATGGAGACACTAAATTCTGAAACACTTCTACTCTGCTCAGAGTCACAGAGGCATTTGTCTACTTATGGGATGTCCCCTGTACTAAGATTTCATAATGTTCAGAATGTATGATTTTTGGTTTTTGGCTTGTGGATGTGGTAGCTCGTTTCAATAAAGATGTTAATTTTTCTCTATTTTTTGTTATTACCTTCATGTCACAGTATAGCCTGGTAGTAGTTATTTCTTAGTACATGTAGGTCAATCACATTCTTTTTTTAATTATGGTAAAATAGACATAAAATAAATTTGACCACATTAGGGGTGCCTGGCTGGCTCAGTCGGTACAGCATCTAACTCTTGATCTCTGGATTGTGAGTTTGAACCCCATGTTGGGTGCAGAGATTACTTTAAAAAAATGACCATATTGGGGCGCTTGGGTGGCTCAGTCAGTTAAGTGCCTGCCTTCCGCTCAGGTCATGATCTCAGGGTCCTGGCATCGAGTCCTGAGTCAGGCTCCTTACTCAGCGGGGAGTCTGCTTCTGCCTCTCCCTCTGCCCCTCCCCCTGCGCCTGCTCTCTCTCCCTCTCTCCCAAATAAATAAATAAAATCTTTAAAAATTTTTTAAAAAATTAAAAATAAATAAAAAATTTAAAAATGACCATATTAACTATTTTTAAGTGTACTCACAGCAACATTCAATACATTCTTATTGTTGTGGGGCCATCACAACCATCCATCTTCAGAAATTTTTTATCTTGTAAAACTGAAACTGTATCCAAGAAACACTAAGTCCTCATTCCTGCCCCCAGCCCCCAGCTTAACTTATTAAGAGAAAAAGGTATATTTCAAATAGAAGTAACAAGTAAGTTCTTAGATTGTTTGAAAACCTATTTAGTGAAGAGAAATGAACCATATTTACATAGAGAAAGGGTTAAATTTACTGCCAACATTTTTTGCAGAATGACATTGATGTAGATAAAAAATAAGTCATAGCAAGGGAAGTTTCTACAACCAACCAGTTAATGAGTATTAATTCGAGGGTATTTATTAGTCCCTGGTCGATAAATCTTGAAATGCCATCAATTTTACAATTGATTTATGAATAAAAACTGAATAGAAGTTTTCTCAAATTTAGCAAAGCTACAAAAAATTTACAAGTCATTATCAACAAATAATTGTGGGACCAAAAGAAGAAAAATATCAATATCACAGAAACTATTTATATCAACCATGCTAGAGCCAAGTCTGCATTACCTTCGCATGCTCTCTAGAGAAAATGTATTATACATAGTAATATAATATGTGGCATTCTATGATAATGCCATTGTTCTGGAAAGAGTAAGCAGGAAGAATTTGGTAAAGAAATATATAAAAATACAAGATGCAAATTGTTAGACCACTAGATCAGTTAATTAGTGAAAAATATTGTCATTTTTCTAGATTTGTGATGTTAGTGGCATTTCCCAGCTTTTAAAAATGTATACTACGTTGTGATTTCCTTTCTCCATCTCAAAAGATGTCCACGTTTGTATGCAATTTAGTATTCATCAAATTTTATTGTCTCTTAAGAAGAGCTTCCAAAACGTAAATTCCCCTGCGGTGGCCCAGGAAGTGATTGGCAAAAGCTGTCTCTGGAGTCGTGCCCCAACTGGAGAGCCCCAGGCCAGCCCAAGCAGCAACCCGACCCTGTCCCCAGCTCCTGTCACCTGCAGGAGAGGTCGGAAGCCTGAGTCTGCATCCTGACCTAGAGCCCAGGCTGGGCTCTGACCCAAGTCCTCGCTCCTGCTGGCCACTTTCCGCTTACATTTCTGGCTCGGGGAGATGATTATTTCTGAGCATGGAAATAATTTCACAGGAAATTTGAATTTCCTCTGCTCACATTTTCTATAATGGCTATGGGTTTGCGTTTGCAACAAAGGTGGCAATACAAGTGTGTAGATCCATTCTGCCTGGGACTCTCAGGCCGCGTTTATTTGCTTTTTAAAAATCTCATTTATTATTGTAACATGTTGAATGGGGAAGTTACATGAGATGTGACTTTCCCATGTAACATTGAGTGGAAATCTCGTCTATTTAAATTTCAATTTAATGTAGCTTCAGATCATATATCCAAGCCAACGCGAGTGGGCTGCGTGCCCCTGTCCGTGTCAGGGTCCCTATGTGACAAGCTTGGCCCCATCATGCTGTTCCGGGGCAACTTAGGGAGTCGTGTCACTATGCAAATGTCGGTTTTTCACCCCGTGGTGCTGGGCAAGGGCATATTCAGGTCTCATAGTTCCTGCTACTTACAGAACTTGAAGCCACTTTTAGAAAATAATACCATACTGTGAAAAAAATGTAGAAAAGGAAATGGATTCTCTCAAACGCCCCTTCTCCTTAGCATTAGAGAAATCCAGCCCATTTATAACCCTTAGTGCCTTTCAATCCAGTGGGCGGATATTTTATGATTCCTATTAATTTTCCTTTGCTCTTTGCTTCCTGCCTGTGTCTTTCTTAGTACTATTAATTAATTCATTAATGGCATTATCATTCAAATGCTTTCTGACATTCACTCGATCCTAGGCAGTGTGCTGCATATCTTCACAGGGAAAACATTTAGGAAGTACTGACTGTGTGTTTTGTAGGTGTCCTTTGGTGGAACCCTCACCATAACCTTGCAGGAGGGAAAACTGAGGCAAGGAGTCCAAACGCTCAGCCCAGATTAGAAGGACGATAAAGGGGAAAAGCTGGGTTCAGAGTGCAAACCGGTTTAATCCGGAGCCTGTGGCTTCTCTGAGCTAACAGCTCCACCACCAGCGGGGGTTGGGAGGGGTGGGGTCAGGAGCCATCGGCTTCCTTTTGTCCCTTCCCCAAGCTCCCCTGAGCTTTACAGCAGCCCTGGGGTGTGGCGTCCTGTACCCTCCAGCTCCCAGAAAGGCCACTCCCCATGCCCCTAGAACCTGGGGCTAGCCACCAGCGTGGGGAGCACCCAGGCTTTGGAGTTACAGACACCTGCTGGGAGTGGTGCTGCTTGGCTTCCCAGCAGTGCGGTGTCCCCTGGCCCTGTCTGCTGGCCTAGGCAATGGGTGGGTGACCTGTGCCATCAGGTGTGCTGTGAGGCTCAACAGGAAGCACAGACACGGAACCCCATGCTGGGAGGACAAAAGGACGTGCGTGGGGCTCGGCTGTCTTGTCTTGGTTGGAATGACTGTCCCAGAATGATGCTCAGGCTGCCCTGTACGTGGCCATGCTGATGGCTCTGAGCACAAGGAGACACATCCCATCGAGACTGTCCCTCCCCACGCTGGCGGCGAGCTCCAGGGCATCTCCCCCCATGGCCCTGCTATCTGCCCTGTCACCTGTGAGTGGGGGCGGTGTCTATGTCAGGGTTGAATCAGATTTCTGCCGCTTTCTCCCTCTGGGCTGGTGGAGTAGAAATTTCCATTCATGCTTGCAACTTGCTCCTTCATTCATTCGCTCACATTCTTCCTAACAGCTCCTCCCAGAAGGGATTTATGTTTTCGTCATAAGTTTCTCACTTGCATGTTGAAAAGAAGAGGAAGAGCTGTTTTCTCAGTCAAAATCAGTGTACTTAATGAACAGGAAAAAGAATCATGTGAACGCTACGTGGAATGGTTTACGGAGGATGGTAGATGCCCAGGAAGGCTGGAGTATATTTGAAAGGAGATTATTAAATTGAACGTTTATTGTCATTATTATTACTATCACTTAATCAAATAATTCACAAATAAAAATGAGTTAATTCAGCAATTTTGAGTGACTCAATCGACTTCTATGCTTTCTGGGGGGGAATATGAAGGCATGGTCTTGGGGAAGAGCCTTATTTGCGTATATTAACACCAAGTTATAACTAAGAACGAGGGGAGCATGAGACAAAAATTTTATAATGAAGATACTTCAAAATGCAGAAAATTAAGAAAGGTTTTTTGTCACTCATATATTGGGCCCTTAAAGTATAGTTCTTGAGAAAACACTTCACGAAAAGAAAAACGCAGATATAGATTAGAAATAAAAAACCCAATCATTTATTTGTGTGAGATGCAAGCAACTAACCCGCTTGACTCAGATTTGCTTTTTGTTTTATTTTGTTGCAAATTTGTTCCCCAAGGAATGGTTATTTGAACATGGAGGATCCTCCTTGAAGAGATAGAGGTGTTTATTTCTGGGCCATTACATTGTCCTTTGCTGCTTCCTCAAGGAGTATTTGTCAGCTGTAGATCATCTTCAAACTTCAGTTTCTTTGCAGATAACGTTACAAAGCCACCGGGCCACCCTCTACAACCCCAACTGGTCTTGTTGCTTGCCGCGATTCCTCCTCCTGCTCTTGTGACAATTCCTCATATCACCATGACAGACACCACATCCATAAACACAAAAAGCTACTGGCCCAAAGGCAGTGTTCAGACCAGTTGTACTTCTTTCAAAGATGCTACCATGACGTTTCTTAAACTCAGAATTTTGGGGAACAGTATCGGCCCACCTTGAATCGTGTGATACAATTATGTGAAGTGAGAAAAATGTATAGGTTACAACTTATGTTTCTAACAAATGTATGTGTCATGTTGTTCCAAAAAAAAAATGAGTGGGTTTGGAAGTCTAAGAGGGTGAAGGAAAGGGAGAGCTGCCAGAGACACTTGGAAAGATCTTGAGAGTTACAAGTTCATCTGAGGTTGTCTCCAGGCTGGTACGTCACCACCCACCCAGCATTAGACTAACATTCAACCGAAAGCATCCCCCCCGCCATCTTACTTTTCACAGAATAAGAACATTAAATTAAGGATTGGGGATTAAATCCTTTAAATTAAAGGATATCCAGAGTCGGATCTTACCAATGATGTAAATTCCAGAAATAGATTGCAAATAAGCCCCCCTGGGCACGGCCACTCACAGTCGTTTACTTGTCCTCTACCTTTCTTCTGGCCCCTCTCATTTCTCCCATGTCTGAGCAGGTGGTCAGAATGAATCCAGGCTCTCTCCCACCATGCAGCACGTGCCCGCTCACTACTATCTGCGCACTTTGGAAGGGCAAAGTGAGAGGCATTCTGGGATGGTACTTCACACCTGCCTAATCCAGACAGTCCACACGGTTCTGTCCCCAGATGCAATTCCTGTCCTGCGGGAATCACACTAACTATATGGAGAATGGAGGGAAGGGGGCATGGGTTGAAACAGGGACCAAAGGGTTCTAGTCACCTAGACAAAGAATGACGGTGTCTTGGACCAAGGAGCAAACACTGGAAGAGGAGAAGTGGTGGGAATCCGGGTATATTTGGAAGTAGAGCCAACCCTGTTCCCTGTGCGGATGGGGTTGGCAGCAAGCAAGCAAGAGCAGAGTCAATGATGGCTCCACAGTTTTTGTCACAATGGAAGGATGGGGTTGCCGTCAACTGAAATGGGGAGGCTACAGGTCCAGTTTATTTGGGAAGATCAGGATTTTTACCTTTGAACAGATGACTTTTGGTATGTCCCCTTGATGCCCAATGGAAATATTGAGTAATCGGAGAGATATATGAACCTGAGGTTGGGAAAAACACATAGGGGCTGCAGATAAAGAACATGATCGACAGAGATGGTAGTAATTAATTTATTGACATTTACAGAAAGGTGTTTAATCATGCATTTATATCTGATTGAGTGTTCAAAATTGAAAACACATCTGTTACCGTCAGAACCTTCTCAGAACGCAGGTATGCACTCCATGACCCTTCCCAGGCACACCACCGGGTTACCAAGGTAACCCCTATCATAGCTTAGAATAGATTTGCCTCTGTTTTTGTACTTAGCCTACAGAGTAGACAACCTTCCCTCTGGCTGCTTTTGCTTACCTTCATATTTATCATAGACACCCAGCATGTTTTATTAGTTCTTCAATTTCCAATGGTATTCTAAGAATATAACAGGATTTATTCCCTATTCTATTTTTGATGGGCATTTTGGTGATTTTTACCTTTGGATTATTATGACTGATGTGTCCACGAAAATTTGTTTGTGTCTTTTGGTGAACACACACACACACACACACACACACACACACACACACACACACACACACTCTCACATTCTTTGTTGAAATATGCCTAAGGATAGAATTGCTGGGCCACAGTAGGTACATTTTTATCTTGAGTGGGTACTGCCAAATAGTTTTCTAAAGTGATTTTATCAATTTACAATCTCTTTAAGTGTGTTTCCATTGTCCGCCTTTGAAATGTACCTCTTCTAGTTACCTCACTATGGTTTTGTTTGCATTCCCCTTCTAATAAATGAAGTTGGATGTTTTGTCAACTCTCAAACAGTCATGGTGATGATCTCTTTTTAGAGGTAAATCTGCAATATTTTCCCCATTTTTATGGCACTGTCTGTCATTTTCAGAGTGCTTTGTAAGAGTTTTAAATATATTTTAGGGTCGCCTGGGTGGCTCAGTCTGTTAAATGTCCATCTCTTGATTTTGGCTCAGGTCCTGATCTCAGGGTCTTGAAATTGAGCCTGGAGTTGGGCTCCATGCTCAGCGGTGAGTCTGCTTGAGATTCTATCTCTCCCTCTGCCCCTCCCCTTCCTGCTCACTCTCTTTCTCTCTAAGAAAAGAAAAAAACAAAGAGATATATTTCATATAAAAGTACATTGTCAGAAGTAAGGAAATCGTTTCCTTCCACACAGTACCTTAACATTTTGCTTCCCTTAGCTTGTCATATGAATGGAAATCCTTGTTTGGGATATTTATTAATTTTTTACTTTATGACTAGCGCTTGTTGTGTTTTGCATAAGACATTTTTTTCCCTAAGTTCGAGAAGAGAGTCTTCTATGTTTTCCAGAAATGTTATTGTTTTACCCTCTACTTTTAGATCTGTAAGACACCTGGTATTCCATTCTGCATCAAAAAGTAGTTTAGCAATAAGAATATTCTCTTAGGGCACTTGGAAGGCTCAGTTGGTTAGATGACTGTCTTCGGCTCGGATCGTGAGCCTAAGTCCTGATGCAGGACATCAGCGGCGGGGCCGGGGGGCGGGGGGGGGTCCCTGATCCACAGGGGGTCTGCTTCTCCCTCTGACGCTCCCCCTTCTTGCACTCTCTCTCTCACATTCTGTCTCTCTCAAATAAATAAATAAAAATCTAAAAAAAAGAAGAATATTTTCCTAATGCAGCAACATTTACATATAAAAAAACCACTTTCCTCCTCAGCGCTGGTGCGACCCTTGCCATGAATCAGACGTCCAAGTATCTGTCGATCTCTTTCCCGCCACTATTATGGTTCTCAGTCAAGGTTTTCAGTTTTTGCACTAGGACAATGGTGTCTTCATTACACCTTTATCACATTCCCGTTGTCCCTGGTAAATCTTGGTTCTCTGGTTTTGTTTTGATTCCATAGGGTCATCTCTTCTATTCTTGGCCCTTTCCATTTCCTTTAAAGATTTATTTATTTATTTGAGGGGCAGAGGGAGAAGGAGAGAGAAGATCTGAAGCAGGCTCCATGCTGAGTGCAGAGCCCAACATGGGGCTCAATCTTACGACCCTGACATCATGACCTGAGAGTCAGATGCCCAACAGCCTGAGTCACCCAGGTGCTAGGCCCTTTACATTTTTATATGGGTTTAGAACTACTTCGTGAGTCCTGACTAAAAAGTTTTGTCATCTTGATCGAATCAACAGCTCAGTTGGAAGTTGATGACATCTTCATAATACTGCATTTTCCAATCCATCAACATCTTATATTTTTCTCATTGATTTAGCTCTTTAATTTTGGTGTGGAGGTCTTACGTATTTTTATTAAATCTGTTCATGTATGTTGTTTGCTAATGCTATCAATTAATACTTTTTAATCAGTTACAGATTATAGATCCAGCATGGATTAGCTCCAGAATTCAGTGACTTTACCAAACTCACTTATTAACCTAATTTAACAGTGAGTTCTTTTGGGTTTTCTGTGTACATGAGAATGTCATGTGCAAATCATCACAGCTTTACTTTATTTTGAAGCTTCACGCTTTGACTGCTATTTCTGACCTTACTCTTGCACTCACTAGGACCTCCGTACAACGGCAAAAAGAAGTTTGGACAGTAGACTTCTTTTTCTTTTTCTTCAAATCAAAAAGAAAGTTTTCGAAATGTCACCATGAAAAAGGTGTTGCTTATATTTTTTTTCTTTTTTTTTCTTTCCTGTAAATTCTCCTTAACAGGTCAAGAAAGTTTCCATCAATTTCTAAATTTTTGAATTTTTTTCTAGCTTTTTCAATTTATCAAAGGCTGTGCTTTGCAACCATCAAGATGGGTGTTGTGTCTTTATTTTTTTTGAAGATTTTATTTATTTATTTGACAGAGAGAGACACAGCAAGAGAGGGAACACAAGCAGGGGCAGCGGAGAAAGAGAAGCAGGCTTCCTGCTGAGCAGGGAGCCCAATATGGGGCTCCTGGGATCATGACCTGAGCTGAAGGCTGATGCTTAATGATTGAGCCACCCAGGCGCCCCATGCCTTTATTTTTTTAATGTGGTGAACTACATTGATTTATTTTTTTACCAACCAACCTTGGAATACACACCAATTAATCATGGTCTATTTTTGGTTTTATACATTGCTGAGCTCGACTAGCTAATATTTTATTTATTATTTTCATACCTATATTAATGAGAGATATTTTCCTGATATTTTCCTTTCTTATAATGCCCTTATTCAGATTATATCAAGGTTACACTAACTTCTTAAAGCAAATTGGGTTTTCTCTATATTTATATCCTCTTTGAAGGATTTGTAGGAATTTATGAGTGAAGCTGCCTGGGAATGGAATTTTCTTTGTGAGAATATTTTAAATTAAAGGCACAAAATCTTTAATAGATACAGAAGTATTAAGATTTCCCATTTATCCTGTGTCAGACAATGATGTGATTTAAAAGAAAGTGTTTATTCTGGTAATGCAGTGAGGTTTGGGGTATATTTGTAACTGCCAGAGTCTAGTCTAAGCTGACGTTGGCAGTGCAGAAAAATCATGCGGTGATATTCAACACTCATTTATGGGTATAAAAAGAATTGTGGAAATATAGGAATAAGAGAAATGTTCCTTATTCTGATTTAACAATATTAACCTAGAAAAAGTGCCTGCAGCAAATATCATTATTAATGCTGGATTTTGTTTTAAAGATTTCATTTATTTATTTGACAGAGAGAGACACAGCGAGAGAGGGAACACAAGGAGGGGGAGTGGGAGAGGGAGAAGCAGGCTTCCCGCCGAGCAGGGAGCCGGATGCGGGGCTCGATCCCAGGACCCCGGGATCATGACCTGAGCCGAAGGCAGACCCTCAACGACTGAGCCACCCAGGCGCCCCTAATGCTGAATTTTTGAAACCTTCCTTTAATTTAAGGCAATTAAGGGCACCTACATATGAGAGTCCTGTTCTCATCAGATTTGTTCAGTATTCTACTGAAAAGCCTAGCTGGTGTAATTAGGCACTGAGAAAAAACACACTTACAAGTATTGAAAAGGTAGGAAAATATGTCATTTTTGCCTAAAATAACAAACATCCCAAAGAATTTAAAGATCACTTTTAGAGGCACCTGGGTGGCTCAGTCGTTAAGTGTCAGCTCAGGTCACGATCCCAGGGTCGTGGGATGGAGCCACATATCGGGCTCCCTGCTCAGTGGGGAGTCTGCTTCTCCCTCTCCCTCTTCTCCCCCTGCTTGTGTTCCTTCTCTCACTGTCTCTCTGTTTATCAAATAAATAAATAAAGTCTTAAAAAAATAAAGATCATTTTAGGAATACACCATGAGTCATAAAAATAGAAAATATACCATTTTTTTAAAAAAAGGTTTTAAACAGTGACTCTTGGTTTTGGCTCAGGTCAGGATCTCAGAGATCGAGCCCCTGTTGGGCTCCATGCTCCTCGGCTTACAGCTCTCTATCCCTCTGCCCCTCCCCCCTGCTCTCTCTCTCTCTCTCTCTCAAATAAAAAATAAATGAATTAAAAAAAAAAAGTAAAAACAGACACGTATCTCCACTCACGTCTTTGCATTTATCTCCAGAAGTGGAAAGGCTAGCTTAAATCTTTTTCTTATTTCATTTTTCTCTCTATGCCTTCACATGGCCTTTCCACAAGGAGAGAGAGCCTTTCTGGTGTCTCTTCCTCTTCCTATAAGGACACTAGTCCTTTGGGATTAGGGCCCCACCCTTATGACCTCATTTAACCTTAATTACTTCCCCCAAGACTCAGTCTCCAAATACAGTCACATTGGGGTTAGGGCTTTAATTTATGTACTTTCTCTTTAGTTGTTTATAATCTTGGTATCATATTTTAGGAAGCATTGTCTATTTATGTCCATGAATAATTAGGAAATAGAATATACCTTTGTTTCCTTCCATGAATTTTATAGTTTAGCTCTTACTTTATTTTTTTTTGGTCAGTTTTGATTTAACTTTATATGGTTTGAGGTAAATGTTCAGCTTTATTTTTTGCATCTAGTAGTCCCAGAACCATATATATATATATATATGTATATATATATATATATATATATTTTAAAGATTTTATTTATTTATTTGACAGAGAGAGACATGGCAAGAGGGGGAACACAAGCAGGGGGAGTGGCAGAGGGAGAAACAGGCTCCCCCCTGAGCAGTGAGCCTGATGCGGGGCTTGATCCGAGGACCCTGGGATCTGGACCTGCGCCAAAGGCAGATGTTTAACGACTGAGCCACCCGGGAGCCCCCCAGAACCGTATATTGAAGAAATGATTCTTTAGCCATTGAAAGACTCTGGCACCCTGTGGAAAATCAACAGAATGTAGCTGCAAGACTCTCTGGACCGTCAAGCCTACTCTGTTGATCTACATTCCTATCCTATGTCAGCACCACACTCTTTCCATTACTTTAACTTTGTAGTATGCTTTCAAATTGGGGAGTGTATGTTCTACTTTATTCTTCTTTGTTTCGACTATTTGGGGTCCCTTGTAATTCCACGTGAATTTTAGAATCAACATATTCATTTGTAAAAAAAAAAAAAAAAGGGCTATTGGGATTTTGATAAGGATTGCACCAAAACTGTAGATCCCTTTGTGTAGTATTATCTCCTTAACCTTGTTAAGTCTCCTAATACATGAACATGACATGTCTTTTCATTTAATTAGGGCTTCTTTAATTTTTTGAGCAATGTCTTGTAGTTTTCAGTGTAAAAGCTGGGTAGTAAGAGATGGTAAGCCAGTAATTGTGATACCACAGCTCATCTTACTGAAATTCATCGGCTTCTTCTTCCCGTAAACATTACCCTAGCTGTTTTAAATTTTGTTTACAGATTCTACAGTTCTGAAAAATTTGATTCTGACCATTTTGACCTCTTATATTATCACTTTTGTGGAAATATGGTGTTTCAGAGTTCCCTCCTACACTGACATGTTTGGCTATGTCATTTCTAAAAGATATCCTTATATTATGATGAACTTTCTTGTCATATCAATGTGTTCATCTTAATTTTTTAATGAACACTTTTAGGGCGCCTGGGTGGCTCAGTTGGTTAAGCGACTGCCTTCGGCTCAGGTCATGATCCTGGAGTCCCGGGATCGAGTCCCGCGTCGGGCTCCCTGCGCAGCGGGGAGTCTGCTTCTCCCTCTGACCCTCTCCCCTCTCATGCTCTCTCTCTATCTCATTCTCTCTCTCAAATAAATAAATAAATAAAATCTTTAAAAAATAAAAAAAAAGAACACTTTTATATGCTTAGTTTCTTTTTCTATTCCTTCCTTTTTGCATTATGTGTCCAAGTCCCCTGGCCATTTTCATTTGAGCTAACTTTCTGTAACAAAGTATCCTATAATGAATCCTTATCTCTAAATTATTTTGAAAATGTTTTGGTTTTTAAGTTTTGTTTATGGTGGACTTTTAAGTTGCAACTATTATTCATTTTTATTCCATGATTTTTGCCTATGGTGCGGTGATGCTTAGAGAGTCCTGCCCTACCCTAGAGGTAGCATATATCATTGGTTTACATTTTTATTCTCATATTTTGTATTAAAACTTCAACCCAACTGCAAATTACTTTGCTGTATAGCTTATGGTATTTATCTAACTTAAAAATTTTCTTTGAGGGATGCCTGGGTGGCTCAGTGGGTTAACCATTCAACTCTTGATCTCAGCATCATGAGATTGAGCCCCACGTTGGGCTCCAGGCTCCGAGCTCAGTGAGGAGTCTGCTTGTTCCTCTCCTTCCCCCTTTGCCCCTCCCCCAGCTTGTCTGCTCTCTCTCTCTCTCTCTCTCTCTCTCCTTCTCTCTGTCTAAAATAAATAAATAAAATAAAATCTTTTAAAAGAGAATTTTCTTTTCATTGGTTTGCTACAAATCCTAATCCCGTGATCTAATAAAAGGCCATTGCTGATAAATCCTGTGAAATATCACCTTTCCTCTGTACTAACATTTTACTTGGGTCTATACTGAACAGTTGACTCTATTACAATAATATTTAAGTTCCACACCATGTATATCTTTATAATGCGGTTAAAGATCTCCAATACCTGTCCTATGCCAATCATTAAAATTCTTTTTTTTAAAGATTTTATTTATTTATTTGAGAGAGAGAGAGCATGAGAGAGAGCACGAGAGGGAAGAGGGTCAGAGGGAGAAGCAGACTCCCCGCCGAGCAGGGAGCCCGATGCAGGACTCGATCCCGGGATTCCAGGATCATGACCTGAGCCAAAGGCCGTCGCTTAACCAACTGAGGCACCCAGGCACCCCCAATCATTAAAATTCTTAATGAAAGTCGTCTTGGCCTTAAAAGTGTCTTTATTCCTTCATATCCTTTTGTCTACACTAACTATATATTTGTCAGCTTAAATTAGAGGCTTTTCATGGTGATTTAAATGAAAATAATCCAGAGATAAGCATTAATTCATAATAGAAAAAAAGAACCACTCACTTTGGTCTGGGACTTAAGCACCATTTCAAATGATCTCCGACAGGCAAAATCAGGAAAACCTAAGAAACTCCATATGTTTCATACGTTACTAAAAAATGTGGAAGTGATAATCCAGTGACCTGGGAAGCTAGATATATAGCTACAAGTCCATGCTTTGCTATTCAGTATCATCTAGTTATCTAAGCTATTTGAAGTTCAGAATACCCAAAGGCAGATGCGGAGTCTCAACGGTTAATTTTTGGTAGCCATAATTTCATCAAAGAATGATTGCAAGAAATGCATGTGAAATCGGTCAAACAAAAGATGCTATGTAAATATCAGGCAATCTCACACCTTTACAAATTAATTTCAGTTACCGTCCTATTGTATTTTCTTGGCATAGGTTTAATGTGCAATGACCTAATTGTTGCTTTGCATCGTCCTCGGAGCTTCCCATGTGTGATCTGAAACCAACACCCTGTGAAGGGCAGGGAGAGACAGAAGAGGCAGGCCAGGCCAGATGAGCAAGTGACAGGTGTAATGAACAAGGGAACTCATATACAAGGCTTACCTTGAGTGCCACAAAACGAGGAGATCTCTGCTCCCACCTGCCAAATCTTGAGGTTTCTGTAGAGACTTTACCTGGTCTCAGTCATGTGTACCATCCAGATGGTCTCAGCACATATCACTGTCTCAAGGCCGTGTTTTGGGGGCAGCGTCTAGTATGGAAGTCTACAGTTGCTGGGGTCCAGCTCACAGGTCAACCAGCAGTCATGTCCTTGTGATGGCAATGATCCATTCCAACAGTAATGTTTTCCAGGGCTAACAGATAAGATGATGCCTTCCTTCCCCACTGCAACCTCCACTGAGGATTTAAATCTCTGGAAACATTCAGGATTTAGCATACTTTTGCAGTACATAAAAGTCCAAGAAAGAAACTGTTTTCCTCTTGGCTCTTCAAACATTCAACTGCTACTTAACGATAGTGTTTTTTTCTTCTGCTACTCAGTGGGATGACAATATGGAGTCAGACCTACATCTTAATTGGAGTTTTTACAGTATGTAAAGAATGAATGATAAATATTGCAAGTAAACATGAAAAAAAAAAAAACAACTAAAAATGTACTTGATAGGATGTAGGTATAGCGGATGATTATTGAAAATAACATTGATATTATATTATCCAGGCAAGAAATGCTATTAGAAACACAACAGTTGTATGTTAGTTGTGTCTGTAAACCTGGTTTGCATAAAATTTTAACTATCAGTTTTTGAAAAATGTTTTGCATCACATTTACATTAAAGTAAACAATTCCATTTTCTTTTTCATAACCACTACTTGTATGTAAAGCATCCGCAGGCTTCCATATCCTTATTCAAATATTCTTACTCATGGTCACATTTTCATTTTTGTGTTTTAGAAAAATAAGCCACAACACCAATCAAGAAACATAGGCAGGTTTCTGGAAATTTGATCAAACATCCGTTTGTACCAGAATTAAGATTTTTTCTAATAAAGTCAAGTTGTGAGACTTTAGTTTCTATAGAAACACTTTTTAATAATAGGCAACCCAAATAGTGAATTATTTACTTGAAAATGGAAAGCTATAGAAGATATGCCATACACCTTTTAATAGTAATTTTATGATTTTGAAATAGTTAGGATCAAGAAGTTGTCACTTCTTCCA
The DNA here is from genome assembly GCF_009762305.2 of Zalophus californianus. Taxonomy (NCBI): domain Eukaryota; kingdom Metazoa; phylum Chordata; class Mammalia; order Carnivora; family Otariidae; genus Zalophus; species Zalophus californianus. The sequence continues at coordinate 3,573,677 of NC_045606.1, read as the reverse complement.
AGTAAATTTGCCCATCGCTTTTTACTTAGTTCTTAATAACTCTATGTAGCGGCATCTGGGTGGCTCAGTGGGTTAAGCGTCTGCCTTCCACTTGGGTCATGATCTCAGGGTCCTTGGATCAAGTCCTGCATCGGGCTCTCTGCTCAGTGGGGAGTCTGTTTCTCCCTCTTACTCTCCCTCTGTGTGCTCTCTCTCTCTCTCACTCTGTCTCTCTCAAATAAATAAATAAAAACCTTAAAAAAATAACTATGTAAATAGGAATCAAATGAGAGTAGACACACTTCTTTGATCCGACTGAAAAATTTGATTTTTTTCTCATTCTTTCTTTGAAGTTACTTGCAAAATTTTGCATCGAGGTTCATGTTCAACCAAAAGCAAGACTGAAAAATAACCCCATGGAATGAATGCCCTGCTTCCCATGGATTCTAACACCATGGAAATAGCACCTACTTCCCACCAACCAGCAGAAAGGTCAGAGTCCTCACTGTGAGCAGCCAGTTACTGGGCGGATTTTCCCAGACCAGCGTGATCTGCACATAAGGCATCCTGACAGAGGCTGGCTGAGTCATTTCAGTGGCTCAGTCAAGCCGTGCCCAGTTAGGACCAAATTGCTTTCCCTCTCAGACATGAAGATCACCAGGACTCATTTGAGACTGATGTGGAAAATGGGCTGCCATGGTCTCTGTAATATCCCACTTAATGGTATTCATCTAATCACCATGGGTTTTTGAAACTGGATCTTCCCAGTGATATAAAATTGTGCATCTCCCTGTAATGCATGTTGTCTGGTTGTTTGGTTTTCTGTCTTCCCAAATAGCAAAAGTAGATATAAGGATGATGAGGCCCTGGTGCCACACCACACCACACACACACACACACACACACACACACACACACACACACACACACACACACGTGTGCGCACACATACACTCAGACCCACAAATGCACATTTAGAAAACACTTAGCCTGGACGTATTCTGAACATCACTTGTTGCTGTATCCACACTCATCTCTAATGTTTGCCTAGACTTTGCAGAAATTAAAACGTTCATTTTAACAGAAATGTAGAGAATGGTGACCATTGGTACATGCGTTGAATCCACTAGGGTGCTGTGTACTGGGCACAGAAAATGTTTTCTGCACATGCCAACCCAGCAACTCCGCAAGATGATCCGGAGCATAGATGAGGACAAGGCTCAGACAAACCCCCAAATGTGTGCCCGTGTCACTCAATTAATGGCGGAACGGGTGTGCATTTTGTCAGATTCCAAAGTTTGATCTTTCATCATTGTATCACACTCTTCCCATAAATGTTTACTATTCTATTTGTTTTATCTTTTTAATCTCTGAAATCTCTATCATCCTCACTTTTTATACTAGTAAACCGAGTCTCCAAGCATTACATATAAGGCCTAAGCCTCGTACTTTTTTTAGACCCTTGATTCTAGGTGTTTATTTTTCTGCACTACACTGTACATGTGAGAAAATGCATTTAAAAATTTTAACAGTTTATTTGAGCAAAAATCAACGGGAAGTGGGCAGCATCTAGCCTAGCAGATAGGATGGGGCAGGTCACCTCAGGTGACTCCCGACTGACTGGTTGAGGATTCTATTTCTGGGAGAAACAGACCTGTACTGATAAAGTCTGGGTTTGGAGACATGGGGCTCAGCATAAGTGACTCGATTTTGGACCCATTGTGTGGTTTTCCTTAAAGACTTTATTTATTTGACAGAGAGAGAGAGACACAGCAAGAGAAGGAACACAAGCAGGGGGAGTGGGAGAGGAAGAAGGAAGCTTCCCGCTGAGCATGGAGCCCGATGTGGGGCTCGATCCCAGGACCTGGGATCATGACCTGAGTGGAAGGCAGACACTTAATGTCTGAGCCACCCAGGCGCCCTGGACCCGTTGTTTGTAGCAGCACAATCGTGATTGAGATGAAAAGCAAGCTGACCCTGAAAGCCCTCTAGGACAATAAGTGATAGGAATTAGAAACAATCACAGAATTACTGGGGCTCTGAGGGCCACAGCATCCTTGCACGGTGTTTGGCACAGAGGAGATGCTCAGAAAAATCGATTAAAAATTTGAGTATGGATACTTGATGCAAATTCCATTAAAAACAATCTTTAGATATAGCCAGATGCATTCTTTTCCATAAATAAAGAGCCCTTTGCAGGTCAAAATCCTAAAGGTTACATATAAAAATCCAAAAATGAGGGTGACCTAAGTGTCACATCATTGAACTCCAGTAGAAAACCTACAATCATTCAGTCTGAAGGAGAAATCATTGTGTCAACAAAGGCGCATCTTGCCAGACCTCCCCTGGCTTAGCATCTTCCAAGCAGTCTTACTTTTGCTTTTAAATATCCAGTCTTCATAAAATGTGCATATTTTACAGTGCATCATCCTTCGGAAGGTATCCGTCCCCACGATGCCACACCATGTTTTCAAGGAAACTGTGGAGAGGAAAAAGTCATCTCACATTCCATTCCAAATACAAGTATTAATTCATCATAGTCAGAGGTAATGTTTGAAATTTGTTCCAGCTTTAACAATGTATCTGTCTCTTGAATGTTGCCAGCCCTGGGAGGTCCTGTTACTGCATACAAAGGGACCGAATGCAAATAGCTGCATTCCTAATCCCTGATCCTAAGAGAAGACTCTCTTAAGCCATTTACATTTTAAACATTACATTTACATTTTAACATGATAGTTTGTTATATATAGTGCTTTTACTGCGGATTAGGAACCAGCCTGGACTTTTGGATGTCATGCAAAGCATTCCGTTTTTTCACAATTAATCAGAAATGGGCATAGGGTTAGTGTTTTGTGCTGAATGGCTGATGTTAACAGTGATATGCTTGTATAATGACGCAGCTTGAGGCGCTAAAATAAAGGTTGACAATATAGAAAGATTCAAAATTATTCTGTCTGGTTTTTCTTTCTGAAGAGCTGCTTTAAATATGTCATGTAGCATATTTAGATGTTAATGGATGAATCCAAAGCAATAATCAAAACTGAAATATTTATACTACAGAAAGACTACTCAGATAATTCACAACAGTTAAGTGGGGACTTTAAGTCTTTTGTTTATAACTCTGGTTATAATAAAGTTGAGTAGAATATCAACAACTCCATTTAGGACTTAAGGTTTAAGATAAAATGAGAAAGATAATGCCTCAGCAAAGTTTGGGATGATGGTGATGTAAGGAGCAAGGGCTGGTCCCCCGAGATGTGCGACTTTGGCATATTGATGATTTTAAAGATTTTATTTATTTATTTATTTATTTATTTATTTGAGAGAGAGCACAAGTGGGGGATAAAGGCAGAGGTAGAGGGAAAAGCAGAGTTCCTGCTGACCAGGGAGCCGGACTCTGGGCTCCATCCCCAGGACCCTGGGATCATGGCCCGAGTTGAAGGCAGACCCTTAACCAACTGAGCTACCCAGGAGCCCCAGCATATTGATGGTTTTAAATAAAATTATTGAAGAAACAGCCGGTCCCAGGCCCTCCTCTGTCCCCCAGAAGGCAGGAAACATCTCCCCTATGAGAAACATCCTTCCTATCTTAACAGGTAAAAGACATTCTTATCACCAGAGATAGGGACTTTAAAACCAGGAAAACTGTAGAAACAAACCTGGTTCCTTTTTTTCCTAATCTATCACCTCAACCCCAGTTCTGTGTAGAATCCCTTACTAATTAAAACTGGCAAAGTTAAGTTTTCTTTGTCTTGTCAATTCCTCACAGATTATCTCTTTGTCTGAAAAAGTATAAAAGCTGCCTGTCTTGGTCATTTATTTAGGTCTCAATTTCATCATTGGGCCTCTGTGCACATGCAATAAAACTTTCTTTTTTCTCCTGTTAATTTGTCTCCTGCCAATTTAACTCCGAGTCCAGATGGAAGACACTGAAGGGTGAAGAATTTTCCCTTCCTTTCAACGGAAAGAATGGAGGAGCGTGTCATATTTTTTTCACTTATGTAATTGGGTCATAGCAGTTATCTTATTATGGGCAAATCTGAAAATTAGTTAAATAGAACCATAGTATGGTTTTAAAGCTTAGAACGAAGAATATGGTATATACAAAAACATCGTCACAAAAGCCCACCATCAGACACACACACGTTTCATTAATGAACTTTATCATAAAATGAAGTTCTACAGAAGGTGCTAAGAAAAATATCCAACAGAATGGAGTGGGTTCTCAAATACATGGCAAAAAAAAAAAAAAATTAATGTATGTACTAATTCCTGTTGCAATGGGTCCGCACTCTTGCAATTTATTTTAATTGCTCCCATGCATCTTTTCTTGCAAAGCTACCAAATACACGTTCCAGAAAACTAAGAAACAGTAAGCAAGATTTGAGGAATCCGTGACTCCAACCGAGGAGAGCCTTCCAGGCACATGACCCAAGATGGTTTGTTCAGCAGCCCCAGAGAAAGGTCAGTGCAGACTTGGTGGGGGGAGAAACTGAAGGTCTGGAGAGGAATTAGTCCATGACAATTCAAAAACCGCTCACAGATTCGGTATGATGGAGTTTAAAAATTTCTTTGGAGGCTTTGATGGTGTCAACATAAGGGAAGGCAAGGAAGACAGGAGGGGGAGCTGAAGAAAGGTTCTGGATCAAAGGAGACCAAGATCTGAACAGCTAAGTACAGTGGGTGGTCCTGGCTTGGAGTCTGGGTTTGAAGAAATTAAAAAGCTACGTAAGAATTGGGTAAATTTGAACATGGTTTGTATATTATAGTAAAATATTGTGAGAATGTGGGGAACTGTGAGATAATTGGATTGCAGTTCTATGGAACCCTGCGTGGTCCTTAGGGGTCCCATGCTGGATGCATTCAGAGTGAGTGGCTAAGAGGCTACACGTGGCTATGTTGGGGGTGGTGTGCATGTCAAAGAGAGAGAGAAGGCGACTTCGGTGAAATGCTAAAAGTTGTTGATCTAGGGGAAAGAATATCAGTGCTTGTAGTACACTTGCAAATTTTAGGAAGGTTTAAGAATTTCAGAAAAAGGAAAAAAAGGTGACAGTGCAAAGAAAAAAAATGAAACAAAACAAAATAAAAACTAAGAAAAATACATGCCAAAAAAATGTAGAAGCGTGATAAACTCTTCGACTTTTCAGTCGACAACATTTAAATAGCTGTCATAGGAGCCTCCTGTTTATTGCTTAGTACAAACCACGGATTGAATTCTGCTGGGAAAGTAAGAGTGGAGTAGGCATTGCAGCAATAAAGCTCAATTTTATTTTTCAAATCAGGAAATAAAGAGACACTCTGTCAAAGGGAGAAATCCAGCCATAGCATTGGAAGAATATTATTTCGATGCGTGGATGTGACAGTTTCGGAGAAAGAGTGCGAACAATGACAAGAGCCGCCGCTGTGAAGGACCCCCGAGTGCACCACGTGGGCCGAACCTACAGTTAGCCTTTTGGCGCAGTGAGCGCTACTGGCAACTGTGCGCATGCGTGCCGCAGTTTTAAAGACTTAAAATTTAAATAGCGTTACGTTCTTTTAGTAGTTAGATTCTGTACTTTACAAGTACAGAATTGATGGAAGGATACGGGGCATGCCCACAGAACAACCAAGCCACAGGAAGGGCAGGGTGCTGGCTGCACCCCAGGATCCATGCAGTAGCTGAATTTTATGAACACTCACCATCTCACTCCTCTTTATAAACTAGTTCACTCCACATTCAGGGAAACATACCCCACCACCGAGGGTTCTTAAATTTACATATCACCTCTTGAAATCAGGTACGAGCTCAAAAGTCCACGGGAACTTTATTTCTTGACTCAGGTGTCAGGTTGCCCCGGGTTCCATAGACCCTGTGGATGACAGGAGATTCTGGGTAAGGGACATTAGTGCCAATGGCCCAGTGGAGGCCTGACCTCCTTGTTGTTGTTTCAATGGCTTTATTGAGATAGAATCAAAAATACCATACAGTTCACTCGCTTACATGTATGATTCAAGGGTTTTTAGTATTTTCACAGATATTTGCAGTCTGTAACAGAGGCAGTTTTAGAATATTGTCATTGCCTCAAAGTTAAAGGCTGAACCCATTAGCTATTATTATGGATGCTGCAGGTGGGATGCGGTGACAGGAGCATCACGTGGGACCAGACCCCGTTTACTGAGCTGAGATTCTGCACTTAGGGCGGCAACTCCAGGAGTTAGGACAGCCCCTGACAGGTGACTGGATGGTTGGCTGGAACGCGGACCCTCATGGTCCGCAGTGAGCAAGTTGGGAATGCCAGACTCGCCTTGGTTTAATGTAGAAGAAGGATTTCAAAGGTTCAGGGACTCATGCACTGTGGATGGGAATGCAGACTGTGCAGCCATTGTGGAAAACAGTATGGAGGGTTCTCAAAAAATTAAAAAAAGAACTACCCTATGATCCAGTAATGGCACTACTGAGTATTTCCCAGAATAAATGCCAAAGAATATGAAAACACTAATTCAAGGGGATACATGCAGCCCTATGTTTATAAGTAGCTTTATCTACAATAGCCAACAATTATGGGAAAAGCCCAAGTGTCCCTCAATAGATGAATGGATAAAGAAGACAAGGTATAGATGTACAATAGAATATTATTCAGTCACAAAAAAGAATGCAACCTTGCCATTCGCAACAACATAGATGGATCTAGAGAGTATTATGTTAAGCAAAATAAGTCCGAGGGAGACAAATACCATATGGTTTCACCCATATACGGAATTTAAGAAACAAAACGAATGAATGAAGGAAACAAAAAGAAAGAGAAACAAACAAACAAAAAAAACCCAGATTCTTAACTATAGAGAACAAACTGCTGGTTACAGAGGGGAAGTGGGGGCGGGGCAGGGGAAGTAAGTGATGGGGATTAAAAGTACACTCCTCTCCATGAGCTCGGATCAATGTATAGAATTGGCGAACCACTATACTGTACACCTGAAACTCATATAACACTGTATGTTAACTATACTGGAATTAAAAAAAAAAAAAAAAAGACTTACTCCACCCTGGGAAGGTCCAGGGGACACAGTCTAGGGGACTGGGAGAAATAAATTTGTGAGGGTAGCCTTGGCAACCATGAAGAGCTTTGTGATTGCTCTTTGTGTGGGCCAGATCTTCCAGTGGACACTGCAGCCACTGAATTGGGAATCCTAAATCCAGTGGGAGTAATTGGATCCCCGGGGTGGCAGGGCCGAGTGGTGGCACTCAACTACCCAAAGCAAGGTGGGCGTGGTTGCCATGATGGGCAGTGAAACCAACGAGGCGATCGGAATAGTCTGACTCCAGGAAACCTTTGGCAGCTGGTGGATCGTGGTGTTCCTAGAAGTGAAATAGTTGGGAAGCCTACTGCATTCTTACTGGATCTGGATTAGCAGGAAACTTCTAGGTTAAGTGAACAAAAGTCTAACCTGGACCATAAAAACAGAGTCATGGCCCCTCTGTCATTTCCCAGGATTGAGCTAGTCAGCTCAGGACCCCTTGAATGAAGGGGAGGCAGGGTCCCCTCAAGGAAGGAAGGTGATACTGTGCTCAAAATTTATACCGTTAGTCTTTCGCGCACCATTCCCCAGAGGCATCTGTGGCCTTTTATCAGAGGAAAAGGAAATGATCGGAACTTTTGGGGATTACTGGACTTTGGCTCTGAACTGACACTAACTCCAGGAGACCCAGAATACCACTGTGGCCCGCCCGTTGGAGTAGGGGCTTAGGGACATCCAGTTTAGTTCAGGTCCACCTTGCAGCAGACCTAGGGGGACCCTGAGCCCATGCTGTGGTTATCATTTCCTTTATATATCCATTCTAGGGTCAAAAATAACAGGTGGCAGCTGGTCCCTCCTACGACCAAAAAAGAGGCATAAAGCTTAGTGGGTCCCTGGATGCGAGGGACAACATATTCCTTATTTGGGTGGTTTACTCTGGTCCACTGACTGTGTGACTTGGAAAGCTGTTAGTTTTTAGTGGAATCCAGAACAAGAGGAGTCTCTGCAACAGGTGTAGACTGTTTTGTAAGCTGCTCCGCCCCTTGGGCCCCTGACCCAGGAGGTCCAATGGTGCTTGACAAGCCAATGGCAGATGGGGATGTTGTTCAGAGGCTTTGGAAAGCCCCTTATATGGGAATCACCCAGTGAGGGATCTTAGGATTTTGGAGCCAAGCCTTGCCATCTTCTGCAAATAACTACTCTCCCTTTGAGAAGCAGCTCTATACCTGCTACCAGGCCTCTGTGGGCCACCTAGTTACGATGCCACCTGTGCTGTCCATCATGAACTAGGTGTTACCTGACACCGAGTCATAAAGTCAAGTATGCACACATAGCAGCTCTCCAACATCAAATGGAAGTAGTACATGTGAGATTGGCCCCATCGAGGCCCCGAAGACATAAGCTACAGGAACAAGCGGCCCAAATGCACATGGCCCTGACTCCTGTTACACCCGCCTCCAGTCTGTACCTGTGGCCCCATGGAGTTCCCTGTTATCAGCTGATGGAGGAAGAGAGGCCTGGGCCTGGTTTATGGATGGTGCTGTATGGTGCACAGGCTCCACTTGAACGTGGGCAGCTGTGGCCCAGAGCCCCTCTGGGGGACGTCCCTGAAGGAGGGTGGTGAAAGGGAATCCTGCCGGTGGGCAGAACTGCAAGCAGTGCATCTGTGTTTTCACCTTACTCAGAATGAGAAATGGCTAGATGGGTGATTATATAGCAATTCACGGGCTGTGGCCAATGGTTTGTCCAGATGGTCAGGGACTTGGAAGGGACGTGATTGGAAAATGGATGAAAATGTAATTTGAGCAAAAGATATATGGCTAGACATCACTGAATTGGCAAAAACAAACAAACAAAAAACCCATAAAGGTATTTGTATCCCATGTGAATTCTTACCAGAGATTGACGTCAGCAGGGGATTTTAATAATCAAGTGGATAGGAAGATCCATCCTGTGGATACCAGTCAGCCGCTTTCCTCAGCCACCCTGTCGTCCCCCCATGGCCTTATGAACAAAATGGTTGTGGTGGCAGAGATGGAAGTTATACATGGGCTCAGCCACATGGTTTCCACTCACAAAACCAGCCTGGCTCTTGCCACTGCAGAATGCCCATTCTGCCAGCAGAGACCAACACTGAGTCCCTGAGATGGCACAGTTCCCAGGGTGCTCAGGCGGCCCCCTGGTTGGCAGGTTGATTACATTGGACCACTTCCATCATGGAATGGGCCATGTTTTGTTCTTAGTGGAATAGACACCTAATATGGCTACAGATTTGCCTTCCTTGCACATGGTGATTCTGCCGACACTGCCATCCTTGGGCTTACAGAATGTCTTAGCCCCAGGCACAATATTCCACACAGCATCGCTTCTGATGAAGGAACTCACCTGATAGCAAATGAAGTGCAGCAACGGGCACTTGGTCATGAAATCACTGGTCTTACCGCATCCCCTGCCCTCCTGAAGCAGCTGGCTTGATAGAACAGTGCAATGAACTTTTGAAAGCTCAGTTACAGTGACAGCTAGGTGACAATCCTGTTCAGGGCTGGGGCCAGCTTTCTCCAGGTTGGTGTATGCTCTGAATCATTCAATAGATGGTGCTGTCTCTCGCACAGCCAGGATTCATGGGTCCAGGAATCAAGGGATGGAAGTGGTTAGTACAGTTTGCTATTACCACTCGTGACCCACTAGCAAAATGTTGGCTTCCTGTTCTTGTGGTCTTATGCTCTGCTGTCCTTGAGGTCTTATTTCCAAAGGAAGGACCCTTACATCTCTAGCAGGATTCCAGGGAACCGGAAGCAGAGCCTGCCACCCACTAAGTCTCTTCTTGAATGCACCGAGGAGAAATTGTACCGCTACTCCCCAGTGGAGCTAAGGGAGTGTACGCCTGGAATACAGGGAACCCCTTTGAAGGTCTCGTAGCATTACCGTGCCCAGTAATTAAGGTCAGTGGAAAACTACAACAACCCAGTCCAGTCAGGACCCCCAGTGGCCAGTCCCTTCAGAAATGAAAGTTTGGGTCACCCCACCAGGCAAAGAACCACGACCAGCTGAGCTGCTGGTCAAAAGGCTAAAGGAATACAGAATGAGTCATGGAAGAAATTCGTTATAAATGCCAGCTTCAGCCATGTCACGAGTTACAGTAAAAGGACTGCAATTGTCATGAGAGTTTGCCTGGATTACTTATTCCTAGGATCCAAGAGAAATGAAAACCAATGTCCTCGCAAGTTCTACTTGAATGTTCATGGCAGCATTTATCACAGTAACCAAAAGATTTGAATAACCTAAATGTCCATCAACAGCTGAATGGTTAAACAACATGTGGTATGTCCATACAATGGGCTATTATTTGGATTATAAAGGAATGAATTACTGATTAATGCTACAATATGGATGATCCCCAAAAGCCTTATGTCAAATGAAAGAAGCCAGTCACAAAAGTACACATATTCAATGATTTCACTCACATGAAAATCTAGAAAAGGGAAACCTATAGAGATAGACAGTAGATTGTTTCTTAGCACTACTGGGGTTGGGATAGCAGCAGGGATTATAGGTGTACTAGGGTTCTCCAGAAAGACAGAATCAATAGGGTGTATACATCACATACACATACATACATGTACATATACATCCTGTTGATTCATCTTGTACATGCATGTGATTCTATGTATGTATGACTGATATATCATAATATGCACAATAATATAATATGCAATATCCACCAATATGGTATGTCCCTCTATTTTTGTAGGGACTTCAATGTAGAGCTCATGTGAATCTATTTGAATTTATTCCTAAGTATTTCAGGTTGATTAATGAATTTGTAAATGATTTTTTTTCTTCTAATTTTAGTTTTAATGTTTTGGTGTGACACAAAGCAGTAAAATTGGTGTTTGTGTGTGTTGACTTTGTATAAAGCAAACAGCTAAAGTCATTTACTAAAATTCTAATAGTTTCACTGAAGATTCTGTTGCTTATTATGCACACAGGTAATGTTGAATTTCTTCTTCTTGATTTATTTCACATTCTAGAATGCTTAGTAAAATGGGAAAGTAAGAATTTAGAGTGGAGATATTGCATTGTTAATGATCTCAGGAGAAAGACTTTTGATATTTACCAGTAAGTATTTTCCAAAGAACTGACTTATGGCTTTGTTGATTTTTCTTCAGTGCGCATATTTTTCTATTACTTTCTACTCTTATTTTTATATTTTCCATTGTTTTACTTTCATTGGGTCTAATTTGATATTTTTAAAACTTTTTTTGAGCTATCGGGGCACCTGGGTGGCTCAGTCATTAAGCGTCTGCCTTCGGCTCAGGTCGTGATCCCAGGGTCCGGGCATCAAGCCCCACATCGGGCTCCCTGCTCCGCGGGAAGCCTGCTTCTCCCTCTCCCACTCGCCCTGCTTGTGTTCCCTCTCTCGCTGTCTCACTCTTTCAAATAAATAAATAAAATCTAAAAAAAAAAAGAACTTTTTTGACTTAAGAAAATTGTTGCTTACTTTCCACACTTTTAGAAATTCTCCAGGTTTCTTTAATTATAGATTTCTACCTTCCTTACTTCCACTGTGACCAGATAAAAACCTCACTTTATTTTGGTCATATGCAGTTTGTTGTAACTTGCTTTAAGGCAGAAAATATGATCAGTTTTGCAAATATTCCATTTCCACTTGAAAAGAATGTATTTTTTGCAGTTGTTGCTTAAAGTATTCTACATACATCAAGTCATCAAGTCAATCAAGTATGTTATCCTTTTTGTTTATAGTTTCAATAACCTTACTGATTGGTTTCTTAACTTGTTTGGTTTCTGAGATAAGTGTGTTAAATTCCAGTGATGATTATGTCTCAACTTTTGCTTTACATGTTTTCAAGCAATGTTAACAGGTGCAGGCAATTTAAGATTTCCATACTTTCATCTTATTTGACCCTTTTGTCATTGTAAATGTCCCTATTTATATCTAGCAATATGTCTTAATATTATTAATATTGACCTAATTATACCAGCTTTCTTTGATTAATGTTTGTGTGAAATAACCTTTTTTAACCGGGTACTTTAAAATTTTATTTAAGCACGTGTCTTGTGGGGCGCCTGGGTGGCTCAGTCGGTTGAACGTCTGCCTTCCGCTCAGTTCATGATCCCAGAGTCCCAGGATCGAGCTCCCCATGGAGCTCCCCTCTCAGTGGGGAGTCTTCTTCTCCCTCTGGCCCTTCCCCCCTCTAGTGCTCTCTCTCTCTCACTCTCAAATAAATAAATAAAATCTTTTAAAAAAATAAAAAATAAACATGTGTCTTGTAAACATCATATTGTCAAGTTTTGTTTCATAATGTAGTCTGTCAACTATTGTCTTTTAATTTGATTTATTTAAGTTCATTGTAATTGCTGTTATATTTGTTATATTTGTTATATTTCCATTGTGGTCTTTGTTTTCATGGCCATATGAATTACTGCCCCCGAATGTCTATATTGCCTTCATTTTGGGAGAAGATTGCCTAGGGGTACAGGATATCTGTGTTGGACTGCAGAGAGGTGCATCACCTCCATCCACTCAGGAGCCTACACATGCTTGGTTTGCATGTTGGTATGGCTTAGTCCTTTCTGGTGTATCCTCACTCTTAACATCTAGTGCTCTGGGACTCCATGTGAGTGTCTGTGGTCTCTTGTGTACTAGTCCTTCCCCTCTGGTGGCTCCTTTATTATGAGTTTTGCTCATCACAATTTTGAGATTGTGATAATCTTTCCTCTGCTATTTAGTCACTGTGCTTACGCTCTTTGCTTCTTGCGCTGGGAAGCCTAACTGGCCAACACCTCAAGGGGGAAACTGGTGATGAGTGTTGGTATCACTTCTTTTCATTCTCCTGTTCTCTGGGGCCCTGGTCCCCCAGGTTCTATCAGCCTCAACGGTGTCAGTTCTACTTTGTTGTCTTCTGTGCCTCCATGATATCACCCAGAGCTCTGAGGGACACTGTGACTCACTGGCCTCTCTCCTTGCCCAGGCATTACACAAGACAGAGGGAACAAACAGCATGCCAAAGGCTCCCTTTCCTGCCAAGTCCCTGTTCTCAGGTCCTGGGCGCCTTGGAATACTTCAAACAGATTTTAAAAAAATATTATCATGCCTATTTAGTTATGCTCAATAGGACTATCAGTCACACCATCAAGTTAGCAGTAGATATCTATTGTGGTTTTAGTGTTAATTTCTGTTATTGGTCATGAGCTTATGCACCTTTCACAGGTTCATTGGCCCCTTTTTGCTGTGCCAGTTTCAGTACTTCTTGCCCATTTTTCTCTTGGGTTACTGGTTTTTTTTTTTTTTTTTTTTAAGATTTTATTTATTTATTTGAGAGAGAGAGAATGAGAGACAGAGAGCATGAGAGGGAGGAGGGTCAGAGGGAGAAGCCGACTCCCCACTGAGCGGGGAGCCCGATGTGGGACTCGATCCCGGGACTCCAGGATCATGACCTGAGCCGAAGGCAGTTGCTTAACCAACTGAGCCACCCAGGCGCCCGGGTTACTGGTTTTTGACGAATGGTTTTGTAGAATTGATTCATATATTTTGGACACTAGCCTTTTGATGCTTATATGAGTGGTAAATATACTTTCTTGTTCCATGGCTTGCCATTTAGCTCTCTAAATGATGTCTTTTACGAAATTAAGTTCTTAATTTCAATAAAGTTAACTTATTAATATTTTCCATTATGACTAGTATTGGTTACCTTTTCTGGGGAGTCTTTCCCTATGCCTAGAGTTTAGAGATATTTCCAACATTTTTTACAGTCTATTGTTTTATAATTCACATTTAGATTTAAAATCCATCTTACAGATGGATCAATTACATTGACTTCTTATAGTGCAAATTAGATATCAATTTTCACGAACTTCTATGCTGATGTCCAATTGATCCAATAACATTAAACAAAAGAGAAAGCTTTCCTCAATTACTCTATCATACCAATTTAGTTGCAAGTTAAGTGTCCATTATGTTAGTGTATATTTTTGTAATCTCCATTCCAATCTATTGTTTGATTTGTTGATTCTAGTAGAAAAATGCGGTCATGTCTTAACTTATAATAGCTTTTGAACAAGTTAAATATCAAGCAAATTATATTCGTGAGGTAGGCAATTCTTCATTAGATTATTTTTTCTATGTCCTTTTTGTTTCCATATATATTATAATTATCCCACCAATTCACACACACACACACCACTGGGAATTTTATTTTGAGATGACCCTGAATATATAGATTACAGTTTACCTCAGAACAACATTGGGGGTTGGAGTATCAACCCCTCTTCCCTGCACAGTTGAAAATTCACGTATCACTTTTGACTCCCCCAAAACTTATCCACTGATAGCCTACTATTGATTGGAAGCCTTATAGATTAGATAAATAGTTGATTAACAATTATTTTGTGTATGTTTTATATACTATATTCTTATAATAAAGTAGCTAAAGAAAAGAAAATGTTATTAAGAAAACCAAAAGAGAAAATACATTTACAGTACTGTGCGTATATTTATTGACATCCATGTACAAGTGGACCTGTGCAGTTCAAGCCCATGTTATTCAAGGGCTAACTACTTTGTGAGATACTGTTACCTTCACAATATTGATCCAATCTGTGAACACAGGATACCATTCCATTTTTTAGGTCATCTGAAATTTTGCCCAACACCTTTTATAAATCTACATGTAAGCAACACCAAACTTTAGCTAGTTCATGTTTATTTGAGCTTTCTATGCTATTTAAATTCCCAATTTAAAAAAATTATGCATGCAATGACAATTTATTTCCTTTGAGATATTTATATTATTTTACTGGACATTGAACTAAGATGTTCAGTACATATTGAATAGAACAGTGATGTCAGTATTCTTAGCTTATTCCCAGTCTCAGAGTTTCAGTGACTGTTTTTACTTTTCAAAGTTGAGTAAAATCTAATAATATGTTAGGATTAAATTGTATGCTCTGTGTGTCAATACCATGCATCCAATAGAGACATGCCTGGTGTAAAGTTGATATTAATTCCATTTTCAAACCTCATCAAATACTTTTATTTTACTCTAAGTTTTTCTCTCTTCCTCAATGTATTATAATTTTGGTTCATTAAAAAATTCTGTAATTTTACCTTGTTTTATTATGGATTGCTTTATCTCTCCAACTACTCACAACTGTTTTTCTTAAATTTGTCCACACTGTTTTACTGTCTGGAATTTCCTTCATCTATGATTGATTTTTTTTCTTTGCTTATTCCCCTATTTTCTGCATCATATCCTCAAGTATCTACCTAAAAAGTGTGATAAATAGAATATATATGTTCTTGCATGTCAAAAGACTTGTTTATCTTGGCTTCAAAATTTGTTGGTAGTTTGGGTGAAGAATCTTAAAAATCAAAGTACCTGAGAATTTACAGGTAATACTCATGTCTTCTGGTATACAGTGTTGTGAAAAATCTTAAGTTAGCCAAATATTTAGTTCTTTGTGATGACCTATTTTGTTTCCAAGAAGTTTGCAGAATACCGTCTTTATCTTTGATGGCTTATAATTTCATGATTTTGAGTAGGCTGATGATTATTTTTAAAATTCATTATATTCCACACTCATTAGGAACTTTTAATAAAATATAGCCTGTGCTTTGACTCTAAGAAATTATCTTCCCTAACATCTTTAATAATTTATTCTACTCCATTCATTATGATTTCTCTATTGTTAACTTTTTAAGATATTATGTTACATTTATCCCAAGTAACGGACCAAGACTGATGTATTTTAATGAACTAAAGTCCTTCATTTACATTAGGGCTCACCCTGTGCAACACCAACCTGTGGGTTCTCACAAATGCAAAATGTTTTTGTTTTAGTACATTCTTACTTTCTCATTCTACAAGATCTTCAAGGCAGACATCAGTAGGGAGCTCCAAGAGTCTGTTCCTCCACAAAGCAATGAATTAACTGGCAAAATTTGCAAGATAAACTTTCTCAGAACTGTAGAATTCAAGCAAAAGCTTATATCTACCAGGAGAATACTTAATCAAGGGAAAAAAAAAGGAATATAAAGAGGAGAGCTTTGCAGTGTTTTAACTGATGTGGTACCATCCTTCCCTCCTCCGCTCAATGGTGGCCTTGAAAATAATGTATTGTATTCCTGGTATGCAAAGCTATTACTGGAGGGAGCAGGATGGACCTTCTTCTTAAAGAATTGTGGTTGTTTGTTTCAACCCATCTGGAAGATGGGGTGTCCTTGTAGGGCTGGTTAAAGTGACTTGCCATTTATTTTGCATAACTGGTAACTCTCCCAGGGTTGATTAACCTAATCAGGAATGTTTGTTTAAAACAATTAGAGACAAATATATTGCTGCCACCTGGGGCAGGGATAAATTATAGAGAAAACAATAGATTAAGTGAAATCTACTGGGGAATGAGGAGTTTATGAAATAAGGATTTGAAGAGCCCCCACCTGTTCCTGGGAATCTTGGCCAGGTACAGGGTTAGAGCTGGGCACACAGGCAGGAAAGACCTGAGAAAGTGGTTGTCTTTGGTTGACCATTGGGCTCTGTGCAAATAGGAAGGGATGGTTAAGGCAAGGTTCAAACTGGCTGGCAGAGTGTTTAAGACATTTCCAAACACACAGAGCCCATCAGCAAAGACTGGGATTTTTGTTTGCTTGTTTCAGGTGTTTAATGAATTCTGTCATACCACTAGATATCCAGTGAGCTAATGGAACAGAGCCTTCAGAGGCCACACATGACAAAGAATATGAATTCTATAAAATTAGTTCATAAAAGTCATTAACCATATAACAAGTACTGCAGCAAGCAGCATCAAATGCTGGTAAAGAGGGAGAATTTGATTTCCAGAATTGGCACATTATGCATATTCAAAATGTCTAGGTTTCAACAAAAATTTTTGAGGCATGCAAAAAAGAAAGAAAATATGGCCCATACACAGAAAAAATAAATGAATTAATAGAAACTACCCCTGATGAAATCCAGACATGGATTTACGAGACAAAAACTTCATTAACTTTTAAATATTCTCAAAGACCTAAAAGAAACCATAAATAAGATGTTAAAGGAAGCCAGGATAAAGATTTTTTAAAAGATTTTATTTATTTATTTGAGAGAGAGAATGAGATAGAGAGAGAGAGAGCACGAGAGGGAAGAGGGTCAGAGGGAGAAGCAGACTCCCTGCTGAGTAGGGAGCCCGATGCGGGACTCAATCCTGGGACTCCAGGGTGATGACCTGAGCCGAACGCAGTTGCTTAACCAACTGAGCCACCCAGGCGCCCAGGATAAAGATGTTTTACAGAAAGAATAATTTCAATAAGGAGGAAGAAATTCTACAAAAGGAACGAAATAAAAATTTTGGAGTTGAAAAGTTATATAAATTGAATAATTCATTAGAAGGGTTTAATAATAGATTTGAACAAACAGAAGTATGAATCTGTGAACCCAAAGCTAGGTGACGATCCAGTTTGAGAAGCAGAAAGAAAAAATAATTATTGAAAATGAATAGGGCGTAAGAGACCAATAGGACACCATTAAATATATCACCATAGATATAGTTGTGATCTCAGAAGAGGAAAGAGAAAAAAAGGCTGAGAGAATATTTTAAGAAATAGTGACAAAAACTTAACCAAATTTGAGGCCATACATGATCCTACATATCCAAGAAGCCTGAAGATGAACACACTGAGAAACCTAATAATTGAACTGTTGAAAGATTTAAAAAGGGTAAATCTTGAAAGTAACAAGGGGTAAGTGACTTTAACATACCAGCCATATTTAACAGATCAGCCCTGATTTTTCATTAGAAATCATGCATGATGGAAGACTGTGGGACAACATATTCAAAAAGCTGAACGGAAAAACGTATCCCTCAAGAATTCTATATCCAGCAAAACTGTCCTTTAAAAAAAATCAATGCGAAATTAAGACATGCCCAGATAAAGAGAAACAGAAAGTGTTCTTCACTAGTAGGTGTTGTCCAAAAGCAATGCCAAAGAAGGTTTCAGACTGAAATAAAAGGACACTGGACAACAACTCTCATCCATACCAGGAAATGAGGAACAATTTTAAAAAATAGCTATGAGGATAAATATAAACGTCAGTATTAATGTATTTTTGGTTTGTAAATATGTGTATACTATTGAAACTGAGTTAGTATTGATTCAAAATTAAGATGTTAATTATATTACCCATGACTTGTATAATAAAAAAGTTCAACTGACCTTTATCCTTGGTTCTTTGATGGGACAATGGAAGCCTTTGGAATTTCTTGAGCAATAGTAATGCCATTGTTATTCATGAACCTCTTGAATCACACCTTTGTCCTAGGAAATGACTCAGGATGGAGGCTGGTCACCAGAAAGAACAACCATGTTGGGGTGCCTGGGTGGCTCAGTTGGTTAAGCATCTGACTCTTGGTTTCAGCTCAGATCATAATCTCAGGGTCATGAGATTGAGCCCTGTGAAGAGCTCCCAAGTCAGCTTGGGATTCTTTCTCTCTCTGCCTCTCCACCCACTCATGTTCACTTGCTCTCCTTTTCTCTCTCTCTCTGTCAAATAAAAGAAACAAATTTAAAAAAAAAAAAAAAAGAACAACCATGTTATTAGAAACTTGGGACTTGAGCCAGCATAGTATAGTTGACATATAATATATTAGTTTCAGGTGTATAACAGTGATTCAACAATTTTATACAATATGAACTGCTCACCATGATAACGGTAGTTACCACGAGGTCTTCCTACTTTCTCCATAGTATTTCCTTTTATCAGAATGTCATATATTTGAGCTCATACAGATTTTCAGGTTGGCTTTTTTTCCTAAGGACTATGCATTTAATTTCTTCCATGTCTTTCCATGGCTCATTTCTTTTTAGTGCTGAATAATAGTCCACTGTCTGGGTGTACCAGAGGGTACTTATCCATTCACTTATTGAAAGACCTCCTGGTTGCTTCCAGGTTTTGGAAATTACAAATAAAGCTGCTCTAAACATCCACGTGCAAGTTTTTGTGTGGGTCTGTTTTCAACTCTTTTGGGTAAATACCAAGGGGCATGATTGCTGAATAATATGGTAACAGTATGTTTGGTTTTGTAAGAAACCACTGAACTGTCTTTCAAATTGACTGTGTCATTTTGCATTTCCACCAGCAGTGGAGTGAGAATTCCTGTTGCTCCACATCCTCACCAACATTTGTTGTGGGCAGTGTTCCAGATTTTAACTCTTCTGATAGAGGAGTAGTGGTGTCTCATTGATGTTTTAATTTGCATCTTTCTGATGACATATGATGTGGATCATCTTTTCATGTGCTTATTTGTCATTTGGACATCTTCTTTGGTGAAGTATCTGATAAGGTCTTTGGCCCATTTTTTAATAGGATTGTTAATTTTCTGATTGTTATTTTTTAAGTGTTTCTTGTATATTTTGATTTTGTATCTTTTATCAGAGGGGTCTTTTGCAAATATTTTCTCCCATCCTTTGGCTTTTCTTCTCATTCTCTTGACAGTGTTTTGTGCAGGGCAGAAATTTTCTTATTTTAATGAAGTCTAGCTTGTCAATTCTTTCTTCCATGATCAAGTCTTTCGAGTTGCATCTAGAAAGGCATTGCCATACCCAAAGTCATGTAGGTTTTCTCCTATGTAACTTTCAAGGACTTCTAGCTTGTCTTATAGTACAGGAGCCTTTTTTTAAAAAAGGATTTATTTATTTACTTTATAGAGATAGAGAAAGAGTGGAGTTGGGGGGGCTGCAGAGGGAGAGGAAAAGAGAGCATCTCAAGCAGACTCCCCACCGAGTGTGGAGTCTGACCCCTGTGGCTCGATCCCACGACCCTGAGATCATGACCTGAGTTGAAACCAAGAGTCAGATGCTTAATCAACTGAGCCACCCAAGTGCCCCTGATGGTGCAAGATTCTTGGTGGTGAGTTCTTTTAGATGTTGTGTGATCAAAACTTGATGAATTTAGCGTTGTGTTTGAAGGATATTTTCAATGTACAGAGAATTCTGAATCAAAATATACTTTTTCCTTTTCTCAGAACTCTAAAGATGTTGTTGCATTCTCTTTTCACTTGTTTTGTTTCTAAAAATACTGCCATAACTGAAATGAATGGATATTAAAATGTAATATATAAGTGTCAATTACCACTAAATAACATATTTCCCATAATTCCAAAAAAAATACTGCCATATCTCAGGCCCCAGCATTACCCCTGGCTGCTTTAATTATTTTTTTTTCTCTTTATCCCTGGTTTGAAGCAATTTGATCATGATGTGTCCTGGTGTTTGCTACATATTTCTGGTGCTTGAGTTTTGGCGATTTGCTTGGAGTTGTGGGCATATAATTCCCATCAAATTTATACAAAATCTGGCCATTATTTCTTCAAGTATTTTTTTCTGCTCTACTTCCTTCATCATGGACTTCAGTCACGTGTATGTCAGGCCACTGAAAGCTGTCCCATAGTGAATGCTCTTTTTATTTTTTTCTTAAATGATTATTCCTTCTGTTTCATTGCATAACTTCTATTGCTATGTTTTCATATTTGCTAATCTTTCCATCTATATGATACAATCTGCTGTTAATATCATCCAGCATTAAAAAAAATCAGATTGTGCAATTTTCCTACCTAAAATTTTAACTTGAATCTGTCTTTATATCTTCCATTTCTCTACCTACTTTCCTTTTTTTTTTTTTAAGATTTTATTTATTTATTTGACAGAGAGAAAGACAGCGAGAGAGGGAACACAAGCAGGGGGAGTGGGAGAAGGAGAAACAGGCTTCCTGCTGAGCAGGGAGCCCGATGTGGGGCTTGATCCCAGGACCCCGGGATCATGACCTGAGCCAAAGGCAGACGCTTAATGACTGAGCCACCCAGGCGCCCCTTTACTTACTTTTCTAACTTATAGGATCAAGTTATAATATCTGCATAGGCTCTTGCCTGCTAATTAGAACATCCGTTTGATCTGTTCCAATTGCTTTAATTTTCTCCTTGTTGGTCATGATTTCTTACTTATTTGCGTACCTGGTTAATATTTGACTGGATGTTAAAAATGATATATTTTTACCTTGTTGCGGACTGGTTATTTTTAACTTCTTGTAAGTATTCTTGATCCAGGCTCTGGGATGCAATTAAGTTACTTTGAAACAATATGATCTTTTCAGGGTTAGTTTTTAAAAATTGTTAGGTGGGACTAGAACAGTGCTCAGACTAGGGATAATGTTCTCTCCGCTGCTAAACCAAGGCACAGCTGAGCGCTTCTCCTGATGCCCCTGGTGGCTTGCTGAAAGCACTGGTTGTTTCTGGAATATATTTGAACAGGCACAGTTCCCTCCAATGGTGTCAGGTGTTTCTTTGCCCAAACTCCTATTTTTCACATATACGTGTGTGGTCAGCATGCAGATAAATACTCAGTAAGGAACCCTCTGATGGTCTCCCGAGTTCATGCTTCACGTAGCTCTCTCCTCTCTGGTACTGCCCTGTGGTCTTTCCATACTCTTGGATCTTCCCTTAACTTAGAGTCCACTCAACTTCATCTTGTCTGTGCCTCAGCCTGACAAGCCCTTCCGTCTCCAGGGGCTAGTGCACTGGGCTAGCGCAGCCTCACATTCATGTGTTTAATTTGTTGCCTCAAAGGCAGTGTCTTGAAACCATTGTTTAACATATTTTGTCCAGTTTTGTTGTTGTTGTTGTTATTGTTACTTTAGGAGGGAGGTTAAATCTTATCTATTTTTTTTCTATTTTGGTTGAGCGTAAGTCTTTCCAATTTATTGATTTTTTTAACCATACAATGTTATTACAATATTATAAAATATATTCCCTATGCTATACTTTTCATCCCCAAGACTTTTTATTTTGTTTTTATTTTTTTCTTGAAGTATACTTATTATACAATGTTATATTAGTTTTAGGCATACAACATATTGATTCAAGAATTCTATACATTACTCAGCGCTCATCATGGCAAGTGGAGGCACCTTCTGTCACCATGTAATGTTATTATAACATGATGAACATGTTATCCCTATGCTTTATTTTCATCTTGTGACTTATTTATTTTATAACTGGAAGTTTATACATCTTATTCCCCTCCATTTATTTTGCTCACTTCCCTCCCCCCACCACCTCCCCTCTGGCAAACACCAGTTTATTCTCTATAGTTAAGAGTCTGTTTTTTGTTTGTTTATTTTGGTTTTTAGATTTCCCATACAAGTGAACTCATATGGCATTTGTCTTTCTCTGTCTGACTTATTTCATTTTAGCATAGTACCCTCTAGGTCCATCCATATTGTTGCAAACAGTAAAACTCCATTTTTTTAATGGATGAGTAATATTACCTTGTATATATGCATATACACATATATAGGTGTATATATATATATACACACATATATACATAATATATATTATAGAATACATATATATTCTATAATATAGAATATTATAATATTCTATATTCTATATATATAGAATATATATTATATATAGAATAATATATAATAATATATATATTATTACTGTCCATTTATCTATCAATGGACACTTGAGTTGCCTCCATATCTTGGCTATTATAAATAATGCTGCAATAAACATAGGGGTACATATATATTTTCAAATTAGTGTTTTTGTTTCCTTTGGGTAAATACCCAGTAGTGGGAGTTACTGGATCATGGCATTTCTATTTTTAGTTTTTTTGAGGAAACTCCATACTCTTTTTCACATGGTTGCACTAATTTTTTTTTTTTTAAGATTTTATTTATTTATTTGAGAGAGAATGAGAGAGAGAGAGAGCATGAGAGGGGGGAGGGTCAGAGGGAGAAGCAGACTCCCCGCCGAGCAAGGAGCCTGATGCGGGACTCGATCCCGGGACTCCAGGATCATGAGCTGAGCCGAAGGCAGTCGCTTAACCAACTGAGCCACCCAGGCGCCCCCACATCGTTGCACTAATTTACATTCCCACCAATAGTGCACAAAGGTTTCCTTTTCTGTACATCCTCGCCAACATTTGTTGTCTTTTTTAAAGGTTTTTATTTTAATTCCTGTTAGTTAACATACAATGTTATATTAGTTTCAGGTGTACAATGTAGTGATTCAGCACGTCCGTACATCACCCGGTGCTCATCACAATGGGTGCACTCTTTCCTCCCCATCACCTACTCCCCCATCTCGCCATCCGTCCTCTCCTTTGGTAACCACCAGTTTGTTCTCTGAAGTTAACACTCTGTTTCTTGGTTTGCCTCTCTCTCTCTCTTTCTTTTTCCCCCTTTGCTTATTTGTTTGGTTTCTTAAATTCCACATATGAGTGAAATCATCTGGTATTTATCTTTTTCTGACTGACTTATTTCACTTAGCATAATACTCTCTAGTTATATTCACACTGTTGCAAATGTCAAGATTTCATTCCTTTTTAGGGCTCAGTAATATTCCACTGTGTTTATATATCACATCTACTTTATCCAGTCATCGGTCGTTGGAAACTTGGGCTGTTTCCAAAGTTTGGCTATTGTAGATAATGCTGCTATAAACATTAGGGCACTCATTGTAGTTTGGATTTGTATTTCCCCAATGATGAGTAATGTTGAGCTGTCTTCTTTGGAGAAGTGTCTGTTCATGAATTCTGCCCATTTTAATCAGATTATTTGGTTTCTTTTTGGTATTGAGTTGCATAAATTTTTATGTATCTTAGAGATTAACCCCTTATCAGATATATCATTTGCAAATATCTTTTCCCATTCAGTGTGTTGTTTTTTTTTATGGTGTCCTGAACTGTGCAAAAGTTCTTTATTTTGGTGTAGTCCCAATAGTTTATTCTTGCTTCTGTTCCCCTTGTCCAAGGAGACATATCTAGAAAAATGTCTCTATGACTGATGTCCAAGAGATTACTGCTTAAGTTTTCTTCTAGGGTTTTTATGTTTTCAGGTCTCACATTTAGATCTTTAATCCATTTTGAATTTGTTCTTGCATATGGTGTAAGAAAGTGGTCCAGTTTCATTCTTTTGCATGCGGTTGTCCAGTTTTTCCAACACCATTCATTGAAGAGACTGACTTTTCTCCATTGATATTCTTGCCTCCTTTGTCATACATAGATTAGTTGACCATACAAGTGCGGGTTTATTTCTGGGTTTCCTATTCTGTTCCACTGATGTATTTGTCTATATTTGTGCCAATTAATTCTTTACTGTTAAAACTGTATTTTTTTACATTGCTAATCAGATTTGTCTATCTTACCACAACACACACACACATGCACATACACGTGTGTCAATAGATCTGCTTGTGAGGCATTGTCAAAATCCCTCATGAAAGCTGCCAAGGTACTTGTAGTTGGTGGATTGTATAATCTTACTTCTGACCATTTATGCACTTTTCTCTTTTCCTAGCATCCACTTTCAATTGGTGATTCTCAGTTGAAACATCTCCTTCCAGAAATCTTCAATGACTATCAAAATGAGTTAGGTGGCTCCTTTTTAAAATCCACAACCTCCTGAGCTTTCTCTCACAGGCCATGCATTGCACAGCATGGTCATTGCTTGCTTAATTTTCCATTTCGACATTAGAATGTGATTTACTCTCAGATACAGCTGGGAATTTTCACTAATGTAGTCTGCTCATCCAGCACAATTTGTACAGCATGACAGAAGTTCACGAATAATTCTTGTGTTCATGGGTCTATAAAAATTATTTTTTAATTTGGAGCATTACAGGTGTGTCCCTATCCAAGAACAAAACTTTGCTGTGTAGTTTAATGCTTGGGGATGTCAATGATAAAGAAACGCACTCAACCGTGTGCTTGAAAGGCCATTTTTTGCGATTGAGGAAAATCAGCTGACATAGTCCTAAGCACTCACACTATTGCGCAGTATAATTATTTAGGCCTCTTCCTAATTAACCCTTTCAAAACTCTTAAAAAACTGACTAAATATTTAGGAAGCATAGGTTATTTTTATGTTTGAATCTACACTGGATGATTCAGCTGAAAATCAACTAATTCAATCACTGCACTTTAGTTTAAATGAATATACGCTTTGATTTTAGGATGATGTTATCATAAATACCAACCAAATTCGGAATGAGTCATAATATTTCTAAGATATTTAAGCAATCAAGTCTCAGAAGCAGCAGGAAGGGAAGTTAAGTGACAGAACTCATCCAGGAAACAGTTATCATTGGAAATATGATTTTGCTTCAGTAACTTAGTTTGAAGGTTTTGAAAGAATTGCAGTGAAAGTATAAGAAAATAATCATGTCCTCTTAAATGCAATAATGGGTGCCATGGATTTTTTTTAAATACATATAGCTGCATAAAGCTATTTACCAGACACCCACATAGGAAAAATAGCACGCATCTACGTACATGCTGAAGTCACGACGGTGGTTGGGAGGAGTATCGACCGTGACATGGGATATGGCAGTGAGGGGTCCATGAGGGCAGGGTGACAGACTCCTTAGGGCCACGTCCAGTTCAAGGATGGGTGGGTTGGTGGCAGTATAAACATTGTTAAGTTCCCTCCAGATATAATTACTCAGGGTTAAAGCTGCCAAAAGAGAATCTTGCCTTAATTGGGTAACTCCTGTAAGGTGGTTAGGAGTCTGTTTAATTTAAAATCAGACAACATGAGGGGCTCCTCGGTGGCTCAGTTGATTAAGTGCCCGAATCTTGATTTTGGCTCAAATCATGATCTCGGGGTCCTGAGATCAAGCCCTGAAGTGGGCTCTGTGCTGAGCGTGGGACCTGCTTGAGATTCTCTCTCTCCCTCTCCCCTTCCCCATGCCCAAGTCATGCTTTAAATAAATAAACAAATAAATCTTTGAAAAAATAAGATCAGAGGCGGAGCAAGATGGCGGAGGAGTAGGAGACCTGGATTTCGTCTGGTCTCAGGAATTCAGCTGAATGGGAATCAAACCATTCTGAACACCTAAGAACTCAACAGGAGATCGAAGAGGAGAGTAGCCACAACTCTCTGAACAGAGAAGCGACCACTTTCTGGAAGGAAGGACGTGCGGAGAAGTGAATCCGAGGCGATATTCGGGAGGATAGACGGCGGGGGAGGGGGCCTCCGTCGGCCGCTTCTGGCAAGTGCTAGAGCCGCGGAGCACAAAACCGGACCTTTTAGAAGTCGGTTCCGCGGAGGGACATCGCTCTAGTGGCTAAGCGGGGGTGGAACCCTCGCGGGACAGTGTGGTCTCAGGACCCTCGGGGTCACGGAAAGACCGGGGGTGCCTGAGTGCGGCAGAGCTCCCAGGGATCGGAGCGGGGGAGCCGGCTGCAGAGACGGAGCGGAGGCGCGGGCTCTCAGCTCGGGGTGGCCATAAACTGTGATCCGCAGCCCAGTCGGGGCACGGCTCCCCCAGCAGGGACCCAACAAGCAGCAGATCCGGGGAGACTCCCCTTCCTCCCCCGGGAGGAGCGGCGCGGGAGCGCACCGCAGGGATCTGCTGGGTTTGGAGACTCCACACGGGGTCAGGTGCCAGAGATAGAAACGCTCGGTCACAGGCCGGGTGAGCACGGAGTGCGGCCGGAGACCGGGGACACGGGAGTGACTGCTTTTCTCTGGGGGCGCACTGAGGAGCGGAGACCCGAGTTCTCGGCTCCTCCGGGCGGAGATTGGGAGGCCACCATTTTCACTCTCATCCTCCGAGCTGTACCGAGAGCTTGCAGGGAACAAAAGCTCCTGAGAGCAAACCCGAGCAGCTTGCTTAGCCCGGACCGACAAGGGCGGGGCAATTCCGCCTCCAGCAGAGACATTTGGGAACCACGGCAACAGGCCCCTCCCCCAGAAGATCAGCCCGAACAGCCAGCAAGCCAAGACCAAGTTTACCGATCAAGGAGAACGGGAGAACTCCAGCGCTAGGGGAATACTGCACATAGAATTCATGGCTTTTTTACCATAATTCATTAGTTTTTCAAAGTTAACTTTTTAACTGTTTTTTTTTTAATTTTTCTTTTTCCCTTTTTCAACCAACACCTTTTTTTAAATTTTTTTATTGTTATGTTAATCACCATACATTGCATCATTAGTTCTTGATGTAGTGTTCCATGATTCATTGTTTGTGCATAACACCCAGTGCTCCACGCAGAACTTGCCCTCCTTAATAACCATTACCAGGCTAACCCATCCCCCCACCCCCCTCCCCACTAGAACCTTCAGTTTGTTTTTCAGAGTCCATCGTCTCTCATGGTTCGTCTCCCCCTCCGACTTAACTCCCCTTCATTCTTCCCCTCCTGCTATCTTCTTTTTCTTCTTAATATATCTTGCATTATTTGTTTCAGAAGTACAGATCTGTGATTCAACAGTCTTGCACACTTCACAGCGCTCACCATAGCACATACCCTATCCAATGTCTATCACCCAGCCACCCCATCCCTCCCACCCCCGACCACTCCAGCAACACTCAGGTTGTTTCCTGAGATGAAGAATGCCTCATATCAGTGAGGCCATATGATACATGTCTTTCTCTGATTGACTTATTTCACTCAGCATAACACCCTCCAGTTCCATCCACGTCGTTGCAAAAGGCAAGATCTCATTCCTTTTGATGGCTACATAATATTCCATTGTGTATATATACCACCTCTTCTTCATCCATTCATCTGTCGATGGACATCTTGGCTCTTTCCACAGTTTGGCTATTGTGGACATTGCTGCTATAAACATTGGGGTGCACATACCCCTTTGGATCCCTACATTTGTATCTTTGGGGTAAATACCCAGTAGTGCAATTGCTGGATCGTATGGTAGCTCTATTTTCAACTGTTTGAGGAACCTCCATACTGTTTTCCAGAGTGGTTGCACCAGCTTGCATTCCCACCAACAGTGTAGGAGGACTCCCCTTTCTCCACATCCCAGCCAGCATCTGTCGTTTCCTGACTTGTTAATTTTAGCCATTCTGACTGGTATGAGGTGGTAGCTCATTGAGGTTTTGATTTGGATTTCCCTGATGTCGAGCGATGTTGAGCACTTTTTCATGTGTGTGTTGGCCATTTGGATGTCTTCTTTGGAAAAATGTCTGTTCATGTCTTCTGCCCATTTCTTGATTGGATTATTTGTTCTTTGGGTGTTGAGTTGGATAAGTTCTTTATAGATTTTGGATACTAGCCCTTTATCTGATATGTCATTTGCTAATATTTTCTCCCATTCTGTCGGTTGTCTTTGGTTTTGTGGACTGTTTCTTTTGCTGTGCAAAAGCTTTTTATCTTGATGAAATCCCAATAGTTTATTTTGCCCTTGCTTCCCTTGCCTTTGGTGATGTTTCTAGGAAGAAGTTGCTGCGGCTGAGATCGAAGAGGTTGCTACCTGTGTTCTCCTTTAGGATTATGATGGACTGCTGTCTCATGTTTAGGTCTTTCAACCATTTGGAGTCTATTTTTGTGTGTGGTGTAAGGAAATGGTCCAGTTTCATTCTTCTGCATGTGGCTGTCCAGTTTTCCCAACACCATTTGTTGAAGAGACTGTCTTTTTGCCATTGGACATTCTTTCCTGCTTTGTCGAAGATGAGTGGGCCATAGAGTTGAGGGTCCACTTCTGGGCTCTCGATTCTGTTCCATTGATCTATGTGTCTGTTTTTGTGCCAGTACCATACTGTCTTGATGACAGCTTTGTAATAGAGCTGGAAGTCTGGAATTGTGATGCCGCCAGCTTTGCTTTTCTTTTTCAATATTCCTCTCGCTATTCGGGGTCTCTTCTGGTTCCATACAAATTTTAGGATTATTTGTTCCATTTCTTTGAAAAAAGTGGATGGTATTTTGATGGGGATTGCATTGAATGTGTAGATTGCTCTGGGTAGCATTGACATCTTCACAATGTTTGTTCTTCCAATCCATGAGCATGGAACGTTTTTCCATTTCTTTGTGTCTTCTTCAATTTCTTTCATGAGTATTTTATAGTTTTCTGAGTACAGATCCTTTGCCTCTTTGGTTAGATTTATTCCTAGGTATCTTATGGTTTTGGGTGCAATTGTAAATGGGATCGATTCCTTGATTTCTCTCTCTTCTGTCTTGTTGTTGGTGTATAGGAATGCCACTGATTTCTGTGCATTGATTTTATATCCTCCTACTTGACTGAATTCCTGTATGAGTTCTAGCAGTTTTGGGGTGGAGTCTTTTGGGTTTTCCACATACAGTGTCATATCATCTGCAAAGAGTGAGAATTTGACTTCCTCTTTGCCGATTTGGATGCCTTTGATTTCTTTTTATTGTCTGATTGCTGTGGCTAGGACTTCTAATACTATGTTGAATAGCAGTGGTGAGAGGGGACATCCCTGCTGTGTTCCTGACCTTAGGGGAAAAGCTCTCAGCTTTTCCCCATTCAGAATGATATTCACTGTAGGTTTTTCATAGATGGCTTTTATGATATTGAGGTATGTACCCTCTATCCCTATACTCTGAAGAGCTTTGATCAAGAAAGGATGCTGTACTTTGTCAAATGCTTTTTCTGCATCTATTGAGAGGATCATCTGACTCTTGTTCTTACTTTTGTTAATGTATTGTATCACGTTGATTGATTTGCAGATGTTGAACCAGCCTTGCAGCCCAGGGATTAATCCCACTTGGTCATGGTGAATAATCCTTTTAATGTAATGTTGGACCTTATTGGTTAATATTTTGGTGAGAATTTTTGCATCCATGTTCATCAAGGATATTGGTCTGTAGTTCTCCTTTTTGATGGGGTCTTTGTCTGGTTTTAGGATCAAGGTAATGGTGGCCTCATAAAATGAGTTTGGAAGTTTTCCTTCCATTTCTATTTTTTGGAACAGTTTCAGGAGAATAGGTATTAATTCTTCTTGAAATGTCTGATAGAATTCCCCTGGGAAGCCATCTGGCCTTGGGCTTTTGTTTGTTGGGAGATTTTTGATGATTGCTTCAATTTCCTTTGTGGTGATAGGTCTGTTCAGGGTTTCTATTTCTTTCTGGTTCAGTTTTGGTAGTTGATACATCTCTAGGAATGCACCCATTTCTTCCAGGTTATCTAATTTGCTGGCATAGAGTTGCCCATAATATGTTCTTATAACTGTTTGCATTTCTTTGGTGTTGGTTGTGATCTCCCCTCTTTCTTTCATGATTTTGTTGATTTGGGTCATTTCTCTTTTCCTTTTGATAAGTCTGGCTAGGGGTTTATCAGTCTTGTTAATTCTTTCAAAGAACCAGCTCCTAGTTCCGTTGATCTGTTCTACTGTTCTTTTCGGTTCTATTTCATTGATTTCTGCTCTGATCTTGATAATTTCTCTTCTCCTGCTGGGTTTAGGCTTTATTTGCTGTTCTTTCTCCAGCTCCTTTAGGTGTAGGGTTAGGTTGTGTATTTGAGACCTTTCTTGTTTCTTGACAAAGGCTTGTATTGCTATACACTTTCCTTTCAGGACTGCCTTTGCTGTATCCCAAAGATTTTGAACGGTTCTGTTTTCATTTTCATTGGTTTCCCTGAATTTTTTTAAATCTTCTTTAATTTCCTGGTTGACCCATTCATTCCTTAGTAGGATGCTCTTTAGCCTCCATGTACTTGAGTTTTTTCCAACTTTCCTCTTGTGTTTGAGTTCTAGTTTCAAAGCATTGTGGTCTGAAAATATGCAGGGAATAATCCCAATCTTATGGTACCGGTTGAGACCTGATTTGTGACCTAGGATGTGATCAATTCTGGAGAATGTTCCATGGGCACTAGAGCAGAATGTGTATTCTGTTCCTTTGGAATGGAATGTTCTGAATATGTCTGTGAAGTCTATTTGGTCCAGTGTGTCATTTAAAGTCTTTATTTCCTTGTTGATTTTTTGCTTAGATGATCTGTCCATTTCAGTCAGGGGGAGTTAAAGTCCCCCACTCTTATTGTATTGTTGTCAATAGGTTTCTTCGCTTTTGTTATTAATTGCCTTACATAATTGGCTGCTCCCATGTTTGGGGCATAGATATTTACAATTGTTAGATCTTCTTGGTGGATAGACCCTTTAAGTAGGATATAGTGTCCTTCCTCATCTCTTATTACAGTCTTTGGTTTAAAATCTAATTTGTCTGATAGAAGGATTGTCACCCCAGCTATTTTTGGTGTCCTTTAGCATGGTAAATGGTTTTCCACCCCCTCACTTTCAATCTGGTGGTGTCTTTGGGTCTAAAATGAGTCTCTTGCAGACCTGCATATTGATGGGTCTTGTTTTTTCATCCGATCTGATACCTGTCTCTTTTGATTGGGGCATTTAGCCCATTTACATTCAGTGTAACTATTGAAAGGTATGAATTTAGTGCCATTGTATTGCCTGTAATGTGACTGTTACTGTATATTGTCTCTCTTCCTTTCTGATCTGTGCTGCTTTTAGTCTCTCTTTGCTTAGAGGACCCCTTTCAATATTTCTTGGAGGGCTGGTTTTGTGTTTGCAAATTCCTTTAGTTTTTGTTTGTCTTGTAAACTTTTTATCTCTCCTTCTATTTTCAATGACAGCCTAGTTGGATATAGTATTCTTGCCTGCATATTTTTCTCGTTTAGTCCTCTGAAGATATCATGCCAGTCCTTTCTGGCCTGCCAGGTCTCTGTGGATAGGTCTGTTGCCAATCTAATATTTCTACCATTGTAGGTTACATATCTCTTCTCCCGAGCTGCTTTCAGGGTTTTCTCTTTGTCTCTGAGACTCGTAAGTTTTACTATTAGATGTTGGGGTGTTGACCTATTTTTATTGATTTTGAGAGGGATTCTCTGTGCCTCCTGGATTTTGATGCCTGTTTCCTTCCCGACATTAGGGAAGTTCTCTGTTATAATTTGCTCCAATACACCGTCTGCCCCTCTCTCTCTTTCTTCCTCTTCTGGAATCCCAATTATTCTAATGTTGTTTCGTCTTATCGTATCGCTTATCTCTCGGATTCTGCCCTCGTGATCCTGTAGTTGTTTCTCTCTCTTTTTCTCAGCCTCTTTATTTTCCATCATTTTGGTCTTCTATATCACTGATTCTCTCCTGCCTCTTTTATCCTAGCAGTTAGTGCCCCATTTTTGATTGCACGTCATTAATAGCCTTTTTGATTTCGATTTGGTTAGATTTTAGTTCTTTTATTTCTCCAGAAAGGGTTTCACTAATAACTTCCACGCTTTTTTCAAGCCCAGCTAGTATCTTTAAAATCATGATTCTGAACTCTAGGTCCGACATCGTACTAATGTCCGTATTGAGTGGGTCCCTGGCTGACGGTACTATCTCTTGTTCTTTTTGATGAGGTGATTTTTTTCGTCTTGTCATTTTGTGCAGAGAATTGATGAATGAGAGAACAAAATGCTAGCAGGTTAACAACATCCCCAGCAAATATACTGTATACAAATCAGAAAAGACCTGAAACCAGGGGAAAAGAAAGGGAAAGAAAGAAAAAAGAAAGAGAAAACAAAGAAAAAAAACCCAAAAAGGAAAAGATTAAAAACAAAAACAGAACAATACAAAAAAAAAACCCGAGTACGATCAAATATGATCCGGCTAGTGCATAGATCAGTGCCACACACTAGATTTTGGGCATATTTTGGTCTGTTAGAAAAAAGTGCCTCCTAAAATTTTAAAGGAGGAAAGACATATATGTACAACATAAGGGTTGATACAATGAAGGGATGGAAGATGAATGTAAAGATGAAAATTATAAAAGATTTTATAAAAGGAATTTATACGATAAGAAGTTGTTTGAAAAAAGAAAGAAGAAGATTTAAAAAAAGAAAGGGAGAGAATGTGATCAGGCAGGAGACTAGAACAAAGCCATACACTAGTGATTTAGGGTATATTTTGATCTGTTAGAAGAAACTGTATCTCAAAATTTTAAAGAGAGAACAACTTATATATATATGCCAAAAATAAGAGTAACTACTATGAAGGGATAAAATATGACTCTAAAAATGAAAGATAAAAAATGTTTTTTTTTAAAAAAAGGGATTGATAAGATGTTGGTTAAAAAAGGGAAAAAGAGAAATTAAAAAAAACAAGTTAAAAAATTAACTTTGATAAACTAATGAATCATGGTAAAAAAAGCCATGAATTCTATGTGCAGTATTCCCCTAGCGCTGGAGTTCTCTCGTCTCCTTCATCGGTAAACTTGGTCTTGGCTTGCTGGCTGTTCGGGCTGATCTTCTGGGGGAGGGGCCTGTTGCCGTGGTTCCCAAATGTCTTTGCCGGAGGCGGAATTGCCCCGCCCTTGTCGGTCCGGGCTAAGCAAGCTGCTCGGGTTTGCTCTCGGGAGCTTTTGTTCCCTGCAAGCTCTCGGTACAGCTTTGGAGGACCAGGGTGAAAATGGTGGCCTCCCAATCTCCACCCCGAGGAGCTGAGAACTCGGGGCCCCGCTCCTCAGTGCGCCCCCAGAGAAAAGCAGTCCCTCCCGTGTCCCCGGTCTCCGGCCGCACTCCGCGCTCACCCGGCCTGTGACCGAGCGTTTCTCTCTCTGGTACCCGACCCCGTGTGGAGTCTCCAAACCCAGCAGATCCCTGCGGTGCGCTCCCGCGCCGCTCCTCCTGGGGAGGGAGGGGAGTCTCCCCGGCTCTGCCGCTTGTTGGGTCCCTGCTGGTGGAGCAGTGGCCCGACTGGGCCGCGGGTCACAGTTTACGGCCACCCCGAGCTGAGAGCCCGCGCCTCGGCTCCGTCTCTGCAGCCGGCTTCCCCGCTCCGATCCCTGGGAGCTCTGCCGCACTCAGGCACCCCCGGTCTTTCTGTGACCCCGAGGGTCCTGAGACCCCACTGTCCCGCGAGGGTTCCACCCCCTGCTTAGCCACTGCAGCGACGTCCCTCAGCGGAGCCGGCTTCTAAAAGGTCCGATTTTGTGCTCCGCGGCTCTAGCACTTGCCAGAAGCGGCCGGCGGAGGCCCCTCCCCCGCCGTCTATCCTCCCGAATATCGCCTCGGATTCACTTCTCCGCACATCGTACCTTCCAGAAAGTGGTCGCTTTTCTGTTCAGAGAGTTGTTGCTACTCTCCTCTTCGATCTCCTGTTGAGTTCGTAGGTGTTCAGAATGGTTTCATCCCTATTCAGCTGAATTCCTGAGACCAGACGAAATCCAGGTCTCCTACTCCTCCGCCATCTTGCTCCGCCCCCTCAACCAACATGTTATCAATCCCTTTTTAAAAAAAACATTTTTATTTTTCATTTTTAGAGTCATATTCTATCCCTTCATAGTAGTTACCCTTATTTTTGGCATATATATATAAGTTGTTCTCTCTTTAAAATTTGGAGATAGAGTTTCTTCTAACAGGTCAAAATATACCCTAAATCTCTAGTGTATGGCTTTGTTCTAGTCTCCTGCCTGATCACATTCTCTCCCTTTCTTTTTTTAAATCTTCTTCTTTCTTTTCTCAAACAAATTCTTATCAATTCCTTTTATAAAATCTTTTATAATTTTCATCTTTACATTCATCTTCCATCCCTTCATTGTATCAACCCTTATTTTGTACATATATAAGTCCTTCTTTCTTTACAATTTTAGGAGGCACTTTCTTCTAACGGACCAAAATACGCCCCAAATCTAGTGTGTGGCACTGATCTATGCACCAGCCTGATCATATTTGATTATATTCTGTTTTTTTTTTTTGTGCTGTTTTTGTTTGTTTTTATCTTTAACTTTTTCTTTTTTTCTCTCTCTTTCTTTTTTTCTTTCTTTCCCTTTCTTTTCCCCTGGTTTCAGGTCTTTTCTGATTTGATTAGAGTATATTTTCTGGGGACATTGTTACCCTGTTAGCATTTTATTCTCTCATTCATCTATTCTCCTCTGGACAAAATGACAAGATTAAAGAAATCACCTCAGCAAATAGACCAAAAGATAGTACCGTCTGCCAGGGACCTACTCAATATGGACATTAGTACAATGTCAGAACTATAGTTCAGAGTCATGATTTTAAAGATACTAGCTGGGCTTGAAAAAAGCATGGAAGTTATTAGAGATGCCCTTCCTGGAGAAATAAAATAACTAAAATCTAACCAAATCAAAATCAAAAAGGCTATTAATGACGTGCAATCAAAAATGGGGCACTAACTGCTAGGATAAAAGAGGCAGGAGAGAGAATCAGCAATATAGAAGACCAAATGATGGAAAATAAAGAAGCTGAGAAAAAGAGAGATAAACAACTACTGGAACACGAGGGCATAATTCGAGAGATAAGCAATATGATAAGGTGACACAACATTAGAATAATTGGGATCCCAGAAGAAGAAGAAAGAGAGAGAGAGGCAGAAGGTATTTGGAGCAAAATATAGCAGAGAACTTCCCTAATGTGGGGAAGGAAACAGGCATCAAAATCCAGGAAGCACAGAGAACCCCTCTCAAAAACAATAAAAATAGGTCAACACCCCGACATCTAATAGGAAAACTTACGAGTCTCAGAGACAAAGAGAAAATCTTGAAAGCAGCTCGGGAGAAGAGATATGTAACCTATAAAGGTAGAAACATTAGATTGGCAACAGACCTATCCACAGAGACCTGGCAGGCCAGAAAGGACTGGCATGATACCTTCAGAGCACTAAACGAGAAAAATATGCAGCCAAGAATATTATATCCAGGTAGGTTCTCATTGAAAATTGAAGGAGAGATAAAAAACTTCCAGGACAAACAAAAACTAAAGGAATTTGCAAACACGAAACCAGCCCTCCAAGAAATATTGAAAGGGGTCCTCTAAGCAAAGAGACAGCCTAAAAGCAGCATAGACCAGAAAGGAACACAGACAATATAGAGTAACAGTCACATTACAGGCAATACAATGGCACTAAATTCCTATCTTTCAATAGTTACCCTGAATGTAAATGGGCTAAAAGCCCCAATCAAAAGACACAGGCTATCAGATTAGATTAAAAAACAATACCCATTGATATGCTGTCTGCAAGAGACTCATTTTAGACCCAAAGTCACCCGCACATTGAAAGTGAGGGGGTGGAAAACCATTTACCATGCTAATGGACACCAAAAGAAAAGTGGGGAGGCAATCCTTATATCAGACAAATTAGATTTTAAACCAAAGACTGTAATAAGAGATGAGGAAGGACACTATATCCTACTTAAAGGGTCTATCCAACAAGAAGATCTAACAATTGTAAATATCTATGCCCCTAACATGGGAGCAGCCAATTATATAAGGCAATTAATAACAAAAGCGAAGAAACACATTGACAACAATACAATAATAGTGGGGGACCTTAACAACGCCCTGACTGAAATGGACAGATCATCTAAGCAAAAGATCAACAAGGAAATAAAGACTTTAAATGACACACTGGACCAAATGGACTTCACAGACATATTCAGAACATTCCATCCCAAAGCAACGGAATACACATTCTTCTCTAGTGCCCGTGGAACATTCTCCAGAATTGATCACATCCTAGGTCACAAATCAGGTCTCAGCTGGTACCAAAAGATTGGGATTATTCCCTGCATATTTTCAGACCACAATGCTTTGAAACTAGAACTCAATCACAAGAGGGAAGTCAGAAAGAACTCAACTACATGGAGGCTAAAGAGCATCCTACTAAAGAATGAATGGGTCAACCAGGAAATTAAAGAAGAATTTAAAAAATTCATGGAAACCAATGAAAATGAAAACACAACTGTTCAAAATCTGTGGGATACAGCAAAGGCAGTCCTGAGAGGAAAGTATATAGCAATACAAGCCTTTGTCAAGAAACAAGAAAGGTCTCAAATACACAACCTAACCCTACACCTAAAGGAGCTAGAGAAAAAACAGCAAATAAAGGCTAAACCCAGCAGTAGAAGAGAAATTATCAAGAACAGAGCAGAAATCAATGAAATAGAAACCAAAAGAACAGGAGAACAGATCAACGAAACTAAGAGCTGGTTCTTTGAAAGAATGAGCAAGATTGATAAACCCCTAGCCAGACTTACCCAAAAGAAAAGAGAAATGACCCAAATCGACAAAATCATGAATGAAAGAGGAGCGATCACAACCAACACCAAAGACATACAAACAATTTTAAGAACAGATTATGGGCAACTCTATGCCAGCAAATTAGATAACCTGGAAGAAATGGGTGCATTCCTAGAGATGTATCAACTACCAAAATTGAACCAGGAAGAAATAGAAAATCTGAACAGACCTATAAGCACTAAGGAAATTGAAGCAGTCATCAAAAATCTCCCAACAAACAAAAGCCCAGGGCCAGATGGCTTCCCAGGGGAATTCTACCAAACATTTAAGGAAGAATTTATACCTATTCTCCTGAAACTCTTCCAAAAAATAGAAATGGAAGGAGAACTTCCAATCTCATTTTATGAGGCCACCACTACATTGATCCCAAAGCCAGATAAAGACCCCATCAAAAAGGAGAATTACAGACCAATATCCTTGATGAACATGGATGCAAAAATTCTCACCAAAATACTAGGCAATAGGATCCAACAGTATATTAAAAGGATCATTCACCATCACCAAGTGGGATTTATCCCTGGGCTACAAGTTTGGTTCAACATCCGCAAATCAATCAACGTGATACAATACATAACAAAAGAAAGAACAAGAATCATATGATCCTCTCAATAGATGCAGAAAAAGCATTTGACAAAGTACAGCATCCTTTCTTGATCCAAACTCTTCAGAGTATAGGGATAGAGGGTACCTACCTCAATATCATAAAAGCCATCTATGAAAAACCTACAGGGAATATCATTCTCAATGGGGAAAAGCTGAGAGCTTTCCCCCTAAGGTCAGGAACGCGGCAGGGATGTCCACTCTCACCACTGCTATTCAACATAGTAGTAGAAGTCCTAGCCACAGCAATCAGACAACAAAAATCAATCAAAGGCATCCAAATTGGCAAGAGGAAGTCAAATTCTCACTCTTTGCAGATGATATGATACTCTATGTGGAAAACCCAAAAGACTCCACCCCAAAACTGCTAGAACTCATACAGGAATTCAATAAAGTGGCAGGATATAAAATCAATGCACAGAATTCGGTGGCATTCCTATACACCAACAACAAGGCAGAGAGAGACAAATTAAGGAGTCGATCCCATTTACAATTGCACCCAAAACCATAAGATACCTAGGAATAAATCTAACCAAAGAGGCAAAGGATCTGTACTCAGAAAACTATAAAATACTCATGAAAGAAATTGAGGAAGACGCAAAGAAATGGAAAAACGTTCCATGCTCATGGATTGGAAGAACAAACATTGTGAAGATGTCAATGCTACCCAGAGCAATCTACACATTCAATGCAATCCCCATCAAAATACCATCCACTTTTTTCAAAGAAATGGAGCAAATAATCCTAAAATTTGTATGGAACCAGAAGAGACCCCGAATACCCAGAGGAATGTTGAAAAAGAAAAGCAAAGCTGGCGGCATCACAATTCCAGACTTCCAGTTCTATTACAAAGCTGTCATCAAGACAGTATGGTACTGGCACAAAAACAGACACATAGATCAATGGAACAGAACAGAGAGCCCAGAAATGGACCCTCAACTCTATGGTCCACTCATCTTCGACAAAGCAGGAAAGAATCTCCAATGGCAAAAAGACAGTCTCTTCAACAAATGGTGTTGGGAAAACTGGACAGCCACATGCAGAAGAATGAAACTGGACCATTTCCTTACACCACACACAAAAATAGACTCCAAATGGTTGAAAGACCTAAACGTGAGACAGAAGTCCATCAAAATCCTAAAGGAGAACACAGGCAGCAACCTCTTCGACCTCAGCTGCAGCAATTTCTTCCTAGAAACATCGCCAAAGGCAAGGGAAGCAAGGGCAAAAATGAACTATTGGGATTTCATCAAGATCAAAAGCTTTTGCACAGCAAAAGAAACAGTCCACAAAACCAAAGGACAATCGTCAGAATGGGAGAAAATATTTGCAACTGACATATCAGATAAAGGGCTAATATCCAAAATCAGAGCTCCTAAGGAGTTGTGTGACCCCCCATCTGAAATGGCAACCACCCTGAAAATATGCACCCACATCCTGCAGGAGCATAATTCAGAGCACACTCTCTTTGTTCTCTGCCTCAATCTGTGTTTCTTTTCAAACTGATACTGACCTGGTACTAGATTCACTGTCTCTCAGCTTGTTGTGCATGAAGATTCTACCTGGCTGCTTTCGCTTGGGCTGTCTCAGGTAAACATTCTGGGAAGTGGGAGGTTAAGGAGCTGCTTCAGGGAAAAAGAAAAAGTGACTCCATCAAATCTCCCTGTTACTGCTTTACCAGTGAACAAAATAACAGTGTCTGCTGGGGAAAGAAGACAGTCCTTATCAATGGGAACTTCAAGTAAAATGTATTTACTTGTTTAAGGCTGCTCACGATAGACACACCTAGGACTATGGATTTATAAGGCGTGACAGCACAGAGAATGTTGTGTAAACCAAACAGTTCCCTATAAATAAGTTAAATATAAATCAAAGATGTTTCATGACTCAGATTTCTCTCTTTCCCATAGCATGTAGCTACATACATTACTTAGAGATCTCACATGCTAAAATGGGTTAGCATGTGTCCAATGTGGCGGGAAGAGGTCTGGGGACCCATGGCAACAGCCTCAGACCTGTCTCTGCTTCACTTGCCTCGTGGTTACTTGCACCCTTGAAATTATGAATAAACATCATTGCTGGAAAAGATCTGCAATTTGTGTGAGTCTGATTTGACAGTCTGATCCTGTTTTATCTCAATCTCTTTGTGAATTTGCCCCAGAAATTCATGGGTTCACCATGTACAGTTGTGTGGATTGGGTACTGCACAACTCTCAAGGGCTCTGTTTACACTGTAGACTGTGTACAGCTCCCTCTCAGTAGCACGGCCTGGGTGATCACATCTGTTAGCTCTCCCACATGCTGGCTTCATTATTAATTCCCTTTGACATTTATAAGAATTGAAAACAAATTGCTATATTAACAAGAAAAGTATTTAAATTATGATTGATTTGCAGGGTAGGACATGTGCTACCACAGGCTGTGTTGATTCTTACAGATGACTTCATGATTGAGCTGCGTTCTGTTTAATACTAACTTGTGAAGCAACACTTTCTATTGGGGATCAATCTCATTCTAGAAAAACTGACCAGTAAGGTTCACCGTTACTTGTCTCAATCAATTTCAGAGAAAAATCATATAATACTGAACAGGCCAATTGATAACAGAAAAGAACACCCTATGAGAAAAATAGATACCAACATTATCGACAAGCTGACCAGCTCATGGTCTCGAGCAGTAGTCAACAATTTCTGTATATTAAGCCCAGAGAACATGTATTTTGGGTTTGGGGGGTCTCCCCGTCTCTGTTGTGGCTACTCATCTCTGCCAGTGTAGTAGGAAGGTACCACAGATGGTATAGTTAAATTCCATTAAATCTTATTCATAAAAAAACAGGCAGTGGTCGGGGCACCTGGGTGGCTCAGTCCTTAAGCATCTGCCTTCGGCTCAGGTCATGATCCCAGGGTCCTGGGATCGAGCCCCACATCGGGCTCCTGGCTCAGCGAGGAGCCTGCTTCTCCCTCTCCTTCTGCCTCTCTCCCTGCTCATGCTTTCTCTTCTCTCTCTCTGTATCTCTGTGTCTCAAATGAATAAATAAAATCCTTTAAAAAAAAAACAGGCAGTGGTCATTGTTAGTTGACTGCTGGTTGAGAGGGAAGTGTGTGTCTGCTGATAGGTGGTCGTTTCAGTACTGCCCAAGTGGGGGATTGGTCTCACCTTAGAGAGATTGCCCACAGAAATTCTCAGAGATAACTTATTTGTGGAGAAAAGGAAATTTCTAAAGCCCATGGATCTCTACTGTATAGGAGGGGTGCTCTGAAGTGCCCTTTATTTAGTCTGTGAGCAGATGGGGTTTCCTGGGGGAACAGTAAATGCTCCTTGGTGAAAATGCCACACCCTCTGAGTAAACCCTAAGGGGCCATGTTCTCTGACTCTCACCAAACCATTTCCAAAGCCTAGTGTTGCCTTGTTGATCTCGGGGATGGGTACAGAATCCGGTTCATGAGGCTGAGATTTGTCAGAGCTCTCAGGCAACAAGCAGTTTGGGTGATTCCCAGGCAAGGCCTGGGGCTGGTTCAACCATGGGTGGCAGGACGTGGAATTCTCAGGGGAGATTCGGGAGCTAGATCCAGAAACATGTTATCATCCAGCATCTTTGGACTTAAGCTGGAAGTCAGGGTCATAGAGAAGAACAAGAAGGCTTTGTTCAAAGGCAGAAATTTAAATGTGAGTAGAATAAAACAAACAAACAGAAGACAGAAATGGTCTCATAAATACAGAGGACAAATTGGTGGTCGCCCAGTGGGCGGCAATGGGCAAAATAAGAAAAGGGGATAAAGAGGTATAAACTCCCACTTGCAAAATAAATAAGTCACAGGGATGAAAAGCACAGCAGAGGGAATACAGTCAAACATTGTAATAACTTAGTATAGGGACAGATGGTAACTGCAGTAATGGTCCAATCACTCTGTCATACAGCTGAAACTAACATTAGCACCGTATGTCAACTATACTTCAATAAAAAACAAACAAACAAACACTGGGTGTTATACACAACTGATGAATCCCTAAATTCTGCCTCTGAAACTAATAATGCACTATATGTAATTAAATTGACTTTAAATAAAAAAAAAAACTAAGAAAGGACCACTGGGATTACAGTAAACTCATTAGTAAATAAGAATAAACAAAAGGAATCAGAAACCCGAAGGAAGTCGATCGAAGAGTTCTGGAGTGAGGACAAGGGAAGATGCCCTAGTGATTAGGGCAGACATCCCTGGTGTTTGTAACTTGCGGGATCTATCTGCATGCCAAGCTAACCTAAAAGCACAGGAATGATATGGTTAAATGTAGCTAGTTGTGGCTCGAAAATAACAACCGGTACGTAAGAAGGCTTTCCATTTCCGAGTGTTCTAGAATTTTTTTTTTTTTTTTTCTCTAATGTTTAGGGGCTGGAGGGAGTGTTTTAAAAGTTGAAGGATTCTACCGAGAACACGGAGGCTATCTGGTAGAAGCAAGACACTCAGCCTCAGTGATTTGTGGTTGACTTCCTTTTCCTAGTGTGAGTCTTCTGGCCCCTCACGTATTTCCATGAGCTGATCTCAGAAGTGGAGAGTGGTGACACTTCCCCACGCCTGTGGTGCTGGGCAGAGTATCTTGCCTCCATCTCTCCTGTGGGCACCTACTTCATGACAACAAGCCTCAAATCCCTGTTATCAGCTCTCTGATGTCACCATTCGAATCTTTAAGGTATTTATGGTGGGTTTAGCACAAGTAGTAGATGGATAACTGATTTTTTTGAATGGGAGAAATCCATATTATGCTGTTTCTTTAATGTGATGAGTAACAATTTGGATCTGTTTCGCTATTTAGGTTGGTAAGCATCCTTAAGGAAAAAAAAAACAAAACCCACATTTGTAGCTTAGAAATGCCAATTCATTTGCCTTCCCAGAATGATTTGCAAGTGTAAAGCACTTCCTCTGAGTAATGGAGTGTTGTTATGGTCTTCAGTAAGCAAGTAGTTTGGGCTGAAGCAAAAGGAGGAAGCCTCCCTCATTCCAGAGGAGCTTAGATCGCAGACAATGCAGGCACATCATCAAATTGTTGTGAATAATGTGCTTTCTACACAAATTCCTTCCCCTGGAATTTGGGTTATGTGGGAGTACAAGTGTCATCTAAGGAGGCCAGCTGTCTTCTGAGGCTGTGCCATTTATAGCACCCCCACGATCTGGATTCTGGTTCTCAGCTTTGCGGTCTCAGCAATTTTGTTTTAAAGGCAACTAGAGTTGATCAGATGCGGGAAGAAAAACAGATGCTGAGTAAGTACCAAGAGACTGGCTTCGAAACCAGAAGGCCAACCTGTGTGATGAGAATGGGAGATGTCCCTTCCCGGGGACAAAGATGGTGTCTCCTAAGCTGGCAGAACCTTCTGCCTTATCTAGGAAGCCGAACTGGCTATAGTGTGAGTGTGGAGCTGCGGTGGTACAACAGTAGACATTTATCTTGCAGATAACACGCTGCGTGTGGCATAGACACTGGATACATCAGATCTTATTTAAAACTCATAATGACCTAAGAGTTAGGACTGTTACTATCCTTAATTTTCAGGCAGGAAACTGGCTTTTCTCAGCCAGAAGTGACATGGCCAATGAGTGGTGGGGTGGGGTGGGTTGTGACCCCATGCAGTCTGGCACAGATGCTCTCTTTTTCTTTTTTAAAGATTAATTTATTTATTTGAGAGTGAGAGCGAGAACATGGGGGAAGATGGGGAAGAGGGAGAGGGAGAGAGAGAATCCCAAGGAGACTCCATGCTGAGTGCAGAACTTGACGCGGGGCTCGATCTCACAACCCTGAGATTGTGACCTGAGCCAAGATCGAGAGTCTGATGCTTAACCTACCGAGTCACCTTGGTGCTCCCAGATGCTCTCTTCATCTTGACCTTTGGCACCTTTGCCAATCAGCACACAGACACCATACCTACTGTAACACACTTAGCAATGCAATTCTCTTCTGTGCTCCTCAGACCAGTGAGATGTGATGTCCTTACTGGGCCTTGTTTTAAGAAGATCTCTGGCCCGGTGATCTGGAAGTCACACAATTGCCAGTGAAGAGAATACCCATGTCCTAAATTCATTTCACTCAGTTCATTTCAGGGCAACTCAATCTGACATCCAATGAGCATGTGCTTTGTGCTTAATACTGGACACATATCATTTCGCCAAATCCTCACAATAGCCTGGTCGCCCTCTTTTGACATATGAAGACAGGAGGGACAGATATCTTCGTTTTCTCCAAGTGTTACCAATTGTATTGCAAAATGTTGAAGAGCAACCTTTCAGAAGCAGAGGAACCTGGCTCCAATCAAGATGCTGCCATTTACAGCTTCCTTGATACTGGGCAATTTATTGGAGAGAATATCCCAGCCACATGAGGTGTCATCCAGACAGAAGGTGATTATTCAGTGAAAGTGCTCTTTAAACACTATGCAGCTGTTCTCAGGAAAATGGTGGAGTAAAAATCATGCTGCCCTCTTTGCCCCTTGAACACCATTCAAAAACAAGATTGAGAATACTAGGAAGCAGCCCTAATCCTGAAACGCAGTGTACAAAGAAAGGCTGGGGTGTAGACTGGAGTTCAGGCAGGACCATGGGAGGTAGCCATAGATTCCAGACAAAGCAGGACAAAGTCACGAACCTGTCCTCCCTGGAAGCAGGGTGGTTGTGGCAGGAGATGGCCTTCACCTTGGTGCTCAGTGCTGTGGCCTGGGGAGAGCACTTGCACACCATGATTCTGTGGACAGGTGGAAATTCCTGCCAGCGGGACATGACTTGCTCCCTCTTCCATACAAATTTTCTGCAAATTCTGGATCCCAGAAGACCTCGGATTTCTATGTGAAGAATGGTCAAAAAGCAATCAAGAGTTTCATCCGTGCCATTGCATTGTTAGTACTTCTTTCCCTTCGGTGGCTGAAGAATATTTCATCATATGCACAAACCCCATTTTGTTTGATCCATTCATCTGTCAATGGAGAGTGACTGGGTATGAGGTCTCCTGGAGGGTGACAAAAATGCTTTCGAGCTAGAGAGAGGTGGCAGTTGCACAACATTTGAATGTGCTAATGCCACCAAATTATACACTTGAAAATGATTGATTTTATGTTATGTGAATTTCACCTCAAATAAAAAAAGAATTGAGAACACAGCATTGATATTACAATGATTAAAAAAATAAGCAAGAAGAAAATAGGCAAAAAACCCCAAAACAACGACAAAAAATAGGACAAACAAACTACTGCAGGAAACTATTTGTCGGGGCTCATTTGTTGCTCAGTTGGTCAAGCGTTCGGCTCAGGTCCTGATCTCAGGGTCGCAGGATCGAGCCCCGCATCTGGCTCCCTGCTCCGCGGCGAGTCTGCTTCTCCCTCTGCCTCTGCGTCCCCCCTCTTGTGCTCTCTT
This sequence comes from Zalophus californianus, assembly GCF_009762305.2. NCBI lineage: Eukaryota > Metazoa > Chordata > Mammalia > Carnivora > Otariidae > Zalophus > Zalophus californianus. The sequence goes on along the minus strand of NC_045606.1, from coordinate 3,528,847 downwards.
TCTCTCTCTCTCTCAAATAAGTAAATAAAGTCTTAAAAAAAAAAGAAAACTATTTGTCAAGAATTGTACCTTGGGAAAAAAAGTCACTGATTGAATTCAGACATTTCAGCAAATTAACACTATCAAGGCGGATTTTGTAAAAGGGCTCCTGGGTGGCTCAGTCAGTTAAACATCCTACTCTTGATTTCAGCTCAGATCATGATCTCAGGGTCATGAGATTGAGCCCCATGCCAGTGGGCTCCATGCTCAGTGCAGAGTCTGTTTGCCCCTCCCCCTCCCCCTACTTGTACACACTCTCTCTCTAAAACAAACAAACAAATAAACAAAATCTTATTTAAAAAAACTTAAAATAAGAACAGATTTTGTAAAGACAAATGAGACGGCAGAGAAGATATAGCCTGGCAAATCTCAGGAAACGAACTCCCCCAAAGCCAAAGTCAACTCGCCAAAAGACCACCAGAAGAATGTGCCGACCAAGCCAACTCAGATTACCAGAATCTCTGGAAGGAGGTAACTTTTCAATTCAGGGGTTCCATGACTGGCAAATAACTAGGCTTCCAAAGTTGCAGGAGTGGAATAAAAATTCTAGGCAGACAGAATGTAGGAGCCTGGAATCTATATAGTTTAGACACTTGTAAAATTAATTTAGTTATATCTGCAAATGAGTCTTACACCTTTGGCTTTTTAGTTGTAGATACTACTAATCTAGATGAATGGATGACGTATATACTTGAAAAAATCAGTAACAGGAACTGTATCTATATATTTAAAGATGTTAGGAGGTAGACTCCCAAATATGTTCCTGGTGGTACCAGTAAAGCTCTGAAATACACACATACACCCCAAAATGTAGAATCTCAACACAGTTTGGTGAGAAGTTTTGGTTATAAGTGGGACAAAGATCACAAGACTATAGAATATATTTGGGGCCAAAATATTCATAGTACCTGTTATCACAGTCATCCAAAATATTGTTGCTTGCATATAAAAATAACATGGCACAATCTAACAACGGCTATAGATGGTCAGAAACCTGTGGGAGTATTGACCTGACTTCCCCACTTGCCTCCCTAAAAAAGGAATCCCAACGTCAAGAGAAAAATTTTAAAAATTAAGCATTGGCCTAAATAATATGTGGGGTAATATTAAAACCCACACAAATACTACTTGGTAAAAAGGTTGAACCCATTGCTCTTATAGCATTAGGATCAGAAAGAAGGCTAAGTGTCACTGTAACTGTCCTTTGGGAGACACAATGCTAAAGGGTATAAATCAAGAGAGAGACAGAGACAGAAAGACAGAGAGACAGAGATCCAACAGAGTGTGCAGGGACAGAAGTAGACCTCAAAGCTCTTCAGAAAGCCAGGTATCAAGACTGGAAGGTCAACTTAAGAAAATACATAACACAAGAAAGGAGGAAGTGAATATAAGGTAAATGATTAGACTTCAGTGGGTATTCAATGACCCATGGTGACAAATTAACTAAAGTATCTAGTATTGTACAAGGCATGAAAAGACAAAAATTGTTAATATGATCTTAAAGATGTAGACATTCAGGGGAACCTAGGTGGCTCAGTTGGTTAAGCATCTGGCTCTTGATAGCAGCTCAGGTCATGATCTCTGGGTCCTGGAATTAAGCCCCCCATCAAGGTCTGTGCTCAGTGAGGGTCTGCTTGATATTCTCTCTCTCCTTCTCCCTCTGCCCCTCCCTGCTGTGTGCACTTTCTCTCTGAAATAAATAAATAAATCTTTCTAAAAAAGGATGTAGGCAACCAGAGCAATGCATCATATGAAGCAATCATGTCTTTACAAAAAAGGTATATCACATGAAGATATGATATTATCAGCCAGTGTATCAAATAAAGCTATGGCTGCACAAAATGAAATAAAATGAAATATATAGCCCAAGTGCAGGAGTTCACACATGGACAAGAATTAAAACAACAACAACAACAACAAACAAACAAACAAAAACCAGGAAAGCATAGCTGTGGTGCTAAGAGAAATTGTCAAATAAATTAGACGTAGTCTCTGGAGGAGCAACAATGTTCACATGGCTTTCCTGGTAGACCTGTAGTTCACCAGTCATTCCTGGTACCAGTCTTCTGGATAATAGAGGCTAACTCTACTCTGGAAGTAACTGAATTAAATTTGGGAGAAAAGTTTATGGAGGTACCCACTGAAAAATGATTCCCATGAATGATGTCTAGCCTTATAAGCACAACAGAAATAGACCTGGAAATGTGAAAGCATCACCTCTCTAGATGAAAAGCCAAAACGCAAGAATTTCACGTGGGGTGTTGGAATATGCATCAACTAATGAATATGATAAAAAGGGGGCAATTAGCTCGTCTAAGGAAATGAAGAAACTATAAGAAACAGCCTCCTCCTGACTTATATCAAGTAAGGGTACATTTACATAATGAGATAAGCATCCTAAAGTCACCAAATGGAAGAGACCATCAAAGAGACAGTAGAACACACTAAATGTGCAGATTCAATGATAAAAATTTCCCTGACGAGGTACAGACCAGGTGTCATGTTTGGAGATGCATCATCTTTTGATTTGGACTATTGGAAAGACTGGACCAATTGGAATCATTTCGATATTGCTGAGTTATTCAAAGATGTTATTCCAACAGGTGCCATAACTATGTTATTGATAATAATAAGCAAGGAGAGATGACTCCTAAACCATACAGATGGGAAATGTATGCTGTGGTGCAGTCCATAGTATCGTTAGCCAATCTAGATTGAGAGGAGAATTGATCTAACAGACATGATCATGATACTCCTCTATTAAAGATGAATTTTAATGGCTTTCTTAAGATATAATCCTGTATGTGTAGTTTGTCCACTTAAAGTGGACGATTAAATGGTTTTTAAGTATATTTGAGACACACAGTTTTCACCATAGTCTCGTTTTAGAATATTTTCATCAATCCCCAAAGAACATAGTATCTCTTAGCAGCCACTCTTCATGTTCGCTGCTACACCCTGCACCCTCTTCCTCCGTCCTCTGCAAACATCACTACACTTCCTATTCCTATGGATTTGTCTACCTGGGATTTAACATAAGTGGATTCACACCATGTGATAATTTTTGACACCGGCTTTTTCACATAGAATCATATTTTCAAGATCCACCCATCATGTAGCATGTACCAATACTTTGTTCCTTTCCATTGTTGAAAAATATGCCATTGTATGGATATTCCATGATTGGCTAATCCACTCATCAGTTAAGATGTATATTTGAGACCATCCATCCTTCAAAGCTTTCTTTTAAAGACTTTATTTATTTATTTATTTATTTAGCATGAGCAGGGGAGGATGCAGAAGGAGAGGGAGAGAAAGAATCTCAAGCAGACTCCCCGTTGAGTGTGGGGCTCTATCCCATGACCCTGAGATCATGGCCTGTGCCGAAAACAAGAGTCAGATGCTCAGCCACCCAGGCACCCCAAGACTTTCTTAACAATGCTATAGAATCTAAAACTGGATGTACTCAAGGAATAGTGTTCATCATATAATGATATAAGGGGATTTAAGGATGAGATGTTACCTAGGGTGGTGGTGTTATGTATGAATTGATGCTTGCAAGTGCTCTCTCACTCTTCATTTTAACGCGTATATATAAATGCGCTTGTTGCATTCACAACTAGAGTTCCCACCGAAATGCCACCTTGTTGATAAACGTGATGTTTTCCTGTTAAAACTGGTCACCTCAAAGTTTCGATGGGTTGTAGTAATGTGCTTTGTAAAGTACAGACACGTTCTGGAATGTATTGCTGAAGACTCATATAACTCTTCAACAAGTTATATTTTCAGTTATGTAAGGAGTTACCCAACTTTGGATAGAATCAAGAAGAATGTGGCGGATGCACCTCTGGCCCAGCAGAACGTATGGTGCATTCAAGAAGGCCAGGACCCTTCTATATGACCCCAACCTTACTAACTGGGCTGGAACACCGGATCTCCGCATCTCCCTTGAGTGTGCAGGGCTGGCTGCAGACAGCCACATACTGACCATAAGTGGCTCTTTTTTACCCCCCCCCGGTTTTATTGAGATATGATTGATACAGATCACCGTGTAAGGTGTAGGTATATAGCATAATGATTTCACTTATATATGTTGTGAAATGATGACTGCTATAAGCTTAGTTAGCACCCATTATCTGATATAAATATGATAAAAAGAGAAAAGAAAAACAATTTTTTCCTTGAGATGAGAATTCTTCGGATTTACTCTCTTAGCAACTTTCATCTGTGTTAGCTATGGTCATCATGCCGGACACTGCATTCCTAGTTCTTGATTATCCTGTAACTGGGTGTTTGTATCCCTTTAACCACCATTATCCTATTTCCCCTCCCCCTCTCCCTTTGGTAAGCACACATCTGATCCCTTTTTCTACGAGGTTGATTTTTTTTAAGATTTTATCTATTTATTTGAGAAAGAGAGAGAGAATGCACAAGCAGGGCGAGCAGCAGAGGGAGAGGGAGAAGCAGACTCCCCACTGAGCAGGGAGCCTAATGTGGGGCTCGACCCCGGAACCCCAAGATCATGACCTGAGCTGAAGGCAGATGCTTAACAGACTGAGACACCCAGGCGCCCCGATTTTTTTTAGATTCCATATATAGGCGAGATCCTACAGTACTTGATTTGTCTGACTTATTTCACTTAGCATAATGCCCTCAAGGTCCATCCGTGTTGTTGCATTGTGTATATATACCACTACCTCTTTACCCATTCATCCACTGATGGAGACTTAGAGTGTTTCCATCACTTGACTATGGTAAGTAATGCTACTGTGATCATGGGGGTGCAGATATCTTTTCAAATTCATGTTCTTGTTTCCTTTGGTTATATTCCTAGAAATGGAGTTGCTGGATCATACGGTAGTTCTGTTTTTAATTTTTGAGGAAACTCCATACAGGTCTTCAGAGTGGTTGTGCCAGTTTACAATCCCACCAACAGTGCATGGGGGTTCCCTTTTCTCCAAATCCTGGCCAGCATTTGTTCTCTCATCTTTCTAAGACAGCCATTCTTACAGGTGTGAGGTGATAACTCATTGTGGTTCTGATTTGCATTTCCCAGATGACTAGTGATGTTGAACATCTTTTCATGTACTTATTGGCCTTTCATACATCTTCTTTGGAGAAATGTCTATTCAGGTCTTTTATCTGTTTTTCAAATTGGATTTTTTTTTTTTTTTTACCATTGAGTTGTATGAATTTTTTTGTGTATAATTTTTAGATACTAACCTCTATCAGAAAAATAGTTTGGAAATATTTTTTTCCCATTCCTAAGGTTTTTTCTTTTTTACCTTGTTGATGGTTTCTTTTCCTAAATTGGTTCTAATCCTTTGTCTTAACCCATCAATTGGTTTCACTAGACATATGGACTAGGCATGAGTAGCAGCCAAGGCTCAGAGAGGGAGAGAGATAAGAGAGACAGAGACAGAGAGACAGAGAAAAAGAATGACCAATCCAGGTACCAGATAATAACACCCTCCACCCTTTTGCTCTTGCTTCCTTGCAGTTGCTGCTTAACTTGTGGTGGTGACTAAATGGTGTTTTTGGGCAATTTTTCTTGGTATTATCTATTCATAAACATCTCAAATAAAAGGCTTTGTGTTGACCTTGAGGTCAAATGGGTGGCTAAAAATGAGGAGTGAGAGGTAGATTTATTACTTTTTGTGCATCATTTTGTATATTTTGCACTTTAGACTGTGAATACATGAGAGTGTATCATGCATCTGAAAAAAATAAATTTATTAAATATTTAAATAAAATAAATTTTAACACAATTTATAGTCCTGGCATCAAGAAATGCTTTGTTTCATTTCTTTTTGTCGTGTTTTAACCTGCCTGGGTGGCCACAGTTTTTTGGGAACAACTTGAACCCTAGAGTCTGGGACACCGAGATTTAGATTCTAACTGTGTTGAGTAAACTTATATGGGTTGCTAATCTCTCTGAACCTATATTTTCCCCCCTATAAAGTGGAGATCATGATTCCTACTGTAGAAGATTGTTGCGAGGCTCATGTGTATGACCAGTCATAGCCAATGTCTGACACATGATCGGTAATCCCTAAAACATGGTTTCATCTTCACTGTTAAAATATAGGGTTTACATTTCACTGCTCATACAAAGTTAGAGCCAAGTAGAAATGTGAAAATAGTGGGTGATACAGGAATGGTAAATGAGGTATTATGATCAAAGATAGGAAAGGTGTGTAGAGGTCAGCATGAAGTAGGACAATGAGATTAAAAATGGCGGCCAGAAAGGGATAAGGTTTTCGCTCTTAGGACTTTTGATTCTCTGTGTTCTTTCCTCAGTGAAATTTCCACATTTTCCTGCCATGATGCAGTGCTCGCAATTACACACTAAGGCTATTATGTGAAGGAAGAGGAGTGACATTTTCAGAAAGACAAGAAGACTTTGGATTCATGTTTTGTCTTCCCCTGATAGAAACTACTGCTGATGGATACTCACAGATGACCTGAGCCGTAGAACATTTCCCAGAGTGACTTTGTGCACCTGTAGTCAGGGAGGTCTGGGTCCCAGCTGAACTGCACTTCGCCTTTGTGAGTTAGAGACATTAACCCAAAGGAAAACTGCAACGGAGTTGTTGTGAAGGTCCAGTATAGTGGAAGGGTGGCGAATCCATGTATGGAACTGTGGAGCCTATGATTTGAAAGCATCTGAACTCCGTCAATGGATCAGTCATGTTTAAAGGCTCTTTGAAATGGTATTCCAGGCTCAAACGGTATCTGGCAAAAGTCTGTGATTTACCCTCTCCTAATTTTGCTACCAAGGCAAAATAAATAAAATACAAAATAAAATATTAAAATAATAAATATAATAATTATGGTATAATATAAAATAATATAAATATAATATAATATAATAAAAAATGCTGTTGTGTGCCTCAAGCTAGAATTTTTGCATTTGTGAAATTCTAGCAACGAGTTAGAATTTAAGCAAAGGACAGCTTGAGCCCTGTGGAAGGGACTGGACTCTTAGTACTTCAAAGAAAAGACTGTAAAGGAGTCCAAAGTTGATTTGCTTAGACAACTTTCAGCAGGTACCAACTAGGACTTCCAGGTAGCAGCAGACATACTTTTCAAAACCAGACTGCTCACCTCAGATCCAGCCCAAAAAATTACAATAATAAAATAACTACACAGAACTGAATAAACTGATGAGGGAAATTCCACTGTGGTTATTTGTGTGGACTGTTATTGATGCAGTTTTGAGACATTTATTGAGGTGTAACTTATACACTTGAACATGAACAACCTCTAATCTACTTTCTGTCTCTGTAGATTTGCCATTTTCTGGACATTTTATATAAATGGAATCATATAATATGTGGCCTTTTGCGCTTGGCTTTTCTCACATAGCATAAAGGTTTTGGGATTCATCTATGTTGTATTAATTATCAGTAGCAACAACTTCTCTGGGTGAGCAGCAATCTATTATGTGGAGATATCACATTTGTTTATCTAGTCCTCAGGTGATGGACATTTGGATTCTTTTCCACATTTGTACTGTCATGCATATTCACACATAAGACTTTGTGTTGACATGTATTTTGATTTTTCTGGGATAAATACCTAGAAGTGGAATTATTGGATCATATCATATTTGTAACTCTTTAGGAAATGGTCAGTGTGTTAAAGTGGAAACAGCATCTTACATTCCTGCCTGCAGCGTCAGAGGGCTGCAGTCCCTCCACAAGGTCAGCCACACTTGGTACCGTTGATCTGTGTGATGACAGCCATGCTAGTTTGCGTAGAATGTGTCTTGTTTGCTTTTAATTCACTTTTTCTTAGTGACTATTGATACTGAGCATGACAAGGCAAAATAACTAGATTAGCAAAGGCAGTTTTGAAGAGAAGAAGAAGAAAGAGGAATCGCATTACCCAATTCCAAAATTTATTCTACAGTTATGACAATTGAGTCGGTGTGATGCTGGCTGGAAGCAGGGCACATGTCAATGCAGTGGAACAGAAAGTCCAGACATACAGCCAGTGAGCAAGGCCAGCTGATTTCAGAAAGGCACACGAGCAATGTTACGGTGCTGGAATAATTGGACAAATATAGGCTAAATTAAAAAAATAAACACTCAACACAGTTTTGATACTTAATTAAAAATTGTCTGAAGATGGATTACAGTGAAACACTCTAAAACCTTTACAAGAGAACACAGAACAAAAATCTGTGACCTGAGTTTAGATGAAGAGTTCTTAGATGTGATCCCTGGAACATGAATCATAATGGGAGAAGAAAATATAAACCTGACTACACCAAAATGAAAGACTTTTGCTCAGCGACACACTCTATTAAGGAAATGAAAAGGACAGACACTGACTGGGAGAAACTATCTGCAAGTCACAATAGCAGACAAGGGTCTCGTATCCAGAATATAGAAGGAACACTCTGAACTCAACAGTAAGGAAATGAACAATCTGATGATAAAATTACCCCAAAACTTAAAGTGACACTTCAACAAAGCAGATCTATAAATAGCAATGAACACAGGAAAAAATGTTCAACATAGTTAACCATTAGGTACATATAACTTAAAATAATGATCAGAGAGCATGCAAACATATTAGGATGGCAAAACAATACAACACAACACAGCACAGCTAAATACCTAATGCTGAGGGGGAGGCAGAAAAACCGGATCTCCCCTGTGTTGCTGAATGAGAATGCCAAATTGTACAGACATTATGAAAAATACTTTGGGGTTTCTTCTAAAATTAAAGTAAACTAAGCTTACCGTATGACACAGCAATCACGCTCTTGGGCATTTATTTTAGAGAAAGGAAAACTCAAATCTGCTTAAAAACCTGTGTTTATCTGCAACAACAACAGCCTTGTTTGGAATAATAACACACTGAAAACAACCCAAATATCTTTCAGCAGGTGAATAGACGCAGAAAGTGCGACACCTCCACACAATGGAATACCACTCCGTAATAATAAGAAAATAAACTATTGAAACGCCCAACAACTTTTATGGATCTCAAAGGCATTCCTCTGAGTGAGCAAAACCAATATTGAAAGGTTGGATATGGTATGATTCAATTTATATAACACGCTCACAATAACAACAATATAGAGACAGAACAGATGAGTGGCTTTCGGGGATTCGGGAGGGGAGCAGATGTGAATAAAAAGGGGCCGCAGGAGAAAATCCCTGGTGGTGACAGACCTGTCTGGGCTGTGATGTTGGCTCCGGGAGTCCATTCATACAACACCATTTCATAAAACTATACACACACAACTATAAAGTGGACACACACACACACACACAGATACAATCCGAGTAGCCCCTGTACTCCAGGTTGTATTGTATTATGCACTGTCCATTTCCTGCTTTTGATGCTATTTTTGCATCTTCTTGTGAGGCTGCAATTATTTCAAAATAAAAAAAAATTTAAAGAAAAAATAGTCCTTATATAAAAGTTATAACAGTATTTTTTCTACTGAAGGTATCTTAGTGTTCGTACGGAGACTTGCTTGCAGCTCTCAATATTTCTGTACTGGATGAAGTTTTTACAGTGACAATGAACTGGTGAAAAAAAAAAGAAGAAGAAAGTACCACTGCCAAATACAAATACGTGTATGGTAATTCGAGTTTATGAGCCGGTGTCTTTCGAGACTAATTTCTAGGAGTTTACCATCTGAATTCAAACTCTCTGTAACACACTCTGCCTTGCTGCTGATTCCTAAGCTCATTTTTGAGAAATTCATAATTTCTTTTTGAAATCTCCCCAAGTTACATGATCTTCTAGAAAGTGCCAAAATTCGGCAGATGAAACTATCTCAGTTGAGGCGATGTGTGAAAAGAGGCTTTCTCTCTGAGGCCTTGGGATTTTAGCCTGTCGATCCTACAACTGACTTTTATTCTCCTCTGCCCCCTGCCGACCAGTTCATCTTCTTGCCAGAGTGAGCCCTTCTCAAAATGATACCTTTGAGCTTTTCCTGAATAACCCACTGGAAAAGAGAGGAGAGAGAAGGGAGTCCTTTGGTACTGCTTTTTGGGGGCATGACTATTAGTTGAGAGTCCGGGATTTTTAAGGCTTTCCTGCGCATGCTATATACGAAGCCCATTTTAGTTTGAAGGTACTGGAAACTCGTTTCTACCTGTCTAGATCCCTGCACAGAGTAATTTTGAACCAATTGCAAATAAAGTGTATTTAATACTACTTTTCCCTCAGGCTCCCAATACTCCTGTGGGTGTAGTGGGGGTGCATGGATGAGAAGATCCCAACGAGGACCCTCGGGGTAAGAGTGAGCATTAGGCACTAATGCTGGAGGATGGGGCTGGACTTTTCACAGAGGGGAAAGATTGCTTGGTCCCAGACTGAAGGGTATGCCTCCAATGGCCTGTGTCATGTCCTCTCCGCCCCGGGGCCCAGCCCGTCCATGTTATTCTCCTGACATGACTGGTCCAGCCCTTAAGTGGGAGGCTGGACCATCCCGCATGGAGTCCCAAAACTATCACCTCAAAGACAGATCAGGAAGTGATTTTGAAGAGAAATTTTCAGCATCCTGTTGTTTCCCTGAAGATGCTTTCCCCAACGGGGGCACTGCCAGTAAGAAGTGCAGCTCCGCCTGCAGCCTGAGCTTCCAGGCCACTTGTCCAGGGCCTGAAGGCTCAGGGCCACCATCACAGCCCGATTACAACTACTAGATTTGTTCCGGTGCAATAGCTATGTTCCTCACCAAGGATTGGCTCAAGAGAACAGAAACTACCCCTGCAGCGTGAGGTTTGTTCCAGAACTCCTTCCTAAACCCAGATTCCGCACATTTATTTTGTACAATGAGCTGAAACGTGCCATGGGTCAAGTCTGTGATGGAGAGATGAAGAGGAAGATGGATAAGGTCCTAGGCTGTGGGTGCTCAGGCAGATGCCCACTCTCGTCAGGGACTCCTGAGGGGAAGTGTGGACCCTCATCTGGTGCATCGCTGTAAATATTTCCATAAGCTTTGGCCCAGAAGGATCTGACTACCATTAGGCAAGAGTCCTTTCGTTTAGCCAAGAACGACCTCACTGTTGAGCTCAAAAGAGGCTTGGTTTTCTTCTCAGGTCATTTCCCTAGAAGCACACCTCAGTGTTGGCTGGGAAGCTGAGCTGGAGGAAAAACTCTCAGTGCAACAAAAATAGCATTTTCTTCTAATATGCAGAACAGAATTTACTCGGGGGGCACCTGGGTGGGCCAGTCGGTTAAGCCTCTGAGTTTGGCTCAGGTCACGATCTCAGGGTCCTGGGATCAAGCCCTGCATCAGGTTCTGTGGTCATCAGGAGTCTGCTTGAGGTTCTCTCTCTCCCTGCCTTCTGTCCCTCCCCACCAATTCTAAAAATAATTAAATAAATCTGAGGAAAAAGTAAAGAAAAGCAAGCTGTCGGGCTGTGGGTATGGGAAAGTCGGGAGGAGGAATGTACGAGAATCGACTCTGGCTAACGGCCCTGGTCAGCTGAGAGAAGGGAGTGCTAAATCACTGCACGCAAGATGAACAGCTTGATGGGGCTTGCTGTTGGCCACACACAGGTGTAACTAGCCATGAACAGAGACATAATTGGTATCGACGGCAAATGCTTAGAGGAAGCAGGCACTTTTCAGAGGAGGCATCTAAGATGCCTGCAAATCAACTCAGTTTCTTGTTTCTGCCCTAGATGATATTTAAAAAAAAAAATACCTACCCATCCAGTAATGGGAAAAAAGAACCCTCATCCAAGCAACTAAAAGAGTGAAGAACAAGCACTTTTGTTTCCTGTAACAAGGAGAACTGCGGAAACCTGAACTCTCCCCACTTCAGCCTCTAGCAATTCCAGATACAATAAAACATCAAATACATTTGGGGAAATGGATCCTAATAAAGAAACAGAGTCCTGTGTACAGAAAGGCCATGGCATCCCTGAAGCGAATGACCATCAAGGCGAGCACATGGGTTTTAATACCCGGATGGGTCAGAAGAAGAGATCGAGGAGCCTCCAAAAACATGTGATATACTGAGATTGTCAGACAGACATAAAGCGGGCGTTCTCGAAGGACAGGAAACACAGAAAGGGGACAGGGGCTCTTCAAAGGGAACGTACATGAGTTTACACGACCTAGGAATTGTGAATATTTTAAGTTTGGAGAAACATGGTAAATGCTGAAGTGGATCCATAAAAATATAATGGACACTTAGAAACACCAGAGAGAACCAGTGGGCCATTACAGGCAATAAAAATCTTAAAAACATCCACAATATTAAAAAAAATAGTGGAACACCAAAGCCAACAAAAATGATTCTATTTTTCCCCAAGGAAAACAATAGAATACATTTTCAAAGTGCTGGGGGAAAGTAATTACCATCTTATAGCCTGTGCCTACCTGAAATAAGATGCAGGAGTGAGGATGGCATTAGGGTATTTGAAACGTTTACAATCCAATTTACAGATGGCAAGGTATTGTGTACTGCATTCAGTTTTCATCTCCAACTCGTTCATGTAGGAAAGTGTTTGAAAAGGTAGTAAGGATTTTTCCCAAATCCTTTGCAGCTAGGATTCTGGACACAATATAGACTGCTGACATATACTCGCCTGGAGTTTGCAAGGGAGAAGAGCGATGGGAGCCCTTTGCCTGCCTGGAGGGATCAGACCCACAAGTCATGAATGCTTGAAAGCGCTGGACTCTACGTTCATCCCGAGTCACAAGCTCTGTGGTTTTGTGCTTGACCACGGCAACACCCTTATCCTGACATCTAGCTGTATTTGCAAGGGGTCCTTTTGAGGATAAAGACAGCGCACATCCTCACTAAACTATTGAAGAGTCTGTTGGCCAGTGGAACATAGATGCTAAATTATGTCCCTGTAGGATATTGGAGTTCTGTGAAGCATGGGTTGGATATTCACGGTGAACATATTATGAGTGGGCAATAGTAGAGAGAGGAGAATCCACTCTCAAATGGGTGAACATAATCAGGAGGAACTCACTTTGGCTTGAAGACAACTTCATCTTGCCTGCAAACTCGACAACAAAAACATCTACTAAATAGGACATAAGTAATCTGGAATGCACGCCAGGGCTGTGTCCCAAAGCTTGTGCCATATGGTGGGTTGGTCTACGTGAACTCAAGATGTCTTCCGGAATTAATTTCTACGATTTCAGTGAGTCTACTGCATCATTTTATAAAACAACTCTGGCCTATTTTCTGATTTTCCTGATGTTATTATTCTACTTCCAGAGTAGTTTGTGTGATTTCTTCTGCTGAAAGCGATGATTGGAAGTGTCTTTCTTTTGAACTTCGGAGACATAACTCTCATTGTGAAGACCCCTGAGGATGCTTATCAGAGGTAACATCATCAAATCATAAACAGAGTAGGAATCTCATAAAAATGAAAACAGTACCTCTTCTCCTTTATTCTGGATCTTTCTTCAGCTGTTTCACTCAAAAGGGGAACAAAGCCCTTGGCATAAGATGGCAAATTGCACCTCTTTTCACTGCAAAGTTTTCACTGTACAATTCCATGGTATCATTTCTTCTCAGGATTATTATCCTTACCTTTGGACTGGAATGGGTCCCACAGACGTTCAGCTGTAATCGGTATTTGTAATCTCCCGTTGAGGAAAGATTCGCTTCTGGAAAAATCACTATCATTACTCCAACATCAAAGCACATTCGGCTCAGAATAGCCAATGAGCACATGTTTCTCTGGACTCACCCTTTGCCCTTTTCTACAGCCCCTTCCCTGAGTGACCTTTGCTTGACCTGGGACACAGTGGAGCCATTTGGAACAATTTACCACCCTCTTCCTTCATGAGATCTAAGATAAATTATTGTTAGGAGGCTGGAGGAATCCTAAAAGTTGGAAGTTTTGAAAACTAATTTAATTTTCAATTTTTAAATTTTTTTAAGATGTATTTATTTATTTGAGAGAGAGAGGGGGCGGGGCAGAGGGAACCCTCAAACAGACTCCCCGCTGAGTGGGGACCCCAATGCAGGGCTCGATCTCATGACCCTGAGATCATGACCAGCGCTGAATTCAAGAGTCAGATGCTCAACAAACTGAGCCACACAGGCACCCCTATTATCCCAACTTTATATTTGAAAAAGTCCTGAAGAAGTTTACTAACTTCTCCAGTTACATTGTGGGCCTGGGATTTTAACCTAGGTTTACCTGTCTTGGTCTATAGTTGTTAGGAGGGAGACCCGGCATTTGCCACATTCTGTGAAGGTGGGCCTTACAGATTATCTCAAAATCATCCATATTCAAAAAACAAGAAATGAAAACTCTTTAAAAACTTGACATATTAAATGAGAACAGCAACAAAAACATCCACTAGATGGAATGCAGTTCAGCCGGGCTACACAGCAGGGATGTGCCTGTGTAGTGAATAAAACAGCTTTTCTCAAAGAGAAGCTTTTGCCCTCAGCTAGTGGGAGGGGGTCTGGAGGCCCTGGTATGTCCTGCCCAACTGTGGTGTCTTTGTTTTCCTGGGGGCTTTGGTCCCCAGACAGACTAATACTGGGATCTCTGATGCGGGCTTGAGAGTCACCGTTATCGGTTCTGACTTCTGTGGCAAGATGAAAACTACGAGCCCACAACCCCAGGAGGGACAAGAGACTGAAGGTCAGCCAGGTGGGCAGTTGTGACTGAGTCCCATTTAAACTTTGGATGCTGAAAGCGTGGGTGAGCTTCCCTGGTTAGTATCTGGTGTGGACTCTTCACTCGTTCTAGGAGGTGATGGTATCTGGCACTCTCTGGGAGTGGACTCCTGGAAGCTTGGTGTTTGAACCCTTCCTCAACTTCATGTAGGCATCTCTCCCTTTGACTCTAATAAAATTGTAATTATAAGTATAGCACTTTCATGAATTCTGTGAGTTATTCCAGCAAATATCAAATTTGAAGGTGATTATGGGACACCAGCCCAATATTTAGCCAGTTGGTCTGAAATGAGAGTGGCCTTGGGAACCCCAATCTTGCAGCTTAAGTGGGGTATCTCAAATGAAGGCAGTCTTGTAGGACTGTCCCCTCAGACCATGTAGTTGGCCTAACTCTGCGTTGTCCCAGAGCAGATTTATCCACAAAAGGGCAAACACAATGTTATTATTTAAGATATTTGCTGAATAAGCAGCCATATCACATAAAAGATTACATAAGAACTATTACCTTTGATTAAATAATACAAACCCAATGAAAACAATCTTTAAAAAGAGAAATAAATGACACAGAAAAAATCTCAAGCTATAGTGTCCATTGGAAACATATCCAAAGTATATATACATTTTTTTCTAAGTTACCTGAAGAAATGAATACATAATTAAAAGATTAGAGGGAAACACATCAAAACCTCATTTAGCCTTCAGGTGGGGGACTGTGAGTGTGTTTTGTTGTGTGTGCATTTTTTTCCTCCACAGTTAGCATCCATTAGCTTTATATAATAAATTTCCTTCATGATTTGAGATATAATCGGCATAATATTAAAAGTCCCTTATCTATCCAATTAGATCTATTAAATCAGAAGCTTTTGGAAAGGAGTCCTGGGACCAGGGTTTTTAAAAGATTTTCAGGTAATTTTATTGTGAAGTGGGGTTGAAACTCGGAGGCAGGAACAAAAGTGGGAATTTCCAATTCAAGGGAATTGTGTTGTATATATTATGATATAAAGCTGAGACAAAGTTAAAAATCTTGAAACAATACCTTTATTTCCAAAGGACTGAAGAATGGTGTCTGAAGATGAAAACATCCCATGGGGTTAGGAGCAGGTATGAAAGTCAGATTATAAAGTTGTGTTATTGTGTGCTTTTCGGGGCAGTGGAAATTCAAGAGTTAGGCAAGGAAGGGATCACACTGATCTTTCTAGACACTCTGTAAATAAATAAAGTGTTTTATAGACAGTTAACATAACACAGCCTCCAACTTAAAGAGTTAATGACTGATAATACCCATAAACATATTAACAGTTCCTGGAACCCTGGTTAACTTGGTTTAATCTAGGATTTCCTACTCCTCTGTGGCACTGAATAATCTTTCTTCATAATGCCTATTACGTGGATATCTTGACCTAAAACCTAGTGTGAAAACTTCCTTTATTTGCTACATCAGGGAGCTGCTGACACAGAGGCCCCACATCTATACAGATCCTTCTTTCTGGAAGAGTAAAGGGGAACTTACCTGGGTAGCACAGGTGGGGAGCCCTGAGTGACTATAGGAGCTCT
Organism: Zalophus californianus; assembly: GCF_009762305.2. NCBI lineage: Eukaryota > Metazoa > Chordata > Mammalia > Carnivora > Otariidae > Zalophus > Zalophus californianus. The sequence goes on along the minus strand of NC_045606.1, from coordinate 3,512,619 downwards.
TGTCTGAAGGAAACCTGCCATAATCAGGTGGCCAAAGTAAAAAGAAGAATGCTATTATCCTAAAAAATGCTTCCCAGTGGGAAGAATTATGGATTCTGGAATAATGCTAGTGTACTTCCATCAAATACTACTCTAGATTATGAGCATTTAATTGCTTGGTCATGATAACTGGAACTCACCATATTTAATTCTCCTCTCCTTCTAGGAACAAAGAAGCCCTCCCAGCCCCCTTGCCATATAGTAGGGGACATGTTTCTAGCTCTGTTTATTTTTTAAAATATTTTGGTCATTTATGAAATATGTCTCTCTCTCATACTTATGAGAGAGAGAGAGTGTGTGCATGAGTGGTGGGGAGGGGCAGAGGGAGAGGGAGACAGAGAATCCCAAGTTGACTCAGCGCTGAGCATGGAGCCTGATGTGGGGCTTGATCAAGACCTGAGCTATAATCAAGAGTTGGACGCTCAAGTGACTGAGCCACCCAGGTGTCTCTCTAGTTCTGTTTAAAAGGCAGCAAGTGGGGTGCCTGGGTGGCTCAGTCGTTAGGCATCCGCCTTCGGCTCAGGTCATGATCCCAGGGTCCTGGGATCGAGCCCCACATCAGGCTCCCTGCTCCGCAGGAAGCCCGCTTCTCCCTCTCCCACTCCCCCTGCCTGTGTTCCCTCTCTTCCTGTGTCTCTCTCTGTCAAATAAATAAATAAAAATATTTAAAAATAATAAAATAAAAGGCAGCAAGTTAAAGGTACTTAAGAGGTAGTTAAGAGTAAAGGTGATTTTTTTTATACCACCCCTTCTTACTTTGCTGTAGAAAATACAAAACTGTATGTAGATGGGTGACATCTCAAGATTGTTCAGTGGGTATAAAGTTTCAGTTATGCTACCATGAATAAGTTTTGAGATCTGTGCACAACACAGTGCCTGCAGTTAACAGTATAGTATTGTGTACTGCAAATTTGTTAAGAGGACAGATCTTCTGTTGAGTGTTCTTAACACACACACACACACACACACACACACACACACACACACACACACAACAAACAAACAAAAAACCCAAAACAGAGGGACACAAGGAAGCTTTGGGAGGTGTTTGATATGTGTCTTATGTGGGTGTTCACAGATGTCCAAACTTATCATTGTATGCATTGTGTACATTAAATATGTGCAGTTCCTCGTGTATCAATAAGACTATTTAAAGAAAAGATTGAAGACTGTCCATCAATCTCAGCATTAGAGTAACCAAGCAGAAAATGGTCTGCTGGCCTGCACAGGACATACAGCACAAGCAGGGAATACACCTTTGATATGGTATCACTAAGATTTTGGGGTTAATTTGTAACTGCAGCATAATCTCATATGCCCTGAAAGAGAGGCTAATAGTACAAACTTAGACACATCTTGGTAGAGTCTAAAATCTGTGTTTCTCTCTTATTGATAGTGTTCTTCACATTTTAAATCTCCATTAAAAAAAAGTTAACCGAGAATAATACATACCAGTTCCATTAACAATTCTAGTAACGAAAGTAACTACCCCACCGATAGTGGTCAAATGCCATATAGGGGTTGCATGGTGTAACCTGATACCATAACAAAAGGTGATTGACTTGGAGACACCATCATCATGTTAGCTGATCAGCAATAAAATGGACTGAATGAATCAGTGTCTCCGATACAGAACACACATTTCTCCTCTGTTCAAATATATTTGCAGAATTCAGGAAGGAACAGTTATGAATGCTTAATCACAAAGTTTAAGGAATGGTCAAAAAGACAAAGATAGGAAGTTACATCATATATTTTGAAAGACCTGAAATGAAAGTTAGGCTTCCCATCAGAGAAAAAGCACACAAAAACACTGAAAGTTATAGAAGACATGATTTTGAATGAAAACCTAAGTTAAGAATGATCCTTTTTTTTAAAACATTTTTGCCATATGGTCATGCAGTGTTAGCACTTGGCTCAAATTCTTTTCCTTTAACTTAAAAATTAATAATGCCTTACTTAATAAAACAGTCACCTTCTGAGGAGCCCTTGTTTCCCAGGGTCTTCATTTCACACACTTTCTACCGTTCTCAGGGGCAGTAAAGTGGAGGCCCAGCACATCCCAGACTTCACCTCTCAAACTTCCAACTGCTGCATTCAACATTCACGATTATCCCACTTTCCCAATTCGGAAGCTGGTGTCTAAGCGCAAGTGACCCACGGAGGAAAGACATCCATGACTGCATTTTACAATGCATACAACAATGTCAAGGTCCGTAGGTAATTTCATCAGCGGTGGAGTACAGGGAGATTCAAGGCAACCGGAGTTTCAAACTGTAAGCAGTGGACTTCACTTCCGGTTTCCTGAGTGACTAGAATAGCTGTCTTCAACCTGGCATCCAGCTATCCCGTGAGGTAATCGAGGATTTCCAGAGAGCACAGAATTGTGAGATAACGGTAAGGAAATTTGTTTCTGGAATCTCCACCAAAGCTGTGACCATGCTGGTTTTCAGGTGCCCTGGGCATTGTAATCATTCTACAGTCATGTGGGATGTCCTTGCTTTCACAGTAATTAGTGCTGGTTCCGGTGAGATTTCACAGCCAATTTGATGACTGCCTGCAAATGTCACTCTTGTTTATATTTTTACCCGAACCCTCAGCCCTCCTTATATTCATAATTTTAATGTCAGAATTTGGATGACTGGGGAATTATTGACATGCTGAGGCAATGATGGTTAACAGAAAGCTCATTCAAATGTCCCTCAGAGCTATGTGTCTGCTCGCACAATCGTTGGAGGAAAGAAAAGGTAAATTCACTAAGCAAAAATTCCCATCACTCTGGCTGCCTGAATAGACACCTCAGCACATTCCAACATGGATGTTCCATCGCGGGCCACGAGCCAAGATAGAGTTTAAGTTAAGGACCTGAAGACCAACTGAAGGTTGATGATGTCTTATTCAACATCTTTGATTTAAAATTAAAGCCTTCTTTTTGTGTGGGCAATGTGCCATGGTAATACTCTGGATGGACAGTTGTCAGGCCCATCTTTGGTCAAGTGAGGAGGTTAGAGAACATTCCATCGCTTGGGAGGAATCCATGTTCATGAACACTGTCATGTGCAGACCATGTGACCAGCGAAGCATCACAGATAAGATTGTGTAGTACAAAGCCTTAGAGAGAAATGCATCTGGTGTAAAATTAGGGCAGTTTCAAAATGTGGATACATTTCATGCAACTGATTCGGGCTTTTGCTGGGAACTATGGTAAAGAATCTCTCCACACAAAGCAATTGCAATTTCCAGAAACAGGAGCAGCCTTTTGCTTTTCTCCATGATTTAAATCCTATTTATTAGGCGAACGTTTTTACTCATGAACAGTTGTTGGTTGCTAACACATTCCATTCCAACTCGTATGAACCATCAGTTTTGCTATAAAACTATTAAGGCAAGGACATTAAAATTGTGCCTTTTTAAGGGTGGTATGTGAGGACATGGAATTAGTTTATTTCTCCTCCTGGTGGTGTGAAATGGTTGCCATGGGGACATGAATGTTCACATGAATGGGGAAAGAAAGTCAGACTTTGAAACAAAGTCAACGCTGATCTGATCTAATAGTTTTGTCAATAAGGTCAAATTTTGGTGATCACATTTTAGGACGGAAATTTTCTATACTTGAAATGAGCTCAACCTTCCACTCCAGCATTTTAGCAGAGAGAGGAAATCATGGCCTGCCGTCCTCAGTGCCCCCAGGTCAGCCTGGTCTGGGGCCCAACCTCAGACTCACCAACAGGCCTCTCTGTGGTGATGGTGGGTCAAGACGACAGCAAGCTTCCTTGTGATGAGGTCTGAATGCACAGGAACGTTAACATTGTGCAAACACAACATGACTAAACCCCGCTTTCCCGGCTAATAGGAGGGACTGCTCTCTGCTCACCAACCTCAGCTTTAAGGCCAGTTCACCCATATATCCTCACGAGTAATGTTCATTCAAACGCTCACTCATAGAATCATCTGGTTCCTTGCACCTCCCGGACCCTGTGTGTCCAGAATGTGAAGTGTGTGTGTCTAGGAGACAACTCTGTAGGGGAGTGTGGTCGCAGCTCAGCTGAGCTGGTCACCCAGCCAAGCCAAGGGATGGAGGAATTCAGAAGGCCTCTCCCTAGACTGCAGGCCCTCAGACAAACTGTGTCTCAGGCCATCATCCTCTGAGGACGTCTGCCTCAGCCTGGTGTGAGTGTCCCTGGGACATGCGTTGTGCAGCTTCCTCTGTCCTCTGGAAATGGAGACTCAGCCCTGCCCCTTGCCTTGTGGCTGGATCTTTGGTGGAGCTGGAGTGACCCAGTCACACCGGCTCCATCTTGATGGGCCACTTTGGTTCTCACGGGTCTTCTGAGCTCCACTCCTGCCTCCTTCCCATTTTCTTAATATAATGCTGGCTCACAGGCATCCCTCTTACCAGCACAATGTCAGTGGGGGCAAATTCAAATTGCAGAGGCGGCTTCGGGGAACTCTGGGCATGACCAAGAAGGTTCACCTGCGAGGTACCTAGAGCAAAAATCAAAGAGCCTCGTGAGGACTTGTTTGTCTAAAAGACACATGCTTTCCTTTAACACAAGAGGTGTCCCTCCCTACTTGGGGGTTGAGTAGTGCTGGCTCCTTAATGACATAGTTCGGTCTGATTGGCAAAGGCCCAAGTTATGTCAAGCCCAGCTGAGGGGCACCCGCTTTGTGTGTGCATGTCACAATTTCTTTTATCTACATCTTTGTTTATTTTTAAGATTTTATTTATTTATTTGAGAGAGAAAGAGAATGAACAGGGGGAAGGGCAGAGGGAGAGGGAGAAGCAGACACCCAGAGGAGCAGGGAGCTCGACATGGGGCTTGATTCCAGGACCCTGGGATTGATCGTGAGCTGAACCGAAGGCAGACGCTTAACTGACTCAGCCACCCAGGGGCCCCTCTTTTTTCTACATCTTAACGTTCTACCCAGGAAATTTATTAGCCTTTTAACAATGATGGTGTTGTGTCTGTCTCCTTTTTGTTTTATTTTCTATTAATCTTTCTTTCTTTCTTCCTCTCTAAAAAAAACTTTTCCACTCTTGGCAAAGATTGATAAAAAAATAAATAATTCATTGTTATGTTGTATCATTTTATGACAAATTGCCAAATATCCCACACCCCAAAAAAGGTGGAGGAATGAATTAAACTGTGCTTCTTGGGTCCCTGCTCCACGGAGACCCCTGCCCACTTTCTCACGTCTTCCATCTCTGACTGCTGTGGTCTCAAGTGTCCTTCCTAAACTCATAAGCTGAAACCTAACCCCCAAAAGGATGATGTTAAGGTGTGGGGATGTGGGGAGGTGATTGGGACATGAGGGTGGGGCCTCATGATTGGGATTGGTGCCCTCATAAAAAGACCCCTCAGAGCTCCTTCAGCCCTTCCTCCATGTCAGGACACAGTGACAAGGTGGCCATCTGTGACCCAAAAGAGGCTCTCACTGGACCATGCTGGCCCCCTGATCAGGGACGTCCAGCCTCCACAACCGTGAGGAATCATTTTCTATTGTTTATAAGCTACCCGGTCTGCGGTTTTTTGGCTAAAGGAATCTGAGTGGACTAAGACACTGAACTCTGGATCCTCTTTTAGAAGGGCTTCACTGGTCAGGTCAGGCCCTATCACACTTAAGGGTAGGTGTGAGCAGACACGTGTGCACACTAGTGCGACAGGAGTCACGGGGACCATTCTGAAAGTTCTCCCATGACCAACATGGAGACTGGCGCAATTAATTTATCTACAAAACACTTTGTTTCCGGATCCACAAGCTCTTCTTTCTCCGTTCTTCAAAGTTATGGACAAGCACTGACTTGATGTGGATATTATCAGGGACCTGTCCCTTACCTCACTTTTCCCTGAGACCCAACAGCAAGACAGAGCCACCTTGTCTCAAAACGGTAGCACCAAGAGTACAATGGGTGAAAACATTAGTTGATCTAGGCCTGGGATCTTCACTAAACTTACTGGTTCTCCAGACCCTAGAGATGCTTCCTCTTTGGGGGGCTTTTTAAGTTTTTGTTTTTATTCCATTTACTTAACATACAGTATAATATGTTGCATGCATACAATAGAGTGATTCAACATCACCTGGTGCTCATCATAACAAGTGCCCCCCCCTTAATCCCCATCACCCACCCCCTCACCCACCTCCCCTCTGGTAGCCATCAGCTTGTTCTCTAGAGTTGAGTCCGTTTCATGGTTTGTCTCTCTCTCTCTCTCTCTTTTCCCCCCTGTGCTCATTTATTTTGTTTCTTAAATTCCACATATGAGTGAAACCATTTGTCGTTTGTCTTTCTCTGACTGACTTATTTCACCTAGCCTAATACTCTCTAGCTCCATCCATGTTGTTGCAAAAGGCAAGATTTCATTCTTTTTTTATGGCTGAGTAATATCCCATTGTATATATATACCACATCCTCTTTAGTCATTCCTCTATCCATGGACACTTGGGCTATTTCCATAGTTTGGCTATTGTAAATAATGTCGAGGTGCATGTATCTCTTTGAATTAGGGTTTTTGTCTTCTTTGGCTAAATGCCCAGTAGTGGGATTTTGCTAGATTGTAGGGTTGTTCTAATTTTAACTCTTTGAGGAAACTCCATACTGTTTTTCAGCCTGGCTGCACCAGTTTGCATTCCCACCAACAGTGCACCAGGATTCCCCTTTCTCTACATCCTGGTGAACCCCTGTCATTTCTTGCGTTGATTTTAGCCATTCTGACAGGTATAAAGTGATATCTCATTGTAGTTTTGGTTTGCATTTCCGTAATGGTAAGTGACGTTGAGCATCTTTTCATGTGTCTATTGGCCATCTGGATGTCTTCTTTAGAGAATTGTCTGTTCGTGTCTTCTGTCCATTTTTTAAATAGATTATTTGTTTTGGGAGTGTTGAATTGTATAAATTCTTTATATATTTTGGAGGCTAACCCTTTATCAGATATGTCATTTGTAAATATGTTCTCCCGTTCTGTAGGTTGCCTTTTAGTTTTGTTAATTATTTCCTTTGTTGTGCAGAAGCTTTTATTTTGATGTAATCCCGATAGTTTATTTTTGGTTATGTTTCCCTTGTCCGAGGAGATAAGTCTAGAAAAAAATCGCTATGGCCAGTATCAGAGAAATTACTGCCTGTGCTCTCTTCTAGGATTTTGATGGTTTCAGGTATCATATTTAGGTCTTTAGTCCATTTCGAGTTTCTGTTGTGTATGGTATAAAAAAGTAGTCCAGTTTCTTTCTTTTGCATGTTGCTGTCCAGTTTTCCCAACACCATTTGTTGAGGAGACTGGCTGTTTCCCTTAAGAAATTCTTTCCTCCTTTGTCCAAAGATTAATTGACCCTATATTTGTCGATTTATTTCTGAGTTTTCAATTCTTTTCCATTGATCTATGCGCTGTTTTTGTGCCAGTACCATACTGTTTGATTACTAAGCTTTGCAATAAAACTTGAAGTTCAGAATCGTGATGAGTCCTGCTTTGCTTATTTTTTTCAAGCTTGCTTTGGCTATTCGGGGTCTTTTGTATTCCCATACAAATTTTAGGATTGTTTGTTCTAGTTCCGTGAAAAATGCTATTGGTCTCCGCCTCTGATTCCACCCCCCCTTCATTTTTCCCTTCCTACTATCTTCTTTTTTTTTTTTAACATATAATATATTACATCTAAAAGAACACTGCATCAAAAGCTAATGATGTAATGTATGGTGATTAACAACATAAGAAAATAAAATTTAAAAAAGTGCTATTAGTATTTCGATAGGGATTACATGAAATCTGTAGATTGCTTTGGGTGGTATAGACATTTAACAATATTTGAATGTTTATTCTTCTAATGCATGAGCATGCAATATCTTTCCATTTCTTTGTGTTGTCTTTAATATCTTTCATCAGTGATTTATAGCTTCTGGAGTACAGGTCCTTGACCTCTTTAGTTAGGTTTACTCCTAGGTATCTTATTATTTTTGGCACAATCTTAAATGAGATTTTTTCTTATTTTCTTTTTCTGCCGCTTCATTATTGGTGTATGGAAATGTGAAAGATTTCTGTACATTGATTATGTATCCTGTGACTTCACTGAATTCATTGATCAGTTCAGCAGTTTCTTTGGTGGAGTCTTCGGGGATTCCTCTATATAGTATTATGTCATTGGCAAATAGTGAAGTTTTACTTATTCCTTACCTATTTGGATACATCTTATTTCTTTTCATTGCCTGATTGCTGTGGCTAGGGCTTTCGGTACTATGTTGAATAGCAGTGGTAAGAATGGACATCCCTGCCGCGATCCTGACCTTAGGGGGAAAGCTCTCAGTTTTTTACCATTGAGTATGATTTTAGCCGTTGGTTTTCCATATATGACTCTTCTTATGTTGAAGTATGTTCCTTCTAAACTGACTTTTTTGAGGATTTTTATCATGAGTGGGTGCTGTGCTTTGTCAAATGCTTTTTCTGCATCTATTGAAATGATCCTATGGTTCTTCTTCTTCCTCTTATTGATGTGATGTATCATGTTCCTTGATTTGCAAATTTGGAGCCACCCTGGCAATCTAGGAATAAATCTCACTTGATCATGATGAATGATTTTTTTAAATGTATTGTTAGATTCAGTTTGCTAGTATTTTGTTGAGAATTTTTGCATCTATGTTCATCAGAGATATTGGCCTGTAGTTTTTTGTTAGTGGTGTCTTTATCTGGTTTTGGTCTCAGGGTATTGCTGGCCTCATAGAATGAATTTGCAAGTTTTCCTTTCTTTCCTGTGTTTTGGAATAGTTTGAGAAGAATAGGTATTAACTCTTCTTTAAATGGTTGGTAGGATTGGACTGTGAAGCCCTCTGGTTGTGGACTTTGTTTTGGGGGAAGTTTTTGATTATTGATTTGATTTCTTTGCTGGTTGTCAGTCTGTTCAAATTTTCTCTTTCTTCCTATTTCAGTTTGGTAGTTTATATATTTCTCGGGATTTCTGCATTTCTTCTAGGTAATCCAATGCATTGGCATATAGTTTTTCATAATATTTTCTTATAATTGGTTGTATTTCTGTGGTTTTGGTTTTTATTTCTCCTCTCTCATTAGTGATTTCCTTTATTTGGAAACCTCCTCTTTTTTTCTTGATAAGTCTAGCTAGAGGTTTATCAAATTTATTGATTTTTTTCAAAGAACCAGCTCCTGGTTTCATGCATCTATTATTATTATTATTTACTTTCTATATTATTTGTTTCTGCTCCGATCTTTACTATGTCCTTTCTTCTGCTGGTTTTAGGTTTGTTTGTTTTTCTTTTCCTAGCTCCTTTAGGTACAAGGTTAGGTTGTTTATTTGAGAGTTTTCTTGCTTCCTGGGGTAGGCCTGTGTTCCTATAAACTTCCCTCTTAGATCTGCTTCTGCTGCATCCCATAGATTTTGGATGGTAGGGTTTTCATTTTCATATGTCTCCATGTACGTTTTAATTTCATTTTTTATTTCTTGGTTAACAACTTAATTGTTTCATAGCATGTTATTTAACCTCCATGCATTTATGGTCTTTCCAGAATTTCTCTTGTGGTTGATCTCCAGTTTCATAGCATTCTGGTCAGAAAATATGCATGGTAAGACTTCAGTCTCAAATTTGTTGAAGCTTGTTTTGATATGTGATCTATTCTGGAGAATGTTCCATGTGCACTTAAAAAGAATGTGTACTCTGATGTTTTAGGATGGAGTGTTCTGAATGTATCTGTTAAATTCTTGTCTTCTGATGTGTCATTCAAAGCCGTCATTTACTTGTTTATTTTCTGTATAGATAATCTGCCCATTGATGTAAATGGGGTTTTAGTCTCCTACTACTATTGTATTATTATTGATTAGTTCATTTATGTTCATTATTAACTGTTTTATGTAACTTGGGTGTTCCTATATTGGGTGCATAGATATTTACAATTTTTTTTTATCTTGTTGGATTGTCTCCTTTCTTATTATATAGTGTCCTTTTTCTCTTATTACTGTTTTGTTTTAAAGTTTATTTTGTTCAACATAAATATTCCTACTCTGGCTTCCTTTTGACATCCATTTGCATGATAGATGTTTCTCCATCCCCTCACTTTCAATCTACAGGTGACTTTAGGAGTAAAATGAGCTTTTTTGCAGGCAGAATATAGACGGATTTTGTTTTTTTACTCATTCTGTCACGCTATGTTTTGATTGAAGCATTTAGTCCATTTACATTTAAAGTAATTTCTTTAAAGATTTATTTATTTATTTATTTATTTATTTGCGAGAAAGAGAGGGAGTGCACCTGTGTGAGAGTGAGCACAAGCAGGGGGAGGGGCAGGGGGAGAGGGAAAAGCAGACTCCCCACTAAGCAGGGAGCCTGATGTGGGGCTCGATCCCAGGCCCTGGAGTCATGACCTGAACGGAAGGCAGACACTTAACTGACTGAGCCACCCAGGTGCCCCCAAAGTAATTATTGATAGATATGTATTTATTGTCATTTTGTTATTTGTTTTGTGGTTGTTTCAGAAGATTTTCCCTCATTCTTTCTTGTCTTTCTCTCTTTCATGGTTTTCTGCTTTTCTTTAGTGACATATTGGGATTTCTGTCTATTTTTGCATATCTCTTAGTGGTTTTTGATATATGCTTACCATCAGATATGCATATAACCACTTCTGCGTATAGCAGTCTGTATTAAGGTGATGGTCATTTAAGTTTGAACCCATTCTGTACTCCTCTCCTCCCCATGTAATAGGTATATGTGGTTATATTTTACATCTTTTTAATTTGTGAGTTCATTGACTGATTTTTTAAAAGAAATATTCATTTTTACTGGTTTTGTGTTTCTTACATTTATACTGTCACTTTTAGTCTCTCCTTTCCGTTGAGAATCTTCTTTAATATTTCTTGGAGGGCTGGTTTAATGGTCATGAATCATTGTTTTTTGTTTCTCTGAGAAATCTTTATCCCTCCATCTATTCTGAATGATAGCCTTGCTGGATAGAATATTCTTGGTTGCAGATTTTTCCCATTCAGCACTTTGAATATACCCATGCCACTTTCCTCTGGCTTGGAAAGTTTCTGCTGAAAAATCCCCTGCTAGCCTTATGGATTTTCGCTTATATGTTTCTGTCTTCTTTTGTCTTATTGCTTAAAAAAATTTTTTCTTTATCACTATATTTTGTCACTTTAATTAAAATATATCTTGGTGTGGTTCTGCTTTTGTTGATTTTGGTGGAGGTTCTCTATGCCTTCTGGATCTGGATATCTGTTTCCTTCTCCAGAATGGAGAAGTTTTCAGTTTATTTCTTCACATAAATTCTTGCCCCCTATTCTCTCTCTTCTTACGGAATTTGTATAATATGAAGGTTATTATGATTGATGGAGTCACTGAGTTCCCTAAATCTATTCTCGTTTTGCCTAATCCTTTTTTCTCTCTTTTGCTTGGCTGGCTTACTTTCCATTACTCTGAATTCTCGGTCATTAATTAACTCCTCTGCTTCTTCCAGCCTGTTGTTCATTCCATCAAGCATATTTCTGGCAGTGGCTTTGTCCTGTTCTTTCTTTTGGGATAAATTTCTCTGTCTTCTCATTCTGTCTAAGTCTCTGTGCCTGTTTCTCTGTGTTAGGAAAGTCAGCGACATCTCCTGTTTTTGAGGCTATTGGCCTTATGAAAAAGAGGTCCTCTAGCGCCCTGCCATGTAGGGCCTTCTGTTCCTCAGGGTCTGGTACTTTGGGAAGTGTCTCCAATTTGTTTTGCATATGCTCTGCTATTGTCTCCTGGCTACTTTATCCTTCAGGCTGCTCATCTGCAGAAGCTCTCTTTGCCTGCTGTGGGCAGTGTTTGGTCCCTGGTGTGCATGTGGTACATTTCAACTAGGTGTGCTCTGGGTTGTTTGTGAAATGAGACTTGTTGCCACCACTGCTGGTACAGAGCCTCTGCAAAGCTCCTAGGTTGGGAATCATGGTGGGCAGGGGTTTGGGCCCGTCTTCTGGGGGAGGGGTCCAGCTGCTCTGGGACTGAGGCAAGCATGACTGGGTGGGACATTTTAACCAAAGCGTGGAGCGGGGGCAGGCTTGGTGTATGCAAGTTAGGTAGCCAGTGTTAGTGCTGACTGGTTCCTACAGGTGGCCTTTTGCTTATGCTTAGGGGTGGAGGAGGAAAATGATACCTGCCAGTTCTTTTATTCCAAGAGGGGTCACTCCATGAATGCTGTCTCTCTGGGATACACTCCAAGGTGAGTGAAAAACCTCCCCAATGTGTGCCTCAGGCACTCTTCAGATTGGTGTTTCCACAGTGTATGGCCGTGGGTTGTTTGCCTGCCTTTTCTCCAAGAAGCATAATGCCCTCCAGTTCTATCCCAGGCTTTAAACCCTGCTGGTTGAAAGAACTCATGAAATTTGGCCCCTCTCACTTTCCTAGCCAACTGCTATGGGGATTCATGTTCCCGTGCCCTCCTGTGTGCTAGTTTGCCTCCAGCCCTTCTCCACAACCACAGCTCCCTTCCCACCACAGTGGCCAGTATCTGTTTCTGCACTTCCTACCTTACTCAATGTGTTTTCTTCTCTACCTTTAGTTGTGAAGTTTGTTCTGCCAGTCTTCAGGCCAATTTCTGGGGTATTTAGGATGATTTGAAAGTTACCTAGTTGTACTCGTGGGATGAGGTAAGCCTAGCATCCTCTGACTAGCTGCCATCTTCCAACATTCTCCCCTACAGATGCTTCTATCAACAGAAAATCTTCAATACTTTTGAGCTGTTTCCTAACCCCCACTTGAGTTATTTATTTATTTTTTCTCTACACATAACTTCCATTCCCACACCACCTGAAACCAAGTCATCCTTTCTTCTTCACCTCAAAAAAGAGAATCCCACCATCACTTAAATTCTGTCAAGGAACTACCCACACCCCATAGAAGTCTTCCAGGTAGGAATTCTTGTGGATAATCCTCATTTGTGAATGTTGATAGTTCATGCTTAAAAAGGAAAGCTAAAGCACGCTGAAGAGGCTGTGCTATCACAGACAGGAATTTACCCTTGGTAATAAATGCTTTTCATAAAAAGTCAATCAGGATAGACAGTGAAACTAACTAATTGCCTTTGCCTAGACCTTTCTACTGACACACGATAAAACAGCAAATTTTATACAGATAGGAAGTTTACAAATATGATCTTTTGTTATTCTGTGAATTTGAATTTCTTCGGAAACAAAGATTTCCTTATCATTACTGGAAACTATATGAAATGAACTGCAAATTACAAGTTTTTGAGAGGTTTTGCTATTAACTAAAGACATACACATAATAAAGGCAGAATTCAGCAAGAGTGCTTCACGGTATTACCTGTAGTGGCAGAAAAAATTAGGGCATGACATTGAACCGACATTGGTAGGGGGATTTTAAGAAGTATTGATGAGGTATTTTCCAGTGCATGTCCATCTGCTAATGCCACAGTTCTCACAAGAGTGTAAACAAAGGACCGGGGCACCTGGGTGGCTCAGTCGTTAAGCGTCTGCCTTCGGCTCGGGTCATGGTTCCAGGGTCCTGGGATCAAGCCCCGCATCGGGCTCCCTGCTCAGCGGGAAGCCCGCTTCTCCCTCTCCCACTCCTCCTGCTTGTGTTCCCTCTCTCGCTGTGTCTCTCTCTGTCGAATAAATAAATAAAATCTTTAAAACAAAACAAAGGACCAAGCAAGAATCAAAACCTTGAGACCTTTTGATCACTCCCTATTCTTTGAGTGGGGTGTTTTTATTGCCGGAAAACAATTGCTGTAATAATTATAAACATTAATGAAGTAATAAGTGTTTGATTTTGTTTTTCCAAACTTGATGAATCCCAAATTTTCTCTGCAGTAACAAGGGCACATGCCTTATTGGTACTGTATCAAACTGGCCTGAAAAGGTTTACTTTTCCTCTCTGAATTTCCACGCCTTACACTCCATCAACCTCAGGAAAAGAGAGAGAAAAACTAGGAGAATTTTAAACTCCAAATTATCAAAGCTCAAAGTCTCTCAACTTTCCAAAGCCCCAAACCCTAGTTTCTCTCCCAGGACAAGCTCAGGAATCACATGCTATTACAGCTTTATTACCAACAGGTACACGCTTAATTTCCAGAACACCCGCCAAAGTAGCCTCCCCATGAACTGAAGCTTGAACACCATAAGGTACTCCAGGCTCATTGTGCATCTTCCCTACCCCAACCCTGGATGGAAGTGGTCCTCTATGGAGCTGCTTGGAATTGCATTTGAAATTCCAAATGGAGTTGGAATTGCTTTGAACCTATATAACAAAATGGAGGCAGGAATTGGTATCTTAAAAATATTGGGTATCCATGAATATTATATGCCCGTCCATTTATTTGTCTTCTTTGATTTCTTTTATCAGTGTTTTGAAATTGAACCTGCACATAGCTTGTGAAATTTATAGCTATCTTTTGCTGCTATAGTAATTGTACTGTTTCTTTATTATTGAATTCCAATTATCCATTGGTAGTATATAGAAGTATAATTTATTTTTAAGATTGTTTTGTATTATATAACACTTACTAGATGTCCTATGAAATACCCTCCTACTTTTGGACTTACATCCACGGTGTGGGGTCTCCCTGGCTGCCCTGAACAAATACTTCTTTTGCAATGATGCGTGATCCTGATGGTCTTCATCTAGAGAGCAATGTATGAAGCACATGAGATGAATGTTTTTATTTTAAAAATGATTTCAGGGGTGCCTGGGTGGCCCAGTCTTAAGTGTCTGCCTTTGGCTCAGGTCATGATCCCAGGGTCCTGGGATCCAGCCCCGCATCGGGCTCCCTGCTCCCTGGGAAACCTGCTTCTCCCTCTCCCACTCCCCCTGCTTGTGTTCCCTCTCTCGCTGTGCTGCTCTCTGTCAAATAAATAAATAAAATCTTAAAAAAAAGTGACTTCAAAAAACTCATGTATTCTGATAATCTGAGTTTATTATGTTAATCAATGTGTGTCTAAGTGGAAGAATAATAGAAATATTAATAGCCACTTGAGAATCTTAGTACAGTCTGTTTGGTACTGCCCAGAAACTGAGCAAGTGAATGACACAAAGTGTGGTTCCCCCTGTCTTTTTGCAAGACAGCTCATTTCCACTCCTTTCTTTTCAACAAAATTCAATGAGATTTTACTAAGTGGACACCTCACAGTTAAAATAAATTTGATAATATTTAAGGACATGATATTTTTCAAGAAGAGTTCAATATTATTCCTATTTTAAAATCTCCTATATTCCCATTTGTTTATATATGTGAACAAGTTTTCAAATAGTATGAACTAACTGAGTTGAAATGCCTTCATTTATTTCACCAAAGAATATATATCCAATGTAGTTTAGTGTTATTTGTTTAATTAGATTTTATCAAATTTTGCATGCATTTATATTGCTTTGATCAATTGTGAGTCAGTAGTAATAAAAAATGTAACTCAGTCCAGATGATTTGTTAAATTATTTAAAACCTTATTGTCTTTAAAAATTGAAATTTTTAATTATAAGCATTTTTTCAGATAAAAGGCTAATAACATGAAGTAATAAAAAACTTTCAAGTCTCAAATATATTATGCTACATATGATTTTATGGTGGAAATGAAATAAGAAAGCTACTTTAAGAATGAAAGCAAAGTAATTAAAATTATTGCCAGGAAAAAAATAGCTTGTTCAAATCAATTTTAAATGGATGATGATGTGTCAGTTGTCATATACTATGATAATTCCATTTATTATATTTAAAAGATATACTTGATAATTTTATTTTTATTATTGGCATTTGTAATATGCAAACAACATTCTTTGCGAGCTTTTAAATGCGTGATGATTATTCAATAAGAAGTGCTAGATTAAAAAAATACAACAAAAACACATATCTAGGAGTATTTAGTTATTAAAAACTATTTTAGGATACAGAAAGCAAAATCTATTGACTATAACACTAGATGGCCTTTTGCACGTTAGATTAGCTCTCTTTGCCCTAAGCAGCTCTTCTGCAACACGATACATTCTGGCTAGCTTGACTTAATATTTCTTAAGTTCAGCATGTCTGCTTGTCGTTGGTATTGTCTGCATTAATAGTCTAATCTGTCTGTGCATCAGAACCTCCTGGGAAATAAAAAAAAAATTAAGATTTCTAAATCCACATCAAACCTAATTAAAGAGATGTTCAGGGAGAGGAAAAACCAAAGAGTGTGAGTGCCAGGAAAAAATATATTTTTTAATAGCTCCCTTGGTGGGGTGCCTGGGTGGCTCAGTCGTTAAGCATCTGCCTTTGGCTCAGGTCATGATCCCAGGATCCTGGGATCAAGCCCCGCATCAGGCTCCCTGCTTGGCGGGAAGCCTGCTTCTTCCTCTCCCTCACTTGTGTTCTCTCTCTCGCTGTGTCTCTCTCTGTCAAATAAAGAAATAAAATCTTAAAAAAAAATAGCTCCCTTGGTGAGGATGGGAGGTCTAGTGCTTGGGAACTGATCTAAACAGTCAGTATGAGCGAGGATATTCTGCTCAAAACCTCGCTGTGATTAGCCAATTTCTATGAAAACAGCCTGTGCATTTTGGTTTCATACCTGCAGATTTTTAAACACAGACTCAATGGTCATGTGCTAGAGCCATTTTCTCTTCAAACAATAAATCTGAATTTAATTTGATTGAACTAATAACTTCATCTATAACCATAGGCAAATAAAGATAAGAGACCTTAGAAATAAAACACATGAATTCCTATTTATCATACAAGGAAAGATTGGGACAAGAGTGAAGACCAACGCCAGGAGCCGAAATCAGTTTATGTTGCAAAATCTTTTTACCCCTGGGTATAAATCTTTTTGTCTTGACTCAGCTGCACCACAGTCAAGGTGTTATCAGTCAAATAACTTCATGCGTGGAGGCTGCAAGTGGACAGAACAAAGGGCTATCCAAAATTCAATGAGATCTCCGAGAATAGAGAAGAACGAGAGGTTCCCTCATGTCCAAAAGTCTTCAGACCTAAGATGACAAGCATTTTACTTCTCAGGAGCCAAAGAAATGTAAAATTCAACCAGTCATAATCTGAGTGACAGCGGCACCCTCTGTGGGTAGCTAACTTGAATCTGGGACTGAGTGTCCCTCCTATGTCATTGATGCAGCAATACGGTTAAGATTCAGAGTGTCCCATCAGAGTGACATAAAACTGTCGAATTCTTTGGTATTAAGTAAACTCAATTCATTGGATAGGAGCTGTTTTCTTTAAATGGATAGCTCTCTTTAACAATAGAGACTTTTATAATTAGGAAGAGAATTCTGAGTTTAAAAGGTCAAAGCCAGTTAAGATCTTTTCAGTTCAGAAAGAATCAGTTCATATTGGCATTTTACATATTTTTTTTGGCATTTTACATATTTGTGATGTTGTGATGTTTAAAAGAATTCGGGCTATAATTATAGTCTTTGTGGCCATAGTTTTTAAATGTGTATTCACTAACTTTTACCTGTGAGTTTCAAGTTAAATAATTATTAAATTGTGCACATTATTGGATAATCTAAGAAACTTTAAGCATAAAGTATATTTAAATAGATACAAAGTATAAAGCAATACATGTATTACATTAAGAAAGTTTATTTAAACTCTTGAGGATAAATTGTTCTTGGCTACAAAATTAAAATATTTAAGATGGAAATTAAATATATCATTATGTAAAATGGCTTTTAAAGGTGACTACTTAACAAACTTTATAAATGAGGCCCAATATTATTCAAATGCTGATTTAAAGTGGTTGCTAAAATGTGCAAGATTTATAAATAGAATATTTTGTAAGTTGAATTACAAGATTCATAAGGATCTAGTTTTTTTTATAGCTTTAATAGCTGAAATGCTAACTGTTTAAAACATAAGTAAACCTCTGATTAGATGTCTATGTACAAAATGAGTTCTCAAGGGCATGAAGATCCCTCAATATATGTAAAGGACTGAAGATCCAAAAGAAGATGTTTCCCCTCCCTAAATTTGGGAACAAGGTCAGAAATTTTCACTATTTGAAAATGGTCTAATTAATGACATAAAAAGAATATTTTGGAAAGATACTTGTGTTAATGAGTGATCTGGGAAATCAGACTAGAGAATGTGCAGTAAACGTTATATGCCCTGAAAGCCTCACAACATTCCTGTGAATGCAGATATTATTATGCCCATGTTACAGCTGGCAAACAGAAGTCTAATAGGGTTAATTAATTTCCCCACATGCCCAGCTGGAGAGTAGAGTCAGCTTGCAAGCCCTGTTCCTGAGCACCAACCTTTTCTCATGATGAGGACAGCGCATCACATTACTCGGTCAAGAACATGAGGTTTCTTTCCTAGATATTAAGAGGACAAGACTCTTTCTCTAACTAGACATGGGACCTGAGCATGTCTTTGGAGAACCCCGGTGAGAACTCATTGCTGAGTGACAGTATGTAAACCTGCATGCTGATGGGGCAGGACATGCTCACAGGTGAGCTTTGTATGTAGTTGTTCGGGTTCTTGGTTTAAAATCTCCCACTCCCCCAGGTATAGAGGACTGGTGGGGACTTCTCAGATGAAGTCCTAAGACCAAGGCCAGCAGTGAGAACACCTCTTAAATTGGCCACAAGAGTGTAGTCTGACGATGAATGTCCATACGCATCAGGGTGAGAGCCTGAGAATCAGCACAAGAGGGTAGGAGAGCCAAGTCCTCTCTAGATGGATCCTGGGGTCATAGCATGGAGCCCACAGGTCTGGGATCCAGAAAAGCTGAGATGACATGGGAAGGTAAAAGGCAGAGTCCGGGTCAGGAACAATGATTGCTGCCTGCTTTTAGAAATTTTAGAAAACACACTTTTTTTGTGGATCAGATTGATTCAAAGAATGGCAAAGTGAGCTAACACCTCTCCTGATCCCTGACAACATCCCCTCAAGTCAGAGCATGGAGACATCCTGGACTTGTCGTGAAGAGGCTTAATGTCTTCTCATACAGAAGGTTTCCCACATATTCCTCTGGATTGTAAATTTTCCCCATGATACAGAACAGAGAAACGCCTTCCAGTAAGATCAGGGAGTGGGTGTCTCTCTGGGAGACACAGACTTCTCCAGTCCTTGTGTATAAGAAGATGAAGGGTTAAGGGAATCTGGGGCTGGCAAAAAGGCAGATGTGCACGGAAAGAGGCATTTGAAATCCAGTGCCAGGAAATGGTGGCAGAACTGGAGGTCCAATACTTAGGGCAAGGCAAGATAAAGTTATCAAATTAGATGTCTTTCCCTGAGACTGGGTATTTGTCGTCAACCCCTAATTAATCCATTCATTCAAATGGCAATCCATTCATTCAGTGCAGTATGTGAGCCCATGGCTGAGTGAACATCACAAGACATCTAGGCAACTGTGTGTGTGTGGAAGGGGAAGCCATGTCCAAACGTGTCATCCAAGGCAGGGAACTTGAAGGGGCAGTGTGAGACGTGAGTGAGGACAAGAGTGTCTCTGGAAAGACACAACAAGGATCAGTAGGTCAAAATGAAATTTTTGTAGGGTGAGTACTAGCAGCGACAAGCTGAAAGAATAGGAAAGTGGGCTAATGGGAAAATAAGAGTGAGTGGCAGATTCCTTGTGCTCCTGGGGACATACTGTGTGCAAGGTCAGACCTACTAAGGGACTCAGGAGAAGAGACGTCTGGAGTTAGTTGAAGGAATTTTGTGGAATCTTTGGTTAGTTTGGTGTGTGCACACAAGGACACCCAAGGAGTCTGGAGACGAAGGGAAATGCTGACCCACAAGTATGAGGGAGAGCATGTGGAGTCTGGTTTTTCTCTGGTAGCATTTACGGTCCTCAGGGCCGCCCTTCCCTCAAAACCTTCCCAGAGGTAGCTGTATTAATGGTCTCTTCCCCTAAACATCATGCCAGAAAGTATCTCTCTACCTACTATAGGCAAGGCCCTGGGCCATGAGCCAACTGGACCTCTGAGAAGAACACGGGCTAGTCTATTGTAGGACCTCCTGGAGGTCAGGGGACCTTGACAGAGGTGCCTGACGGAGCACCTGCCTCGGAGCAGTTTGGTGATAAATGAATGTGTGAGCCTTTTGAGGGAGATATTTCATGGACTAGCCATCTTGCTCTAAAGAGAAAGAAACAAATATCGTTCCCATTTTACTTACATTTTACTCTTTTCTCTACATTTACCTAAATTATATTAACTCATCCTTGGATCACAAAGCATCACTGGGGACACTGATTGCAAATACAGCATTGGGGCATTTCTCCCCCTATTTCTATGGCACATTTCCATTAATACCAGTGCCATTGGAAATAAGAGTCTTTGAATATGTAAAGATTCTCAGGAGATGTCCTGGGATGGACAGATCTCAAGCAGATAGTGTGAGAATACCACTTTTTGCACATCTGCTCTGCAGTCATGAAGAATCATGGGATTCTAGATGCAGCAAATGGAGAATAATGTTTGGTATCCACATGGCCGAGTGAGTGCCAGAGGCACCTGGCTCTGCAGGGTAACCCAGTTCTTCTGGGGGTGTAGGTGGACACAGACTGACAGCTCTGCAAGGGCAGGACAATCCTACCAGGAAATGGGAGCATGGTCCTATATCTGGGAACATGCAATATGGAAGCCAGAGCCTATGTTGGGTCCTACATCCATGTATGCATCAAATCAATGATTGCTTGGGAAATTTATATATTTTTACAGATGGAAATGACAACATTTCAAAGATGAACATTTTCAGACACAAAATATATCCATATCAGAGATAGTGAGCCCATATCAGAGCTAGTGAGCTTTAATTATGATTCTTTTTTCTCTTCTGTGCATAGCTACCATTGCCTTTTAGGGGTGCAGTCTTCTCTAGGTTATTATAAAGGTGGACCCCTTTCTGCCTGTGCCACCTTCATAACTGCCAAGCTCCGTTCCCTTAGCACAATGCTTAGTCAGGTTTTACTTTTCACTGAAAACGGTCATTTTTTTCCTACCCCTGAAATTTTTGAAATAAGCAGTTGTTCTCATATGCTTTTGTTTGATATTTTAGATTTACAGTGTCTGCATATTAGTCACAAAAAGTCTTGCCCTTTAGAAGACATTATATTTTAAAGCCAAAGGAAACTAGGGCAGGGGAGAATTTTCTCTAATCACACTCAGAGAGAAAGAGGATTTTAATGTAATGTCTTTTGATATATCAGAGTAATATTTAGGTTTTCTTTCTGAAGAACAACAAAAAAGCTCTTTGGGAAGAGGAAAAAAGTCATCTAGCTTATGAAAACATTTATTTTTAAATATAAAACATTTTTATTGCTTCCCGTGTACAGAGAGTCACATGTTCTTGAGTCAGAAGGGACCCCAAAGGCCACTTGGAGCAGTTTTCTACAGAAGGTCACCAACTCATCTTCAGTTTTGCACTAGAAGGAGGAGCTCAGAGCTTTAGGAGCTGGTACATGCTACTCCTTGGCAATGCTTATTATTTGGAATGTTCTTATTTATGTAAGGGTCAAAGTATTTCTTTGACACTTCCATCACCAATTCTACTTCTACAGAATGATAGAATCTCTTCTCTGTTTTTTTTTTTTCCCAAATAAGTCCTTCATACATTTGAAGACGTGCGGAATAAGCTCCTAAATTATCTTTCTTGTGATACACATTCTAAATTGTTCTTCCTTTTCACATTGACCCGGTGACTATGTTTCAGGATGTCATGCTGTTTGTTGGACACATAGAGGTGAGGGTATGGTCTTCGCTCTCACTGTCCATTGGGGAAAGCACTCAAAGAAAAGTGAGGATTGTAATATAGAGTGATATCTCTGCATATATTGGTGTGTGAATGTGCGTGTGTGTGTGTTTCTGTGGGGGAAGACAGAGAAGACAGTCTATAACTAACTTGTATTTTAGGAAGGATAGGAACAAATAAACACAAGTCCTACAAAATAAATCCTCAAGGATGTGCAAGAGCTTTCTAGGTATATAAGAGAAAGAATTACCTTCTAGAAGATGTGAAATTTCATGCAAAAGCAAGAGATGATGAGAGCATATCTTTTGTACTGTTGTTGCTGCTGTTGTTTTCTTTTTATTGGAGTACAGTTGACACAATGTTACATTAGTGTCAGGTGTACAGCATAGAGATTCAATCACAGTGATTCAGAGTAGCTCCCATCTGTCGCCGTGCAACACTATTTTTTTTTTTTTTAAGATTTTATTTATCCAACAGAGAGAGACACAGCGAGAGAGGAAACACAAGCAGGGGGAGTAGGAGAGGGAGAAGCAGGCTTCCCGCTGAGCAGGGAGCCCGATGCGGGGCTCGATCCCAGGACCCCGGGATCATGACCTGAGTCGAAGACAGACACTTAATGACTGAGTCACCCAGGCGCCCCCACCGTGCAACACTGTTACGAGATCATTGACTGTATTCCCTATGTTGTGCCTTTTATTCCTCTGACTCATTCACTCCCTAACTGGAAGGCTGTACGGGTCCCTCCCCTTCACCTTTTTTGTCCATCCCCCTGATCTCTGTCCCAGTAATCATCAATTTGTTCCCTGTATTTACACGTCTGAGTCTGCTTTTTGTTTATTTATTCATTTGCTTTTTAAAGATTTGACATATGAGTGAAATCATATGGTATTTGACTTACTCAGTCTGACTTATTTCACTTAACATATATCCTCTAAGTCCATCCATGTTGTTGCAAATAATACAATCTCACCTTTTTTTATTTCTGTGTTTATATATATATATATATATATATAAATCCCATCTTTATCTCTTCGTCTATTGATGGACACGTAGGTTGCTCCCATATCTTGGCTATTGTAAAAATGCTGCAATAAAACATCAGGGTGCATATATCTTTTTGAACTAGTGTTTTTGTTTTCTGTGGGTAAATACCCAGTGGTGGAATTATTGGGTCATATGGAATTTCGATTTTTAATTATTTGAGGAACTTCCATACTGTTTTCCAGCGTAAACATAAACTGAAAGACAGAGTAAAAAAAAAAAAAAGAAAGAAGGGGGGCCGGGGTGGCTCAGTTGGTTAAGCTCTGGCTCTTGATTTCAGCTCAAGTCATGATCTCAGGGTCATGAGATTGAGCCCTTCATCAGGCCTCGTGCTCAGCACGGAATCTGCTTGAGGATTCTCTCCTGCCCCCACTCTACTCTTCCCCCAGCTCTTTCTCTCTCTCTCAAGTAAATAAGTAAAATCTTTTAAAAAAAGATTTTTTTAACTTTAATGGCAATCAACTGTATGTAGTCCTCTGTATACTTAATATAAACCTCATGATAACCACAAACCCAAAACCTATAACAGACATACAAAAAATAAAGAGAAATTCAACATAACACTACAGAAAAACATCAATCATGAAGAAATAGAACAAGAGAACTAGAAAAAAACAAAAACAACCAGAAAACAAGTAACAAAATGGCAATAAGGATGTACCTATCAATAATCACTTTATTTTTTTTAATTTTTTTAAGATTTTTTTATTTATTCATTTGAGACACAGAAATACAGAGAGAGAGAGAGAGAGAGAGAACATGAGCAGGGGGAGAAGCAGAGGTAGGGGGAGAAGCAGGCTCCCTGTTGAGCAGGGAGCCCGATGCAGGGCTCGATCCCAGGACCCTGGGATCATGACCTGCGCCAAAGGCAGATGCTTAACCATCTGAGCCACCCAGGCTGTAAATGAGGGCATATGTTATTGTGTTCAGGGAGCACCAAGTAGCTTAGTAAAGCTATGGCTCAGTGTTTATGAAGGAGAGAGGTAAACACATGCTGGAATCACATGCAGGGGCTCAGGTTATAAAGCACCTTGATTCCCTCTACTGTATACATTGTGCAGATCACTGAGAGTGTAGCAAGGCTGAAAAGTGATCAGTCTTGTATTTACAAAAATAATTCTCCCCAGTGTGGTGCATAAACTGGGCTGGGATGCTAAGGCCAGAGCTGCTCTGTAAATCAAGGAAGAAATCATAATGGCCCAACTACACCAGTGACCCTGAGGAGCACAGAGACTGACCTGGAAAGTCTGTAGGTCGCAGTAGTAAAACTACCATCACACAGGGGAATGAGGCACCATGAGCAAGCAGGAATATGAGCTCACACAAATAAATCACAAATAAATAAAATGATTGAATACATAGAAATAATAAAACAATGATGTTAGCACTGTTGGCATAAATGAAAGAGACCTCTACTCTAATAATGTGTCCATAAGAAGTGTAAAACTACAACGATGAGCTATCAGATTTTTAAAAGAACTAAATAGTACATCTGCAAATGAAAAAAAAAACAATAACTGGAATGTAAAAGTTGCTATCTAGGTGCACAAGCAGATTTCACACAGCTGTGGAGGCGATTTGATGTAAATTAAAAGATTTTCTCAGAATGCACCCCATAGAGGTAAAGAGTCAGGAAATATGAAAAAGACAAAAAGCCCTGGAGGATAGAGTGAAAAGCTAGAGGGTAGTCCTAAGATGAATTCTGGAAAGAAGAGAAAACTGTAAACAATATTTTCTAGAATAAAAAAAAAAGACAATCTTTGGTATCAATAACCTACAAGTAGAGAGAAAAGTGTGATCAGAAATAGTTTTCTTAGAGAGGGAGACAAACCATAAGAGACTCTTAACTATAGAGAACAAACTGAGGGTTGCTGGAGGGGCGGGGGTGAATGGGGGATGGGCTAAATGGGTGATGGGGATTAAGAAGGGCACTCGTGTTGAGCACTGGGTGTCATATATAAGTGATGAATCACTAAATTCTATTCCTGAAACCAATATTACACTATAAGTAAGCTAACTAGAATTTACATGAAAATTTGGATAAAAAAGAAAAAAATAGTTTTCTTCTGTAGTCTTAGTGCCTGTGGGTTATATTTATGGAGAGAAAAGGCACTGCTTCCATTTAGAATTTGATGTGTTAGGATGCACGGTATAATTTCTAACTAAGCATTCAGGAATATACTTCAATGTAGGATCAAAAGAAGAAAGTTTAGAAAGAAGAGAATTTGATATGAGGTGTTGGAAGTTTCATCCAGTGATAACTAAGAGCAAGGAAGAGTAGGTATCGTTCATACATGTAGATAACCCAAGAATATTAGGACAACTTTGGGAGTATTCCTAAACAGGCATTTCCAACTGTTTATGGAACAAGAGAAAATTAGGAAATAGAGAGAATAGTTTTTTTACCCTACTTAACATCCTAGGACTGTACGAAATAACACAAGGCTAGTATTCTCTGTTTGTCAAATAGATAAATAAGAGAAATAGTAATTAATGCTAAACTCAGAAACAATGTTAAAAAATAATGACAGGTGTCATATTTTAATTTATATTGCCTCAGCTGAGGAAATAATGCATAAGAACACCCTTGGGGGCGCCTGGGTGGCTCAGTCGGTTAAGCGACTGCCTTCGGCTCAGGTCATGATCCTGGAGTCCCGGGATCGAGCCCCACATTGGGCTCCCTGCTCAGCAGGGAGTCTGCTTCTCCCTCTGACCCTCTTCCCTCTCACGCTCTCTCTCTCTCATTCTCTCTCTCTCAAATAAATAAATAAAATCTTTAAAAAAAAAAAAGAACACCCTTGGAATTATTGGAAAGGTTGGATTAATCAGATTCATTTTGATACCAGTGAGCTAATAAAATATATTTGATAATAGGAACCCTTAATAATAATATATGGGAGGAAAAATTCACTTCAAACCCCGAAAGATATAAGAATGAGGCATCTGGAGGTGGATTACAATGTAGAAAAATGAATTTTAGTTCGGATTCCTCAATTCTCTGTCTCTTTTTTAAAGTTTTATTTATTTAAGTAATCTCTACACCCAACATGGGGCTCAAACTCACGACCCCAAGATCAGGAGTCACAAGCTCTTCAAACTGAGCCAGCCAGACACCCCCTTCAATCCTTCATCTTAATAAAAGTGACAGTGTGCATTTAACTCTGCCTGCAAGTAGTAAAAGAGCTTTACCTCCAAAAGGGATCTTTTGCTTGAAACCATGACTTTTCTCGAAGTGAACTGGTAGGCATGCTTTTATCAAAACAGTTGAACAGATGTTTTCCTTCCAAAGTCGTTAAATTTGTGAACAAGTTTATCCCAGTCCCGAAAAGCATAGCAGTCTTGATAAACACACATGCCTACCCCACCCCAAAGAGGTCAATACATCCTACACCCCAAAAGTTGTACATGTGTTCTTGGAAAGTACTGAAAGATGGAGAATGTATTGATAAAGAATGGTATACATTGTAAACAACTTACTTAAGGAATAACATGCAAAGCTGAGTGTAACAAATCAGAATGTGCTATCATCTGTAAGCCAATTGAATGGGAAGCACAGGTTGGGTGTCTGGATTCCCAAAGAGGTTTTAAGTCCAGTCTTCCAAAATACGACAGGCATCAATGCCCTGCTCTCTCCTGAGAGTACAGTTCATTCACAGACCATCAAACATCTAAGAAACATTTACTGCATGGCAGTGAGAAATTCTGTTGCGTGGAATACCATGGTGGCTAGATGTGCTGGCCAGGAAGGAATGGCCATCGGGCAGTGAGAGGCTGGACGTCTATGACCTGTGGACATGTCCACTGCGTGGTCTGCATTGCGTGGTCATCGGTGGTGCACGTGATGTGAGAATGCAGTGCCCTCCTTCCTCCCTCTTCTCTCTGCTCCATGCTTGTCACTTAGCTTGCTGGAGGGAAGAAGCAAAAATCGGTTAAGCTAAGTGGTGATTGTGTGCAATTTATCTTCATATGGCCTGCTTTTGAGCTCAGAGCAAGCCTTTGTTAGCTTTTGAGGTGTGGTCACGCAGAAGACACAGAGAAGAAACAATTTAAAATTTGTTTGCATCTAATAACACAGTTGCAAAATACTTACAGCAAGAAAGGTCAGGACTACTATGAGAAATTCAAAGTCATGGTTGTAGATTTTAACACAACTCTCTCAGATAGATATTGTCTCACAGTCTCTGGGATTCAAATAATGGACTACCTGATTGAGATGGGGAAGGGAATGAGACAATCTATTTGATGTTCTGCTGATGGTCTGATCTCTGGAATCTTAGCAAGGCCAAGACCTTGATCAGTGGGAAATCAGACCGTCGGAGCAAATACATATGAATTCTCTAAAAGTCAATGGTGAAACTATTGTCTGAGGTTGTATGTAGTTGCTCGAAAGAACAGTGTGTACAAATATGGACTCATTTAGAATTCTTTTCATCCATCTTGCGGAACAACTCATGTTTAACACAACTGTCTACTACTACGATCGTGATTCCTCTTGCCTCTAATGTTCAATTATGTCCAATGCTGTCTGAAGACGGTTGCATGTGAACTGAATATCAACATATTCAGCAAGTATTTGAAAGCCTTCTGAAAGCCTTTTATCCATGGGTAAAATTGACCAACCATTGCTCTAAAGTTAAAAAAAAAATGTTTGACAGAGTTTATCACATAGAGAAGACAGGCAAAATTCATTTCAAGTACATCAGTTTAAGATTTCATAGTTGGAATTTGAGAAAGGAAATTGTTTTGGCAAAAAAAAACTGTAGAAAATATAAGAACGGTGAGTTTGTTTGCTTTTTTAACATCTGTCAGTTCTACAGCGCACCTCTCTAATGCCTGGCTAGTCCGTATTGGCAACCAAATCAATGCACACATCGGTTTAAGAGGAAATATTTCATTTGGGTAAATGTATTGCCAGATTCACTGGGTGAAATGAAAGGCCAATTTACTCACAGCAGTTAATCCATAGTTTGATGCAGATACTTTCACATTAATAATCAAAGGACATTAAAAAACTTTATTAAAGAAAACAAAAGCAGCTTGTTTAAATCACATCGGCTGTCAGCTGAAGATTTTACTAACATTACTTTAAAAGTAACATTTTCACATGGATAGCTTTATGAGAATGTATTAAAAATAGAACTTGGAAGATTACAAATTTAAAGCCTATGATTCCTTAAATAATCTTAGTATTTTAATGTGAGAATTATGTTAATATAAAGAATAATATATGATGTATATAATGCATAAAATATTTTGTTATCATAATTATGGTTTGCTATATTTATATACTAAATAAAATACATAACATCATACACAATAGATGGTATGTGCAGGTTTATCTCTATTCCATTCATCTTACAATGTATTAAGTAACAAACGTAACAAGCACACATTAAAAGTTTTGTTTTGTTTTAGCAATTAAAGCTCTAGGGGTAGAATATTGCTTTCTAGAGATTTCTTTATTTAAACAAAGTCATCATAGATTCACGATGTCACAGCATTCTAAATCAAACTGTTTCTGACTTTATTCCTCACAAGGAAGTTGTGAATTGCGTATTGTTACTCCCACTTTAAAGACAAAAAGCTCAGAGGAGTGAGGTCACTTACTGAAGGGCACACAGCTGCCAAGGGGCAGAACTGAGCCTCTCAGTCCCCTTGCATTGATCTGTAATAACGTTGATCTCATTATCACCTGTCCTTGGACAGGAAACTTCCAGGATGGGAAAACGCCAACCATTGCTATGATTTACATAGAAACATACAAAGAAATTTTGTACAGAGAAAATTGTTTATAACTTGATGCTGGAGCTGACTCTTCAATTGAGTGCCTCCTGGTGGTAGAATGCTGAGTTGTTTTTCTGTTTTGTTTCTGTTTTTGTTTTTAAGATTTTATTTATTCGACAAAGAGAGAGAGAGAGAGAGAGAGCACAAGTGAGGGGGAGGGGCAGAGAGAGAGGGAGAAGCAGACTCCCCACTGAGCAGGGAGCCCGATGTGGAACTCAGTCCCAGGACCCCGAGATCATGACCCGAGCTGAAGGCAGACGTTTAACCAACTGAGCCACCCAGGTGCTCCTGGAATGTTGGGCTTTGAATCTCAAGTGTACAATGGGCTGCCCATCACACGGAGCAGTGATGGAAGAGCACCCAGTTAGAGAAGAGAGGACAACCAATTTCAAGACCTATTTTGAAGATTTCAGTAAGAACAAGAAAATTCTATCATATTTGAACCAGGCAAATACATTCTGTTTTTTAGCAGTCTGGCTAGAATTGAGATTGATTCTCAAAGGTTAAAGTATACATGCCCATCTCCCACCCACAATGTACCTGAAACACTGAATTTTGATGTCTTCCATGCCACATTGGGCCCAGTGGACAAGGCCCTTCATACAATACTGAGCCAGGCGAGTCTTCAAGCCATGACAATTTCTTATTGGTGATGCTAACTCTACCTCCAAGATTTAAAATGTCCTGTAGGCAAAAACTTCAAAAGCTAAGAACTGAATAAAAGCATCAGCACCGCTGGGATTCTCAATATACAGACGCCCATCTTCCTCGGGGACAAATCAGAAATGTTACACTGCAATCCCTTGGTATGAATTTATGACTACTCTGATGAAGCCTCGCACCATCATTACTACCAAAAAGACACAGACCATCTGCCATACTGACTTGTACTTTTAGGTGCATCAGGACAGGCTCTGGGCTCTGGACGTCCTTGACATTATCGTCACTGGGAACCTGGTCACGTTTGCGGTAGACAAGAGTCTCGGGGAACCGTACAAGAGAACAATGGACAACGATCATGGTAAACAAGGAAGATATTGGGTGCCTGGTAAATGTGAGAAGTCAAGAGACAAGGTATCTTCTTATAACTTTAGCTTTTAATACAAGAGACACAATTGACGGATGCAATCACCCAAGAGGATCAATGAAGAGGAGAAACAAAATGTTTTAAAAGTACAATGAAGTCATCTTCTCCCTCTGCAAGAACCCAGATATCACTGAATCTGTTGTGACAGGAAAAGCTGGAGAGGGGGTTAAACCTCATCACCTCAAAGCATGTCACACAGTTCCTGGGAAGGTGCAAGGCATGGATAGCTCTGTCCAAGGTGCTTCCTGACCACAAGGCCATGGTCCACCCAGCTGCTCACAGCCTTGTGAGGAATCAAATTTTAAGCCACACCAGGTTGAGAATAGGTTAAAATACATTTGAGCTATGATATAAATTTTGAGACACTATGAATACTTGAATAGGCGCATAGTGAAATGCATGAACCCCACAGCATTTATTGCAACTGAAACTATTGCGAAATACAATTTGTATCCTAAAGAGTAATACTCTGTTTGAAACTAGTACCATGGAATAAACAAATACAAGCATACTTGTAAAACTTTCAAACAGAGAAATGTATAAAATAGAAAGTAAATTCTCCCATAATTAGGGTTAAGATTGAGGACTGAATAAGTGTCACGGAGATCTTTTGCAAATATTAACTTCCTAACACAACAAAACAACCTAGTTGTACTTGTGGCCGATGCCATTTTCCAGAACATGATGAGAAATGATTTCCAAAAAAAGATGTGCTGAGATGTCCCTTTGAGGTGAGGCTGAGGTTGGTGGAGGTAAAGCAAAAACAGTTGAGTGTTGACCTTTGGAATATAAAACCTGCCTCGGCCTTGAAGATCTGATGCTGGGTGAAGTAAGCGGGTCACATAAGGACAGATACTGTATGATTCTGCATGGAGGTGATACCCCGAGTAGGCAGACTCCTAGAGACAGAAAGCAAGTGGATGGTGGTTACCAGGGGCCCTGTGGTGGTGGCGGGGGGGGGGGAGGGGTGGAAGGGAGTTGGTGTTTAATATGGACAGGGTTTAGTTTGGGAGGATGAGAAAGTTCTGGAGATGGATGGTGAGAATGGGCACACAGTGACATGAATGCACTTCAGGCCTTGGAACGGAATGCTTAAAAATGGTAAATTTTATGTCATGCATATTTTACCACCAGTACAATGAGGAGAATTAACAGCCCTGTCCCTGGAATAAATTTGCTGACTTACAATGAGACTCAGGACCACCTGTTTGGCGTTATTACCCCCTCTGGAGCATATATATTCACTCTTAAGTAGACCCCGAAGGGCAGTTTCCATTCAGACTTTCCACAACACCTAACTTATTCCTAAAGTAGCTACTCATTACACGTTTCTCTTTTTTCGGAAGTGATAGACATTAGCTTACCAGAGAAAACGGTATTACAATCACTATATTGTTTCATTCCTCTCTTCTCTTCGCAAATCTGTATAATTGCTAATACTCCGTTGCTATTGTGAGCTCATTACTGATCCAATATTCAGTTACTTTTAGGGAAATAGGGACACACTCTTATTTCGTGGAAATTCGGGAAAGAGGGTTCACAGGAAAGAATAGAAATTGGAGAACAAAATTCAAAATGTTTTTAGGTTTTGGACCACATCATTAGGGGAAGCAATTGGAATAAATAACACTAATGTAGCAATTACCATGCCACCTATTGTCGGATGATTATTGGTCCTTTACAAATAATAAGGCATCAAACTGGGTAATAACTTTCAGGCTAATGTGGAGGAACACGGTCATGTTTCCTTACACCGCCATTTCCCTTCCCATTTATTACGTGACGGGCGGATATACATTTGAAATA
Source organism: Zalophus californianus (assembly GCF_009762305.2). NCBI lineage: Eukaryota > Metazoa > Chordata > Mammalia > Carnivora > Otariidae > Zalophus > Zalophus californianus. The sequence goes on along the minus strand of NC_045606.1, from coordinate 3,481,215 downwards.
TTATGGAAAATGTTACCGATGTTGCCAACTGCCTGCCTCCTATATGCTTCATAATTTGCTGAAAGGTGGCTCTGGGAATGATGCTTTCTGTCCTCAGAAATCGTTTAAAACTCTTCTTCCTTCTGCTTTCTCTGAGTCTCCGATGCATCCACTCTAAAAGCTAAGTGTGGATTTTTAACCTGTCAAACGCATGAAAGACGATCTGACTGCTGTTTTAGAATCTCTTTTATCTTTAAAGTTTATTTCAGAGTCTCAGAGCAGGTTTTGAATATTACTCAAAAGAGGAGACAATCAGGCAGTAATCTAGCGGGGTACTAAATAAAAATGATGACCATGGAAAAGCTCCTAAGTCTCTTGAGTTCCCTGCGTGAAAGGCAGGACTTGGGGTGTGGGGGACTGAGCCAGGGGCAGAAGGCACAGCAACCCCCTGAGCCAGGAGCCACACCCACAGCACTTCCAGAGAGATTTCTTTAACTGGCTTTGTTCACTCCAGGGACCAATCTCCACCAATTTTTCCTGGCCCTAATATCTAAATGCAACCCTCTCAGAAGGGGTCCTATACCTCAGGATTGGGTGAAGACCTCAGGTGTGTCAAGAATGAGCTCATGCTGGTGTTGAGAAGCAACTAGAGTGTGCGGTCATGCACACCAGCACACACACGTCATGTCACCAGCAGTGTATTCGGGTCGTTGTTCTGATACCTCTGACTTCTTCTTTAAGAATAATAAGAATAGAATTATATAATATTTAATGAACTTCCTCTATTTGTTCAGGGCATGCAAGCAACACTGAAATTCCTTTGATTTTTTTTTTTTTATAAGTTACCTAGTCTTTGTGACATACAGGCTTCCTCTCACTATTGCTTCTGCCTGCAACACTTCACCTGACCCCACCCCCCGCCATCTCTTATACATCCTTTATGTTTCAACCTGAATAACACTTTCTAGGATGCCTTCTCTTTAGACCTAAATTAACTTAGATTGCCTTCCTAACTGTCCCATTGCCCCTTTGCTTCCCTTGATTCAACGGAGACCTCTGTGTTAGACAATGTTTTGGGGAAGGGATAACACTGTTTTACTCTGTCCTGTTTCTCTAGCACACACCTCATGCCTATATGTGACAGGCAGCCCACAGTGTGCGTTGAATTGAGTTGGATTTGTTGGCTCAGACTGAGGTTCCTCTGGTTTCAGTGTCATTCACTGTTAATTGTTGAAGTCTCACTCAAATGTACCCTCCCTTTTCAGATTTTCCAGAACATGCGTCATTGTCCCATCTTTTGTGGCCCCATGGTACCATATATGCCTTGCTTGCCCTAAATCCGCCTTATTTACATGTCTGTCCCATCCTCTAGACTGGGCAATGGTGTGTCCTGATCTCTATACCCGAGTGAGCAAGCAGGGAGGACACTGAACTGTAATTATTCAATGCACATTTTCTCAGAGAGCAAGAGGAATCTCTTCAGAACACTGTGCTTAGGAAGGGGTGCTCTAAGATGCTCACAACTCAGAAAATGAAGGAAACTAAACAAAACTTGAACAGGAGTCACTAAAAAGAGGAGACCCTATACAGTGAGATGGGGCTTGTCAGGGTCACAACCTCTGGAGGATGAAATCTGTAGGTAAAGTGCCTCTGGAAATCCCAGTCACCCCATCACAGAATTGGGTTTCAGCACTACGTTCTAGGAATAATTGGGAAGCATTGAAACTTTACCATCCTTCCCAAATACAACTCGTTGCTTATATTTTTATGGTCCAAATGTTTCTGTGTTTGCAAATAGTGGTAAGATTACTGACATAAAAAGAGGTGGTTTTTGGTGGGACAGTGAACTGAGCTCTGAAACCCAATGGAAGCAACCCTCAGGGAAGGACAGAAAGAATCATCCTGGGCTTTCCAGTTGCCCCAAACTGAACATATGACCCCCCCCCAGTTGTCTACTCTTCATATTGCTTTCTATTTCCATGTGGGCATTTTAATCTTCCAAGATTACTGTTGTTATTGGTTTAATGTCAAGACTTACTATAAATTTGTAGTGAGCAAGACAACATGTCATTTTTATAAGGAGGGACAAATAGAAAATAGAATAGAGGGTCTAGAAATGTTCTCACACATATATGGACAACTGGACTTTGACAAAGGTATGAAGCCAATTTAGTGGGAAAGGATAATATTTAATAAATATTGCTGGAACAACTGGATTTTCTTAAGAAAAAAGAAACAGATGGAGAATAAGAAGAAAAAAGGAGGTTGAGGAGGAACTTTTCCTCAAATTCAAAAATTCACCCCAAATCTACCATAGACCTAAATATAGAACTTAAAACTACAACGGTTCTAAAGGAATCCATTGGAAAAGACATTTGAGATCTTAGGTTAGGCAAAAATTTCTTAGATACAACATCAGAATCGTTATCTATTAAAAACAAATTTAAAACCAGATTTTATCAGGGTGCCTGGGTGGCTCAGTCAGTTAAGCATCCAACTCTTGACCGGCTCAGGACAAGATCACAGAGTTGGGAGATCAAGCCCAGCGTTGGGCTGTGCACTGGGTGTGGAGCTTGCTTAAGGTTCTCTCTCTCCCTCTCCCTCTGCTCATCCCTCCCCCACTCTCTCTGTCAAAAAAAACCCCCAAAAAACAAACAAACAAACAAAAAACCCCACAGATTTTATCAAAATTCTAGCTTCTGAGCTTTTAAGGACAATGTTAGAAAAATGGAGAAAGTATTTTCAAATCATATATCCAATAAAAAACTTGTATCCAAAATAAGTAATGAACTCAATACTCAACTAAAAAACGAGTAAGAGGTTTGAACAGATATTTCATCAAAGATGATACAAGGATAGCAGTTAAACACATGAAAGATATTCAACACCATTACGTATTAGGGAGAATGGCTAAAATTAAAAAGAACGACCATTCCACGTGAAGGTGAGGTTGTGGAGGAACTTCAACTCTCAAATATTGCTGAAGGGAACATTAAATCATACAAACCACTTTTGAAAAGATATTGGCACCCTTCTGAAATATTTATTTATTTATTTATTTATTTATTTATTTATGATTATTTTTTAAAGATTTTATTTATTTATTTGACAGAGAGCGAGAGAGGGAACACAAGCAGGGGGAGCGGGAGAGGGAGAAGCAGGCTTCCCGCGGAGCAGGGAGCCCGATGTGGGGCTCGATCCCAGGACCCCGGCATCATGACCTGAGTCGAAGGCAGCCGCTTAGCGACAGAGCCACCCAGGGGGCCCCCCTTCTGAAAAATGTATATGATTCAATCATTCCACTCCGACATATTTACCCAAGACAAATGGAAGCTTATGTCTACACAAAGGTTGTACATGAATATGCTTATGAGCTTTATTTTCCATATCCAAATGCTCATCAGGGGTCAAATACATAAACATATTGTGGTATTTCCATACAGTGGGAAATGCTCTGAAATAAAAGTGAACCATTGATACATGAAAAGACATGAAGGATCTCAAAACAAAACTTATGAGTGAAAGGAGACACACAAAAAAGAACATATAATGTATAATTCCCTATATATAAAATTCTGGAAAATGCAAACTAAGTTATGGAGGCAAGAAGCAGGTCGGAGGTGCCTAGGGAGGGGGATTGAGGGATGGTGAGAGGTTGGAGGGAAAGATTTCAAAGAGCACAAAAGAACTTTGGGGTGGCTCAGATGGTTAAGCGTCTGCCTTCAGCTCAGGTCATGATCCCAGGGTCCTGGGATCGAGTCCCGCATCGGGCTCCCTGCCCCTTGGGGAGCCTGCTTCTCCCTCTGCCTCCCTCTCTCTTTCTCCCTCTCTCTCTCTCTATCTCTGTCTGTCTCTCATGAATAAATAAAAAAAAAATCTTAAAAAAAAGAACTTTGGGAGATAATAGGATCATTATATTGATTGGAGTGAGGGTTTCATGAGTATATGTGTCCGTCACAACCTTATTAAGTTGTATCCTTTAAATACAGGCAGCGTATTGAATTTCAAGTATACTGCAAGATAGGACGGCTGCAATGCATGTACATATACCCTTGTACATTTGGAAGACTACGTGTTTGAAAAATCCCTAAGAGGAAGTGCGTATCTTAAGGGCACATGAAAATGAATATCGATATTCTCGCCAGTATGCAAAATGAGGGGGATGACATATAATAAAATCTTTTGGCATAGTTCACAGAATAAAACACCAGGAACAATCTAAAAATCCACTTTAAGTGAATTGCTTAATAAATTATGGCTCATTGACATGGCTATTAAAAGAAGGCAAGTCTATTGATACCTTCATGGGAAATTAAAGAGGCGAGGTACACCACCACATGGAGAGCGTGCCACCACTTGGGGGAAAATGTAGGCATTAATGTGTATGAATACTTGTATATGTATACACTACCCGTGGAAGGACACACACAGAATCAGTATCAGAAGCTGTCTTTGAGAAGGAAACGGGTGATTTGGGTCAAGACCTAGAAGATTTACTTTCATTTGTGGGAAAAAATAACCACTTTGTCCCTGGAGAACTTTTTGCATTGTACCTATACCACATAGTCATTAACAAATGAGGACCTGGATGGGGAGGAGGAGGAGCAAGTAAGAAAGGCTCTTATAGGGGCACCTGGGTGGCTCAGTCAGTTAAGCATCTACCTTAGGCTCGGGGTCCTGGGATCCAGTCCCGCGTCAGGCTCCCTAATCAGCGAGGAGTCTGCTTCTCCCTCTGCCTCTGCCCCTACCCCACCCCCGGCTCATGCTCTCTGTCTCTAATAAATAAATAAAATCTTAAAAAAAGAAAAGAAAGTTTCCTGCATTGTTTCAGGTAAAATAGAAACATTTTTGGGATGGCAAATTATGTATTATTCTTTCATCTTTTTTTTTTTTAAGATTTTGTTTATTAGTTTGACAGAGAGAGAGACAGCGAGAGAGGGAACACAAGCAGGGGGAGTGGGAGAGGGAGAAGCAGGCTTCCCGTGGAGCAGGGAACCCGGTGCGGGTCTCGATCCCAGGACCCTGGGATCATGACCTGAGCCGAAGGCAGACGCTTAACGACTGAGCCACCCAGGCGCCCCTTATTCTTTCATCTTAACTCTACTTTTAACGCCAGGTCAGTAGAGCAAAGATGACCAGAATTAATCTATGGTGATTATGTACATGCATTCATATATAATATAGATTTATTTATATACATATATGTACTTATGCATGTATACTTGCACATATGTGTGCACGTGCATGTGCGTGTATGTGTGGAAGTTCACTGACTTGCCATTCAAGGGAAAGTACACCAGTGAAGAAATTTCCCGGGGAATGAGCCCAATGGGGAATTCAGGTGTTTCAGTGTCACAAAGCAAGTTTTGGGGATTGTGCTCATGAAGGACTGAAAGCTAGTAAGTACTGGAGCTAGACCGGAGTCAGTCCAGGGGTCTGCCTGCCCCTGGTTAAAACAACTCCCCTGCTTTACTGGTCAGGAAGAGATCCCCATGTAGACCGAGCCAGTGTCTAGGACGCCAGGGTCACCTAAAGTTAAGAGTCCAAAGTGTGGTAATCAAACCAGAATCATGAGCTGATCACTAAGTTGCGTTTTCTGCTTCTTGCTGTTGAGCTAATTAAATTTTTCTGATGGTGTCAGTTTAATATACATTATGAAAAAACAATTCAGATTTAAATAAAAAAAGGAAATCTGCCACTTATAAGAATTGCACTTGACGGAGAGAAGAGAATGCAGAAATCTCTTTTTTGAGAGACAAATGAGGCCTTGTCTGTGGGCCCGGGGCCTGATAGAAGGTAAGGAGGGGAGGAAATCATGACATTTGACAAAGAAGGGGCATGGACGTGCAGCCATAAAGTCAGCAAATGCTGTTTGGCGGGAGCCCTGATCACATCTGGACACAGAGGGACTGAATTCCTAGTCAGGCCATGTGCCACAGGTATGGGCATCTTCCCACATGTTTTCCGAGTAAGTCAAGAGCAAACTTAGCTGGTTGAGTGTACAAGGAAGGACGGTGGTATTTTATCTCTCCCTTATTCAACCAGTCAGTCAGTCAATAAATATGTATGAAGCTACCACAAACTGCATGACCTGACGGAGGTGAGATCTTCAAGGAATTTCAAAACACCTTTTTCCTTCTTAAGAATCTTAAAATCTAGGGGCAACTGGGTGGCTCAGTCGGTTAAGCGTCTGACTCTTGATTTTGGCTCAGATTGTGAGACTCTCTCTCCCTCTCCCTCTGCCCCTCCTATTCATGCTCTCTCTCTCTCTCTCTCTTCCTCTCTCGCAAATAAATAAATAAATCTCTAAAAAAAAGTCTGAAAATCCAAGAAAAAATTTATAAATAAATATATCTACAATTTTAGCAAGCGTCTTTGCAATCTCCAATATGGAAGGCACCTTCATGGTTGGAGAATCCCAAATCATTTCCCAAATGTGTGGCCTGTGGAGCACTCCCCCAGGGTGTGCAGGAGGACACTTTGCTGTGAGAAAGCAGAAGAATGGACTGTCTCCTGGTGAGTTCATGATGTGGTCCTTGGGATGTGTACCTGTGCATTTCCTAATCATCATGGCCTTTTATTACAGGCAGATAAACACATGAGACAGTTGCTCAACTTTGTGGGAAGCTGAGCTTAATTTAAAGAGTTTGAAGGTCACACAGGCAATCTTCCTTTCATTAGCATTTTCAGTATTGTACACTGCAGCTTTAAATATCACCGCATAGACTATAATAAACATATTTCCAGTGACCAACACATCTCTGTTCCTCACTTTTAAATAGCCTTGTCACAAAGACATCACACATGAAAACTCTCCATGATATTTGCCAAATTCCAGGCAGATGATGCTCTTCTACTCATTTCTGTTCCTTCCATTGTCACCTCTCGTCCAAGGGGAAATGAGTGGAAATCTGGTAGATTTCTTAATGAACTCAAGCTACTTCTGGGTGATCATTGGTTTTATGCTAAGTGGCTCTCACGACCTTCTATTAACAAGCTGTTCCATGGTCCGACTGACGGTCAAGCCCCGATTTCATCTACATCCTGTGAGCTGCTGCCATTACTCTTACTCTCAGCTTTAGGATAGAAAGTGTCTGGTACAGCACGTCACGCACAGAAGACACCTAGTGAGTGGCCACTGTTGCTACTGCTGTTGAATTTCCTTCCCTAAGCAGTGGGGGAATCTTTGGTTAAAGCTTATAAGTCATTTTGTTGTTCCTAGAAATTCTAAAATGGTCTGTTTACTTATGGCTTTCCAGTATTCTTAGGGCCTGTTTATATTTCTTTTATTCCATCTGGATTATTCTTTTTTAAAAATCCCACTAATAGATAGATCTGTTGCAAATATTACCTAATTAGAGTGCTTCTAACATAGCAACGTTATATTTTTGAGGGACCTCCGACGTTGCAATCTCTTGCACTGTTAGAATTACACTTTTGGGTGCTTCCTGTCTCTTAACATTTTTTTTCTTCCACAGTCCGTTTTCCTGACATGAAACTCATCTTCACTTAGAGGGTTTGGTTGTTTGTTTTATTTTTTTCACATACTTTCCCTAAAATTTAAGGTGCATGTCAGATCCCCTTTCGCCTGAATGGTCTTGGCTACTAAAGTAATGTGATCCTCTTTTGTCAAAGGTCTTTTCCCCCCTTTTCCCTCCATGTAGCAGGTACTTCCATTTAAACACATTAGACATTGTGAGGTCTTTAGGGATTTTTTTTTTCCTAGTCCTCCATTAATTCTGAGTAAAGGACAATGTGTGGAAATGCAATCTGGAGCCTCTTAAGTTAATCTCCCTTGTACATGTGCTAACCGAGGACCAGGGACGGTTCCTAGGCCACAGAATTGGCCTTCATTAGCTAAGGACATACAGGTTCACAGAAACCTCTGTCCTGAATTATTTGGTTTCCTTGTATAAACTAAGGATTACAATGATAAATTTGTGAAAAGTAAAGAGAACTCTAAGTTAAGGCCCTTCCCAATCCCTTCGAAACACTCTACAATTGCTCAGTCTCTTCACTCTGTTGATGTTGGGGTCCTTTCTTTTCAGGCATGGAATAGGAGGTCGTAGCTCCTGACAAGTTTTCCTTCCTGTGCAGGACTGAAGAACAGGAAGCATGGGTAGTAAGACTTGCAGGTGTGCACGGAGATATGGCTCACTGGGAAGTTCAACAGTGAGAGACACTGTGGCCACCATTGTCCTTGAGTGAGCCTATGTCCCCACTGCCACCACATTGGCTCAGGAACTAAGTAATCCTTCCTCACATTACATTCATTGTTTAAATTAGACTATTTAAGTGCACAGAGGACTTTTGAAATTTCCTCCCGAATATTGACGCAAGAAATGCGTGTGGCAGATTGAGATTGAATTTCTTTTTTTTTTTTTAAGATTTTATTTATTTATTTGAGAGGGAGAGAATGAGAGATAGCACGAGAGCGAAGAGGGTCAGAGGGAGAAGCAGGCTCTCTGCTGGCAGGGAGCCCGATGTGGGACTCAATCCCGGGACTCCAGGATCATGACCTGAGCCGAAGGCAGTCGCTTAACCAACTGAGCCACCCAGGCGCCCGAGATTGAATTTCTCAGAGCTGTTCTGTCACAGGACTTGGCATCCCACCCCAAAACCAGGAAAACTTTAAGAAGAAGGTGGCCTGAGCTATGGTGCATTTCTATGCAATTCTTAGCCCAAATTTAGAATTTTAATATTCTTCTTTGTTTTAGAAATGCCTTTTGACAAAGAGATAATTGTATTCTTTATACTGCAAACAGATGACTCTTCCTTTAGCATAAATGTGATGATCGTCTATTTCTGCTTTATAAAATTCAGTGGGTCCTCAAGGTACTGAAGATCCTTCAACCTGACCACTTTTTCCCTCTCTAGCCTCATGCCTAACACCCACTTCTCATTAAATGCATCTCAGACACACTCAATTTTTATGCCCAACACTTTACTTGCAGTGGATTATTTAACCCTCACAAAAATATTTTCAAGTTGCTACCATTTACCTATGTGATACATTAGAATATTAAATATCAACAAGTTTAGATGATTTTCCAAACATTACAAGAATGCTGACATTTCTTCTGGGTCTGCTGGGGCCTCTGATAATGAGTTATTTCTATATTAAGTGACAGATAAGCCAGCACTGGGAAGGACTTCCAGAATGGTGGTGTAAAGTTTTGTATGAATCTGTTCATCCACAAAAGCAAATGAAAGTGCTATCAAAAAGCATCAAAATCAACTTAACTTAAAACAGTTTGAGGAGTGTTTCCTCATGAAACGTTGCTGCTCTTGAGTCAGAACAGTGGGGTTTATGGCTCTGTAGTTTGACCTCCTCCCATCTCCCTGGCTCAGTGTCATGAGATCCTGAAACCTCAACCCCCTGGGCAGAGGCTTAGAGATCCTCATGAAGTTCATGGTCAGAGCATCTTCAGTACCACAGCTCTCTCAATATTCTCAATACTGTGCAGAGGATCATAGGGGAAGGGAGGGAAAATTGAACGGGAAGCCATCAGAGAGGGAGAAAAACCATGAGAGACTCTTAACTCTAGGAAACAAACTGAAGGTTGATGGAGGGGAAGGGGGTGGGGGGATGGGGGAACTGGGTGATGGGCATTAAGGAGGGCACGTGATATGATGAGCGCTGGGTGTTATATGCAATTATTGAACACTACATCTGAAACTAAGTTTGTACTTTATGTCGGCTAATTAAATGTAAATAAAAAATGATTGTGGTACTGAAAAACATTATTTACAGGGCACTGATGTTGTTTTACCTCAGTTAACCTGTGATAGCAGTTATACAAACAAAGCCTAATAAAAAATTTAAAAGAAAAACCTTGGAAAAGATATATCCATTAGGGGGCTTTATAAAGCTCTGACATTGTGGGTGATCTAGGAGGCCATGAGCTGGATACTGTGCACACCTAAGACAGACCCAGGTGGACCCCTGTGGCCGACTTTAGGGTTTTGTGCAAACAAGAATGAAGGATAAGGCAGAGCTGTAAATTGAGTGCCTAAGTCATGCCCTAACACATTCAGAGTCCTCAAGGCTCAGAGTGGTAACCTTACTGGTTCAAGACATTTCAAGACACCTCTGACCAATCATTAGCTGACACCAAGCTAACTGAGCAGAGACTCAGTGGCCACACACAACAGGGAATACAGGCTGTAGAATTAGTCCAGGAAAGTGAGTAAAGCAGGCCAACATCAGTGGAGAGAGAGAGAGAGAAAGAAAAGAAAGAAAGAAAGAAAGAAAGAAAAGAAAGAAAGAAAGAAAGAAAGAAAGAAAGAAAGAAAGGAAGGAAGGAAGGAAGGAAGGAAGGAAGGAAGGAAGGAAGGAAGGAGGAAGAAAAGAAAGAAAGAAAGAAAGAAAGAAAGAAAGAAAGAAAGAAAGAAAGAAAGAAAGAAAGAAAGAAAGAGAAAGAAAGAAAGAGAAAGAAAGAAAGAAGAAAGAAGCAAACAAGCAAGCAATAACATCAAATCCTGTGGGAGAGGGGAAAATCTGATCTCCAGAGTTGTCACATCATATAACCTAAAAAGTCCAGTTCTGAACAAGGAATTATGATTATGAGACATGCAAAGAAGCTGAAAGCAAAAACTAACCCTGCAGGGGCCCATCTTTGGACGGATAAGAAAATGACATGAAATGACCAATTATACCTATGTTCTAAGAACAAGAGAAACCATGTCTAAATAATTAAAGGAAAGTATGATGATGATGTCTCACCAAATCAAAACTATCATTAAAGGGATCAAAATTATATAGAAGAATCGACTGTAAGTTCTGCATTTGAAAAGAACTTTATACTAAATGAAAAACTCACAAGAGATGTGTTATGACATATCTGACCTGGCAGAAGAAAGAATCAATGAACTTGAAGGTAAGTCAATTGAAATGATATCCTCTGAGGAACAGTGAGCAAAAGTAAGCAATAAATATGGACAGAGCTTCAGAAACCTTTGGGACACCAGCAAACATGCTAACATGCATATAATGGGAGTCCCTGAAGAAGAGAGAATGGGCCAGAAAGTATATTTCAAGAAATGGAGATTTTTTTTAAATGAAAAATGTTCATCTACACTGTACCCAAGAAGCTCAACAAACTCGAAATAGGATAACTTCAAAGAGATCTACACTTAGACACATCATAGTAAATTTCCCGAAAGAAAAATACAAAGAGAGGAATGCCTGGGTGGCTCAGTCAGTTAAGCTTCTGCCTTTGGCTCAGGTTGTGATCTCAGGGTCCTGGGGTCGAGTCCTGCATTGGGCTCCTTGCTCGGCAGGGAGCCTGCTTCTTCCTCTGCCTGCCACTCCCCCTGCTCATGCTTTCTTCCTCTCTCTCTCTCTCTCTCTCTCTCTCTCTCTCTCTCTCTCTGTGACAAATAAATAAATAAAATCTTTAAAACAAAAAGAAAATACAAAGAGAGAGCTTTAGCCTTGAAAACAAAAGAAAAATAATTCATTGTGTACAGTAGGTTCTCAATAAGATAAATAACCGACTTCTTATCAGAAACCATGAAGGCCAGAGGGTAGTGGGATGACATATACAAAGTGCTAGACAAAAAAGGCAACCAAGAATTCTCTATCAGCAAAATTATCTTTCAGAAATGAAAGAAATTAAGGGATTCTCAGAAAAACAAACTAATTAAAAGAATTTGCCTCCGATAAACCTACCCTGTGAGAAATATCAGAGTCCTTCAGACTGGAAAAATGGACACTGGATGATTATTCAGATCGGTAAAAAGAAATAAAGTGCACCAGCAAAAGTAATTTTATAGGCAAATAAGTAAATATGTGTCTTCCAAGTGTGAAACTAGTGAGGATGCGGAGAACGCGGAACCATCGTTCTCTCTCTGCTGGTGGGAAGGCAACGTAATGTAGCCGCTTTGGAAACCGGTTTGACTTCCACAAGATGAGGAGCTAAGCATAGACCCACCACATGATCCAATAATTCCACTCCCAGGTATCTATTCAAGAGAGATGAAAACATATTTCCACCCAAAACCACATAGATAAATTTTCACAGCATTGTTCATGTGATCAAAAAGTGACAAATGACCCAAATGTGCATCATATGAATTGTAGGTAAACAACTATCTCCACAAAGGGATATTATTTATCCATAAAAAGGAATGGAGTACTGATACAGGCTATAACGTGAACTAGGAAAACAAGTTCTATAGAAGAAGCTGGACATGAAAGGACATATATTGTATGATCCACTTACATGCAGTATCCAGAGTTGGTTCATGTATAGAGGCAGTAAATCTATGCTTGCCTGGAGATGGATTTGGGAGGGGAGGTAGTGACTGCAAAATGGTTCTGATTTTCTTAATGGGGTGCTGAGCATGTTCTCAAAATAGGTTATAGTGGGGAGACTGGGTGGCTCATTTGGTTCAGTGACTGACTCTTGATTTCAGCTCAGGTCATGATCTCAGGGTTCTGAGATTGAATCCCATGTTGGGCTCCCTGCTAGGCGTGGAGCCTGCTTGAGATTCTCTCCCTCCCTCGTTCTGCCCCCCTCCCCCCACTCGCACTCCCTCTCCCTCTCTCAAATAAATAAGTAAATACAAATAAAAGTAGCTTAAGGTGATGGCTGGATAACTCTGCGAATACACTAAAACCAAGAAACTGTATACTTAATTGGGTGGATTTTACATGTGAATGAATTAAATGTCAGCAAAGCTGTTCAAACACACACACACACAGACACAAATCAACATCATTTGGAGGCACTCGTACATTGCCAGTTTTCAGTAACTTACATTAAGTGCCTCAGCCTGGGGACTTTAATCACCAAGACCCTCTCAAATCCTTGCTGCTGTTAATGGAAGAGCATTCCAAATCCCGGGGGGTCAGCAGGAGGAGGGGTGAAGTTTTCAGTCAGTCCGATTAAGTCACCCTCCCAAAGGTCCTAAACTCTGTTTTCCCTTACGTGTGAAGACCATCCCCGGACACATCCTTCTTGGAATCACTTGTAATAAATAGTGTGGTTTTGCTGAGACCATGTCTGCTTCTGTCTGATCCAAGTCATTGAGAGATTCTGCATTGCACGGTCGACCTAAAACCCAGGGACTCATGGGCGTAAGTTGGCTGTGAGGGGCTTCCATCTCTTGGCGCTTTCAGATTTAGAAGGTTTAACATCTGACGGGTACAGTGGGGAAACATACATCTATTTATATCCTCCTTTTTTCAAAGAGAACACTGATACCTGAAGAGGACATTTTTTTCACCCTGGTCCCCGAGATTTCCTTATTATGGGAGTCCAGAGCAAATTGCAAAGCTGAAAGGACGAGAAAGAAAAAAATTTGAGTGTCTTTTATTTAACCTCAGTGTGGCCAGTGCTGCCTCCCTTTCAACTCTATTTTTAATGCCTGTGATTGTCACAAAGTGACCTTTCAGGGGCTGATTGGTTCTGGAGCAGACGGAGCAGAAACCCCAGAAACCATGTGAGAGGGTGGGCTTGGTGGTCACACCTTCCCCCAGCCTGTATTAAGCGATCTCACCAAGAACTCGATTTAAGAACCCAGTTAGATCTTGGGGGGCCTGGGTGGTGCAGTCGGTTAAGCCTTGATTCTTGGTTTCGGCTCAGGTCACGATCTCAGGGTCGGAAGATCGAGCCCCACATCACGTTCTGCTCTCGGTGCAGAGTCAACCTGAGATTCTCCCTCTCCCTCTGTTCCTCCCTCCTGCGTGCTCTCTCTCGCAAATAAGTAAGTAAATCTTTTTAAAAAAGAACTTAGTAAGTTTTTCCTTAGAAGCCAAGAGCAAATACTATATAAAACACAGACTTCCTAAATATTCGTCCAAAATGTAGTCCCAGGAGCTGACCTCAGGGCGGCCCCTCAGGGAGATGGCCAAAGGAACCAGATGCCAGTGTCCCCTACTTAGCTATTTTGGAAGCAGAGATGTTAGATCCTAGGGTGGGGGCCTCAGTGACGCAAATGTCCTTCAAGAGACGAGATACTGTGTCGTGTCTGATGGGTGGCTGTGTGCAGAGGAGAAGGACTTCCCTGGATGGTGAAGTGTAGGTATGATTGGCTGTTCTTCCCTCACAGTTTGGATTCAGTGTAAGACCAGGACTAAAACGTACCACCCATTGCAAATCAGGACTCACGCTGGGGTAATTGACCAGGGTTAATGCTTTAGAAATTTATTTCTTAAGCTTGATCTATCGTCCCTTATTTCTGTCTTGGCTTTTCGCTCTCTATTTCTCTGGAGAAGTGGGCAAAAGTACCCTTATTTTCAATGTTCCTAAGTGGGTGAAACTTCAGGGAATATGCCAACAGAGGTGTGGCTTGTCCTTCCCTCACTTTGTGTTCACTTGGGTCGAACCCTGCACCCCCTTTCTCTCTAAAGTAGGATGCTGCTGCTGCAGGAGCTCCCCCTTTCCTATTCCAAGGCAGAGTGAGCCTTCTAGTTCCCTTGCTCCACAGCCACACACCAAGATGTGTATAAACACACATCCGGAACATGCACACCCTCATTTCTCCACTCCACCTGGGGCTGTGAAGTCCGGCCAGCTCAAGGAAGGGAAGGAACCTGTTAGAGATCCCTCCAAGAAGACTGCAGTCTTGCAACAGAGGGAGATCTTTCCTCTCTGAACTAGACAAAGCCACTATAAAAAGATAAAGGAGAGATAGACCAACTGCTTTTCCCAGGACGTGGCATGGGAAGGCCGCTGATCATGTTGGTCACATCAAATTTTTTGTCCTTATGGTTAATAAAAATGCTTCTCAATGCCATTGAATGTAAAGTCCTAATTTTCAACATTTTTAAGGATATTTTTGTCTCTTTCAGTTTCTACATAGGCATCTCAACGAGTGGGTGTGCCCGTGTCAGAACTGCAAGTCAGATGTCATTTACAGCCCAGAAGATGTATTGTTCCACAGGAATCCTGCATTTCAGTCAGCTACATTTTGGCTTGTATGAAAGCGAGGGCACCGGTTAATTTCAAGCAGCAGATAATGATCTTGATCAGGGAAAAACAGATTCTCATTCTTGAAAATCACTGGTGTGGGGAAATCACATAAAAGACCTCACATCACCTTCACTAGTGTTGTCTCTATTTCTACGGAACCATTAGAAAGAGCAAGAACTTTCAGTAAATTTCGGTGGATAAGGTGGCTTCTATTCTATCATCTTTTCCAAGTATGTCCTTCAATTCAAATCTGTAGCAAGCAGGCAAATGGAACTCTTTAGATTAATATTTTAAATGGTGATTTTCTTGTAAGAACTATTTTTTTTTGCTAGTGATTTGCCATAATTTGGATGTTCTCTTTCCTTCCCGGCGGCAACCATAATTACATGGCCACACGAGGAAAGAGCAGAAGTTATGACCTAGTGCCAGTCAAACCAGGATGGTGTCCAAAGAGCGAGTTATGCAGTCACATGCCAAGTAATCAAAGTCTATGGCAACTCAAATGTGCCACAAATTACATAGTGACCCCAAATGGAGCTGGGAAAAGGGATAAAACACAGGAAATCGTCTAAAGTACATGAAGTCATGAAGATGGTAGTTGTTGGTATCATTCCAGGCTGGTTAGGATCCAGATTGTCTGGTCATAGCGTACTCATCAAGGTGTTATTATAGAATGTTGAGTCACGACCAGGGGAGCTATGATGTTGGACGGGGGTCTCTGAAGTGAGGGATGTGCAGGAACATCAATTGAGTAACAGGAATAAAATATAAGGACTTCTCTTTATAATCACTTTTTTTCTAAAGTCCTTTCTTTTCAAACTTATGTGTTTTTTATTTTGTTAAGCAACCTTATTGATGCATAGTTAAAATAAGCATATCTTATTTAAAATAGTCTATTTTATTTTATATTTTTAAGTAGACTCCACACCCAGTATGGAGCCCAACGTGGGGCTCGAACTCACAACCCTGAGATCAAGACCTGAGCTGAGATCAAGAGTTGGATGCTTAAACCCCTGAGCCACTCAGGGACCCCTAAAATAGTCTATTTTAAATGTACACACAGGTCAATGAGTTTTAAGAAATACATGAGTCACAAGCACAACTGAGATACAGAATATTTCCCTCCCTCCAGAAAGTCCTCCTGGGTCCCTTTCAGTCAATGAATACCCGCTCCAAGATCCAACTAATCACCATTCTGTTCCTTGGCACTAACAGAATAGATTTGCCTTCCTAATTTCAAGGAAGAGGAATCAGTGTGCCCTCCGCTGCTTTTGGCTTCTTTCCTTCAGCACAGTCTTCGAGATTCATCCCGGCTGTGTCTCTTTTTTAGTGTTGAATAGTATTCAATTGACTCCCATTCAAATGCAAATCAAATATAGATATAGTACTGAAGCCCATCTTTGAGGACAGTATCCCGCTCTATCATATGGATCAAAATCTGTCTGTCCATTCACCTGTCAGTGGACATTTGGGTGTTTACAGTTTTGGGTTGTTGTGAATAAAGTATAGGATTTTATATATTTTTGTTTCCCCTGACTGTATACCTAGGAAAAGAATGGCTTGGCCATATGTTAAGTGTTTGTTTAATTTTTTTTGTTTTGTTTTCTGAAATTGTCAAACGATTTTCCGAAGTGGTCATGGGATCGTACCTGTCCCTAGCAATGAATGAAAGTTCCCTCTATCCCCACATCCTCAGCAGCACGTAACATTGCCAGTCTTCTGAAATGTAGTCATCCTAGTGAATGTGCAATCCTCTTGTGGTTGAATCTGAATTTTTGATGATCCATAATGTTGAGCCTCCTCTCATGTGTTTATTGGAGATTTGTATATATATTGTGTGAAGTTCCTGTTCAATTTTTTGCCTCTATTTTGTTGGAATTAGTATGGACTATAAGAGTTATTTTTTTAATCAGTTATATACTTTGCAAATATTTTCCCTTTGTGTCTTACCTTTTTCTTTAAAAGTGTCTTGAAGAGTGAAATTTTTAAATTTTGATAAAAATTTGTCTTATTTTTTTTTCTTTTCTGCTTTATGCTTTTTTGGGACCGATCTAAAAATTATTTGCCTAACAAATATTTTCTAACTGGTTAGTGGCTACTTAGAGTGCTTACCCATGGAGAAGTGGGTGGTATAGTAATTTGGAGGTGGTTGGTTATATTTATTTCAAAGAACTCCTCACTGTGAGATGTGGCCATGTGGCTTAAATTTTCACCCACCCAGTGATAGCTCTTGATGGAGGATTTTTTAATTTTAATGAATATAATTTATTAATATTTTACTACTAATCTTCATTTTTCCATTTGTGAAATTTACCCCCAAGATCATATAAATACTCATTTTTTTTGTTATCCTTTCTATGTTTAACTATATTACCTTTCTTATGTAGACTTCTGAATCACCTGGTACTCAGTTTTCTGTAAGATATGATCTAGGGGTGAAGTTTTTTCTTCTTTTTTATTTTTAAAGATTTATGTATTTGAGATGGGGAGGGGCAGAGAGAATCTCAAGCAGACTCCCCACTGAGTGTGGAGCCCAGTGTGGGGCTTGATCTCATGACCCTGGGATCATAACCTGAGCTAAAATCAAGAGTCAGAGGCTTAGCCCACTGAGCCACCAAGGTGCCCCTCTTCTTTTTTTCTTTATTGATGTCCCATAGACCCAGCACCATTTATTGAAAACACTTCATTTACCCCTGCTCTCGGGTGTCGTTTTCAGCTGGGACAAAAGTCCGTGCCTATGTGGGTCTGTTTCCCGGCTGTCCATTCTGTCCCACTGGAGCATTTGTCGGACCTGCAGCTAATTCCACAGTGTCTTTATTGCATTTTTATAAAACTCTTGACTTTGGTAAAGTTCCCCTACCTTGTTTTTTTTTTTTGGTCAAGATTGTCTTGACTCTTCTTGGTCTTTTGTATTTCCATGTAAAGCTGAAAATTAGCTTGTCTGTTTAAACAAATAGAAACCTACTGATACTTTGGTTTGGGTTGTCTGTAATTTCATAAATTAGTTTGGTAAAAGGTGAATAGAGGTCTTGCATAATTGTGTTTGTATTTATTATTATATATTTAATATTTTTGTTTTAATAAATGTTACCTTTTAAACTTATTTCTGTAAGGATACATAAATATAGTTGAATTTGTACATTGAACTTATATCATGTAACCTTGCTCAACTCATATATTAATTCCAAAATCATGTCATCTATGAATAATGAGAGATTTATATAATTATTTCCAGTTTTCATAAATTGCATGATTCTCTTTCTTGAAACTATGGCCAGTATCTGAAACACTATGTTGAATACAACTGGTGATGGTGGGCATCTGTGCTTCGTCCCTAATCTCAAAGGGAAAGTTTTCAACATCTCGTCAGTACATTTACTACAGATGTTTGGTCTACACCCTTCATTACATTAAGGAAGCTTATTCCTACTATTAATTTATCAGCTTGTTTTTTAGCCTTAATGAATGTTATATTGGTGTGGTGCAGTGTGGCAAGGTGCAAAGTGGTAATGACGTGGTAGAGTGCAGTGTGGTGTGGTGTGATGTGGTATCATGTGCTGTGGTGTGGTGTGTTTCTCTAAGGTGAGGTGTGGTCTGGTACGGTAGGATGTGGTGTGGTGTGGTCTGGTATGGTTCAGTGTGTTGTGGTGTGGTGTGATGTGTTTCTCTAGGGTGAGGTGTGGTCTGGTACGGTAGGATGTGGTGTGGTGTGGTCTGGTACGGTAGGATGTGGTGTGGTGTGGTCTGGTAGGGTTCAGTGTGTTGTGGTGTGGTGTGGTGTGTTTCTCTAGGGTGAGGTGTGGTCTGGTACAGTAGGATGTGGTGTGGTGTGGTCTGGTACGGTAGGATGTGGTGTCGTGTGGTCTGGTACGGTAGGATGTGGTGTGGTGTGGTCTGGTACAGTAGGATGTGGTGTGGTGTGGTCTGGTATGGTTCAGTGTGTTGTGGTGTGGTGTGATGTGTTTCTCTAGGATGAGGTGTGGTATTGTATGTATAGGAGGTAGTGCGCTGTGGTGTGGTGTGTTAAAAATGGCATCCTCATGATCATACCATAATGTAGACTTGTCAATCCACTGTGTTGTACAACTGAAACAAATGTAACATTGGGTGTCAACTACACTTCAATAAGAATAAAAAGAGGTGGCATCCCTGGTGCACTGTATCAAGCACTTAAGTCAGAGATCACTGAGCTGATACAAACACTTCTAAGAATAAAAAACCAGAAACTAGAAACTCTTCTCAACTGGTTTTATGAGGTGAGATATCCTTCGTGCCAAAACCTAACAAGTAAGAACAACTTCGGGACTCTCTCACTCATGAAGATAAAGGCAAAATTGATACAGAAAGCATCACCAATCAAGCTGATCATTAAATAATGGTGGTACTTAAGGTGATGATGTTGTTATGTTGTAAGTAAGACGCTGCGTCCCCCCGGTAGCTTTTTCCTTCTATACTCTCCCTTTAGTGATGTCTGCCAGCCATGCTCTGGCTGTCTTTGGAGCTGCCAGAAGCCTCGTGTGACAGGGACAGGATCCCACCGCGTTTTGTGCCCCTGCAGTCCATGGCACTGAACCACGTGGCTCGGACAACTACCATCCCCCACCAGGAATGTGAACTCCAGCACAGAAGGAACCCTGGCACCCTCGTGTTCACCCTGCAAGTACCCAACAGGGCCTGGAACTGGGGAAAGTCAACAAAACACAACAAAACAAAACAGTCGACCAAAAAACCAAAAATTATAAATAAACAAAAATTAAAGTATGGAAATGAGGGTGCCTTAAAAATTGCTTCAGTCGTTCCAGATGAGTTGCTTCCTGCTGCTGACTCCCTGAAGGTAGGAGATGATTTCCACCTGCGCCCGTTGCCTCCAATGGTATACAGGCACTGGGCTTCCTCCGGGTGCCAAGTGTATTTTCTGGAAACTTCCAGGAGGAAGAAACTATGCAATGTTCTGTGCAATTACGGAAAAATGCCTCTCTACTCCTTCCTTCATCTCATTTGATGTGATGTTGGATCTTTCCATGTTGGCCCTGGAGCAGGTGCTCTGGTTCTTATCTCCTTTAGGGGATTTGAGGGCAAGGCCTCTTGGATTTTGCCCAGAGCCCTCCCCTCAGGCAACACACCTGTGCTTTTGGGTGTCTGGACCAGAGATAAACCTAAATGACAGGCAGGGAGTTGTGTATCTACTCTTTCCTCTGTCAGTGGTCCAATTTTGTCCGCCTGAGTATTTTGAAAATCCAGACTGAGTCACTATGCATTGTAGACCTGATTACTGATTATTTACACGCACCCCGCAGTAACCCTGGCTCTGTCTGCTTTCGTCCTATCTTGCCCTCTTACTTAGGTTCTAAAGCATCAGAATCCCGATTCTGGAATGTGGGACTTCCCTCTGCTCTCCTCACACAGACAGACAGAAACACATGCATGCTTTAGTGTTGTCTGTGAATGTGGTCAGCCCTCCACCAAAGCATACCTCCAAGGTTCATGTTGCTTTTTGCATTCTGGACACTACTGAACCTGTTAACAAAATAACTGCTTATTTTCTAAGTGTTAGCAACATTCTTCTGTGAAGCATTTTGAGCGTGACAACTAGAACAAAACCAAAGACTGATCAAAAAAATATATAGAGTTTGGACCATTAAATTACATTGCCATCTGCTTATTTAACGTGTTTATAATTGGATCGTATTTCCTGTATTTGGAACAAGTATTTTTTTAAATTATGGTTAAATTATGGTTTAAATATGGTTTACATTATGTTGTTCAAAATATTAGCTGTTTTTATAAACAAATCTCGTATCATCCATGAATTTAAATAGTGAACTCTCAAAAGCCCTGTCCACTTCAGAATGTCCCATGGAACAACACAAAGCACGTATGTGTCCTGCCCTTGAGAGAAACCACAAAACAAAGTAAAACACACTACCAAGCCTCTGGCTTAAACCCAGCCACACAATCTCTAGCGTGTTCTTCCAGTCCAGCTGGAACTCTCATGGCACATGGTGCTTATGCACCTTGTGCTCAGGGGTAGAACGGAGGCCCCCGCGTGGACCCCTCAAGGTCCTCCCCGGACCCCTTTCTTACTCTGGAGCTGGGGAAGTTGTTTGAGACCTCATCTGTGAAACTTTGATATCACTTCCTACCACGCTGTTTTCATGAAGTTAACAGAAAGCATTCCAATAAAATGCGGATGCGCGCTCACTCGCTAACTGGTGGCCATAAGAGGCAAAGGGGAAGTGGTGAGATCAAGCTTTGAAGTCCAAATTTCCACATTTTTTAGGTGGTGACAGACTACAGAGCCACTAGCCCCGAGCCTGGTACAGAGTGTGCAATGAATGGAAGGTGACCGCCATTGCTTAACTTCCTACGAGAAATCCTCTAGAAAGCAGAGTTAATTCACTGTATTTACTTGCTCTGATGCAGGCTGACTGCTGGTTGTCATCCTTTGCGTTTCCCAGAATTGAATAAGCCATGTTGCCTCTAATCTATTGAATTAATATCCCTGTCTCCTTCATTTCATCCATCTTCCAGCTCCCTGCTCTGCGTCACACGTCGCGAGCACCAGCGTGGCCATCTGAGCTTCAAGTTTTCTCCTTGTCCGGACAGGTAACCCTCAGGGTCTGGGGGCAGAAATGCATTTGGAAAAGGCTTCTGTTCTCTTAATAAACTTCTCTCGTAGCTCAGCTGAGAACTCCTTTTTCTTCATATTGTCTGCCATTTCAAGTGTGAAGATCCATCTCCTTGGCAGAAAAGACAGAAACCAAATAGGATATTGAGCAGTTTTGCTTTTCCCCAGTTTGTGTTGAAGCTGTGCCCAGGGTCACATGCTGTGCTGCTGAGAAGCTGGACAAGCTTGGGCGGGTTGCCTTGTGCCTTTGCATGCCCCTATGTAACACAGGCAAGACAATAAACTTAGTTGCCATATGGAGTTTAAACAATAAAGGAAGGTAAAAGCCTCTACGATGTAACAAAAACATCCAGAAATAGGACCATTTACATGTAATTTCAAATACGTTACATTCCGGGTTCCCTCACTAACTTCCACTTAAATTTTCCATGGATTTTGAGAATGTGTCACTTGACACATGGCACGTTAGTGGTATATTATGTCAGAAAGGTGGTCAAGCCATATTGTATATGTGGTTACCTTGACACCAACTAATGATAAGGCAGATTACTTATTCACAATGCCTGTTTCGTTACCTCAGAAATGAGGTTGCGGACACTAAGAATATGATTACCCACCCCATGAAGTTTTACAGAAACTTCATGGAATAGCACATAGAAGTGTAATCACACAGTCCGCCATTTACAAAGAACACAGATGGCAGCAAATTTGGCCAGCTAAAAAAACGTATTTGCAATTTTCTAAAATTTTTCTTTATCATCTTCTGATTCTTGGAGATTTTAAGGTCTTTTTGCCCAGAAGGCAAGAGAATGTTCATACAGATATTCGAATGGACACAAATAAAGACAGAGACATTAGACTCACAATAGTTGCAAATTTAGTGGGGGAGGGGAATACATAGATTTTCATAGAAATTTAAGGGCTAATTTTTCAACAGAAGAGTTGGAATATGTACAAAGCTTTTGAACACTTATAGTAACTTGGCTGAACTTTTTATGTCTCCTGTTATTAAACTATACATTGAATATGATCATAAAACTCAATGATAATTCATATAAATGGATGTGCTGCAGTTGAGAAATATATTTAAGTAACAGAAAGCACAATTTCTATAATGGTAGAAGCAAGACATTAAAAATTAACATTACAAAATATAACAAGATAGCCAAAATATAACAAGATAGCCAAAATATTAGCAACAAATACATTTAATATTTCAGGACCCACAATAATGTATCTGTAAAACAGTTGGAGGCGAAGAGAAAACAGCTCGGGCCTTCATCTGTATATTCATTTTTCATGGGTGGAAACAGAAATGTAGGAACGCTATTTTTGTCTTATGTGGCAGGTGTTTGGAGTGAAAAGCATTTGAAAGGGATTTTCATGTTGAAGCGTATAGATGCGAATAAGAAGATCCAAACCAGAGAAATATCTGGTGAAAAGGAAGTGTCTCGGTGCTTGGCTTGGGTCTGACAAGCGGGCTGGTGGATGTCTCCTCAGCAGGACACCTACTGCTCCCCAGGTAAGAGTTTCACGATCGCCATTTCAGGACATGGAAGACCAAGGAAGTGAATGGCAAGAGTTAGGTTAGAGAGCTTTAACTGGATGCTAATTACCAGGATAAAAACTTTGCCTGCCTTATCTCATTTAAATCTTCCATTGCCACCAGGAAGTACACTCACTTAAAAAACTGAGGACCTGAGTCTTCGAAGGCCATTTAATGGAACGTCCCACAGGCTGAGCAAGAGGGCGCTGGGAAGGAGCTTTACTTCTCCGAGGTTTACCTGGGGTTGGAGGGCAGAGAATCTTCGCCTCCTTTGTCAGGCTTTGATCTCCCAGGTGATTTTAAATTCGGTGTGTTGCTTTCCACAAACTCCTGCGGTTCCCATTGTAATTGCTTTGAATCTATGGATCAATTTGAGAAAAAAACAAACCAAAACAGGTTTCTTTACAATATTGAATCTCCCTTCTAGAATAATGAGTCTCTATCTTCTTCTTTAGGTCTTAATTATAAACTAAAGATTTGGGGTAATTGCTTTTTAAATTAAAAAAAAAAAAAGATACCTTCCCTAGTTTATTATCATCATTACATTGGACTTTGTGTCTTACCCCAAATGCAGGTGGGGATGGTCTCTCCCATCTTACAGTATCGTACTGAATACCATGGTCGAAATGCTGTTAGAATGTTCCACAACCTTCCACCTGTGTTCAGGGCGCCTTTCTCACTATTATAGCAGATAGTACATAAACAAATGTGTTCACATGCCAGGTTTCACATGGTTTTTCTATGATTTATTTTTTTTACAGCAAATAACTGATTCATCCACAACATATTTCAGTTTAAGCCTTCATGTATTAAGTACTTGTGTTTTTTTCTACAAATATCTGGGCAGCTGTGCATCCACTCCTAAGATCCATATAACTCACCCATGAAACTTATCTAGACTAGGCTATTTTGGAATAGTTTTATTTATTTAAAGGACATTCCTGAATTTTTATTATTGGCCTATTTAGGTTTTATAGCTCTTGGAAAAATAGCTATAAAAAGTATCAGGTTCCACTGACCTCAGGGATTGGTTCGATCTGGGTACTAGTCTCAATTAGGAAACACAGTACTACGGCAATGTCCCTACAACCTATTGAAGTGAAACGTTTTTTTCTTCCGCACTTTTTTCCTGGGTTGCTCAAAATGTATTAATCTACATTTCTACAGCATGACAGCGCAGTTAATGAGGAAGAGAAGGCTCTTGCTAAGGTTTTGATAAAGGGAAGCACCGGGTGTTGCATTAACTCCTTATTTCTTGTCGTCCAAACACCTTGTCCCTGTGAAAACCATCAGTAAAAGCAATGACTACACTGAATTTCTCTATGCTTTTCTGATCACCTTAATGAGACGCAAAGCACTGTTCTCCTCACATATTTCCAGCACCTTTCTACTCTGATTGCACAACAGTCAACGCAAGATCCCCTATTACTTGTCTCCTCTTTTTCCCTCCTCATTCCAGTTTCCAGGGATCATTCCTTCGCTGTTTGATACCTACACTCCGGTAGCGTCCTGACACATGGTGTCAGGTGCATGCGCTTTTGGAGATCTTGCCAGTTATAGCAATGTCTCTATTTTGTCCACACCTGACTGATACTGTGCTTGGGTTTAGAATCCAGGGTAGGAAGTCAGCTGTCTTCAGAATTTCCAATGCTTCTCGCTCTCATATTGCAGTTGAGAAGTCTGGTCTTTCTCTCTCTGTAGAAACTTACAGGCTCTTCCCTTTGTACCAGGTGTTTTATAATTGCCTAAAGGTATGCCTTGACTTTGGTCTATTGAGCCATTTTAGACACCTTGTGGATACTTTTAATCTGACTGTCTGTGATCTTCAGTCCTGGGACATTGTTTTGAATTATTCAATGTAATTTATTTTTCTATTTTGTCTTTCTGGAACTCTTATTATTTGAATACTTACATTCATGTGTGAGGAAGTGAGTTTCTGTATTTCTGCTGTTTAGCCACTCCCTCTACAGTATTTTTTTTATGGTAGCACAAGCTGAGTAATACCGTGGTATTATATCATTTTATTTTTAAAAAATGAGGGATGGATGGATGGATGGATAGATAATATAGCCTTACCAGCTGTGGTGAGGCTTCAAGAGGGAACGAGACCAGGTGCATGCATTCAAGATAACCTCTTTATCTGGGCGCTGTAAATGAATTCTTTTATTGAGCCTGTGTACCTTGGTATATTGTTGGATTGTGTTTCCTATGTCATTTCTATACTCGACTACACTTTTTAAAATTAATGTTATGAGGACTCTAGATAGAAGTAATTGCATTGGGGCTTAAAAATACATATTAAGAAAATGAATTTGACTCCACTTAAGCAGAAGTTGAAAATGGGAACGAAATTTTAGTGACTACCTGATGTGACAGATGCTATAAAGATGCATTATATTGGCATCCTGATTACCTGAAATGCTACTTAGGACATAGTAGGTGCTCAAAAAAGGTTTTTATGAAAATTCGATTCATTCTAAAAGAATAATTGGATAGTTACTAGATCAAGAAACAGACAAAGGGAAAGTCCCATTAATTTTTTTTCTTGGAAGATTTTCTTTCTTTAGAAGAATTTTAGATTCACAGCAAAACTGAGGGGAAGGTATAAAGATCTCCCATATACCCGCTGCCCTCACACATGCTTAGCCTACCCCAAGATATAACACCTACCCCAAGAGTAGTGCATCTGTTACACTTGACAAACCTAGACTGATGTATTGCAATCACCCAGGTCCGTAGTCAACATGAGGGTTCACTCTTGATGTTGTACAGTCTATGGGTTTGGACAAATGTATAATGACAAGTATCCATCATTATCATATATAGAATACGTTCCCTTCCCTAAAAATCCTCTGTGCTCTGTTTGTTTGTCCCCTCCCCACAACCCCACCTCCATGCCCCCTCTACCATCCCCTGATTCTGGCAACCACTGATCATTTTTCTTTCTCTATATCATTGCCTTTCCCAGAAAGTCATAAGGCTGGAATTGTACAGGATGTAAGACTTGTCAGATCGGCTTCTTCCACTTAGTCATGTTCATTTAAGGTTCCTCCACGTTTTTTCAGGGACTGATAGTCCATTTCTTATTAGCACTGCATAATATCCATTGTCTGGATGGACTACAATGTCTTTCTTTCTTTTTTTTTTTTAAAGATTTATTTATTTATTTATTTGAGAGAGAGAGAGAGAGAATGAGAGAGCTAGAGAGCACGAGAGGGCAGAGGGTCAGAGGGAGAAGCAGACTCCCTGCCGAGCAGGGAGCCCGATGCGGGACTCGATCCCGAGACTCCAGGATCATGACCTGAGCCGAAGGCAGTCGCTTAACCAACTGAGCCACCCAGGCGCCTGGACTACAATTTCTTTATCAGAGCTCAATCACACGGCCCTGAGATCATGACCTGAGCTGAAATCAAGAGTCAGAAGCTTAACCAACTGAGCCACTCAGGTGCCCCAACTTTTGGCAATTCTGAATAAAGTTACTATACATATCTGTGTGAGGATTTTTGTGTGAATGTAAGTTTCCTTTGGGTAAATAATGGGAACATGATTGCTGGACCATAACATCAGAATATCTTTAGTTTTGTAGGAAACAAACAAACTGTCTCCCAAACTGGCTGTACTATTTTTTCATTTCCACCAGCAATGAAAGAGAGTTCCTATTGTTCCACATTTTTCTGCATTTGGTGTCAGTATTCTGGATTTGGGGCATTCTAATAGCTGTGTGGTAATGTCTCCTTGTTGTTTTAATTTGCGTTTCCCTGATGACATATGATATGGAGCATCTTTTCACAAGCGTATCTGACATTTGTGTATATTCTCTGGTGAGGTTTCTGCTAAAGTCTTTGACCCACTTTTTAAATTGGGTTTTTCTTTTTTTTATTGTTGAATTTTAAGAATTCCTTGTATATTTTGGTGAGTACTCCCTCATCAGATGTGTCCTTGGCACATATTTTCTCCCAGTTTATGGTTGTTTTGTCTTTCTCTTGACCTTATCTTTCTCAGAGCAGAAGACTGTAATTTTAATGAAGTCCAGCTCATCAATTATTTCTTATGTGGATCATGCCTTTCGTGTTGTATCTTAAAAGTCATTGCCATATCCAAGGTCATCAAAGTTTTCTCATTTGTTATCTTCTAAGAGTTTTATAGTATTGCATTGTTTATATAGGCCTATGATCCATCTGGAGTTAATTTTTGTGAAGGGTGTAAGTTGTGTGTCCACATTCTTTTCATTATTTATTTATTTATTTATTTTGCACGTGGTTGTCCAGTCATTCTAGAGCCATTTGTGGAAGAGATGATCTTTGCTTCATTGGGTTGCCTTTGCTCCTTTGTCAAAGATCAGTTGACTACAGTTATGGGGTCTATTTCTGGCTCCCTATTCTGTTCCTTTGATCTATTTGTCTATTCTTTCAGCACCACTACAGTCCTTGATTAGTGTAGCTTTATAGTAAATCTTGTGCCAGATAGTGTCAATCTTCCAAGTTTGTTCTTTTGCTCCAATATTGAATTAGCCTGAGTTTTTTGCCTCTCCATATAAGCTTCAGAGTCAGTGTGTTGATATACACAAAATAAGTTGCTGGATTTTGATTGGATTGCGCTGAATCTATAGATCAAGTAGGGAAGTAGTCACATCCTGATTATATTGAGTTTTCCTATCCATTAACATGTCTGTCCATTTATGTAGCTCCTTGATTTCATTCATGAGAATTTTGTAGTTTGCCCATATAAATCTTGTAAAAGTCTTTTAAAGATTTTATTTGTTTGTTTGTTTATTTATTTATTTGAGAGAGAAAGAGAGATCACGTGTGCGTGCATGAGTGGGGGGAGGGGCAGGAGAGGGAGAGGCAGAGAATCTCAAGCCTGATGCAGGGCTTGATCTCAATGACCCTGAGATCATGACCTGAGCTGAAACCAAGAGTCGGATGCTTAACAGACTGAGCCACACAGGTAGCCCCTAGATCTTGTATAATTTTAAAAATAGGGGCGCCTGGGTGGCTCAGTTGGTTAAGCGACTGCCTTCGGCTCAGGTCATGATCCTGGAGTCCCGGGATCGAGTCCCACATCAGGCTCCCTGCCAGCAGAGAGCCTGCTTCTCCCTCTGACCCTCTTCCCTCTCGTGCTCTCTATCTCTCATTCTCTCTCTCTCTCAAATAAATAAATAAAATCTTTAATTTTAAAAATATTATACCTAAGTATTTTATTTTTTGGGTGCTAGTATAAATGGTATTGTGTTCTTAGTTTCAAATTCCACCTGTTGCTGGGATATAGGAAAGCTATTGACTTTTGTGTATTAACCCTGTAAACTGCAACCTTGCTATAATTGTTTACTGGTTTTGGATTCTTTTGTTAATTCTTTTGCATTTTCTACATGTATGTCTTCTGTGAACAAAGATAGTTTAAAATTTATTCATTCTTTTTTTTAATTTTTTATTGTTATGTTAATCACCATACATTACATCATTAGTTTTTGATGTAGTGTTCCATGATTCATTGTTTGTGCATAACACCCAGTGCTCCACGCAGAACGTGCCCTCTTTAATACCCATCACCAGGCTAACCCATCCCCCCACCCCCCTCCCCTCTAGAACCCTCAGTTTGTTTTTCAGAGTCCATCGTCTCTCATGGTTCGTCTCCCCCTCTGACTTACTCCCCTTTATTCTTCCCCTCCTGCTATCTTCTTCTTTTTCGTTTTTCTTTTTTCTTTTTTTTTTAAAGATTTTATTTATTTATTTGAGAGAGAGAGAGAATGAGAGATAGAAAGCACGAGAGGGAAGAGGATCAGAGGGAGAAGCAGACTCCCTGCTGAGCAGGAAGCCCGATGTGGGACTCGATCCCAGGACTCCAGGATCATGACCTGAGCCGAAGGCAGTCGCTTAACCAACTGAGCCACCCAGGCGCCCCTTCTTTTTCTTTTTTCTTAACATATGTTGCATTATTTGTTTCAGAAGTACAGATCTGTGATTCAACAGTCTTGCACAATTCACAGCACTCACCGTAGCACATACCCTCCCCAATGTCTATCACCCAGCCACCCCATCCCTCCCACCCCCCACCACTCCAGCAACCCTCAGTTTGTTTCCTGAGATGAAGAATTCCTCATATCGGTGAGGTCCTATGATACATGTCTTTCTCTGATTGATTTTAAAATTTATTCATTCTTGATCTTTATCCCTTTGGCTTTTTGTCCCTTCTTTCTTCTGACCACACCACCCCCCATCACCTTCCGGCTCACAACATACAACAGTGGCCTTTTGATGAACTCTTTTGCATTGCTTCTAGATTTGCTCTGTTTTGGGGGGAGATATGATATAGTCAAGTCTGGACAATTTTTATATCCCTTAGTGAGCTATTGTTGCTAACTCATTAACAAAAGTCTAGTCAATATTGAAGAGCCAATATCTAGATACAGTTGGTCTTTCTTCTTGGTGCCTCCAATGTGTCTTTCTCCTGGCTACTAGATGGAAACAATTAGTTGAAGTTCTGAATATTTCATTTTCTGTGAAGAGCCAGATGGTCTCATTGTGTGAAATTGGGCAAGTTAGTCAACATGTCTGAAGTTTAAGTTCCTTCTCTGTAAATATAGATGATTACATATGTCTTATAGGATGTTTGGAAGATTAATAAAAATAACATCTGAGAATATATTTTAAGAGTCAGTCCCCCAGTAGGATTTTAATTAATTCTTCTGCAATTAATAATCTATGTTTCTTTTCTTCTTAAATGTTTGACAAAGATCATTATTCTGTGCCATAGCTCATGGATAACAAATGCTCTGTATTTATTCTAGCCATATTTGGGGAAAATTTCAAGGGAGGTCCTCTTGTTCACTGCCCTAGGCACACCCGGGCAGCAAGACCAAAAGAAATGCAGGAGTCCAGAAATGTAACCTGTTTTCTAAGGACAAGATCACCAGGAATGGATTAAGCCCATTGTACCTGGAAGCAATGGGAGGGATGGGTCTTTTGATTCCATGTGTGTGTGTGTTTCTTGGTGGTAGTGATATTTCCATATGCCTAAGGAGGGGCAGAGTTTCTTTGGTTTAGTGAATTTAGAGACTTGAAGCCTATCTCTTTGATTTACTTCCAGGGAAAAGGTAGGCTCTCAGGATGCTGGGTATTCCCTTCCCCTGATATTCTCTGAGTGCTCTCCTCTCTCATTTGCTCCCTTTGCCTGCCCATGCTTCTGTAATGACCATTTGCTTCATACTTCTTCAATATCTTGAGCACAATGAGGTGACTGCGGCATACTGATCATTATGTGTTTCTTTCTCCATTTTCCTAATACTACAAACCACAGTATCTGACACTGAATATGTTACTGAACTACCAAGATGAGAGTTTATAATTAGTTTTCAAATGAGTTGAAGGGAACACACTTTTGTTTTTATAAATAGGTTTGTGATTCTCAATCTACCTCCAATCCATATATAAAAGCATATGGGTAGCAGAGGATTATTGTGATTGTCAAACCCACAAAAAATACCTTCTCAGCACCTAATATAGAACCTGAGGGGCACTGTTTGCTAAGCAATGGTAGATTTTTTTTTTAGTTTTTATGTTGCATTGTCCCATATAATGATATACATAATTTATTGTCCATGTTAAGAAAAGGACAGTGAGTTACATATAACTTCGTAACTTAATAAAGTTATTTGGAAACCATTCCAAAAGCTTATATATAAGCTTAGCCCCCATGTGGCCTTGGAGTGTCCCTCACTGTGGATGCTGGGGTGACACAGAGCCAGAGAAGGATGCAGGTATTTGTATACCAGCCTTTACTTGGATGCTGATGGCTTTGGTCATTTTTAGTATATGTCTTTAGGATTAGATTGAGGTAATGAATTTCTGGTAGACCGGTTTAGAATAGTTTCTTTGACATTGCCTGGATATATCTGTGCATACTGATT
Organism: Zalophus californianus; assembly: GCF_009762305.2. Classification (NCBI taxonomy): domain Eukaryota; kingdom Metazoa; phylum Chordata; class Mammalia; order Carnivora; family Otariidae; genus Zalophus; species Zalophus californianus. The sequence goes on along the minus strand of NC_045606.1, from coordinate 3,450,235 downwards.
CAAGTGTAATGGATGATGTCATATCCACCAATAACAATACCATTCATGCTATGAAGCTGCAAGTAACAATAGAATGAGTGACTTTTCCTAGAGAAGAGGAGGAAGGCCACATATGGTATACTGTAGATTGTAGAACCTTGATTTCAGCTCTGCATGACCATGACCGTGGGAGAGCTGATTCATCTCTCCAGGTCATGGCATCTGCAGCAGTGTGAGAAGAATACCTTTCACAGAGGCTAACTTCCTGACAAGCTCAGTGCTTCTTTTTGATAAGGGTTTGGGAATCCTACATGATTTTCAAAATGAAAACTGTGGGTGGGAAATCCATCTAAGATGCCCTGGTCTCCCTCATCAATGCAGTTCTCCAAAAGCAAGTTATTGAGAATCCATACAATATTGTAATAATCATCTTAATTCAGTACATGTGAAAGTCCTTCAGCCATGGAGTAATTGTTCCCTTTTGAAAAGCCTTTGCATGGTGTTACCCGATGAGAAACTCAAGAGCTTACCTGGAAATCACAGCTCCGCTCAACCTCAGGATATCCAGACTCTGTTCTGTTAGAATGCTGAGCTTGTCAACTGATTACAGTAAAGTCATGTAACCAATAAATATTGGTTAGGAAATCACTTTTCCATTAAAGACAGTGATGACTTCAAAACACTGAAAGCCTGTCATGTAAGATAAAAAGTACATGTGTTCTTTGTGACATCTAAGAGAAGAAGCACAAAGAAACAGAGCAGCTCAGTAGCGGGTAAGTCACATGGTAGAGGGATAACGGGTGATCCCAGACTAGGGATGCCCAAATAGAAGCAGATGGAATAGACTCTACTTTTTTTTTTTTTTTTTTTGTAGACAGCAGTCCTCCAGTGGTCAGAAGGCTAAGCTAGGTGATGTCTGCAGTCTCCAACACTGCCAAGTCTGAGGGATTCTTAAGCAAGAGGTCTACCTGGATGTAATGTGACATTGACTCTAATCCTTGTATTCTCTAATTAAAATTTAAATTAAACTCAACATATTAAGATAAAATTTGAGTTGAAAAGTAAAACAAAGAAGAGTATATAAATTCATTTTCTCCACTGCTTTATGGAAAGATACCTCTTCTGAGGTCAGAATTTCTAAACTACCAGCAAGTTTCCAAATTATCTGACTCTGGATTTCATTATCCCTTTTCTGTGAAATAGGCATGACTATAATATATTCTCCTTAGGGTTGTTGTGAAGATCAAATGTCAAAGTCTTTGTCAGCTCCTGAAGGCAGTGATGATATACACTAAGGTGAGTCATTATCCTTTTCATTAAATTATAAATGTCTGCAAAACTCAGTGATATGAATGAAAAAGGAAGTTTTGGGGTGATTTTGAAGAAAGAAATAACATCCTGTTGGTGAGTTATTGGATGGGAGAGTGTCAACAGACCTGAAACAGCTAAAGTTGATTTACATTCATGCTCCAAAGTCAAGAGTTTAAACGGCTATCAGCTCACATGGAGTCTGGAATCTGATCATGAAGGAAGAGGAAGTAAGACCATGGAGAAGGGAGGGCTGATGGAGAGGCCCTTAGTTAATGTAATGAATAAATTAACTACAGGCAATAATGTAGAAGCACCTCCCTGCAGTCTCAAGGAGTTCAAGGTCAGAACCAAATGAAGTCTGTAAGGGAATTGCTTTACAAGAACAGATAACCCTAGGAAGTGCGCTATAAAAGAGTGCACTGGATTAATTGTAGTAAGCCAAAAAAAGGTATTTGTTTTATACTGCAAATTTGCAGACACTTGGGATTTCTTAATAATCACTCTGTGTACAAGCAATCATCTTAACTCAGTATCACAATAATTGGGTGTTCAAATGGTGAAAACCAGGCTTGTCATCCAGGGAGTAAGGATATTTTCTCTGAGCATGAGCAGAGACAACTAAGAAATACAGATTATGAGGACACGCAAAAGCAGTCTTTGCTTATGGAACATGTTGGAAAGTAACTGACAGGCCTTAATCCTTGAAAGAAATATTGGAAAATCTAGAAAAAAAAGTGTAAGAGCCTACTGGTTTTTGGTGCATTGAATGAAAGAATATCACAACTTTCTTATTAATAATTCTTGAGAGTTTATAAAACATGTTCACACTCATTGGTTTCCAAAGTACTTCCACAAAGTAAGAGGAAAATGTTTCCATTTTATAGTTAATTATTTGCCGAGTTACATGGTCTGGACTCAAACCAAGCAAGGTCTTGAGGATGCAGATGATTTATCTCCATTACTCTACAATTCCTGGACATTTTCAATAAACTCCCCAAATATCTCTGCTTCCGTAACTTGTATGTGTAGTATGTCCTTTCTACTGCTCTCTGATTAATCTTCACCATTGTACAAACCACTCTGTCCACTCAAACACATTTATCTCATATAGAAAAGCCCAAACTCTGTAGCCAGGATCAACTTTTTCAAAGCATCTAGAAGTATTCTCTAGAATTAATTCTAACTTACCTCTCCTGACCATCTACTGAACAAGGCCACACTTCTCGGGTGTTGAATCTTTGTGACTATCATTATTCACTGATCCCTCTTGTCCAGATCCACATCAACCAGCCAGACTAGCCACAGTCTCACCTCCTCTCTGGAGAAGTACTGACTGACCTGATAACAGTTCACTCTCAAGAGGTTATCACTATGGTATTTTTCGGCAAGGGCCAGGCATGGAGGACTTTGAGGATGATGAATAGAAATTTTCATTTTTGTGAAGATTGATGAAAAGTCACTGAAACATTTTAAACAGAGTAGTACATGTTGGTTTGTGCTGAGTCACAAAGAATCAAACTGAATAAAAGGAAGCAATTTTGTTCACACAAGAAATGCAGGCTTGTGAGAGAGAATGCATTTACTTGTACTTTGACTGAGGGTATACCTGCCTTTACATTCTGTGCGAGAAACCACTAACAAACCCAACCTGAGCATTTGGAGTGTTGATGCCCCTTGTGTATAGTTGTCTTCGGTTAAATCTGTCTCATGCCCCTCTCTGTCTGTCTCCATCTCTCTCTCTCTCTTTTACACACACACACACACACACACACACACACACACACACACACACACAGTTTCCCTGGAAGCTCAGTGCCTTCCCCGAAATACCTTGTCTATGCCCTTCCACACCCTCTTGAGACTCTCCCTCAGGTCTGCAGAATAAACAGAGCCCCCAGTATGCTTTGGGTGGTATTTTCCCCCAGATCCTGGCCAAGTCCACACAGATGAATTCATGCACAGCCCAGTGCCTTTCAATGACAGTAAGGTCTATCATATCTTTGCAGGGATGGTTCATTTCCTACTTAAAAATAAGTCTCTGCCATTTCTTCAAATAAATTTCAGGAATTGAAAGAGAAATTTCTATTTACTTGTGAGCTGGACTCTTCTGCAAAGGGAAAAATGCCATCAGCTTGTTTTTCACATGCATTGCTCTCTGAGAACAAAACCAAAAGGTGAAAACAAGAGAGAACTGGTGAACAGCATGAATCTTGAAGGTCGTGCAGAGAGGAATCCAGTCAGGACACCTGGGAACTAACAGGTGTCTTTCTTCCAGAAGGTAGCCATCAGACCGACTATCAATAGCACCCACTTTTAGAGATTTCTGTAGTTTTTATTGTGTGTTTATTGTATCTACTATTTGCAAGCTTATGCAATCTCTATGACTTCTTGTTAGAAACCTCAAAACTAGAGGGGTGCCTGTGTGGCTCCATCAGTTAAGCGTCTGACTCCTGATTCCAGCTCAGGTCATGATCTCAGGGTCCTGGGATCAAGCCCCACAATGGGCTCCCAGCTCAGTCCCTCTACCTCTGCTCCTTCTCCACCCCTCTCAAAATAAATAAATAAATAAATAAATAAAATCTTAAAAAAGAAAGAAAGAAACCTCAAAACTAGAGAGATCCTCTGGCCCTAGCCCTAATTTGAAAATGATATAACAGGGGTTTAGGAAGGCTGAAATGCATGTCCGTCACAGACTTGTATCTTTTGAATGTGAAATCTGAGGCAAAGAGACCTATTTTGGTAAATTCTGTCCCTCTAACCTCTCGGAAGAATACATCGGAGATTGATGATCTTGTGGTTGGCTGGCAATGTAACACCACACATCAGAATTCTGTCCCTGGAGAAGCTGTGTGCCTGGGAACGGGACGTTCAAGGAGGCTCCAAAAGTGGGAAGAGAGATACTAGAAATTGTAAGGATTATAGTATTTCTAACCCCTTGATAAATGAGGATTTTGTGAAAACAAGTACATGGATTATTACCTTTTCATTCAGAACTAAACAGTGTTATGTATTGGCTGACACTTTATGGCTCCTCATGGGATAGGCCTTTGTCATTTGCCCTTGGTCTGTCATGGTCGACCCACGATGGGTCCTCCAGTTTCCAGATTCTCCCCTCAGACCTGAAGTCCATAATGCTCTCTATAACAATTGAATCCTGTCACTTTCCTGGTTCAAAATGTTAGACGGCTTCCTCTTGCTTTTAGATCAACCAAATTTAGCGAAGCATGAGCTCAAGAAGACTAAACAAGAAAGATGTGCATGATGCAAGGTTTTTGCTTCCTTGGGCTTACTCTCCCTTAAGAAAACATGGTCTGTGCTTCCACATGTGTGTCCATACGATTGCCTTGTCCCCTTTCTCCTCCCCTGGCTCAGCTCAGTCCTGCCGGCCCTTGGGGATTTATTTCTGATCTCATCTACTCCAAGCAGCCCCCAGGCTGTGTAGATGTTGTGTTTTCTATGTATTTTGTGTGCCTTCCTGGAAATGATTAAACTGGCATGGCTTGTCTGCTTTCTATTTCTCCCACTTTGGAGGGAGATGCTGTTCTCGATGAAAAGAACACGTCTTACTTATCAAAGTGTTTCTAGCATCAGGCCTAGAGCCTGGTATTTGCAGATGCTCAAGGAGGTTTATACAATTTAATTAAATCTAAATATGTAATATTTCTCTTATTTGGCTTAAAGCATGAAGATATAATTGAATCTGTTCTCCAACAGTTAAAAAAAATCACCAGTTATCAGGCTGACTTAAGCACACTGTAAATTACTAGAGACTGGGGTGAACAAGGTGTGGTGGCCCAGGCTTGAGTCTGTGGAGTAAAAGAGGGGAAAAAACTAAGAGAGATTGTCAGACTTGGACAGTGAGTCATGGCCAAGTGAGCATGAGTGCTCTTGTACAAGAATCAGTCAGTAATTCGAGAAGTTTCTCAGTTCTCAGTCCGATTATTAAAGTAAGTCTGTGTTAAAGAGAGGTTAAGTGCAGAATACCCCTCAATAATCTGATGGAAGGATCAACTTCTGCCCAGGAAACCAAGGGTGACTGACGAGGAATTCTTTCTGGGTTGTGTTGAGTGGTCATGAGGGTGACGGTCCCTACTGAGGGCAAGTCACCTAATCACTCTTAGAAAAAAATCATTTTCATTTATAAAATTGGGGGATTTGGATTTGGTGATTCTTAAGTTCTCAAAGGACCCTGAGCTGTTCTGAGTCTGCATTCTAATTATGGATAAGTGCCATCAACCCTCGGCCATTATCACAAAGCGATATAATTCAACCTCCTCTTTGCTTGATTACAAAGTACCATGGTGCAGTAGGAAGCTGTGTCAGGCACAGTGCCCTCCAATTTATGCACATGGCCCAGTATAATCATCAGATTAACCGCACAAAAAGGCTACTATTTTCCTCATTGTACAGGTAACTGGGATCTAGAATGTAGAAATGAAGTATAAAGTTTTTCTAGCCATGTATCCTATAAAACTATCGGAGGTGCTCGCTGGATAAAATTTATATGCAGTTCAAAAATATACCCAGCTCATGTTTTCAGAGACATTTACTTTCAAACAACCATGTTAAGAGCAACAACGCTGGTGTTACCTGAGCCCGTGGTCAGGGCTCAGTTGGAAACTTGATGCTGGCGGTCCCCCGACCCCGCCTTGGATGAAGATCGATGGAGCGAGTCCTGCCCGGCCTGTCCCGTGCTAGCCATGAACGTGACCTCTCTGGTCTCCCATTCACCGCCCATTTGTCTGTGATGCGTCTCAGTCTCAGATTTCCCATCTAGGAAATAAAATGGTTCAATGAGATTGATCTTTAAGATTTCTTCCAGCTATTATATTAAGCTAACACATTTGCATTTTAATTATGGTTCAAACCCCCCGGCTGAACGTTCATAAATCTATTCTGACTTGTGGATAGAGAACGTTCACTCATCTGCAATACCACATAGAAAAACCACATAGGGTCTGGTACTTCCTTTTCTAAAGTTGTAACACAGACTTTTAGTAAAGTCACACAGTTATACTCTTGTTCTGTGACTCCGAGAGTTAGAAACCATATTAAAAATCACCCCACTGAGTTGTTAGACATAATGAAGGTTAAATAATCCCCCTTTTAAAAATACTAGCTAGCTGACAGCATCAAGATAAGAAGATTAGGCAGGTCATAAAAGAATTCCAAAGTCAAAGGAACAGCAAACTAATGCATGAATGTTTTATTTTACTAAGTGTAGATTCCCTTCAGCCTCATGTTAGCTTTTCTTCTTCGTAACTGCCAGCTTTTATGCTTGGGGAAGCGTTTCTTACTCGAAGTGTTTTGCTTTCCGGATGATTCTCAGCGCCAAAGGCGGATGGCAGAGCACTTTGCAGGGATCCTCACCGACTGCTTCTTCACGCTCTGTTTACCTTCGTCCCCAAAGAGAGATGACGCTTCCTGATTCCCCTTTCTCCAACGTTGACCTATTTGAGTCCACCATGAGTAATGACCCATAGTTTTAGCATCTATGTCATGATGGTGATCAAAGTGTGCGTAAGCGTGCGCACAGCTACTGTGTCTCCCCATTAACCACAGACTCGGTCTACCTTCCCGAGACTGGCATTCCTGCTCTGCGACTTGACCCGAGTCAAGTGTCTTATTCTATCTCCAGACCCATCTTGCTTTTCTTCCCTTTTTAAAGAATACAGGCAACTCCAGTCATCCCGAAGTACACACTGCTGTAGACACACAGCAATCGTGTCTCAGTGTTATGTTGGGGCTGGTGGGCTCCGGCTCATGAGAGCTGATTACCGAGTTTTTCAGTTTTGTCATTCAGCTGTTAACACAGCCATCATAGAAAATTAAATTACATAAACTTACAATTAAATCAACTAAGAGCAATAGTAAGTACTTATTCGTCACTTACTGCCTTCAAAGTATTTTGTCCACTTTACTATTCTCTATGCTCGCAGGGTATCCGCCCGGTAGTGAAATCACATCACCAGTTTTCAACCGGCCAACACACAGAAATTGACAAATGCTCTAAGTCAGAGTTTCCCCCCGCCCAGAGAGACACTAACCATTTTTATTACTTTCTCTTTCATTTTCAGATCTTTCCTCTTCTCTACCCCTTCACTTCCACTGGAATTTTTACTTACTACCACTTTTTCCAACTTATTCCATCAAAACACTTTTCTATCTATTTATCAGCATACTTTTGGGGGGGGCTGTTACCTCATATACTTGAGTTCAGGTTCAATGAGGGCAGGTGCACCTGTCTGACTTGTTTGTTTATAACTCCCAGTGCCCAGCAGAAAGTCTTGCATGCAGTATGCTATAAATATTTTTTTTTTTAATAAATGAATACCCTGGGGACTCCTGGGTGGCTCAGTCTATTAAGCGTCTGACTTCAGCTCAGGTCATGATCCCAGGGTGCTGGGATGGAGCCCCAAGTAGGGCTCCTTGCTCAGCAGGGAGTCTGCGTCTCCCTCTCCCTCTGCCCCTCCCCCACCCCCGCTTGTGCTCTCGTTCTCTTGCTCTCTCTCAAATGAATAAATAAAAAATCTGTAAAAAAAATGAGTAAATGAATACCCAAGACTTGAGTATCCTAAAACGTAGAAGAAACGCATCCTTCATACTCACTTTCCATCAAACTACCCAAATGTATTTTCCCTTGAAAGCCCAGGTCATAGCTCAACATCCTTTTTAATCTTTGGAGCCTTTTCTAATTTCATGGTTTCATCAGTATGGTTTTTAAGCTTATTTTTTTTTAATTATTTTTCAGTCTTCTCTGAGATGCATGGTTGATTCTAGAGTTTGTGGGATTGAGAATGAAGCTATGTGGGCTGTTGGAACAGGAAAACTATGGCTGAAAAAAATAATGTGTTAATTATGGGAAGAGTGGGGTGATGCCAAGAGAAATCCTTATTTAACTTCAGGGCTCTGGTTCCGTTGACCCTGTGTGGGGTGTTACAATTTGCAACCGGTTCTGTATTCTGGCAGGATATCTGATCTTTCAGGAGAAAAATTAATCATCTTAAGATAAAGGTTCTGCTGAAAATTTTATCGACAAAATCTATTATTAACTAAGGATAGCCTATGGCTGTATTTCAGCTTAGTAAGAGCAGAATATTTATTTTCCTTTCATTTTCTCCCATTACAAATTCGTACATGAAAATTGGTGGCAAATCAAGAAATTATAAATAAGAAAACAATCATTATTTGCAATCCAAACATCCCAAGGGAACCCATGCTAAAATCTAAATATTTGATTTTTTTACATATTTAGGATTATTTAGTATTTACAGCTCTGATCATAACCAGTTTGGATCATAAGCATTTTTCTTTATCATAAAGAAATATTTTAAGGCTACCTAAGAGAAATGGTAACCTACCATATAGATTTAGTAGAATTTCCTAAAAAATTTCTGATTTTTAGATGGCCCCCTAAGACTTCATCACTATAAATAACACTTCAGTGAATATCTTTCAACATGAATCAAGCACTGCATGTCAAATTTTTTATCAGACATTTCAAAGCAGAATTGCTCAGGTAAATGGACAAATATGATTACAACTTTTCATTTATATTTTCACGTTTATTTTCAGACACTTTGTCCCACTTCACATAGATATCTCCATGATCTCATAATAATTTTAAAACAAGTTGGATAATTTAAGACAAAATTACACCATATTATGCCAGTGTAGTTTTTCCTCAGTTACACATATTTCAATTCTACTTAGGAGTTCTATTACACCATGCTTCCAATATTATTTGGTCAGATGTGTCAACACTTTCTTTTGCAATTTTCTTTACCGATTTTGTGATTATTATCTCTTTTAAAGAATGGTTTCAGGTTTATAGAAAAGTGGAGAAGATCGCAAATAGTTCACATATAACCCACACCTAGTACCCATCATTATTAGTATCTTACATCGTTGTGGCCCACTTCTCAGAATCAATGAACCAATATCAATATGAGGAGCTAACGCCAGTACTTTATTCAGGTCGCTTTAGTTTTTAATCTAAGATCCTTTTTCTGTTTTGAGATCTCATCCAGGACACAATTTACATTTATTTCTCTGGTCTCCTCAGGCTCCTCTTGACTGTGACCATTTCTAAGACTTAAAACAAAATTATTATTTTTGATAAATATAACACTTTTGAGAAATACTGCTCAGGTATGTTGTAGAGTCTGCCAAATGGATTTGTCTGATATGTTTCTCCTGATTACACTGGGGTTACTGCTTTTATGGGGAAGATAATAGAGGTCAAGTGCAATTCTCGTCACATCATGTCAAGGGGACATGCTATCAGCATGACCTATCAAAGTTGATGAGATGGTGTTGGCCAGCTTATTCCGTTGTAAAGTTACTGTTTCCCCTTTCTCATATTATAACCTTGGGAGGAAGTCACTCTGCGTGACACACTTAGAGAGTCAGAGTTCAACTCCACTTCTTGAAGGTTGGAGTCGTTTACATGGGAGGTTTGTCTGTTGCCCCCCATTATTCATGCATTCAATTACTGATTTATAGTAATATGGGCCTGAGATATTTATTTTATACTTTGTGTTATAATCCAGTGCTGCTTTATTTTGTGGCTCAAATTGTCCCAGCTTTGGCTTTTGGGAGCTCTCTTTCAATTGTCTCCTGGGCCACTGTAAACATATCCCCTCCAGCACTCATTTTTTCTTTTTTAGCACTTTCTTATCCCCTGGCATTTCGGATGCTCCAGGCTCATCTTCTCTATTTTCTGCCCCTGTTCTAGAATCCACAGTTCTGCAAGGAATTTTTATTGGACAATGGCATTAGAATCCAAGATGTGGGTGCCCTGTGTGGTCCTCACTACTAGAGCAGAGTCCTTCCCAAGCTCTCAGCTGACAGCAACCAACACAGAACTATCAATTTTTCTGTGTGTAATCAGCTGTGTTCCTACAGATGTCTACAACTCCTATCCATTGCCACGTGGATCATTCTGACCCTCCTGCCCTTGCTTACCTGTAACACCTGGCTCCACTCATTTGCCATCCTTTACTTAACTGTTCAGCTCCATGATGCATTGCTAACAGCATTGGGATTGTTAACCTATACTCCGTGGGGAATAATTTTATCAACTTGTTAACAGCGCTTTGTGCAGTTCCTTTTCACAGTCTTACAGATTCCAGTCATTTTCAGAGTTTCCTAGCTCAGCACCATCTCCCCTCCATCAATGAGGTTATTTAATACATCTGTAATATGGTTCTATTATTTTGTCAAACTCTACATTACCTCCTGGGCCACCCTAAATGTTTTTTTAGAGGTTTGTTTATTCACTTTAGAAAGAAAGAAGAAAGAAAGAAAGAAAGAAAGAAAGAAAGAAAGAAAGAAAGAAAGAAAGAAAGAAAGAAAGAAAGAAAGAAAGAAAGAAAGAAAGAAAGAAAGAAAGAAAGAAAAGAAAGAGTAAGCAAGCAGGGGGAGTGGCAGAGGGAGAGAGAATCCAAACAGACTCCCTGCTGAGTGCAGAGCCTGAGGCAGGATTCAATCCCAGGACCCTGAGATCTTGACCTGAGCCAAAATCTAGAGTCAGACCTTAACCGACTGAGCCACCCAGGGGCCCACCTCCTAAATGCTTTTAAAAATATATATACACATATCATGTTTTACTCTTCATTTTCTCAGGTTCTAAGCGTTTTGATAAACACACAGTGGCTTGTGTCCAGCATTACAATATAATGCAGAATCACTTCCCGGAATCACACATCCCCTGTGCTTCCCTATTATCCATGACCTGAGTCGAAGTCAGATGCTGAACTGACTGAGCCACCCAGATGCCCCTCTAAATTTTTTTTTAAATATTTTAAAAGTTTGGTGTTATCTACCAAATAGCTTGCTGTGATTTGATTGGGGTTCCATAGCAGACTTATATCACATTGGGAAGAGCTGACTTCTTGGCAATATTTAGTCTTCTGATCCATGCACATGAAATCTCTCCATTTACTTAGCTTTTCCTTAATTCTTTTCTAATTTTACACAAAAAGATCCTACATATATTTGAGGTTTATGCCTAAGATTTTCTTTTTTGCATACGATTGTAAATTATGTTGTGTTTTGTTTAATTTTAAATTCTAATTATCCACATCTGGGTATCTAAGAAAACAATTGACTTTTGTATATTGACCTTCTAGACTATGCCCTGCACTTGCTTATTAGTTCCATTAATTTCTACTGTAATTTTTATTTCATTTCTTGTGCTTGCTTCACACTTAATTTGCTCTTTTTTAAAAATCTATTTCCCTAACATGGAAAGGGAGGCTATAATTTTAGCTGTTTCTTCTTGTCTAATACACGCGTTTAATGTTATAAATCTTCCTTTATGCACAGCTTTTGTTGTATCCCACAAATCTTGATAAATTGTATTTTCACTTGGCTGAAAATATGTTTTAATTTCTCCTGTGACTTCTTCTTTGACCCATTACTTATTTAGAAGTGAGCTGTTTCATCTCCAACTGCTAGGGGATTTTGCAGGTCTTTTCTGTTACAGATTTCAGGTTTAATTCCATCGTGGTCTGAGGACATGCTTTGTAAATTTCCCATATTTTCAGACATATGAAGATGTGTTTTTATGGCCAAGAATGTGGTCTGTCTTAGTGCATGGTTTGCATGAGACTGAAAGGAATGTGTACAGTTTTCCTGAAGTATTCCATATATGTCAATATGATCAGGTTGTGGCATAATGCTGTTCAGGTCATCCATTCACCCACTGATTTTCTGCCTGCTTGATGCATCAATTACTGAAATGGGCAGTTAAGTCTCCAGATATAACAGTGAGTTTGTCTATTTCTCCTCTGAGTTCCATCAGTTTTGCCTTGTGCCTTCTTACGTTCTTTTTGTCAGGATTGTTAGGTCTTCTCAGAGGAGTGATTCCATTGTCATTACGCAACATATTTTTAAATCAGTGATTACCCTTCTTGTGCTGAAGTTTGCTTTGTCTGACATTGCTACAGCTCCTCCCCTTTCTCTTGATTCTTATTAGCAGGGTACATCATTCTCCATGATGTTACTTTTACCTTATTTGCATATTTATATTTAAAGTGGGCTTCTTGTAGACAACATAGTTTTTCTTATTTATCCACTTTGATGATCTCTGTCTTTCAACTGGTCTATTCAGACCATTCACATTTAAATGATTATTGATGCAGGTCAATTAATATCTGTGGTGTTTGTGACTGTTTTCTATCCATAGCAATGATTCTTTTTTCTTCATTTTCCCCTCTTTTCCTGTCTTTTTTGGTATCATTTGAACATTTTCTAATTCCCCTTTATATTTTTTCTTCAGGTATCACTTATACTTTTTTTTAAGAATGTGTTTAGTGCTTGTTCTGGAGTTTTCAATATCCACTTTTAACTAATCTATGACCACCTTCAAATAACTGAATAATGGATTCAGACCAGTGCAGGCACCTGTGATAAAATATTCCCCATTCCTGTCTCTCATCCTGACACTGCTGTTGTTCATTTTGCTTATTTATATGCTATAATCAGACAATACAGTGCGCTTTTATTGTTACTGTTTTTTAGTTATAATAGAGGACACACTCTAACCATAAAAGATAAATTTGTCCTGCTTCAGGCACATTTTTCAACTTAACCAGAAATTTTCTCTTTTTTTTTTTAAAGCTTTTTTTTTTTTTTAAAGATTTTATTTATTTATTTGAGAGAGAGAATGAGAGGGAAGAGGGTCAGAGGGAGAAGCAGACTCCCTGCTGAGCAGGGAGCCCGACGTGGGACTCGATCCCGGGACTCCAGGATCATGACCTGAGCCGAAGGCAGTCGCTTAACCAACTGAGCCACCCAGGCGCCCTTAACCAGAAATTTTCAATCATATGAAAGTGTAGAGAGAATTATAATATCTTTTAGATGAGTGAAGAGTAAGAGAAACAGAAGATTTTATTTTACCTTCATTTATCTCATCTTCATGTGTCTGAATTTCTGACCAGTATCATTTTCCTTATACCTGGAGAAATTCCCTTAACATTCCTTGAAGAGCAAGTCTGTCGTTAATGAATTACTTCAGTGTTTGTTTGTCTAAGAACGTGTTTATTTCTCCTTTAGTTTTGTGGCTGATACAGAATTTCAGATTGGTGGTTTTTGTCTTTCAACACATTACAGTTTCAGAACATTCTTTTTCTTGCGTGGATTCTGAGAAGTGCACTGTTGCTCTTATTCTTGTTTCCTTATAGGAGCCCTCCCTCTGCCCCACCCTGGATTCTTTCAAGATTTTCACATTGTCTTTAGTTTTCTTTTTTTTAAAGATATTTATTTATTTATTTATTTATTTATTTATTTATTTATTTGAGAGAGCAGAACAAGCAAGAGAAGACAAGTTGGGGAGGAGGGACAGAGGGAGAAGCAGACTCCCCACTGAGCAGGGAGCCTGACAAAGGGCTGGATCCCAAGACCCTGAGATCATGACCTGAGCCGAAGGCAGATGCCCAACCAACTGAGCCACCCAGGAGTCCCATTGTCTTTAGTCTTCTGCATTTTGAATATAATATGCCTACTTGGTTTTTTGTTTGTTTGTTTTTGGTTCTCTTTGTCTTTTTATGTCTTTATGTTCTCTTAGACATTTCTTGTGCTCTGTTCTTTGTCTAGTAGCCCAGTTCTGCATCTGCTGCAACTTTTGATATTGTCCCACAGTTCTCAAATGTTTTATTCTTTTTTTTAATTTTTTCTTCTTTCTGTATTCAGTTTGGCAAGTTTTTATCTTCAAGCACACTTGGCCACGTTGAGTCTACTGATGAGTTCATTGAATCCAACATTCCTTTCTGTTATTGTGTTTGACTTCTAGCATCCTCTTGTGATTCTGTCTTGGATTTTTCATCTCTGTGCTTACATTGCCAATCTATTCTTGCATATTATCTACTTTTTTCTTTTTCATTAGAGCTCTTAATATTTTAAGATATTAATCACAAGCTCAATAATATTTTTAAAGATTTATTTATTTATTTGAGAGAGCGAGAAAGATCATGATCTGGGCCGAAATCAAGAGTCAGACACTTAACAGACTGAGTCACCCAGGCACCCCATAAGTTCAATAATATTAAACACAGTTAATCTAAATTTCCTTCTCAACATCTATAATATATCTTAGTCTGGTTGTCATGATTGCTTTGACTCCAAAGACTGTGATTATTCTTGCCTATTTTCATGCTTCATAATGGGTTACTGAAAGCCAGATGTGTTGTATCTGGGTAAAGCAGCCCCGTAAGACTTCAGGGTGAGGATATATGGTAGTCTGGGGAGGATCTGGCTGTACTTATGTTTGCTGAAGCTCTAGGTACCAGAGCTTTCTCGCTGCCTAGAGTCCTCACAGGCTCCCCTCTTCTCCTTGGGCTCACCTGGGTGATGCTCAGGGAGTCTGTGTCCTCTGCTCTTTCAGAGGTAGTGTACTCCTACTGTGCTGGATCCTGCAGGTAGAGTAAAGAAGTGTGGTTGGGGTAACCGGTACAGGGGAGGAGTGTCCCATAATCCTTGGTTAAGACTCCGTCTTACGATGGACTCTGAAAAACAAACAGAGGGTTCTAGAGGGGAGGGGGTGGGGGGATGGGTGAGCCCGGTGATGGGTATTAAAGAGGGCACATTCTGCGTGGAGCACTGGGTGTTATGCACAAACAATGAATCATGGAACACTGCATCAAGAACTAATGATGTAATGTATGGTGATTAACAGAACAATAAAAAAATCTGCTCGGAAAAAAAAAAAGACTCCGTCTTATAGGAGACTCTTGCTTTGGAGTGTGACCTCCACAAGTGTTTGCCCAGGCCCCATCTTCTGCTCCTCCTCTCATCCTTGCTGCTCATTCCAAAGTTCCCTTGAATCCCCCAATCCCTGGTGGGAAGGAATGTCCTTCCCTAGCAGAGAAAAAGCTCCTGCAAAACCCTTTCCCCTGGAGAATCAGCCTTTGTTATGGAGAAGAGTCTGGTATATTTCACAAGCTACTCTTCCTTTTCCCCTGCCCAAACTGGAAGGAACTTCCTAGAAAATGTGCACATACCCCCTTCAATTCAGTGGGACACAGAGTCTCCGGCTCTTACAACAGTCCACACTCAGCCTCCAGTAATTGGTCACAATTATTATTTAAATGTCTCTTCCAGTTCATGCCTCCTTTTCTCTCTAATTCAGGTAGCAGATCGGTTTAACTTCGCTGGGTGTGTCTGACTCTCCAGATTTGGGGATGAAATTGTCCCCACAAACTCACCTCCGTTTGTCCAAGAAAGGTCATAGATTTCAGTTTGTCCAGCTTATGGTTGTTGTAGGGATGAGAATGATGACTGCCAAGTTCTTCATATGACAGAGCTGAAACATGAACAGTTTTATTAAATGTCTTTTGAATGTAAACAGCTTTATTGAGATACAGTTACCTACCACAAATGCACCTATTTTGAATGTAGAATTTAATGACTTCAGGAAATTTGCAGAGTTCTGCAATCAATACCACAATGCAGTTTTAGAATATTTTCACCCCCCCACCACCACCCAAAGATACTCTTGCATTTGTCTGCAGTGAATTCCCATCCTATATCCAGTCCAAGGAATCACCGTTCTGCTTTCTCTCTCCATTGGTTTGTCTTTCCTCTTCACTGATTTTTGCATATTCAGAATACTTCCTGATCTAAAAATTAGAGTCTTGCAGTCTTCCAAGATTTTAAAATATAATTTAATTTTTTCTTCAAAGTCCCTAATTTACTCTTTTTTTCTTGTTATAGAGGTTAAGTGAAGTTGCAAAACAATTTCAAACCAGACTTAATAAATACTAATTTTTAAATTAAAGATGTGCTTCTCCTTAAGCCCGAGAAATTCTCCTGTTACAAATTATTTCTTCTGTCAGTCTTACAACACAATGAACAGGCTAAGGTGATGTGGATGCAATTTTTTTTTCTTAAATAGTTAAAACAGTTCCTCAACATCATTGATTAAATAACCCAGAAAGACTTAATGTTATACCCAGGTGCAGTATAATGAAATCACCAAAAAAAAAAAGTGAGTGAACTCTCTTCTCTAAAGCATTATAGCAGCAATGCAGTTGTCAACTATCTGTTTTCCCTAGAGAGACCTTCACCATCTCTTTCTTCAATGTTTCCATAGTTTGTGTTTACTTATTCATTTCTTATCCATGTATTCATCACTGTTTTACTGTTGACTAAGGGGTATGAATGAGGCAAGCAACAAAACCTGCCTGACCTCTATTTTCCTTTTTTTTTTAAAGATTTTATTTATTTATTTATTCATGAGAGACAGAGAGAGAGAGAGAGAGAGAGATGCAGAGGCAGAGGGAGAAGTAGGCTCCCCGAGGAGCAGGGAGCCCGATGAGGGACTCGATCCCAAGACTCTGGAATCATGACCTGAGCTGAAGGCAGACGCTTAACTGACTGAGCCGCCCAGGAGCCCTATTTCCCTTTTTTTCTATATATTCCCCAGCCTCCCTATTCTAGGGGGACCTTGGTAGCTGAATATTGAGCCCAAAGTGAGACACTGGCTCAACTGTGGAGCAAGACAAAGAAGCAAGTTCTTTCCTGGAGCCCCAGCATCCTGGAAACTGGGGAGAGAACTGGGTAGAAACCTGGCCCAAGGGAAAAGAAAATTGTGCAAGAGTTAATATTTAAACAATGTCCCTGACAAGTAGTACCTGCAAAGACTAAGGGAAAGCCTGCTGGCGAAGGCAAGTAGACAGAAAGGTGGTAAGAGCTGAAGCTCTGACGAGGCGGACAGATTCTCAAGGTGGAGAATAATGGTGTGTGCGTTGTCATTTATGACCCATGGACAGATTGACTTGTTGGCTAGGCTACAATTTTCAAGTTTAATTGGCTTGCCACTACAGTTCCTCTGGAATCCCTTTATGTTTTTACCTTCTGAGTGTTTTGTCTGTTGGTTTGTTCATAAAAATAATAAATAAACACAGGGCAAAAAAAAAAAAATCAAACACCACAGAAAGGTAGTACATCAAAATGGAAAATCTCCCCGTTTGCTTTCAAGTCCAATATTCAGAAGCAAATCTTTTCTTTTCCATTTTTTTTTGTTAGTTGAACAAGGTTTGTTGATATGGATTATTCTTAATATCACAAGTGGAAATCCAAGTATTATGTATCTCTTTCTTCATTTATCAAATGTAGAGATTATAGACTTATTCCTTGCTAATGAAAGATGAATCTATTTTATTGATTAATCACATGACATCATCAGTCTGAATTATGTTTTATAAACAAATGCAAGTTTTTATATTTAATTTTAATTTTTATCATCACCTGGAACTCACATAGAATTGTATGTAAAACCTTTAAGTTGGGTATACTGAATATGCAATGCAGGCAAGCAAGTATACACCGGCAGCTCTCCAGAAGCCTCTCCACACTCCACTGTGTTGAGAGCTCCCTCCACCATTTGGTGATAATTATATACTTCATTTTCTGTATCATTTTAATGACAGATAGCAGACTTGTCCCATTTTAATTAGATTTGCCTTTTTGTTTCCTTACTTTAAAAGCTATCCAAGATACAATGTCATTTCACGCATACATATTAATTTGTGCTTCTAAAAACATAAGCATTTCTTACGTAACCATAATGCCATTGGTATTGTCCCATACTATATTCAAATTTCACTGATTTCTCAAAAATGGTTTTTTCTGTTGGTTGGTTGGTTAGAACAAGAATAAAAAAGAGTCCACATACTATATTTAGTCATTAAGCTAAGAGTAATCAGTGAGTTCATTTAGTGACAGCATAGTCCTACCACTGACAAGTGTCCCATCTAATCTAACGTTGACATCTGTTACTGATGATTGCCTACATCCATTACAAAATAGTGATTTTCTAAAGCTTTCCTTCTTTCCAGATTTATTAATTGGAATGCTTCTGCAGAAAGAAACTTCTCCTTATTATCTAGGTCTTAGATCACCCAGAACTGTAGTTCCTACCTGAATAGTAAAACCAACACATAATCTTACCTTTGAGTCCAATTTTATGGGCGATGGTGGGGGCCTAAGTTGCTTCTAATTAGATCCTCATTTGTTACTCATTTCTCAAAATAATCCCAAGGCACGTCTTAAAATGGCAAATACTTGTAGTCTTCCACGGCCATTAACTCTAGGGCTAGGTGTGATTTGGGCCAATGGATCATCATGGCTTCCATACATTTTTAGTGGACAGAATTAGAATGTATGGATTTTGTTTTTATTTATTTTTAAAAGATTTTATTTATTTATTTTAGAGAGAGAGAGAGAGAAAGAGAGAGAGAAACCTGTGAGCTGGGGGAGGAGCAGAGGGGAAGGGAGAAGGAGCAGACTCCACACTGAGCATGAGCCTGATGCAGAGCTTGATCTCATGACCCTGAGATCATGACCTGAGCTGAAATCAAGAGTCAGATGCCCAACTGACTAAGCCCCCCCAAATGCTCCATTTTTTTTTTAAGTAGGCTCCATGCTGGATGTGGACCCCATTGCGGGGCTTGAACTCTCAACTCTGAGATCAAGACCTGAACTGAAATGAGTCAGATGCTTAACCGACTGAACCACCCAAGCGCCCCTAGAATGTATATATTTTAAAAGGGAAAGCATAACTCTACTCTTTTTAATTCAGATTTTACAAGTATAGGTTTTACTTAATTTCATTGCTTATATGGTGTTTTCCCTTTTCCCTTACACTAAAAATACTGATTTCTGACAATAGTAGCATATTAACTATGTGCATTTTTCCACCACATAAATGATATAGCTTTAAACTAAAGATACTAATATCACCAATAAATCTATTAATTGAAGCTGAGGATTTCTTTGCAGGCCGCGACTATATTCCACCAAGTATAGATAGTCAAAATATTGTTTTCTTGAACTGTTACCTTTGTGATTAAGTTGTCACATCAATATAGAGTTAGATTATTATTTTCAATATTTAATACAGTTGACTCTTGAACATGGGGTGTAGAAGCACTGTTCATGTATAACTTTTGGCAGCCCCAAAATTTAACTACTAATAGCCTAATGTTGACCAGAGCTTTACCAATAATGTACACAGTCAATTAACACACATTTTGTATGTTATATGTATTATATACTGTATTCTCCTGATAAAGTAAGCTAGAGAAAAGAAAATGTTTTTAAGAAAATCATAAGGAAGAGAAAATACATTTACAGTACTCTACTGTGCATGTCGACAAAAATCCACGTATAAGTGGACCTGTGCAATTCAAACCTGTGTTATTCAAGGGTCAAGGGTCACCTATAATTCCTTCTTAAATTTTACTTTTCTAATATGTAAAAGTAAATTAAAGGATTTTGAAGTTGACACTGTTTAGCAAAATATTTTCAGAAAAGTCTTACTTCTATCTCTGTCTTATTCATCTTCTTCCTTCCCAAACTTTATTCATTGCTTTACACTTGACACTTTCAGATTTTCTTTCTGAAAGTGTAGAATCTCCTCTGCCCTTCCCCCACCCCCTTACCTTTTTTCGCCTCCAGAGTTACAAAAGGTAGTATGCTATAAACAGATTTCTGCTCTTTTTCATGTACTAAAATCTTCTAGGGATCAGTTCTTATCAGAGATCCTTCATGTCCTTCTTACGGATGCATAATATAGCCAAGTATGGATCTATTTATACAGCCAATGTCATATTTATGGACATTTGATGTGCTTTCAATTTTGGCTGTTAGAAATAAAATCGTAATGGAAATGGTTACTTTTGGCCAGCGTTGTTATAAGGAATAATATTGATAAACAAAGAGGGAAATATATCTAGGCCATTTTTCCAGATATTTCCAGATATTTCTGATTTTTTCTCCATAGAAAGAGTATAATTTTACATTCCCACCAGGAATATATTATAGCCCCATTTTATGTACAGCCTAAGTATTTGTTGCCATAATTTTGCCTTTCTACCAGCTGATAGATGAAAATATTATCTCAACGTATTTTAACTTTTCCTGCAATAACTGAATCTAAAAAATATTCCACATTGAAAGGCAATGTTTTTAAATTTTAGTTTTTGAAATTACTTTAGATTTACAGGAGACTGCAAGAAGAGTACAGGGAGTTAAACCATGCCCTCGTCCTGCTTCCCTTAATGTTAATATCTTATAGAATCTCTGGCTCCTCTTTTCTTCTAATCTTTTCTCCCAATCTATTTTTGTTGATGGCGTCCGGACAAGAGCCTGTTCTCTACCACCGATTCTTTCCATGGCATCTTCCATCCAGGGTACAGATGGTGCCCCACTCGTGTGTATTTTCACATATATTCTTATTCCTCACCAGGTTGTATCTCCCCTGTTTTCACAGCTGGAGTACTTCCCTGGAAGCCCCATGACCTGCCAGCATCCCTGATAGTGTGGCTGGACTTGTGTGCTGAGAATTGCAAACCTGTCGCTGACTGATCCACGAAGCCTTGCATGGTAACCGAAAGTCACTTTCTTGACTCAGGGAAAAATGATAATTTCATAAAGCCCAGCCCCCTGCCATGTTTGCAGTCCCCTATTTGTAAATCATAACTTTGGTGTCAAAAGCCCTTGGGACAGTTGCCACCTTTTGGCAATGGTGAATGTGCTGTGCTGAGCATGGGTGTACAGATACCTGTTTGATTCCGTTACCAAGGCCTTTCTGGGTATATACACAGAGCTGCAACTGCTGGCTCATGTTGTAATTCTCTGTTAACGTTTGGGGAAACTCCAAACTCTTTTGTATAACGCCAGCAATGGGCTTCCAATCTCCTTACATTCTCCCTAATATTTGTGTTTTCTTTTTTTTTTTTTTTCATAATAACCAACCTACCAGGTATGAAGTGATAGCTCTGTCTTGTCTTCCAAACTTGTCATTGTTGGACTGAGGACTTGGTGTTCTCTCTCTTCTCTTTCCCACCCATTTCTACCCCTTTTACACTCTCCTTCAGCGCTTGGCTGAAATACCATGGATGCACTCATGTATATCACTAGCCCCGACCTCCACTAAGCTCTAAGTTCATACATGGGCATCGCATAGTAGGTGCTTCTACTTAGATGTTCCATGGACATGCCAACAATGAAACGTCCAAAATAGAAGCCACATTCCAAGCACCTTTTCTCCTTGGAACTGTTCCTCCTACAAACTTTCCAGGTCTGTCAATGGCATCTCTCTTCTACTAATTGCACAGACCCCAAACTCTGAATTATTCATCCTTTAATTTTCTCTTTTCCCTGACCCCCCACCCCCATATCCATCAGTAAATCCGTTGGTTCTACTTTCAAAATACACCCAGGACTTTGGCTTCCTCTCTGTTCGAATGCTATCTGCACAGACGGGATGTCTCTGTATAACATAGCCCAATGTCCGCAATAGCCAAACTGTGGAAGGAGCCCAGATGCCCTTCAACAGATGAATGGATAAAGAAGATGTGGTTCATACATACAATGGAATAGTACTCAACCATCAGAAAGGATGAATACCTACCATTTACATCAACGTGATGGAACTGGAGGGGATTATGCTGAGTGAAATAAGTCAAGCAGAGGAAGACAATTATCATATGGTTTCACTAATATGTGGAAACATAAAGAATAACGCAGAGGACCATAGGGGAAGGGGGGGAGAAACTGAATAGGAAGTCATCAGAGAGGAGAAAAACCATGAGACTCTGGACCCTGGGAAACAGATTGAGGGTTACAGAAGGGAGGGGGGTGGGGGGATGGGGGGCCTGGGGGGTGGGTATTAAGGAGGGCACGTGATGTGATGAGCACTGAGTGTTATACAAAACTAATGAATCATTGAACATTATATCAAAAACTAATGATGTACTTATATGTTGGCTAATTGAATTTAAATTAAAAAAAAAAAAAGGAAATGTGAAAAAAAAATAGCCCCTGCCCCGGGGCACCTGGGGGCCTCAGTCGGTTAAGTGTCCAATTCTTGATTTAGGCTCAGGTCATGATCTCAGGGTCGTGAGATTGAGGCCCAGGTAGGCTCCGAGCTCAGCTCAGAGTCTGCATGAGATTCTCTCTTTCTCCCTCTGCCCCTCCCCCCGGCTGGTGTTCTCTCTTAAAAAAAAAATAACCTCTGCCCCAACACCCTCAATGCCCTTACCCTGCCCTGTTCTTCATAGCACTTGACATTACATATATTGTTTAAGTGGCATCCCCGGACCACACTGTAAGGGCAAGAACTTGTCTGGTCTGTTTGGTGATGATTCTCCAGTGCCTGGAACAGCGCGCATTCAATATTTGCAGAATGGGTGATTGGAGAACAAACGGAAGACACGGTTTAAAAATAAAAAAGCACTTTGATTGGCACCAGCTGTGATGGGCTGTCAGAGGTGACCCCGCCCTCCCGCCTCTGCTCGCATCCAGTGATCACAGACTTCTTACGAGGTTCAGTGGTTCAGCCAGAGAGTCAATCCGTTCCCAAAGCAGGTGCGTGTGTGTGTGTGTGCACGTGTGTGTCGCTGAGCACTTACATCTGTGCTTTTTATGGCGATAAGCCGGAAGCCTCAAGGGGCTGTTGAATCTTCCCCAGCCTCCCAGAGATGACAGATCTCACAGTTTGCACACATGCTCCGTGACGCTCCCTGGAAATCCTTAACTGCTACCCCAGACTTTTTCCAACTTGTGTTTTGCTTTGTAGTCCACATCCTAAAACTCTACCCGCAGGGGGGAAAACATGGGGAGACTTTTAGTTTTAGGGCATTTTAGTTTCCTCTGTCTATACTTTCAGCTATACTTTTCCTGAGCTTGTCACACTACCACTCACATTGACTGCATTTTTAGAAATTTATTTTCTTTATTTAGATTAAATAAATTGCATAGACATTATAGAATTTAAAACTTCCCTGTCATCATCAGGGGGGGTTGGAGGTTTGTGATTATGAGAATATTTGTTTTGTTGGGGCTCATAATTTAAATCGGGTTCACAAAAGATCCATGGTTTCAAAACAATTAAGCACCAGTAATTGAGAAAAACAAACAACAAAAACCCCGGACTTGATTGAAAGCCCTTTTAGGCAAACTGCCATTTCTTTTAATGAAATCGTGATGATGAATGGGAAGTCAGCACTTGGGGACTGAGGACTATGGGGTCTTGCCTCTGAGTCGGGGACACCTCTTCATTGGGGAAGCAGCCACCCCGGCGGCCTGTCCCTGCTCGGGTCCAAGTGTGAACACGTGTCTCCAGCTCCCGGTGACACGCATAGCCAGACTGAGGATAGATGAGGCGTCAAAAGGGGCGACAAAGTGTATGCATGAGCAGACAATGCCATCTAATTGAACGATCCCGAGTGGGAACTATGCCCGCTCCCCTCAGCATCATTCCCCATTGTGTGGCTTGTGTTTGTTTTTCTGTCACTCAAGCATTTCCAGACAGGCTGGTGTATGAAGTGGAAAGTGAAACAGGGGCTCTCTTGGGGGCCTGGGGTCCCTCTGTGCTGTCCAGGGAGTGTCTCCTGCAATTATTGACACCAGCGAGGAGCTGCCCTTACCTGTGTTTGTCCTCAGGGTCTTCAGTGTCACTCTCTGTCCCCTTGAATCTGCCCTCGATTTCTTTGCATCTCCTTGTAATGTTTTTCTTTATCATTTTCTTTGTCCTCATTCTAACAATTTGTGAAACTACCTTCAGGCTGAATGCATCCTTTCCTCTAGCTGTGAACCTGCCCCTGAAGCTGGGAGCCAAGCTTCCAGAACTCACTGGGTTGGTCATGGGCACCTGCCCCCGGCAGGAAAACAGAAGTGGTGCACGCCCAGAGGGCTCAACACACACCTCCTGAAGCTCAGAAAAAATCCATTTCTGTACAGGCTTCTCAGCTGTCTGACCACCAGAAAGGTAGAAAGTAAACGTATCTGAGGGCTTTTGCTTGGTTAAGTGGGCTCCCCTTTGGCTCACTTATTACTTCTGCCAGTATCTGGGAATTCAGTATAGCTTCTGGGTGTCCTGGCCAACTCACCTCAGCAACCTGGATTATTATTCATTCATACCCTTGTTCTCACACAACAAATACATACAAATGTGACATGTATTGCAGTAGACTGTGGCTCTCCAATAACAGAAAAAATGTTCCGTTAGAATGGAGGAAAGAGATAAACAAGCTCGCAATCATACTAAGTACCGGCAGGGGCTAAGGAGTACCTCTCACCGTCGACAGAGCATGTCTTGAGAGAGGACGTTTCAGGGGGCTGGGTGGTGTAGAGGAGGAATATAGATCTCCCACCTGCAGGAAGAGTCCAGGGAACATTCTGGAACTCCAAGCAGAGGCCCATGAGGGGGACTCAGCGCTTCTGCATTTTGGTGAGCGGTGCAGATGACACGTGAGAGAGTGGGCGCTCCCAGAAACATCACTCCGGAGCCCCCAGGTCCCCCTCTCAAGAGGCATGCCCCGCGTGTGCCGGACCCTCCAGACTGGGGAGACAAGCAATGGCCTTCCGGCCTTCTCCTCCTTTAGACACAAGCCAGGTATCTGAATGACATTTGGTAATGTGTCCCACTCCCCTTAAAGACACAGAGTAGAGCAAAATGGACCATTCCAGGATGGCTCAGCCTCTAAAATCCAAGGTATCCCTGTGTGTTCTTGGAATTTTAAACTAACCCCGGAGGAAAAATGGTACGTATTTCCACCGTAATAACCCCGGAGGAGAATTATTACAGTACATTTTAAAAGTGAATCTTAATACCAATATTAAATTAGAGGCCTATTATTTATGGCGAATAAAATGAAATTAATTGCTTCAATTAAATCCGGATTCACTTGTTTAAAAACAAAACAAAACCAAATACAAAACTTCAGAGGCCCTACAGGTGGCCGGCAATTCTATAAACCTGAGCGCAGTTCCGTTCAATTCAATTCAAGCTGATGCAACTTGAACACTCTCAAAAGCATTTTCTGTGCCTTTTGCCTCGTGCCAAGCCCTGCAGCCAAGTGGATCTGCAGAGACCATTGGGGTGGAAAGTCCACGCTGTCTCCGTAGAATAGAAATATGTTCAGTGTGTTCACATGCAACGTGTTCAATGTACTGGTGAACACAGGTGGGCATGACCAGCCTCACCTGGGGACAATGACCAATCCTTCACACAGAAATGCCCTGCACAGTGAGCCATGAGGGTCGAGAAGGGTTTTTCCTGCAGAACAGGGAGCAATGGAAGGACATTCCAGACATCAAGGCCAGAGCAATGAAAAGTTTCTGAAGCATGAGGGCGTCTCGTTGCATTATCTGAGTGGACAGATTGCGGTGCTCACGGCATAGGTTGAGTTGGGGAGGGGCAGGGGATAAAACACAAAAGGCTGGGCTAAGAAAGGCAAGGTTAGCAGGGCTAATCCTGCAGTAACATCAGGCTACAGTGTACAACGTGAGAAATACCGCGTCATCGACACGTGTGACATCATCGACACATGTGACGTCATCCAAGTGTGTCCACATCTGAACTCTTATTCCCAGTTGCGGTGATTTGTGGGGATCTTATTCACATACCTTTGCCTCCTTTGACCTTCATGCTATAAACTCTAATCTCACAGAGGTCTTGCTATTGGTCAGAAGCTAACACTCTTGGTGGCATATCCAGAATCTGGTGTGGGAGAAGGAAGGGAAGGGTAATCAGAGGGGGCATTTCCAATCGCAGATCAAGGATGACGTTAGACCGAGAAAGGACAGCAGGTGACCAAGGTCTTAACATCCCTGGAAGGGATTCCCGTCTGTGGGAAGAGATTCAGAAAGAGACGAGAAAAACAGCACAGTTGCACAATGAAAGATACACAAAATATAGTCAAATCCATGGGTTTTTATTGAAGAGAGACAAAAATGGGTAATAGAGATCACAACAGTCTCAGTTTGACCCATCCAAATCTAGGAAGCGACTGTAATAAAACTTGTTATTTGGTCTGTATTTTGTGATGACGTGGCCTCATTTTCAGGCGTTAAAAAATTTATTCATGCGACACAGATTGATTGATAATCATGAATATTGGGAATTCTGTTAGAGTGGTTTCCGGGGTTCTCATACATCCTACCCCTTGGTGACAGAGAGATAAGTAGATAATTACAATCCAGTGATCACATGCCATAATGTCATTCCGTGAGGTACAGAGAGTATGGACTGATTAACTCAGGCTCAGTTAATTTTCCCTGACATCATACAACAAGCATGTTCCTGAAATTGCCAGAGCAAATTGCATTCTGATTTGCATGCAATCCTTTGGAGCAAACACTCGCCATGTTAATTTGTGATTTTATTATTGGATTTTCTTAAAGTTAGCGGCTTCTTGCATCATGGCTGTTTTCCAGTTTATAAAACAATACTAAGCAAAAATTACTTAATGTGGATGGTATTTCAAGTTGGACCTTTTTAAAAAGGGATAATAAATGAACTCCAGATTTCTTGACACTATTTTGCATACCAGGTTCCCACACCTCTGTCTGTGCTGCCCATTTCTCCTAGACCGTGTTCGTCCCATGCTGGCGGGAAGATCTAGGATTTCCTCCAGAACTGTCTCATCTCACTCTAAGTCAGCTGTTCTGTTTCACCAGTGCATCCTGAGATATGAAAATGACATTGCAAACTTCATCAGCCTCAACATTTCAAATCCGCAGCAACACTCTTTATATGTGTTGCTATGTAGTCATGGCTCCCCATATTGTAAGGATTTCATGAAACACTCATGATAGTGAAAGGCTGGTGTAAATCAGAATGTTCTCTCACTAAATCTTCAAAGCCAGGGACTCCTGTCTTACCCTCTCCCATTGCCACACCTCTCCTTCCCTCCCTCACTGCAGCTGGGAAGGATTCTCTGCTTTGAAGGACTCACATGATTAGCTTGGGCTCATCCAGATAATCCAAGATAATCTCACTATTTCAGGTTCACCATCCTTAATCTCAGCTGCAAAGTTCCTTTGCCATGCAAGACAACACATTCACAGGTTCTGGGGATTAAAGATGTGGATGCTTTGAGAGGGGGCATTATTCGGTTTATTACAAAATCTAAACAAAAAAAGAGCCACCCTTAACCCATCCCTGGGGAGCTTTCCTTGTCCTCCAGTAGGCAATGATAGGAAGCCATGATGCGGCTCTTAACTAGATCAAGTTTTCCTTCAAAAAAACAAGATGGTGTAAGGTTTCAAGCACAGGTTCTGGGGCCAGAGTGCCTGAGCTGGAAACTCAGCACTACCCTTTACTAGCTGTTGACCTTGGACATGTTACTTAAGTTCTCTGGGTTTCACTCTCCTCTATGATGGGGATAAAAACAGCATCAGGGGTAGAGTGCAGAATTAAAAAAAGAAGAAGAAGAAATTAACATCAGTGAAGTATTTGTACCAGCTTGGCACATACAACTTTGTCTAAAAACATCGCCTATTATGTTATTCTCAACCCAGTGGCACCTCTAGAAAATTCTAAGTATCTCAGTGTGACTGGAATAGAGCAAGGGGCATTGAAAAGAGTGATAAATGAGCCTGGAGTACTCAGAAGTCACCAAAAAAAGAGACGTCCTCTGACTGCCTTGACTAAAATTTGCCCTTTATCATAAGGGCAGCAGGAAGGGGGCACATTCCGTAGAATTTCCAGGCTAAGCATGGCATGGCTCTTTAGAAAAGAGCCTGCTAACTCAGATCTGGAAAAGGGAATTGGAAATATGGAGCGAAAGTGAAAGCCAGGGGACCAGTTAAAAGGATTTTGCAAATCTGTCATCCTCACAGTTGACCATGGCCTAAATTAAGAGTCCTGTTAGTGGAAACATTTGGTGAGCTAAAGCCAAAAGGACTTGGGAATCAGGACGAATATGAAAGAAGACTTTAGGATCCTCCTGATGTCACGTTAGTGAATAGATGGAGCTGTTCTTTGACATTAAACACATACACGTAAGTGCATGAGTGAGTTTAGAAGTCAAGAATGTCAGTGCTGGAAACGATTATTTAGTGGTGCTTCTAAGGCACTCCAGAATGGTTTTCCAGCAGACTCTTAGATATCAGCATCTACACTAGGTAGAATAATGGCCCCCAAATTGTCCACACCTAATCCATGAAACCTGTCAAGATGTCACCTCACGTGACAAAAGGAAGGCCAGTGGAATTATGGACTATATATTGGGGGAACTATCTTGGATTGTCTGTGTGGGCCTAAACTAATTACTGGGGTACCTAAAAGCAGAAGAGGGGGGTAGAAGAGTAAATTACAGACATGTGACTGAAGATGCAGCAGATATTACGAACATGAGAGGAGCAAGCGACAGTCCATGTGGGCTTGGAAGCAGACCCCCCGGGAGCCACCTGCAGGGACACAGCCCCAGTGCACCCTGCCTGAGACCCCATGAGGCATGAGGCAGACCCCCAACCTACAGTACTGCAAGCTAAAAGGTGTGTGTTTTGTGCCACTAATTTTGAGGTAATGTGTCATGGCAACAATGGAAAACTACTCCAACATTTGAGACAGACTTAAGTTGGAGAGTCTTCTGACTAAAGGTGCGAATTGAAACCAGGGGACTTGTTTATTGTCTGCGATTCACTTTAAGTATGTATAAATTAAAGCAGTTAGATGGCGATGGTGTGACATGTTTGTGTGTGAAATGACATTAACCTACGAACTTAAGCTGATTTGCTAAAATTTAGATTATGATAGTCAGGGATGAACAGTTAATGTCCGAAGGCCTCTCAAGTAGGCTTTATCTCCCCAAAGCACTTCACATAGTGCTATCTAGATCTTCAGTGGAAGTGAATGACAGTAGATAGGAATTATCTTTCATGATTTAAATGAGTTTAAGCTATATTCGAGATAAATAAGTATCATAGAGATACTTCTGTCTCTTACCTGAATAATGAACAGAATATGATATGCCCACCCCTCTGACAACTTTGGAGTATGTAGCTAGATCTTTTTTTTTTTTTAAGATTTTATTTATTTATTTGAGAGAGAGAGAGAGAGAGAGTGGGAAGGAGAGGGAGAAAGAATTTGAAGCAGACTCCGTGCTGAGCGCGGAGTCGGACGACATGGGGCTTGATCCCACAACCGCGAGATCATGACCTGAGCCAAAACCAAGAGTTGGGCACTTAACAGACTGAGCCACCCATGTGCCCCATGGTCACCTAGATCTTGCATTCAATTTGGTCCTGGATTCCCACTTAAAGATGATCTGTGTTGCCTTATCCACCTAAGTGTTTGGCTGATACGGTAACAAAATATCATTATATGCATCTTAGATTGAATCATTCATCTAAAGGCTTCCTAGAGAACCTTACTTGAGAGAGAGAACGGAAATTCCAAGAAGCTGCTAAGAAGAAGTTATGATATGGGTCTGCATGTGGAAAAAAATGCATGTTTCTATGCTTGGCTGATTCAGATCTGTGTTTCCTTTATTTTAACATAAAATTTAGTAGCAAGATGTGTATGTGTGTGTGTGTGTGTGTGTGTGTGTGTGTGTTTGATCTTTAGCTCCTTCCAAACACTGCATTGGAGGGAACCCATACTGATGAAAAGAATGTGACATGATCAACAATTGAAGTGATTCCAGTCATTTTTCAGCAGGAGTGGTGTCATCCTCTCAGGCTGTGAGAAGAGAAGGAGACTGAGTTTAGAACAGTTGTACATCCTTGTAAAAATCTGTTAAATCCAGGTAAGCAAAAGAAATAATGGAAAATCTAATTATTCCATATACTGCCGTGAAAATGGCATGAGGTAACATGATAGTCATAAAGATGCACTTTATTGTTATGCAGAAGTCAGGACATTGCTTTAGATGAATTATTTCATTGAGCTTAAGCACAATGAAGTAACTAGTATTGCCCTTTTGCAGACACAAAGCTGAAGCTGTCAGAAGCATGATAGAACCATACTTAAGGTCATGTGTGAGATAAGTTTCAGAGACTTTTTTTTTAGAGGAGGCAGATAGAGGGAGAGGAAAAGAGAGAATCCCAAGCAGGCTCCATGCCCATTGCAGAGCCCAATGTGGGGCTCGATCTCATAACCCTGAGATCATGACCTGAGCTGTAATCAAGAGTCGGATACCTAACCGAAGGAGCCACCCAGGTGCCCCTCAGAGACATCTTTTAAACACGGGTACAGAATAGGTGATTGCACCATTCTGTAAGAGCAGAAGGAAGTGCTCCTTTTCTGAACTTCATAGAAGGCTGGCACAAAATGTATATTCAAAAGGCACTCATTTCCTTCTCTGCCTCGTGCCTCGGAGATATTAGTGGGGGGTGTACGTAGAACCTGCCAGGGAAAGGCTGTTTGGTAATAACAGTTCTATTTGAAGCCATGGAAGTTGCTCTTGCTGCAAATATTGCATCTGTTTGTTATAGAAGAGCTGGCAACAGCAAGGTCCTTCCTTGCCGAGATGAATACAGCACATTCCATTTTCAATGAATTCAGCTAACAGGGCTGAAGGCCACCCAGTGAGTTCCCTCACCTGAGCGTACAATGTGGAAGGTATTGGCACAAGATGGAGAACGCGGTGGACACAGGCGTGCCATCCCCAGACCCGAAATTCTAATCAATAAGTATTTGGGATCCTACCAAAAGGGAAATTAAGCTATTAAGCAGGATGCATAATGTAGATTTTAGTGCATTTTTGCAAATTAAGGTGATAACAATGTCTGGTCTTTTGGGACTTTCTGACTTGGATGCTGCCCCATTAGAAGAGATGCCATCAGAGAAAAGAAGGATGTGAGGGGAGAGCCCTGGAAAGAAACGATAAATAATTGCGTGGGTATAAACATGCTCACAGAGAGGCTATCTTGGAAGCCACTGGAAAATCAGATCATTTTAAGAATATATGAAAAGCCCAACCTCCAAATAAAGTGTAAGATGTTGTGAATATGTATTGGCTTTGCATTATTCTCATAGAGACAAAGCGATTGCTTATTGTTTCGTTGTTTTGGCAAATGTAGTATTGTTATTGGGATTTAAAAATGCCAGTTTTTTTTTTTTAAGCAGAAATGTTTTGGCTCATTTCTTACTAAACTTATGTATTCAGTACATACTGATTATTCAGCAGGATATGAAGAAGACATTCTGGCATAAAACATAGCCTTGCCCTTAATAAATGTACAAATCGACAGTGACTTTAGACATATTTACAGATTTATAGAATCCAAGGTAGTAAGTAAGTGATATTCATTCATTCAACAAGTATTTATTAAGTACCTTATATGTGCCAGGCTCTATCTGGGGATAGAGCAATAATCAAAATTGATTTAAAAACAAAACACTCTCTTCACAAAATTTACATTTCAGTTGTTGGAAAGATATAATAAAAATGAATATTGAATGTTTAGACTTTTGTCAGGATATCAGTTCTTCCCAAGTCGATCTGCAGATTGAATGCAATCCTAATTAGAGCTCAGAGAGTTATTTTGTAGATGGAAACCAAACGATTCTAAAGTTTACACTCAGAGACAAAAGACCCAGCTCAGCCAACACAATATTGAAGGAGCAGAACAAAGCCAGAGAATTTACACTACCCTTAACTTCAAGACTTACTACTGTAAAGCCACAGTAATTAAGACAGTATGTTGAAAAAATTGACCAGTAGATCAGGAACAGAATTGAGAGCCCAGAAATAGACCACACATATCGTCGGCTTACCTCTGAGGAGCAACAAAGATTGTCATTTTAAGGAATGATGCTGGAGAGGCGCCTGGGTGGCTCAGTCGGTTAAGCATCCAACTCTTGGTTTCAGCTCAGGTCATGATCTTGGGGTCATGAGATCCAGTCCCACGGTGGGCTCAGCAGGAGTCTGCTTGTCCCACTCCCTCCCCCCTTGCATGCTCTCTCTCTCTCTCTCTCTCTCTCTATCTTTAAAATAAAATCTTTTTTTAAAAAAGAAAAGAAATGATGCTGGAACTAGTGGACAACCACATGCAAAAAAGACAAAAGAGAAGCGAAGCGAAGGGAAGGGAAGGAAGGGAAGAGACGGGAAGGGAAGGGACGAGAAGAGAAGAGAAGGAGGAACAATTTAGACGCAGACATTACTTCTTTCACAAAATTAATTCAAAATGGGTCATAGACTTCTATGTAAAAATGCAGAAGTATAAACCCCTAGAAGATAATATAGGATCTTAGATGACCTTAGACTTGGCAGTAGTTTCTTACATGTGACAGCAAAAACACAATCCATGAAAACATTGATAAGGTGGACTTTTTAAAATTTAAAACCTCTGTAAAAATAACCACTGTTAATATATGAAAAGACAAGCCATGGACTGGGAGAAAAATCTTTGCAAAACTCATAGCTGATAAAGACCTGGATTTCAGAATATACAAAGAACTGTTAACCACATGAAAATAAATCAGTAAACATGGTCAGAAGATCTGAACAGACACCCGATCAAAGAAGACAGATGGCAAATGAGTATATGAAAATATGCTCAACATTATATGGCATTTGGAAAATGCAAATTAAAACAATGAACTATCACTATACACCTACTAGAATGGGCTAAAATCCAAAACACTGACAACACCCAGTGCTGGTGAGGTTGTGGAGCCACAGGAACTCTCATTCATTGCTGGTGGGAATGCAAAAGGGTGCAGCCACTTTGGAAGACAGTTTGGTGGTTTCTTACAAAACTACACACCCTCTGGGAGACAGGAATTATTCTCCTGGTATTTAGTGAAATGAATTGAAAATATATGTCCACACCGAAACCTGCACACGGATGTTTATAACAACTGCATGCATGATTGCCAAACTGGAAGCAACCAAGAGGTCCTTCCGTAGGTGAGTGGGTAATAAACTGTGGGCCATCCAGGCAATGGAAGATCATTCAGCACTAAACAGAAATGAGCTCTCCAACCATGAAAAGACAGGGAGAAACCTTGAAAGCATAGTGCTAAGTATAATGTGTGAAACAAATCAGTGTGAAAAGGCTATGTTTTACATGATAACAAGTCAATGTGAAACAATCAATGTGAAAAGGCTATGTTTTATATGATCCCAACCTGGTGATATTCTAGAAAAGGCAAATCTATGGAGACAGCAAAGAGGTCAGTGGTTTTCAGGGGCTTGAGGAGGAGAGGGTGGGAAGGGTGACTGGTTGGAATGTCGTGGGTATGTAGGACAGTGGAACTACGCCGCGCGATGTTATAATGGGTGGGCACATGTCACACTGCATTTGTAAAGCCCATAGAATGGATGACACAAAGAGGGAATCTGAATGTAAACTGTGCGCTCCAGTTAATATTACTGTATCAATGTTGGCTCATTGGTAACATTTGATAATGTATTGATAACATTTGTACCACATTAAGGAAAGCTGTTAATAATCGGGGAAACTGGGGAGGGGGGAGGAAAGGATGGGGTACTTGGGAACTCTTTGTAATTTTCATTCAATTTTCCATAAGCCAAAGAGTGTCCAAAGAATAAAATCTACTGATTTATTTTTTTTTAAGATTTTATTTATTTATTTGAGAGAGAGGGAGAAGGAGAGGGACATGGGATGGAGGGAGAGGGAAGCCCGATAGGAGGCTCCATCCATGACCGTGAGATCACGACCTGAGCCAGAACCAAGAGTCAGATGCTTAATAGACTGAGCCACCCAGGTGCCCCAATCTACTAATTTAATTAATAATAAAAATGCAATGATCTTTTGAGTGACAGTGACTAAAAAGAAATCAGGAAGTCATGAGGAGGAGCGGGTTTCTGCGTTGTAAGAAAATGATCAGGTAGGCTGTTCTCCTAGTGGTGTCCTGCAGATAGATGCTGATGTGGACCACGGGACCAGACGGGGGTCAGCATAGAATTACAGCCCTCGGCGGTAGGAGCTGTGGAGGCGATCATTCGCATCTCATCCTATGAACCCACTTTGAAGTTCTGTCTCATGCCTTTATTCCAACTCCTCTATCCAACAAGTCGCCCCTTCGACAAGCAATCAGGTCTTAGATTATAGTCCATACCCAGGATGCTCTGATTTGCCCGGGAAACAAATCCACATATTTGGTTGAATTTACTCCCCTTGACTATAAGTTTGCATCCTAAAAATTAGAGTCTACCTCATCTCAAAGCAAATATCAGATTCAAGAGCATCCAGCTGGAGATTTGTTCCATGGTTCCAATAGCAGAAGCACTGCTTGTGTTGATTAGCATGTAAAGAAAATGAAAGCACAAGAAAAAAATGAAGACATATGAAAGAGAGGATCATATTTAGATATCACACTCGCATGAATGTAAATATGTAGGGATTTTGAGGTGTGACCTTTATTATGATATGACCTAGCATCATGGCTCTTGTCAAGGGAGGGAGCATGGTATTTCACTGTGAAAGCAATTATTTCTGTTGAGGGCATAGTTCTCAAGCTTTTCTGTGTCCAATTATCACCTTGGGGAGCTTGTTAAAAGGCTGATGGCCAGAGCTTCTGATTCCTTGTCTCTGATGGATCTCTGGAATCAGGATTTTAAGAAAACAAAAATCAAACAAGGTACTGTTGCAGCTCTTAACCTGTGCTTTGAAAAACAAGGAAGCTCTTTTAAAAATTAATGCCTGGGCTTTCAGACCCTGGAGTGGCTGCCCCTGGAGAACTGTGTATTGATTCTTTCTCAATTCAATGAAATTGATTTCAGTTCAGCTCCACAAGTATGTGTTCATGATGTGCTAAGATAAGCATTAGATTAACATAGAAAATGGTACAGCTTGAAGAAAGGAATTTTATCATTCTACACATCTAACACTTGACCAAAAATAGCACCTTTTAGTTTCAAATACAGTTTGCTTTTGTTTTGTTTTGTTTTGTTCCCTGAAAGTTCTAAAACAGCTTGTAGCTCTCATTGTATAGAACTTTTCTCAGAAATGTTGATGCCATGACTAATCGATTAGCTTAAATGACTGTACATCTGTGTAGAGCCTAGCAGGTCAAATAATGAAAAAAATAACTGTGTTATGAAACAAGATAATTTTTATTCCCATATTAGAATGTAAATTATTCATCTGTGATTGCTTAGCTACATACATTCAGCCAAATTTTGCAAGAAATGTCACATAGTGCTAAGAGTTTATTCCAACCCCATGAATTACTGACGTGCTTCATTCCTTGAGCTGCAGTAATTTGATGATCTCGGCTCACCATCTCCCTGACATCCCCTTCCCCCATTGAAAATAGAAATGCTATAAACTCTTGAGAGTGGTGAGAATCACTAGAAAGAAATGAAACAAACATTTATTGAATAATAGTAATCACAAGTTTTAGACATTTTGTAATATGATATATTTTAATCGCCACCTGCAACACCATGAAGTCAGCATCACTAACTCCACATAAATGAACAAGCTAATACTAAAAAAAAAAAAATTAAAAGATCTTATTGGCTTTCCTCAACAATTCATGAATTGGGTGGCATCCAATCTAGCAGATAGACAGGAGCTCCAAAAAGCTATGCAAGGCAAACAATTTTATAAGCAGAAGGGTGCAGGATCAACGAAGTTGTGTTAGGCAGAAGAGCAGAGGGGGTAATGCAGGGTCACCTTCCTTCCAGGGTGGCAGATGTGCATCAGGCAGATTTCCTACTAATGCTGATCAGGCAATTCCTGATTCTCTGGTTTAAGATTCCATTTCAGGGAGAACCAAACTGCAATTTAGGCAAGTCTGGTTTTGGTCACTTGGGACTTAGCATAAGTAACTCCATTTTGGGCCTGTTGTCTTGGTTTCAATATTAATGTTCAGAAAGCTTGAGGAAACTGCCCAGGGGTTCTTCATCATGATGCTTCTGGGGCACAATGAATTAAATTTACTGGAAGGCATCAACACTAACAAAACACAGTTGGTGAAATCAAACTTCTTTCTTCGAGAGAGATGGCTGTAAGTCTTAAATGCAATTAGGAGAGATTATCATCCAATAGTAGCGTATTTGGAAACCCGACAAAACCAAATATATGAATCATATGATTCTAACAGTGCATTTTAAAAAGTCCGGGATTTTTCTCTGAACAATAAGGATCAGGTACAAATACACACTTGATTCATGGATTTACTGAGGAAGAACTCTGCTAAGTTCTAGGTAAGAATATCAGCGTAGAGTTGGGTTGGGATAAAAAATAAAGATATATAAAGGGAGACTATCTGCTCCCTGCCTGAGTAAACATTTGCAATAATAAAACATAGTTTTTCATGAAAGGAGCATTTAGGATGGTCATCGACAGTTGATATGATCTAAGGATGTATAAAACTAGAAGAAACATTGACAGTCCATTAAAGTTCCTTATTTCTACAACTTTCTTTCTGTGTTTTCTAAAGAGAATCATAATTTTGACAGCATCAATCTCTTCCTTCAGGTCCCAAAGAAGTAGGGCTGGTATTGTACTCTAATTACCATCTTATGGCTCCATTTTTCAGGCATACATAACTTGGAACATCCTTTCATCATCTGTTTATTTCTTCCTGATAGTGTGCAGATTTAATGGAAACATTTCAACCTAAGAAGAATATTAATGTGATGGGTAAAATAGTGATTTCATTTTATGTCGCAGGCTTTATGTTGTCTCCCATTTAATGGGATACAAATTAACTCGTTCATGGAGTAAAGTCAAATTTATGCATGGTATTCTATTTAATAATTTAAGAAGCTTCAAACTAAATGAAATATGCACTCGAAAGAATTTTTAAAATCTAATGCCAGAAAGCTTTGGAGTACTTTTAAAGAAAAAGTTTGAAAGAGGTGAAGATGTCAGATTATGTCAACATTAATGGCTGTACAATATATAAAGCAACCATCTGTGAAAATAATAGAATAAAGGAGGAGGCATGGAGACAGCCAGGCACAGAGTGTTGTGTATGCTATTAAAACTAAGTTGATATTAGTCAACTAGATCATTAATGTTTAAGATGTCAATTGTAAACCTCCCGTTAACCACTAAGAAAATAACTAAAAAATATACAGAAGAGGAAGAAGAAAGGAATCAAAATAGAATACTACAAAAACTCGAGAAAGTACGGAAAGAATGGAGAGATTGAGAAAAATATCTATTAGGAAAAAAAAAGCTAAATGGGAGATGTAAATCTTTATCGCTAATCACATTACGTTCAAATGTATTAAATTCTCCTAGTGAAAGGTATATATTGACAGACTAGATTAAAATATAACAGCCAGGATCCATTTGTACACCACCCATAAGAGACTCACTTTAGATATGAGGACACAAAGAGAATGAAAGTAAAAGAATGAAGAAAGATACTCTATGCAAATAGTAACTAAAGAGAGTGATGGTAGCTGTATTATTATCAGACAAAATGGACTCTGAATAAGCTGATTTACAATAAACAAAAAAGGACATTGTAGATTGACAAAGGATCAATATAGCAAGAAGATGCAGTAATTATAAACATACACACTCTTAACAAAGAAGCCCCAATATATATGAAGCAAAACTTGGTACAATTGAAGGGAAAAATAATAACATAATAATTGTGGAGACTTCAGTACCCTCCTTTTGATAATGGAAAAGCCATCCAGACAGAAGATCACTAAGCAAATAGGGACTTGAACAACACTGCAAACCAATCAGACCTAACAGACCACTCTGTCCAACAGCGGAGTACGCATTCTTCTCATGCACATGGAATATTCTCCAGAATAGATCACATTTCAGGACACAAATGAGTCTTAATACATTTAAAGAGATTGAAAAAAAATAAAAATTGTCTTCAATCACAGTAAAATGAAATTAGAAATGAGTAACAGACAGAAAAGGGGAAAGTTCAAAACCGTGTAAATTAACAGACTCTGAAACAACCAATAAGTCAAAGAATAAATCAAAAATGAGATTAGCAGGGGCACCTGGGTGGTGCCGTCGTTAGGCATCCGACTCTTGGTTTCAGCTCAGGTCATGATCTCGGGGTCCGGGGACTGAGCCCCACATAGGGCTCTCTGCTCAGTGCTGCCTCTGCTTGAGATTCTCTCTCCCTCTCCCTTGCCCCTCCCACTCATGCTCTCTCTCTCTCTCTCTCTCTCTAAACTAACTAAATAAATCTTTTAAAACAGGAAATTAGAAAAAACCTTGAGATGAATGGAAACAGAACACATTATAACACAACTTATAAGTGATTTCAGTTGTGTGAAATACCTAGATAGGCAATTGGTAAGGACAGAAAGTACGTGGAAGAAAGTCCAGTACATGGGGAGCTAATGTTTACAGGTAACAGAGTTTCTGTGTTGAGTGATGAAAAGTTTTAGAAATGGACAGTGGTGTTGTTACACAGCACTGGGAATGTAATCAATGCCCCTGAATTACATACCAAAAAAGCAGTACAATTGACAAACTTATGCTGTATGCATTTTATGACAAGTTCTTAAAATCAATAATGTTAAAAGAAATGATGTCATTTACCAAAGAGCATTGCATTGTACATTTTTAAGTGAGTGAAAGGAATGTTATGCAAATTATAGGTGAGAAAATAATTAGAAGACTCAATGCCAATTAAAAAAAAATCTAGAGGGTAAACATTTCTCTGTTACTTCTGTTTTTCAAGATGGGTTTTATTTACAAGGCTGAGATCACCTGGTTCTTTGAAGCCTCTGTCCCTTGTAGTTCACTAAGGTATTTCTATGAGGGATTAGGGATGAAAGGAATTTGTTACAGAAGGCAATTTCAGACTTAATGCCTCGCTCACAAAAGGGAAAGAAAAATAAACCCTCCCATTTTTCAGTGAGTCAGGTTTTTAAATTTGGCACAAATGGAACGTGGAACTTGCTGGGAAAGAGTGATTTGTTTGTAGGGCCAAATAACAAAAAACAGCATGAAGTTCCTCAAACAACACGCATTTCAAAAAGTAACCGAAAAAGGAGCTGCAGCTTGAGGGAATAAAGCATTAACTACTCTAAACATTCACACACACACACAAACACACACACACACACACACACACACACACACACACTCACACAGACAACTTTGTTGGCCCGAAAATATGTTAGATGAAAATCTCTTTAAATTTTGTTATGTGAATTTGTGAATTTTGATTCTTGAATTACATCTGCCATCTTAGAAATGCAGTCTGGAAGTTCAGATAAAGGTCATTTAGATCATTACTATTGTTTCGGGCCCCCCCACACTGTAGAAGTCTATAAACCTACACACTTGAACCTTGTTACTTCTCAACAATTGCTAAAAGTCTTGCCTGTTTGTCTGCTATCATCAAAAAGCCATCTCTAGGGCTTGCTCCTAGGAGAGCAGCCCAGGCATTACCAAGGGAACCAGTTTGGGAGTCGGACAGATTCAAGTCCAGCCAACAGTCTCTAATTTGGAGCTGTGTGGAGTGGCACATTGACTTCACAGTGGCCCGCCTCCCTCATAGGATTATTATAATGATAAAACGAGATCGCGTATGTGAAAGCAACCGGCACTTTGTAATTTCTTTTCTGATTAAAAATTCGACAGTTTCCAAAAATGGGGCCAATTACAGGAGTGTGAGCCAAAGCAAGTTTCCAGGAGGGAATTAGATAAGATCACTAAATATTTAGATTCACAACCTTTGAAATCCAACAGCCCCACTTCTAGGTATTAATTACACGAGCATATGCAAATATGCACAAGAGGATTTGTGAAGGATGTAGGGAATCATTGCCTAAAGGGCTGGCATGATTCATTTTGCAAATGCAAATGTGCGGAAATATGACATCTCTTTCCTCTTTCTGAGAAATTTTATTTTTGACTATAAGTTCTCATTCTGCCAAACCGATGGTAAATCATAGTTAATGTCTTTGCCAGCCTGGAGACAGGGAGCTTGAAGTCAGAATTTATGCTGACTTTTTTGGGGAATAAAAGTGAACTTTTGTAACTTTGAGTTTGTGAACTAAGATTTGCAACCTCTCTATGGATCATCTTTTTTTTCTTCCCAGATATTGAGTTGATATTTCATTTTGACCCTATGATTAGGTCAACCTTCATCCACGATCTACTCAAGTTTGCAGTTGATACTTTACACTTTTGAGACTCAGTGTAACGCCAGAACTCCTTGTTATGAAAAATCAATCCGAATTAGTTCAAGAGCATACACTTAACTACAAGTTTACGTGACACACAGGTGACACGGGAATTGGTAATGACATGAGGACATGTGCAGCTGTAAAATTCAGTGAGTGGAAAATTCTGCAAGAAAACGGACTGGTACCTTCAATAAATAAATTACAAGGTCAAATAAAGAAAGAAGGAGACTCTGGTAGATTAAAATAAGCTTACTAGACACATCAGGCAAATGTAATATGTGGACCTTAGTTGGATTCTGATCCAAATGATCAACTTTAAAAAAAAATGAAACAATGGGCAAATCTTAAATCCTGTTTGAGTATTTAAAGATACTACAGGATTATTATTTTTAGTTGCTGTAATGGTGTTCAAGTTATGTTAAAAATAGATATTGAATCTTTAAGAGAAACAGTCTGATGTATTCATTGATGATTTGGTAGACTGGCATTTGCTTCAAAATAATTTACTGTGCATGAGTGTGCGTGAGTGTAGAGTCTAGATGAAATAAGATTCATAAAGTGCAAATAATTGTTAATCTTGGTGGTAGATTAGTGGGGATCTATTTTTCACTGTTCTCTCTACATTTTGATAGGACTGAAAATTTCTAGTTAAGTTGAAAAATGTGCCCGAAGCAGGACATTTTAAAATTATCTTTTATTGCTAGAGTGTAACAATAGTTTGCCAGTTGTGCCCTTTACTCCTAGAAATGGTCACTTCTAAGGTTTTAACCCAAACAGGCCAACTTTTTCCTGGTGAGCTCAAGTTTGAGAATCCTTTTGACTAATTCACATCTCAGGAAAGGCACAGAAGCTCTGTTTTAATGCCTCAAACACTGAACTCATTTAGAAACTCAAAACTGTATTTTTACTGCATTAAAATTGTCTCGTGGATATTTTTGTCTTGCACATTTTATGAGCAAATTTCCTTTACCTTTGATTTCCTTCATATGCGAAGGGATGGTTTGCCCTATGTGAACTCAAACATTCAAGCTGTCTAGTTAAATGCAAAGATTTTTTGAGATAAGATCTCTGAGTACTTTTAAATGGAATAAAGTGAACTTTTCTGAACCAAACCTAAATAATTCACTGGTGCTGACATTATTGAGTTATTATTTTCTTCTTTTAGTTGTGGGCACCCATGGAAAAATAGAGTCAACATGTGAAAAACCAACGGATTCATAGATTCTAGGACAGATCCACTGGGGCTTTTTCTTCTACTCATTTCTCTCTTCTACCTATAGACATTTTCGTAAGTGGACCAGAATCTTTCCCGGAGAAACACTGTGATTTCAACAAAGTCTCTTTGATTTTAAAAATCCGAAAGTATGATAGAAGAAGTGATGTGTGGGTGCCTTGGTGGCTCAGTCGGTTGAGCATCCAATTCTTGGTTTCAGCTCAGGTCATGATCTCAGGATCATGAGATTGAGCCCCATATCGGGCTCCATGCTCAGCAGGGAGTCTGTGTCCCCTCTCCCTCTCCCTATGTTCCTCACCCCCCAGCTCACTCTCTCTCTCTCTCAAATAAATAAATAAATCTTTAAAAAAAGAAGTGACATACTATGATAGAAATTGAGATAATACTTAGGTAAAAGAATATCATTGTTGTTCTTATTTTTATAAGTTATCTTACTAGAACGTTATATGTTAATAATCATCCCAGGTTTTTTTTTTCCTCTTCGTCATTTCCAGCGTGTGTTTAGAATAACGTTAGGTAATTATGATCACCAACATCTCAGAGACAACAGGCTCACAAGGTTTAGAGACTTATGGAAGCTCCCTCAGGAAGTGGAGGGGGACCATAATCAGTTCTGTTCATTTTAAATCTGGAGTGCTTGCTGTTGTAATGATCATGCTATTACCCTATATTAAGTGAACTCTCCATAAGCAAATTTCCCCAAAGAAGTGCATTTGGTATCTGAAATATCTAATGTTAGTAAAACTCCTTATGGTATTTGATCCTGAGTGACCTTCTCCAATCCCAGTTTCCTTGCAAGACACAGGAATATAAACCGCTTAAAAATCCCTGGCAAAATGATGTCAGCAAAGTGATTGAGTAGGCAGCTCTGAGATTCCATCCAGCCACAAAAACATTGAAAAACAAGCAAAAACAATCAGAACCAGTTTTGTCAGAACTCTAGAAAGCCATCAAAGGTTTATAGCAACCAAGCAAATGCTGAATTTAGGGGAAAAAAGCATGAAAATGGTAGGAAAGTCTTGTGGCATTTTTCACTTTGTCAGATACCCTGAGGTGACACCAGTCTTGAAGATGTTGGCCCGTGGTTCCCAGAGTGGGAAGTTGGTCCTTAGTTCCAGAGGCAGAAGAGCCAGAACACATTAACATACTATTGTTTGTGGCTTCTCTCACCTGTTTGGAGGCTTCGTGATCAACTGACACCAAAGCCTGTCTCTGGGTTGCCTAACTGAACTCACCTCGCCATAGCTCAAAAACACTTTAAGGGGGTGTGATATTGTGACTTATAATAAGAAATATGTATTTGGTATTTGACTACTCTGGGCCCAAAGCTAAAACTTTAGAATCCCCTA
The DNA here is from genome assembly GCF_009762305.2 of Zalophus californianus. Taxonomy (NCBI): domain Eukaryota; kingdom Metazoa; phylum Chordata; class Mammalia; order Carnivora; family Otariidae; genus Zalophus; species Zalophus californianus. Next base: position 3,407,516 of record NC_045606.1, on the reverse strand, counting down.
AGAGATGAGAGCAATAAAAGTATCTTTTGTTATGTTGAACCCCACCTGGAACTGATTGCCAGTGGACATAATCGCGTGACTAGGGGTCTGGAACTTTCAGCCCCACCCCTTGTGACTTCAAGGGAGGCTGGAGAGAATGGAGATGGGATTCAATGGCCAATGGCCAATGATTGAATCATTCATGCCTAGTTCATGAGGTCTCCATAAAAACCCAAAAGAATGGGGTTCAGAGAACTTCTGAGGTGGTGAACGTATGGAGCTTCAGGGAGAGTGGTGCTCTGGAGAGAGCATAAAAGGCCCTGTTCCCAGGGCCTGTGCATCTCTTCCATCTGGCTTTTCGTGAGTTACAGCCTTTTACAGTAGACTGGCGATCTAGAGGGTAGGATGTTTCTCTGAGTTCCGTGAGCAGCTCTAGCATGTTAATCCAACCGCAGGAGAGGGTCATGGGAATCTCCAATCTATAGCCTGTTGGTCAGAAGCACAGGTGACAACATGGACATCTGAATTGGATGCTGGGGAGTCATAGGCCTGAGCCATTAACCTGTGGGGTCTGATGCTATCTCTGGGCAAATCGTATCAGACTCGGTTGAGTTGTAGAAGGCGAGGAAGAAATGACATTGGTTTAGTCATTTAAAACTACAGTGCTCACTGGGGCACCTGGGTGGCTCAGTCGGTTAAGCGTCTGCCTTTGGCTCAGGTCATGATCCCAGGGTCCTGGGATCGAGTCCCAGTCAGGCTCGCTACTCAGCAGGGAGTAGGGAGTTTCTCCTTCTACCTCTGCCCCTCCCCCCTGCTCATGCTCTCTCTCTCTCTCTCTCTCATTTGTGCTCCCTCTCTCTCGAATAAATAAATAAAATCTTTAAAAAAATTAATTAATTAATTTACTAATTAATTAAAGTAAAATAAAATATGGTGCTCAGATAAAGCATCATGGTCAAGATGTCACTAAAGTATTTGCCTGCAAACACACTCAAGTATGGAAGTAGAGAATCCCCATGAAAATGATTCCAGAAAAAGCCAACAGACCTCTTGCAAAAATTAATATTGGAGCCTGCAAAATAAATGTTAGGGGAGGCCTAGGCAGGCAATCTTACCTAAAAGCATGTAATGACTAGGCATTAGTATTTCAAATAATGCTTTGGACAGTAAATATCTCATATAAAACTTTGTTAGCTGAAAGACACATTTTTCTTAAAGAAATAAACTTTTCCCAAATGTTAAGGACAAAGTAATTTGCCTAAAATGGTATTTCTCAAAATTTTGGCCTCAAGACCCCTTTCTACTCTTAAAATTATTGAGGACCCTAAAGAGATTTGATTAATGTAGATTACATCTGTCGATATTTACTACCTTAAAAATTAAAACACTAGAATACACAAATACATAATTAAGCTTCTGGAACACTCGTCTGCAAATTCATGAGAGAACAAGGGTAGGAAAATGCCAATGACATCTTAGTGTTACTAACAAAATAATTTTGACCTCACTGAAAAGGGCTCGTAGCCCCCACGTGTCCTTCAACTGTGCTCTGAGAACCATTGTCCTTGAAAATATCTTACAGGATAAAGTTTAGTTAAAATTGATCACAAGGACTCAGATGAATCCAATAATCATTTGAAATTGATAAAAACAATAAAAATTTATAACTCTCTTCTCCTCTTTCTTCAAACCTCGCACTGCTCCCTTTTATCAGATGATGGGTTCACCTTATGTTTCATTGACAAAAACGGAAGTTTTTCAATGGGGACTTCTTCCTTCCTCTTTCCTCTTGTTATATTCTGGAAATATTGTCCGTTCCTATCCAAAGCTGATTCTTCAATCTGTACTATAGATTCCATCCCTTGTACCCTTCATGAGAACTTCATTTCTTCTGTCACTTCTTTTCTCTTGCTTGTCAATTTTTCTGTAATGGATTAATTCCGACAGGATAATACCCTCCAGTCATCAAAGCTAAAAACTTGGAGTCATCTGGCACATCTCCCTTTTATTCAGTATTTGTATCATTTCGTCTGGAACATCAATCGATTCTACCTTCCAAATACACACTTTCACCATGTACGTCCCTCTGTGTCCATTGCCAACACCTCAGTTTGGGCCAACAACATCTCTTGGCAGGATTACGGAAGTGTCTTTCCAGCCGGTCTCCCTCCTGCCACTCTTTTTTTTTTTTTAAGATTTATTTATGTATTTGAGAGAGAAAAAGTGTGAGCAGGGAGAGGGGCAGAGGGAGAGAATCCCAAGCAGGGTCCACACCCAGTGCAGAGCCCCACATGGGGCTCGATCTCACAACCCTGAGATCACGACCTGAGACAGAATCAAGAGTCTGGGCTTAACCGACTGAACCACCCTGGAGCCCCCATTCCTCCTTCCACTCTTGTTGCCAGTAATCCCTCCAACAGCCCAAGGAATCTTTCAAAAACATATCCTGGTATATTTCAGATATATAAATGGGTTTAAGTAATTATATAATCAGCATGGTGGAACCCACATCCTCGCTAAAATAACGAAATCTTACTACTGTATTTGAAATCCTCTGTATGTCCATGCTTATTCACAGTTTCCTCTCTTCCTCCCAAAGAACATCACTGTGCCAAGTATCTGCATTAATACCTCTTTGTGCTCCTTATGATTTTGCACATAGGAAATCCAAACGCATATATGTGGTTAGGTTTTCCTTTTTCAAGTTTTTTTTTTAATTTTTTTTATGCTTTATTAGTTTCCAAGGTAGAGTTCAGTGATTCATCAGCTGCATAAAACATCCAGTGCTCATTACATCGGGTGTCCTCCTTAGTGCCCATCGCCCAGGTACCCCGTCCCCCCACGACCTCCCTCCCCTCCAGCGACCCTCAGTTTGATTCCTAGAGTTCAGCCTTTGCCTCCCTCTCAATTTTCACCTTATTTTCTTTGTCCTTCCCTTCCCCTATGCTCATTTGTTTGGTTTCTTAACTTCCACATATGAGTGAAATCATACAGTATTTGTGTTCCTCCGACTGACTTATTTCGCTCACCATTATACCCTCTAGTTCCATCCAAAATGGAATCTATGTATATTCTTCAGTGAGTTCTGATTCAATGTATTTTTTGAAATTCCCTCATAATATTAGCTGTTTCGTAGTTAACCCACTTTCACTGTTGTGTAGATTTCCATCTTATTTAGCTGTTGTTGTGCTGATGGACATTTGCACCTGCTCGGGTAGCTCAGGGGATTCACCCCATTATTGGTGTGATCATTTGATGAGGGGCTGTCATACTTTTCTTTGATTCAAAACCTCCGTGGGAGCTTCCCAGGTAAGATCTCAAATCAGCCTCTGTATATGGAGGGCAGGGAAAGACTGAAGGAAGAGGCAGGCCACTCCAGATTGGCAGGCGGCGGGCTTACCAAGCAAGGGGACTCACACACAAGGCTTCTCTTGAACAACAACAAAATGAGGACATCTCTACTCCCATCCACCAAATCTTAAAAGTTTCTATGATGGTCTTACATGGGTGTAGTCACGTGTACCACCCAGATGGTCTCAGAACCACATCACTAGCTCAAGGCTGTGTTTTGGGGGTCAGCTTCTGGGAGCAGGGAATGCAAGTTGGATGCACATTCCTAGGACAGGGGAGGGGGACAGACCCAGCTCCAGGGTCAACCAAGGTCATGTCCTCTCCACGACCTCTCCCAACACTCCACCCCTCATGACCTGCTTTTAAAGTATTATATGTCCCCTTCTTTTGCAGTGTGCCCTGACTGTTCAGGAAGGGGTGTCACCAGCAAAGAGGTGGCCGTCTGGTTGCATTAGAAGTAGATGTCACGGCAACAATGCAGACACGGGCAAGAGAAAATGCAGGTTAAGGCAATGATTCCTGAGATCAGGGACAACTTTTTCTACCAAGAGCTCCATAATGTGAACCACTGATTTATTAAGTCCCGTGGGCTGGGGATCCGATCCCTCAAGGGGACCACTTGAGTCCTCGTGTAATTTGATAAAGATGATGCATTAAGAGACCCATCAGGTGTGAACACACAACATTTTCTTTGGATCATTATATGATACAGGTGTCTCCTTGAGAGGTAGGAAGGCCATCCTATTCTGAGGACAGCTTTTCTCATTACAGACATTTCAGTGTTCCGGAAGGACAGGCTTTGCTGTCTGTCATTCGAGTCTTGGTGGGTCAAGTTAGTAAGGTGTTCTATGTGTGCTTATAAAGTCCTCCAGGCCAGTAGAGGAAACAAAAACCATGGCCATTGACAGTACATGTGGAAAACAGAATGAGCCCACCTAGCCCTGAGTAAAAGGGAAGGAGGCTGGCAGTCTTAGAAACTTGAGCTAGTTGTGCATACAGTCCATGCTGGCTGGGGAAGCAGCATTGTCAGGTGTGAGGAGGTGGACTGGAGGTGGCTGTGCCAGACCAGGGCCCCCACCACCTTCCCTCTTTCAGGGATATGCCTTCCATTGTAGGCATAGTGTGCTTCAGCAGGTCCACCTGCAGCAAGAGAAGGGACTCCCAGCAGAAACTGAGTAGTCTGGGAGGACTTTGAGATTCAACCTGAATAAAGCCCCCTCCCTACACAGATTTCCCTGGCTAGCTCCTGATCTACATCGCTCCCGGCTTCTTCTGCATGTCTGTACAAACCAGGGTATGTTTAGAACCCTCACTCAGAGGGAGGGGGCCAGCGTGATCCCTTTGCCAATCCCTTACTTGTTGGGAACTCTGGTGAATGGCTTCAGACTCCTTTGGCACTTGCTTTGGACATTGTTTGAACATACAAGACGTGCTGTTACTACATTAACCATGTCACTGTATTTCTAGGGCAATCCAGTGTCCTTGGGAGTGTGCCATCCTACCTGGGGACAACAAAGGCCACTCTTCCTATGCACCCAATCCGCCATGTCTACTGAAGAGTCAGGGTCTAGGGTTGAAGCTAGGGCTTCATCTTCCTGATTGCCAGGGGGCCGCTCATAAGGAAGGCACTGACACCCCCCGGTCTGCACCTCTTTCACATTTTGAGGGCTCAGATAGGTTTGCACCTTACCAATCACAGCTCCTGGGACAACAATGCATCTTAGCCAAACAGATGACTCCCAAACCTTAAGGTGGACCCATTTCTGTGGGTCCATGGTTCACAGATCCTCCCGCAAAGCCTGCAGAGTGTCCTGAAGCAGAGACAAGTCTTCCCATGTTAACATTTTATCATCAGTGTAATTGGGCCTGTTTTAATGATCTGGGGAAGGAGAACAGAGATAGGTCCTGGGCTACCATTATGATCCACGGCGGGACTGGGCCAATATCCTTGGGGAAACACTTGAAAGGTCCACCGTTGTCCTGCCACATGAAAGCAAATTGATCTTGTGACTCAGTGGTCAGGGGTATAATGAAAAAGGCATTTGTGAAGCATAGACTAGCAGGTACACTCCCAGGACTGTGGCCAAGGGAACTAAGATGGCGGCAACGTTGGGCACCGCCGCATGGAAGGGGCACAGCCTTGTTCAGTTCTCAGTAGTCCTGCCACCATCACCCACCAGGAGCTATCTGACTTTGTCACTGGCCACACCAGGCTGTTGAAAACACTACGGGAAGGGAGTACAGTACCCACTTAGTACAGTTTTTAGTTTCTCCTTTTCTTCATGCCCCCCAGCCCAAGCAACTTATATTGCCTGACATTAGCATGCTTCATGGGGTTGGCAGGCTTACTGGTTCCTGGCTGGCGTTACCCCTCAGTTCTGGTTTGATTACTCTAACCTGGAGGCAGACTTCATTGACAGAGATTTGCAGAGTTTGACCCTGTAGGATAACCCTGCCCAACAGGTTCTCTGGTTTTAGAGAAGTAAAAATGTCATATTTTCAGGGGGAAGAACACCCAATTTGCAGTGCCAGAGGACCATCCTGTCTATAACTGTTTGCCCCCATTATCATCAGTGGTGCTGAGGGGACCAGAAGACTTCTGAGGGGTACCACGTATTAGAAGACATCCAGCTCTAGCATCCATCAGAGTCCTGCCTTTTGTTCATGGGGGCTCAGGGCAGGAAGAGATGGACGACGGAGGCGGCCCCTCCGAGGGGCAGGCAGCAGGTGTAAGGAGCAAGGAAACTTACATTTGAGGCTTGTCTCCGGTGCCCCCAAGATGATCTCCACCCTACCCCCAAATCTTAAAATTTCTAAAGAGGCTTTAACAAAGTTCCGTCCAAAGTTCAGTCGCCTGGATAATCCCAGCACCACGTCAGTCTCTCAGGGCGGCGTCCTTGGGGGGTTGGCCTCTGGGAGCCGGAAAGCAAGCGGGACGCCCACTCCAAGGATGGGGAGGGAGTGGGGAGCTTAGATCACCAGGGTCCAGCCACAAGGTCAACTGGCTGTCACGTCCTTTCGATGACCTCCTCCATCACTTCCCTCAGATCATCTGTTTTCTCCTGACACTTAATGTTAGCTCTGCCGGGTTCCTTTGAAACTATGTAATATCTCTTCCTCTCCAACTTTGTATTTGTTTGTTTCTTTGCTTGTATCAGTGCGAGCGCATGGACTGCTAATTTATTCAGTGGGTTACAATGTGTCTCTATCAAGGTGCACTTTAATGCTCAACTTGTCCTGGATTTTGCCAGAGGGAAACTTCCTTTTTTACATTTTTTTGTCTTGTCGGCTGAACAAGATGGTCTATTATGTTCTCTTAACGTTAGATATTATTATTTTATGTGACCAAGGGCTTTTTGTTTTCCTTTGTATTTACCCACTTTTTGCAACCACTTTATTTTCTCAAAAGCCTCAAGTAACTTTTACCTTCCTTATAAATGCCATGAGGCATGGTCTGTTGGTTTCAATCTCTGTCTACACTTCTTAGAAAACAGTTTAGCATGGATACACTTCTTTCTGGGGTGGTTTCGCATCCCTCTGGCACGATGAAATTCTCTACCGCTGTCTTCTGCTTCCCTTTCTGCTGTTAAGAAATTTATACTTTACCTAACTTCCTTCCTCACGGCTAAAATGTGTTTTCATTCAAATCTCTCTTAAGATCTTCTCTTTGTTCTTCGTGTCTCTTCTTGGTATTTCTGTCTTCAGTTTCTCTGTGATCCTCAGGTCAGCCTTCCCTTCCACTTACCCCGGTTAAAAATTGTTATGTTGAAGAAGCTGTTAAAATTTGTCCATATGATAATACATCTGCCAATGCCTACTTAGCATTTGTTTGTAAATACCGTAAGTAAAATGTTGCAGGTACATAACCGAAAGCATCAGATAGCTGACTTGGCCTTTCATCTGTATGATAATCTGCCTTTTTAATTTTTGTCCTTTTCCTAGAGCAATACATACATTTATATTTATGGATATATTGTAGTTTATTTCTGCTGCTTTTCTAAATGTTACTATACTTCTCTTTTATGTTAATTTGTGTTTTTATATTAATTCTTCTATATTAATGCAATTTTTCTTAGCCTTATTTATTTTTCTTCCACTAGCTTTGAATTTATCCACTACTTGTCTTTTTTCAGTGGTTATCTTGCCTTATGTACTATTGATATCCCAAACTTTAGTTCCAAATTTTAACTCCGCAAAAGAGGAATTTTGATTATCGCCTAGAATTTTGAGGGTTAATTTTATTTAACTATATTAACCAATCCATGCACTCAGAATTTCTACTTATATGATGGGACGTCTTTCTGGGATCATTTTTCTTCTTCCTGAAGTAAGTTTCTGCTGTAAATTCCATCAATTATTTTGTACTTCAAATCCTTTCTTCAAAATACTTTCTTTTTTGTTCTTCAATGACAACGATTAATTATAAATGGAGAATTGTTTTTATTTTTTTGTTTTTTTAGAGAGAACTTTTTTTCAAAGATTTTATTTATTTATGTTGACAGAGAGAGAGAAAGAGCACAAACAGGGGGAGGGGTAGAGGCAGAGGGAGAAGCAGCCTCCCCCCTGATCAGGGAACCTGACGTGGGGCTCAATCCAGACCCCGAGATCATGACCTGAGCCCAAGGCAGAGGCTTAACCGACTGAGCCACGCAGGCGCCCCGGAGAGTCATTTTTAATCCCATGATTTTCATAGTGTTTTGTTTTTTTCTTAGAAATTATTCATCAGTCTAATTCTTATTTCTTTATAATTTCTTTAAATAATTTTAGTAGTTTTTCTTTCATTTCTATACTTCCCTGTAATTTCATTACGGTGTTTGAGGAATACATATCTGTTTTTCTACCTGGATTTAAATTTATCTTCCTTAATTTTAAGGGTTGAAATTTTTCATCAGTGTGGAAAATATTGGGGAATTTTTTTTTTTTAACTTCTCTACAAAATACTGATTAGTAACAGTAAACAGTTTAGGTCCCATAACAGAGAAACTAAATTGTAGTAGTTTAGGAAAGAGCATGCCAGTGCAAGCAGGCAGCATTACCATGTTCTTCCCCTCTTTCTCACCTGACATTGACTAGGGGATGGATCCCATCTGCATGGTTGATGTTCAGCCACAGACAGACCTATAGTTCTACCAACAGGAAGAAAGGATCTAAAGAAATGGAATCGCAAACATCTCTGCTTCCTACGTTAGGCACACAGTGCTGTCACCTACATATCACTGAAGAGAACCTCAAAAATCACCAAGTTATTCACTAAGGTGTCCAAGTCCTAGAAGGAGTGGGAGGTCTCCTTGGTGTGAATGCTAACTGAATGGTGAGAAAGAGAAGTCCAGAAAGGCCAAGCGAGTCTGTAAGTTGGTAGGGTGTGATTTTTCATTAGTTGATTGGGTTCTGAGAGTCTGGTTTCCTATTTATTGGGGCATAGTTCTCAGATAATTAACAGATGCAGCAGTTATACAACTACAACTGTTTGGGCTTTCTCAAGACAGAGGCACCCGATGAGACATGTTTCTGTAGAAAAGAGTGTTTGGTTTTGTGATTTTCTAGGCGAGCACTGGAGTAAATGGAAAGTTTTTCCTTTTGCAATTCCTCTTCTTGCCCCCTTCTCTCAGGCTGGGATGATAGAATGGCACACAAAAGACACGCAAATCATGAGGTTTTCATGTCAATATGGAATCCATATGAATCCAATTACATGTCTTTCATGTAATCGTCCTGTTTCCACATCATTTGTAGAAGATTCCACTGAGTGTATCAGAATTCCTTCAGTTTTTTGTATACAGAAACACCAGATATATGGATTGATGAGACGCTGTGATATTTAGAGCCTTATGGACGATAAACTTGCAAACAGCGATGGTTGGGAGCAAGCGGAAAAGCATCATCACTAATATTTATGGAACAACACATAGCACACCACGTCGAGTCATGAGAGTAGATCCCAGGGTGTGCTCTGTCCAATATCAGACAAAGAGCTGGCTCGTTGTTAATTTTTTTTACTGTTTTCAGGTCTTCTTTAGTTATCTGAAAACACTGACCCACATTCAACAGGCGTTGTCAGCCATCATACCAATGTTAGATTTTCCGGCTGATAGATGACCTACGGCAACTGAATGGTCAATCACCACCATAGCAGATAAGATTCTTTTTTTGACCTTCTGTACAGACTCATTTCATGGTTGCATTTGAAAAAGACACGTTGTATATGCTAATTCAGTGACCCCAAAACAAGGGAGTAATCCACACATAAAACAATGGAAACCAGAGTCTCTCACACCTTCTGGAAGAGCTACACTTCAGTAAGCACATCAACGAGTGAATGTTTGGTCAATTAAGATACCACCAGGGAGTGTAGAAGCAAAGGTCTTCAAGGTATTCGAACTTTTTTAGATGGCAGACCCCTTCCTCTCTCTCCAATGCACTCACTGTGGGTTGATAGAACCTTGACATAAGTGCCAGAAATCCACAGGTGCACAGCCTGAGTAATTTTGGTTATTTTTTAAGTAATATCTCAAAATTCAGGGATTGTTAGAGCAACACATATAGTATGTCAAAATAGAAAAATATAGTTAGCTCAACCACAGGAGGGGCATTTCCTTGATGAATTATTGAGTCTAAGGAGTTTTCTTGCTTCTTATCTGAGATTTCGTACCATCGGCAAGATTTTCTATTATGCATCTTTACAAATAAAAAAAAATAATCATTTTTATAGTTAAATTATTTATGCCCTATTCACAGGAATGATGGTTATACCTGTCCTTCTTGGAAGATCAGGAAAATTTGACAAACCTTACAGTCAGTTAAATCTTGTAATGCAGCTATAGGCTTTCTAAATATAACAAATGAGTTGAACATAAAATAAGTCATTATAAAAATAAAATTTCGTATTTTATTGATTAAACATATTTACCATGCAAGTTAAAAATACCTTTCTGGGTGATAAAAATCAGTTACCATGTAGAGTATACCAAATTTCTTCTGATGGTCTTCTATTAAGAGGTTGCTTCCATTAAGTCTTTTATTTTGGACCAGAAGAGCCATGAGAAATCCTAACTCAGTAACTTCACACAATCTGCCAAGTGGTTGTTCACGTTAATGATGTCAGCGTACACTGGGAAGGCTGTTTTCACGAGAAATAATTCTACCCTTTTGGTGAGTGTTAGGGAGGGGAGTGGGGGCAGTCACTTGAAAAGATGTCATTAACTATAAGTAAGAGTTTTACACAGAAATCGAACCAGGGGGATAAATAGATGATAGATCAATAGATATAAATAGATATATAGAGATATGTATGATATAGATCGTTATCTCTATCTCAGGAGGTGGTGGCAGAGAGACAGAGAGAGAATGGGGTGCAGAGAAAAGGGATTTTTGAGAGTTAGTTCATGTGATTGTGGGAATTGGCAGTTTGAAATTTTTAGGACCAGCCAGCAGGGTGAAACAGGGAAGAGGTGATGTTGTGTCTTGAGTGGGAAGGCAGTTTGGAGGCAGAATTTTTTTTTTTTTTAATTTCTCATGGACTTCAGTAGTTTTTCTTAAGGCTGTCAACAGATTGGACAAGGCCCACCCTGTATTAGAAGGGGTAGTCTGATTTAGTCAAAGTCCACTGATTTATATGGTAATCGTATCTTTAGAAAATATCTTCCCAGCACCATCTAGACTGATGTTTGACAAAGACCCGGCACCATGGTCTAACCACGTTGGCACACATAATTAATCATCACACAGATGAAGTGATATAAAGTGTTACCCACATGATGGGGGCATTGGCAGCAGGAGTAACAAACTATTGCAAGGTGTCAAAACCAAGTGGGGGAATGAGAGAGTCTAGATGGGGGTAGCTTGTTGCAGGGTGTTAGAGACAAGGTAGAACCAAGTTAGTGTTTGATACAGGGGATCTGAGCCCAAGCAGGTTGAGAGGGTATCCCCATGGCTCAGGTGGATCACGGCAGGGGGGCTCTACGGCCATGATGACAGATTGTAATACACAGAGGTGAAACGAGTGATCACTTTCAGAGCATCACAACCGCAGAAGGTGAGAACATTGAAATGAACACTTTGTGGTATTGGATTAGAATTTGAGACATCAGTGTGAACAAATGGTTTTCTCTTCATATGAATAAACACACACACACAGACACACACGAACTCTCTCCTTGACCAAATTCTAGACAGTTTCTTCTAAGCTTTTTTGGCAACTATGCCTTGTCCTTGGGCCTTGTCTTCGACCTGCTAAGTCCAGCTTTAGCAAGAATCCTTACTACATCAGTTTAGCAAGAATCCCCCTACCGGCCATGTCCCCTCTCTGTAACTGGCCATCCACCGACTGCCCTTCTCACTCTGCTTTGACTATAAATTTTCAGCAGTCTCTGTTGTGTTTGGATCTGAGCTGAACTCATCTCTCTCCCTGTCATGATAGTCTTGACACCTATTACAATAGTACTGAACATACGAACAGTGTCAGAATAATTTTTTTCTCTGACAACGCATACATTCATTCCCTAACTCTGTCTAAGGATACAGCTTACAAAAAGTGACAGCCCAATAATAATGACCACATCTAACACCAGGCCTCAGTAAGTAATGCAAGTTTTCATTAAAAGAAACAAGACCTCATAGGAGAAATGGTAGAACCCAGTGTTGGACAGAGAAGATACAAAATGAGCTTGAACACCTGTTCACCCCGAAAGCAAGGGAGCACCCAAAGAACTAAGAAGATACACCAGCAGATGCAAAGCCAATGTGTGGGGGTGCCACTGTCTAACTCTGGGACAATTTAAACATAGAAATGAATATTGATAGTGACAGATTACAATCCACTGACTACATTTTGGATTCATAAATCCATCTGGTATGAATAAATAATCTCAAGTCTACACAATGCACTTACTAATTATAGAGGGAAAATGAGTACCTTTCAGCATAGAAGCCTGGCAGACCACCCCTTAATCAAAGGATTACCAGTAATTGGATAGATTGTGACTGTGTCCTACTGGAGAGAATGCAATGAGAACACAGGATCACTTCTGAAGCATTCCTGCTCAAGATGCAAAACCTGAATGTCAATAAATATGAGGAATCATTTAGGGAAACATGAATTGGGGAACACCATACAGAATAACTGGCCTCTACTATTCAAAAGTACCAAAGTGTGGTAGTCAAAGAAAGATTAGTTGAGATTGAACATGAAAATGATGACGGCTAAGTGCAATTTGTAATTATCAGCCGGAACCTTTCCCCAAACAGAAAACATGGCAGAACCTGGGCGGGTCTGACAATCAGATGACAGCATTATAACAGCATCCCTTGCCTGTTATTGGCTTTTATATAGGCCGTGTACAAGAACATCCTTGCTTGTATAATGTGCAGAGTAAGATGTGGGAAGAGCATCATGTCCACAAATGACTTTCAAATTGTTCAAGTTAAAAAAAAAAAAAAAAAAAACAAACAACAACTTTGCTTAACTTTTCTGTAAGTTTGAAATTGTTCTAAAATACTAAGCAAATACAAACAAAAAGATAAGTCTATGATATGGTTTTTTTTTAGGTACGTTAAGTATTTTTTAATGGTTAGGAGATACCAAGAGTCTTTCAGTCAGTGTTAGGAAAAAAAATAGGAAATAATCTGTGGAGCTAAGACTATTTTTTATAACAACCAATAAAACCAGAATATATGAAATCAAACCATTGAGTTATGCCGTATCAGTTTACACGGATTTAGTTAATAATTATATTGATTAAGCTTCCATTATGGGTGGTTTGCATATTAACAACATTTCTAGAGCCTTTTGTTTTTGCTTTAAATGGTATTATAATTATTCTGTGTTAGACCTAAACACAAAATCTTTCTAAAATAAGAGACTTTTAGCTACCTATTGTCTTTATAAATGAATACAAATGCATCTCTTCTTAATGTGAATCGTATGGAATCATTAAAATGTATTTGTATAATAAGTTAATTAAATTAACTTTTAAGAAGCCTGAATATTCCCCTTTTTATAGAATGGATTTTTTATTTTTTATTTTTTTAAAGATTTTATTTATTTGACAGAGAGAGACACAGCGAGAGAGGGAACACAAGCAGGGGGAGTGGGAGAGGGAGAAGCAGACTCCCTGCTGAGCAGGGAGCTAGACGCGGGGCTCGATCCCAGGACCCTGGGATCATGACCTGAGCCGAAGGCAGACACTTAACAAGTGAGCCACCCAGGCGCCCCTAGAATGGATTTTTTAAAGCACCTCTTGCAATAGTGTTGAGTCACTAAATTTTATAGAATCCATGAGTTAGGGAAAATACTATTATTGCTCCTTTTATAAAGGGAAAGAGCACATTTTTTTTTCATGCTCTAGTGGGCAATGAGAAGACTTCAAACTGATGTTTTGGATATAGAGTAAACCTTAGATATTCTATTATTTTGTATTTGGGATATTAGGTTTGAAAAATAAAATAACAAATAGACTCATCAGCAATGGCTCTAAGAATAACGAGTGATCACTAAGTTGGCTACTTTATTAACCAGAGTGACAATCAGAATTTCTTAAGTGCCATCACATCTAAAGCATTAGCAATTCAATTTTCATATATTCTTATGAGTTTCTAAATTGATCAGCATTATGTCTCCTATCTTTCTTTAAGAGGCCTTATGATGTGAGTCATGGATTCTCTTATTTTGATTTTATGTCAGTCTATTTGGACTGAATATTTGAACCATACATCCAGGGGAGTCTGGGGGACTTAGTTGGTTAAGCATCCACCTTCAGCTCAGGTCATGATCTCAGGGTCCTGGGATCGAGTCCCACATCGGGCTCCCTGCTCAGCAGGAAGTCTGCTTCTCCCTCCCCCTGCTTGCGTTCTCTCCCTCTCTCTCTCTCTCTCTCTCTCTCTCTCTCTCTCTCCCCCTCTTAAATAAATAAATAAATAAAACCTCAAAAAAAAAAAATCATACACCCAATGTTTCAGATTTTATGAACAATTAAGAACCTGACCATGACAGAACTAAAATTTTGCCTGCCTTTGTGTTCTAGAATTCCAGAGAGGTGTGAAACCTTAATAAATTCAGTTCTCCACTCTAGACATTGTAATTCAAAACAATGTCAGTGAGGGGCGCCTGGGCGGCTTAGCTGATTAGGTGTCTGACTTGATTTCTGCTCGGGTCATGATCTCAGGGTTGTGAGATCGAACCCTGCGTCGGGCTCTATGCTGGGTGTGGAGCTGCTTGAGATTCTCTCTCCCTCTCCCTCTTCACCTCCCCCTGCCACTCTCTCTGTCTCTCCAATAAATAAATAAATCTTAAAAAAACAAACAATAATGATCTCAGTGAAAAGCTGACATACTGCCATATAGTCATAGGAATTAGGATTGTAATGAGTCTCTCTGTCAAAAAGAGCCCTGGAGTTGTGGGTTTCTATCTCACCCGAGGCAACACACTCAGAATTGTGGGATCAACGTGCTCTTTGCTGTTTGGGTCTCAAGGTTTCATATTCAGCGATCCAGGTGGGGCAAATATTGGTGGAATCTCCACACTAATAGAGAATAAACAACAAATGTGCATTGAATGTGTTTACTTGAAAAGCAAAGGGACAGACTCCAGTAATAAATTTATTTAGTAGTTCACCGAAGTGAAAAAAAATTTAGGAGCTAGCGAAGAGTGGCGGGTGTGAGTGTTCATGGTTAATTAAGTAAGGGTTGATGAAGCATAGCACTCGTTTTTCTATCTCTTGAGCAAATGCTGCTGTGAGTGGAAAGTTTTATTTTTGCATCAGCTGAATCTAAGGCAATAGATGAAGAAAGACAAGATTTCCTGGCGAAAAACTAGCAGATTCTACTATAAGCTGCCTCCCTGGTTGGCTGCATTATTTATGTGCATGCACCTTCCCACAAACAGAACTGACTCATCTTTTTTTCCAAAAAGCTGACCCCAAACCTGTCTACTGATTACTATTCTCTACATGGTCAGCACAGAGCACTTGCAGGCTGATAACATAAATAAGACAAGTTAGGACACTCTCCCTCTACCCAAGTGACCAATATCCAGTCAACACTAAGTTACTTGGGAAAAAAAAAAAAAAAAAGGTGGGGTAAGGGGCTAAAATAACTACCATTTGGAAAAGGAACTATTGAAAAATACGCAGCAGTAATGGATTCCTAGCAATAAGGAATTCTGCTCGGGAGCTGACATTGAGAGGGAGGGATTTTCTTGTTTTGACCATTTGAATGCTTTGGCTTCTGTGCCTTGTTGATTTTCGGCTACAGTCTTTGGTCTTGCCCACTGAGAGTTTTTTCCTGGTTCAATTTTTCTCTTGGGTCATGTATACATGGGAGGAGAAGTTCCTTTTAGAGTCTCTATAGTTTCAACGTCTGCTCTCTTCTTGAGTAGACATGTGGTCCTTCCAAGGTGTAAAACACAATAGCTTTACTAACTGTCTTGCATGGCTTATCGAAAAGTCCCACCAGCTAGCTAGCTTACCATAACCGTTTCCTCTCTAGGGCTTTGTTTTAGCCTAAGCCACATAGTTTAGGTTCTGGTATTATACACCTGCCCCGGCCCTCACTGGAAGGTGCTGATTTCTCTGTGAGTTAAGGTAAATACAAAACAAATATAAGGAAGAAACCACATCATAAATAGCTTAATATACAATGTTAATTTTTTTTAGCCCAAATGACAAACAATTGTATATATTTTCTGATGGAAAAATCCAGGGCAAGTAGGCATTGTACTATATAAATGTTCCACACTCTGAGACTTGTTTCTCTCTTAGGGAGCTCATCTCATCTCTTTGTCAAAACTGGGTCACAGACACGTTCGTGTCATAGCTCATTAGAGGGGAGACAAGATGGGGGAATATAATATAGTGTCTTATGGCCCAGACTTAGGAAAAACAGAGACCACTTCTCTTTACATTTCATTACTAATGATTTGGTCCTGTACTCATATCAAACTGCACTGGGGCATGGGAATATAGCCACTTTCACCCACATGTCCAGCTCTAATTCCATTATTATGGAAGAGGGGAATTGGATTTGGAAGGACAATCTGCAATTTCCACAAAAATCAGTTATAACTGCGATCTCACTGGAACTGTGATTAAACATCTGTTGGTTAAAATGATCATAAGTCAATTTTTTTTTTTTTGACAGAGAGACAGCAAGAGAGGGAACACAAGCAGGGGGAGTGGAAGAGGGAGAGGGAGAAGCAGGCTTCCCGCCGAGCAGGGAGCCCGATGCGGGGCTCGATCCCAGGACCCCGGGATCATGACCTGGGCCAAAGGCAGATGCTTAACGACTGAGCCACCCAGGCGCCCTCATATGTCAATTTTTAGTGTATTCAGCACATTAATTAATGAGGCAAGTGCATATTGGTAAGATGAATTCAAAGTGTGATGGTTAATTTTATGTCAAATTGACTGTTCCCTGGTGCACCCAGACATTTAGCCAAAAATTATCCAGGGTGTGTCTGTAAGGGTGTTTCTAAATGAGATTTACATTTGAATTGGTGGATTGAGTAAAGCAGATGTTTTCCTCAATGTGGTGGGCCTCATCCAATCAGTTGAAGACATGAATAGAACAAAAAGGCCGAGTGAGAGGGAACTCTTCCTGCTTCACTGATTAAGCTGAGATACTGGTCTTTTTTAGCCTTCAGACACTGGGTCTTCTTGGATCTTGAAACTGCTGGCTTTCAAACTGAAATACACCATCAACTCTCCCGGATTTGCAGCTTGGTAACTACATTATCTGGGTAACGGTAGTCTCCATAATGGTGTGAGCTAATTCCTTATAACAAATCTCATGTATTCCTTATCATACCCACATTTATTTGGTTCTATTTCTCTGGAGAACCCTAATACAAAGAATATTTGAGGAGGTGAGTACTTGTAGGAAATTTAATAAAGGAAATTTAATAAAGAAATGTTAGAATAAAAGTACTAGGTGGAATACGAAACAAAACTAAAGGGAAATAACTGTAATTGGAGATTATTTCTACCTACATAAATCCACAAATTAACAAAGAGCCTCACAGTGTCTGGGCTCTAACAAGGCAAAAAACAAATCACAGACAAGTATGTTCCCCTAAATAATTACATGATCCTTGGATGAGCTTTTCACCCAATGACTTGGAAAAGGAACACAATCTTTGTTAACACCATCTTGTCCCTTCTTTATGTTTTCATTTTACTTTTTATTATTTTTAAAGATTTTATTTATTTGTTTTTTATTTTAGAGATAGCAAGAGTGTGAGCAGAGGGAGTGGCAGAGAGAGAGAGAGAGAGGGAATCCCAAGCAGACTCCCTTCAGAGTGTGGAGCCCAAGGAGGGGCTGGATCTCCCAACCCCGAGATCACAACCTGAGCCAAAACTTGAGTCTTTTGCTTAACTGACTGAGCCACCCAGGCGCCCTCTTTCTTTATGTTTTTACACTGTATTTTATTACTATAAACCTTCTAAACTCAACATGGTTTACATTTTTATCTCATAATTCCATATGCTAGATTACTTATAAATCTAATCCTACCATGAATCATTTATAATGACACTCATTCCTTGTGCCTCCTGTCTCTATGAATTCTGGAATTTTAGACTGTGAGCTCAACTTGGTCTGTTGGAGGGAATCTTAGTTTCATAGGATTATTACATAGGATTTGCTTCACGCCTACCAGCGACTCCAGGTCTATCATTTGGAAGATACAGTTTTGAAAGAGCTTGAAAGTCAGGAAATGTAGAGGGAATATATCACAACAGAAAGGATGTAGAATGAAGGAGATGACAACCCAAGCCCCCACGTGTGGCCTGTACTTTGAGCTGTGGCTACCTGTAAAGGGGACAGAATGATTCCTGGGCTTAATTTTTGAGCTCTATCTGTGCATATTTAGCCCCATGATTGTTTTGAAGAGTTTCTGTTAAATAAACAGATCTTCTTGGGTGTCTAACTTGAGTAGTGTGCCCCATAAAGTGTTTTAATTGCAAATCAAGGACTGCACTAGGGAGCTCTACCCTTGTGATTTTTTATTTTAAGATCACATTTTAATATTTTTAATTTTTTAAAGTAAGCTCGATGTCCCAGCATGCTCTGCCAACTGAGTCAGCTGGGTGCCCCCTGAAGATTATATTTTAAATCAGTATTTGTTTCCCCCTTCCACAATTTATTAAAGTATACATCTTGCCTTCCCAGAAGTGCCTCTTTTTAAACTTTATTTTTTCTTCACTTTGGAAATGACTATTTAGTTCCTTTTTGCCCCAGGAACATTCAAAATGTATCTCATGCTAAATTGATTTAAATCAAGCTGCTCCAAGTAAACATTTCAAATACGGAATATTTGTATTTATAATAAATATATATATATTCACTCAGGAAGATCCTTGTTTAGATATTTATTTTGTTTATTTGCTATGATATGACTTATTTGGAAAAAAATCAATGAAGGCATGCAGAGAAAAACATGTGATCAGGACATTGTAAATCTTATCCAAAATTTATTTTGTATTTGTACTTCCATCACAAGCCCCTCATGGGGATCAATAGCTCCGGAATGTCTTGCATTGACTCAATCTGTGAAGCAGATATGGTAAAAGAGGAAAAAATAACCAAACCTTAGAATCAAATTTACTTTAAAATATAGCGAAAGATAGTTTATGATAGACTGGTGTTGCCAAATTATTGTTTTAACATTTGAAAAAGAAAAAAAAATACTTAAGAAACAAAAACAATATCGAATTATATTAACATGGCCATTTGGTCATTTTGTGTTAAATAATATCATAAATAATAATTTATAACAATATAATAAAATAATTTATTTCTATCCCATAATTTTTGTACCGGTACTACTTATGTGAACTTGTAGAGTGAACATGCATATATCCTGAAGAGTCGGTTAGAATTTTTTACACCCTATTTGTAGAAGGAAACGTAGTATTATATTTAACACGTTTACTTGTAACTCTTACTTGTGATTATCAGATTAGATGCAAGAGAATTGTTAGTGTTCTAGTTTTTTTCATTGAAAAGTTTGCAACTGAGGTCTTAGGGTAAACATACAGTCTCTTAGTTACAGGGAAGCATTATATAGACCGTTCTAAAACACGGGCCAACACTGGAAGCTTTAAGCAAGGACCATGTCATTTGGCCTGTTGGGGGTGGAAGAATGTTCCAATGAAGTGCTGGGCCAAGTGCCAGCAAGGAAAATGTGAGTAACTAACGTTGAGATATCTAGGAAAACAAGATATGTGGTCCCCCCTAACCTTCTTCTTTTGACTAACTGAAATGAAAGAGAGAGAGAGAGAGAGAGAGAGAAAAGGAGAAAACAAAATAGAACAAAACCAGACAGAAGCAGGGGCTGTGAATGGCAAGAAAAAACGTTGATGAGACACGTGAGTTTGAGAACTGACTTTCTCCAATACTTTATAACAGGGGAATAGTTCAATATTGTAAAATCAAAGAATTTTGGTTTCTACTGAACTTGTGATATGGCTCGAATGGGGGGATCCTCCAGCTTTTATTCTGAGAAAGGAAAACAATTATTTCAAGCCTATTGGCTTTCCGTTGTTTTGTTACCCACAAGTGTTCTTTGCCTTATGGGCGTTCACCCCGTGTGGGGGGGGGGGTAGATACATACTATGGTTTCTATCAGTATGAATTCGGGAGACTGAGAATTAGTGACAAAGTTGTAATAAGTCTGCACTGTTGAGCTGCAGCAACAAACAACTTGATTTTTCTGGGATTGGGGGAAACATTTTGTCTTTTCTTGTTTTACCCTGAAACTTTAAAATATTTTTTAATACTACAGAAATGGGTGAGTATAATTTATAAAATGCTGAGTTTTGTGCTAGGTACACTGGAACGAAAAAGTATCTTTTTAAACAGCTCCCTTATAATAAACACTTAATGTGTGCGAGTACTTGCATAAGGTAGACTAATTTTATTTTATATTCTGATCTGCAAAAAAAAAAAAAAATTAATGAAAAGAAGGTTTACAAATTGTAAAAGTGTGTACAATCATTTAAACCTGTTCTTGGGGTGCCTGGGTGGCTCAGTCGTTAAGCGTCTGCCTTTGGCTCAGGTCATGATCCCAGGGTCCTGGGATCGAGCCCCGCATCGGGCTCCCTGCTTGGCAGGAAGTCTCCTTCTCCCTCTGCCTCTGCCGCTCCCCCTGCTTGTGCTCTCTCTCTCTGATAAATAAATAAATAATCTTTTAAAAAATGTATAGCATGAATAAGGTTGACAATATTGTATTTTATTTATTATTATTATTAATTATTATCTATTTTATTATTTGTTTATTATTTATTATTTATTATGATTTAGAGAAAATTTATTTATTATTTGTTATTATTTATTATTTGTTACTGTTTATTTTTAATAAATATTTATTATTGTTTATATTTTTATTATTATTATTATTATTATTATTTAGAGAGAAAGACAGTGCGAGGAGGGTTGGGAGTGGCAATGCAAGAGGGAGAGAGAGAATCCTAAGCAGGGTCCACAACCCGTATGGAGCCGAATGAGGGGCTCAATCTCATCACCCTGAGATCATGACCTAAGCTGAAATCAAGAGTTGGATGCTTAACCGACTGAGCCACCCAGGCGCCCAATACTGTATTTTACAATTAAAATTTGTTAAGAGAGTAGAACTTAAGTGTTCCCACCAAGACAAAAAACAAAAAAGATAAAAACCAAAAACAGGTAAATAGGTGATGGGTGTGTTAATCAACTTAATTGAACAAATCCTTCTGCAATGTATGCATATATCAAATCATCATGTTGTACACTTTAAATATATAACAAGTTTTTCCATTATACCTCAATAAAATTTAAAAAAAAGAAAATTATTACTCATTGACCGGGCAACTTCTGTCTCCCATTATCCATTAAACAACAGGAAAATGAGGCGATTGTTGCCATATATATATTCCTGACAGCCGAGTAGTTCAGGTTGCTCTGAGAGTGTTAACTTTGGGAAGAATCCTACTTCAGACTACTTTAATACTTTGAATGAAAATGATTTTGATTTTAGAAACTCTTGTCAAAGGTACAAAAATCAATTTAACTGTCTACATAGAACCTATTAAGAGTGTGGAAGTAGACTTTAAAGTGACAGAGAATATGCAAAGGTCATTAAATCCAGACAGACAATTTCCTATGAAATTAAATGTTCTTTCAGTCTCCTTTGTGTGCATGTGTGCTCACATGAATACACGCACATACCACGTGGAGAATACAGTTTATCAGATGTCGCACAAACGCTCCACGATGATAAGAGTTTGGAGTGTTCACTTCCATTCTTATGAAAAAGCTGAAGAACCTAAAATCAGTGACTTTCCTTGGACTCAGAGAATTGAAGTTTCAGAGCAAATCAAAATGCTAAAATCTAGGAGAAATGGAGAAATACAAAGAAGCCCAGAGTAACTTGCCTGGAGCAGAAGTCTCTGAGACATAAACTGGTAAGAACACCGAAATGATCATTTGGCAAATTCCTAGAGGCCGAGTTTAGACCAGTCTGAGAGTGTGAAACTTCTAGGGGGCTTCAGTCCGAGGGACAACAACATATTTATGGGTTTTACCTCCAGGACACTCACTGGGTTCTCACATTAAAGAGTCAGGAAAAATTTACTCATGTCTTTGGCAGGGAGAGAAGATAACTATTTTGAATTATGCCTAGTACATTCTCCAAAACAAAGGCCTACTCTCCAGTGAAAAATACTTCACCAGAATCATAGCTCATGTAGTCAGAAGGGAAATTACCAATTCTAGCTCCCCAAACCTTCCTGAGTCACTCAAGGGTAAGAAAGATTTATGAAGGTCACATTGTGAGAACACAGGCTTACTCAAAGACCAAGATTCAACCATATGATTATAAAATGCTTCCCTCCCACTCCTTACCACACGGTAACTCTGGCATAATAATAGCAGGCTGCAGCTAAGAGACCCAGACATCACTTAAGAAGGAGTTCTTAGGGAAATCCAAAGAAAACTAGGAAAACAAAACCAAAGACACCAAAGGAATCTGAAGGCTCTGGCACCAAAAGCTACAGTAAATGTTAAAGACACCCAAATTCCAGCCACACTATTATAAACTCTCATGCTGAAGACCTATTTATTTCAGCTCCTGTTATCCAATATAGCATATCTAGATTTTGATTAAACAATAAAATTACAAGTTATACTGAAAGGAAAGAAAAACAGTCTGAAGAGATGAAGCATGCATCAGAACAAAATTACATAGGGTGCAGATTTCTATCACGCCAGGAAGTTAAAATAACTGAGTGATATCTCAAAAATACAATGAAAAAAGTAGATAACATGCAGGAACACATATGTAAGGGAAGCAGATGCATGGAAATTCTTCTAGAGAATCAAAAGAGAGGCTCCTGGCTGACTCAATCAGTAGAGCACACAACTCTTGATTTAGGGGTCATGAGTTTCAACCCCATGTTGGGGGTAGAGAATCAAAAGAAACATGACAGAAAACAGAAACAGTGTAGCAGAAATGAAGAATGCATTTGATAGGCTTATTAATAGACTAGAAACAGCCCAGAAAAGAATCTATGAACTGGAATATATGACAAAAGAAACTAACCAAACTGAAATAAAGGGAGGAAAATTTAAAAAAAAAAAAAAGTACAATTATTGGATAATTGTAGCCAATTACAAATGGTATAAGATATTAATACTTGAAATACCAGAAGAAGAGACAATGAAGCAGAAATATTTGAAAGAATAACGGCCAAGAAATTTGGTAAGTTAATGACAGATATCAACCTATAGAATCAGGTATCCCAGAAAATATGAAACAAGAACCACACCCCATGTTCAGCACCTGGGATGTTCATAATCAAGCTGCAGAGAAACAAAGACAAAGAGAAAATCTTGAAAAACATCAGTTTGCAGGGTGTTGGGGGAGATCTTACTTATAGAGAAATAAGGATACAAATTACAGCAGACTTCTCATCCAAAAGCGTGCCAGTAGGGACCGAGTCAAGTGAAATATTAAAAAGAAAAAAAAAACTCACCATCAGAAAATTCTACATCCAGTGAAATAATCTTTCTAAACTAGAGGAGAAACATTCTCAGCAAACAAAAAACTGAGGGAAATTATAATCAGCAGGCCAGCCCCACGGGAAAGAGTAGAAATTTTTCAGGGAGAAGAAAAATGATAGAGGTCAGAATCTTGGATGTACATTAAAAAAAAAAAAAAAGAAAATGTTTTGGAGAAATAAGACATGATGGTAAAATAAAACACTTTATTTTTCATATTCGGTTGATCTAATAGATAATGTTTATTCAAAGTAATAATAATAATGGATTGTGTGATCAATGCTTATGAGTAAGGGAAATAAATGATAGTAACTAGTAAGAGACAAGATGGAACACTCTTTTACAACGCACCCATACTACCTGTCAGTTGTTATAGTGGTCTTCGAACAAAGACACAGATTAGTTGCAAATATGTATTTGCAAAGTCTATGGAAACTACTAGAACAATTAAAAATAATAGTTTCCTTCAGAACAAGGAAAGTTACCAGTGATAAAGAGGACCATTACATAATGATAAAGGGGTCATAACCCAAGAATGCTTTTTTTTTTTTTAAGATTCTATTTATCTGAGAGAGAGAGAGAGAGAGAGAGAACAAGCAGGGGGGAGGGGCAGATGGAGAGGGAGAAGCAGACTCCCTGCTGAGCAGGGATGCAGAACTTGATCCCCGGACCCCTAGATCATGACACTGAGCCACCCAGGCGTCCCTCCAAGAATGTCTTCACTGCACTTAAAGTGTATGCACCTAAGGACAGAGCATTGATGGATATGAGACTAAAACTAGTAGAACCTCAAGGAGAAATCGATGAACATGCTATCATGCTAGGGGACTTTAACCGCTCTCAATCAGCAGTGGGCAGATCCAGCAGGCAGAGAATCAGAAGGCCATGGCTGAGCTCCATACCACCATCAACCAAGTACAATTGATGTCTGCAGGCGATCTCATCCACCAAGAGCAGATTACACATTCTTCTCATCTGCATACGCAACATTCGCGAAGATGAACCCCCTCCTGGGCCATAAAACACACTTTAACAAATGTAAAGGAAAAGAAATCATACAGTGTCTAATCTCAGACCATAACAGCATAACAGAATTAAAGCAGAATTCAATAAAGAAAGATAGCTGGGAATTCCTGAAATACTTGGAGATTAAAGAACACATTTCTAAGTAAGATGAGTCAAAGAAGAAATCTTAAGAGAAATTTTTTTAAAAATGTTTTGAAATAAGTGAATGTGAAAATACAAAAGCAGTACTTAGAAGGAAATTTATGTCAATGAAATGCATGTGCCGGATAAAAATGAAGATCTAAAATCCATAATCTAAGCTACATTAGGAATTTGAGAAAGAAAAACAAGTTTTCAATTCTGTATTTTTTATTAAGTTCTTCTTCCTATCTTCTACTTATTTATTTATTTATTTATATTTTGAGAGAGAGAGAGACAGAAAGAGCATGAGCAGGGGGAGAAACGGAGAGAGGGAGAGAGGGAGAGAGAACCTTAAGCAGGTTCCATGCCCAGCGTGGAGCCCATTGCGGGGCTCGATCTCTCAACCCTGAGTGAGATCATGACCTGAGCAGAAACCAAGAGTCAGGCACTTAACCAACTGAGCTACCCAGGCTCCCCTGTATCTTCTATTTATTTTCTGAGAAGACCCTTCTTTTCTGAAATTCTCCTTTTTTGTTTTCATTTGTTTCAAGGGCATTGACAACTGCTCACTGAAGCATTTTTATTATGACTGTTTTAAATTCACTGTCAGATAGTTCTAACACCCTCATCATTTCCACGTTGGCTTCTATTGTCCTTTTTTATTCTGCTTGATACCTTCCTGGTTCTTGGTAGATGAGGGAGTTTCTGCTAAAACCTGGGAAGCATTGCATTCCATTTTGAGGCTCTGGGTAGTAATGACACGTCCAGTTTTAAGGGGCTTCTTCTGACACCCCTCTGCCCTGCCCCCACCCCTTGCCCAGTCTCATTGCTGCCGGATGATCCTAGAAGTCTAGATTCCCCATTCTTGGGCACCAAGGAAGGGGGTCTCCGTTACTGCTGGATAGGGGTGAATGCTCCAGCTCCACACAGTGTCTCCGCAGACCCTGCAGTGCAGGCGGCCTCATCATGGTGGAGACTCTCTTGGCTCGCCACTCGACCCTCTCCAACATCACCCCAGCAGGGACTGAGAGGCACCTGGCCATAACGCTGGGCGTAGGTAGAATTCCAGCACCCCGCCCTGGCCCCCGCCATGTGGTCTCCACTGGCGCTGTGGGGCTCATTACTAGCTGGCAAGAATGAGCATCATCTTCTCCAACACCAGCTCAGGAGGGATTTGGGGATGCTTCCTTGCAGCTTCGGGAGGATGCTACTCTAGGCTGCCCCACTCAGCCCCGGTGTATGGGGGTGCGGGTGGGAGGACACAGTTTCATCTGTAATGTCGGCTGGGGTAGAGTTGTTACTCTGAAAGTTGTCTTTCTCGGCTGCCCCTTTCCAGACCCTTTGGTGAGAAAGAGCAGGCTTCCACTGGGGCTTGTTATGTCTACACCCATCAACATCCAGGTGGCTGGTCCCTTCAGTTCCATACATGAGGCAAAACAGAAACCCGAGGCCATTCACCTCTGCGATGTTCTTTGGAACCCATGCCTTTTCCATTCCAACTTGTACAGTCTTGCAATGTTGTTTTATCTGTAATGTGTAAAGATTGTACTTGTGCTTAGCAGGAAGCAGAGGACAAACACGTCTACTCCAAAAACCAGGAAGCAGAAGTCCTCCTCCGATTTTTTTTCCTCTAAATTTTTAAAAGGTCACGCCCTAATTTTTTCTCTAAATGTTTAAAAGGTCATGCTCCACACAGTGGAACACCGTGTGTTATGGGAAAGGTTTGTGATTTAAAAGCCTAATGCCCAGAAATATTTTTTCAATTGTGAGAAAAGCCTCAGTACATTTTTTTAAGATTTTATTTATTTATTTATTTATTTATGTATTTATTTATTTATGTATTTATTTATTAAGAGAGAGAGTGCAAGCAGGGGGAGGAGACAAGCAGACTCGTCACTGAGCACAGAGCCCCAGGAGGGGCTCAATCCCACCAACCTGAGATCAGAACCTGAGCAAAAATCAAGAGTCAGCACCTCAAACAACTCAGGCACCCAGACACCCCACCTGAGTCGTTTCTTAAACATATTATAATTTATGTTAAACATAGAAGCACTTACTGAAAATAGTATTTAGTGATCTAATTCAACACTTAATGATAAGGGAATACCTGGGGGGCTCAGTCAGTTAAGCATCCGACTCCTGATCTCAGTTCAGGTCTTGATCTCAGGGTCATGAGTTCAAGCTCTACATTGGGCTCCACATTGGGGGTGGAACCTCCTTAAAAATAAAATAACAATATTAGTGAGGAAAAGCGAAGACTGATATCTAGGCGCATATGCTGGGAAAGCACTGTACTTAGAACTAGCATTCTGTTTCCAAAATCAGTGTAAAAGTGAAGATAAAATTCCTTACATTGAAACTACAAGGCATTAAAATTGAAATTTGTAACAATTTGCAGACTCAAATAAGAAAGGATTAAATATATGATCAATTATCATCTAATAAGTAGGAAATGTGAAGGAGATTTCTTAGCACGACCCCTGAATTTCGGGGAAAACAAAAGTGTTAAGTTACTATTTTGGAGCAAAAACATTTTTTTCCAATAGGACATCACTTTATTCCACGTAAACAGTGAATCATGACCTGGGTTTGCTGATTTTTCAGATTGGCTCAGTGTGAAATATCTTAGGTTCTTATAAATGAATTGCATTCAATATATATGTGATGACGGTGTGTCTGCCTCTTTGAAGCTGAGCCATTGAGGGGTCCTTGGGACTGAGGCTTGCCTGAGCGCCCACACAGGCTGGGCACTGCCCCTCCTCCTGCATCAGGCAGCTTCTTTCTAAATCAGGCAGTTCAGGAGTAAGGGTCTCTCTGATGCCTTGACAAACTGCTTCTCATTGTTTTTCTTTAATCACGTGTCTTTTTTGGCTCAATTCACGTGTGGCCACATAACACATTCTTCAACATTGTGAGATGATCAGGTTTGCACCAAAGTACCCTGAAATGGAGATGCTTTCTGTTATCAATCCTGCAGAAACTTTCTTCTACACATTAATTTAGGGTCACTGGTTCTCCTGACTTTTTTTTTTTTCATTTTATAGCGACCATAGCCATAGACAAGAGCCCTGTGAATTCCCAAAGGGCGTTAGCTAAATTAACATCTACTTTGCATTCCTTTCTGTGGCTGTGAAACTTCTGGATAAGTCATTTTACTCCCTGTTGAGGCATTTTCTCAGCATGAACGACTCTTTAAGCATTAACAAATCAGTGTGCTTTATCCTGACCATGCAGTGATGTGGCTTAAATGACCACGTCTTTCCTTTCTTGCACCCACCTGTGTGCAAGCTGCTTCTACCCATTCTGCTATGCCCCAAAGTCAGCACTCTGACATATTTTTCCTAACTTCCTATTCAGCCCTCAAAACAGTGTGAGCTTCTGTGTGCGTCAGCAATAACTATATGGAGTAAATGTGTCTGGCTGTCTATCTCGCACACGACCCGGGGGTTGGTGCTCCTTGAAAACAAGAACTGGGTCTTCTGAATCATGTTTATTTCTGACAGTCTGTGCTGGACGCAGCATCTCACCCTTACTGGGCACAAAATAGGGGCTGATTGTATAAAGTACCCCACTTACCAGTTATCCCGCTATCTGCAACACATGCTGGGAAGGGGACTAAGGAAATTATAAACGTGTGAATGGAAGGTAATTGAATGGAAATATCCTATGTGTCTCAGGAAACAAACAAACAAAACCAGAACAAAACAATTGTCAATTAGCTCATTTTTCTGTTGAGCTTTGCAACTCAAAATGAACATTCTTTTTTATTAGTTACAGCTTATCTTATTTTAATCACAGTATAATTGCTTTCACAGTATATAACAACATTTTTATAGCTTATTGTATGACTAAAAAGGTAGGTAGATTTCATATTCATTTATGAAATTCTATGTAGGCAAATTCAACATGAAATGATAAAATGATAGCATGCTGCAATGTGTTTTAAAATAAAAGTAAAAAATGGGGTGCCTGGGTGGCTCAGTTGGTTGAGCTCCCCACTCTTGATTTCAGCTCAGGTCATGATCTCAGGAGTTGTGAGTTTGAGCCCCATGTCATGCTCCACACTCAGTGCAGAGTCTGCTTGAGAGTCTCTCTCCCTCTTCCTGTGCTCCTTCCAGTCCCTGCTCTCTCTTTCTAAAATAAATAAATAACTCTTTAAAAAATAATAAAAATAAAAGTAAAAAAGTATAGATTACACATGTGCAATATATTTCACGGTTTCCAGATGGACTCGTATAGATGTATGTATCTTCCTCTGTGTGAATCATTATTAACATGCTACACTTAATTTTTTGGTGATGTGTGAATGTTTAATATAGAATCAATAGACTAATGAGTTTCATAGCATTGAGGATGTCAGTTAGCAAGTCTGCTTCAATTTTGCCCCTGCTTTTAGTCTTATAAAGAATGGAAATTGAGAAGTTGATTTGCTAATTAGGCATGGGCTCATATACTGTGCTCTGATCTGCATGTGTCCCTCTCAAATTCACATGTTGAAATTCTATGCCCACTGTTGTGATGATATTAGGAGGTGGGGCCTTTGGGTGGTGGTTAGGTCATGAGGGTGAAGCCTTCACGATTGGATTAGTGCCCTAAAAAATCCTCACTCCTTGCAACACATGGGGATACAGCAAGAAGTTGATGGTCTACATCCAGAAGAGCGCCTTCACAGAACCTGACCACGTTGGTACCCTGATCTTGGACTTCCAGATCCACACTGTGAGAAACAAATATTTGCTCTTCACAAGCTCCCTAAGGTGAAGGCCCACTGCTATGCCACGGTGGGGGCGGGGAAGGTTTTGAAAGGAATCCATTTTCATGCTTATAATTTGCATTACATATATTACCATGAAAAGCATTTCAATGAAGCCAGATATGTGTATAGGGAAAGCCTACACAGATCAGGCAATCCTGTGAAAATGTAAGGATCCGAAAGTCCTGTTAAGAGACCTAACAACTTACTGATTTTAATTCTTGTGCAAAAGAAAAGCTTCACGGTCTGTGGGGTGGAAATTAAGGTCATCTGGGGTAACTCAAACCCCGCTTCTCTTTGTCTGTCTTGCCCTGATCTTCCACAAACTCATGTATTTATTCAAATAGCTCATCTTGTGCACAACAACAAATGAGTCTTTTCAGAAACTGCAAAACAAAGAAAGAAAAATGAACATTGGTGCTTATAATCACGAAAGCTCTGGAAAGGCGGTGACAGTCACCAATACCGTATTGTGTGACTGAAATTTGCTAGGAGGACAGAACTTAAGGGTGATCTGCTCACTATACTCCCACACAAATAGTAACTAGGTGGAGGTGATGTGATCAAATGGATGATGTTTCCAAATGTATACGCCTATCAAAACATCATGTCCTACACCTTAAATAAAAACAATATTTTTATGTCAACGATATTTCAATCAAGCTGTTAATAAAATCCACTTCTATCAGGCTCTGACTACTTTTTCCACAGACTTTTGTTCTCCAACCCAACTAAGCTGAATTCTTCCAAGTTCTCAACCAGAGGCTCAGTGCCCAAGCCAGTACTAATGGAAGAAATGTGTGCGTTCGTCTCCCTCATCCTTCCGCTCTGGGGAACTCAGAATCTACCCACACTTGTTAGCTGCAGACCTGCTTTCTTCTCTCTTACTCAGCACAGACTTGTGTACGCTATCTACAATGCCGCAGATTCAAGTTTCCCTGGACACGCTGGATGATGCAGGGTCCACTTCTCTGATAGCACACAAGCTGCTTCCTCTCCCACGAAAACCACTGTTCTACTACTTCCTAGCTTTGTAGTCTTTACAAGCCACAAATATCTCATCCACAAAATGGGAGCAATGCCCTAAATATTCAAGATTGTCATAATAATTCCAAATCCATCAACATCTCTAGATAAGGCTTCACTGGGTTTAGATACTTTACCTATAAATGGTATTTGAGCTCTGTTCCCAGGCAAGAAGTGTCAAGGAGTCCCGAGCACAGGGGATTGACTTGGTTAGGATGTGTGTGTTTGAGGTTAATCTCCTTTCCAAGGACTTGCTCTCTCTAGCATCCCCATAGAGGCAGAATAACAAAGCTTAGACGTTTACCATCTGGACTCAGCCTTCTTGGTTTTGTATTATGGGTTTGCTTCAGAAAACTTAATTAAGCCGCACTGTCTCTTTTCACTTATTGAAATTTTTATTGAGATAAATATAGATTCACATGAAATTATACAAAGGAAAATAGAGTGATTCCATGTACATATTACCAGTTTCCTCCAACAGGAACTATTTTGCAAAAGTGTGGTAATAATATCACAACCAGGGTATTGACATGGACACAATCTGCCTCCCTTATTCAAATACCCCAGTTTTACTTTTGTGTATTTCTTTTTGTATTTGATTCGCTAGACAACTTTTATCACATGACCAGGTTTTTGTGTCCACCGCGTGGTGAAGATACCGAACAGATTTGTCACAACATGGATTCCTTGTGCCCGCCCTTGATAACTGTACACCTCTCTTCTGCCTCATTCCTATTCCCAACGCCTGATGGACATTAATCTGTTCCCATTTCCAAAACGATACTGTTTTTAAAATGCTATAATCATGCAATATGTAACCTTTTGGGATTGGCTTCTTTCGGCCAGCATTATTCCCTGGAGATTCGTCCAAGCTGTTGTGTGTATTATGTTTGTTCCTTTTAATTGCTGAGTAGATTCCCATAGTTGGTTTGTACCAATGTTTGATTAACCATTCACCCATCAAAGGACATTTGGGCTGTTTCCGTTATTGAGCTATTACAAATGAAACGACTATGAACATGCATGTACGGGTTTTTGTGTGAACATAAGATTTCATTTATCTGGGACAAATGCCCAGAAATGCAATTTCCAAGTTGTGCCATCTGGTAATTACATACATAAATTTATAAGAAACTGCCCATCTTTTCCAGACTGGCTGCACCATTTCACTCTTCCAGCAGCAATGTATGGATGAAAGAATTTCTCAGCATCCTTACTAGAATTTGGCTGTATTAGTGCTTTTTTTTTTAAATTTTACTAATTCTGATAGGTGTGTAGTGATTATCTCGTTGTGGTTTTACTTTGCGTTTCCCTCATGGCTCATCCTGTGGACCATTTCTCGCATGCTTATTTGCCACTGCATACAACCTCCCATTTTCCAATTGTGTATTCTTGTTGGGTTAAAGTGCTCTCTGTATATTCAGGATATGACTCTTTAATAAAAATATGATTCAGAAAAAAATCTCTATGTTTGTAATTTGACTTGATATCCTCTTAACCAAGTCTTTTGCGGGCCAAAGTTTTTAAGTATGATGAAGTCCAATTTATATTTTTTGTCTTTTATGTCTTGTGCCTAAGTAATGAAACTTCTCTCTTATGCTTTTCCCAAAAAGTTTTATAATTTTACATATTACATTAACTTTATGATCCACTTTAGGTTAATTTTATGTAAGTTGTGAGGTTTATGTCAAAATTCACTTTATTTTTGCACAGGAATTTCCAAATGTTACAACACCGTTTGTTGAAAGACTACCTTCCTTCATTAAAATATTTTGTTTCTCTGTCACAAATTAGTTAGCCATATTTATGGAAGTTTATTCCTGCATTTTCTGTTCTTCTCCATGATGTCTTGTTACGATAGCCATGTAGTAAGCCTTGATATGGGGTAGAATAATGCCCACTTTATGCTTGTCTAACTGTTTTAGTTATTTTATTTCCTTTTCTTTCCGTACAAATTTTAGGAAAACCTTGACTCTGTCCATGAGAAATTTTGTGGAATTGTGATATGAAACCTATAGCTCAATTTGGGGAGAATTAATTTTCGCTATGTTGAATCCTCCAATCCGAAAAACACTACTATGTGTCCCCATTTATTTATGTCTTCCTTGATGTCTTTCTTCAACATTTTGTAACTTTCGGTATACATATTCTTTACATGTTTTATTAATTTTATACCTAAATATTTCATTAACTTTGGGGTGATTAGGGTGGTATCATGTATTTACAATTGGTTTCCACATGTTCACATTAGCAAATAGAAATGTAGTTATTTTTGTGTGTTTTGATCTTATATCCTACTTGGTAGTTCTAGGAGATATTTTATTTTTTTTTGGTAGATTCCCTGAAATGTTCTACATTGTGTCATCTGCTCATAGAAACAGTTTTACTTCTTTCTTTCCAATCTGTACCTTTTTTTTCCCCCTTTTCTTAACCCAGAAGCTTGAATTTGCTGTAGTCTGTTGAAGTACAGTGGCAAGAACAGCATCTTTGCCTTATTCCTGAGAGTGCGGGCAAGTGAGCAGAGGGAGGAGCAGAGGGGGAGGGAGAGGGAGAGGAAAAGAAAATCTGAGGTAGACTCCATGCTCAGCGTGGAGCCTGACTCAGGGCTCAATCTCACAACCGTGAGATTATAACTAACATGAGCCGAAACCAAGAGTCAGAGGCTTAATCGACTAAGCCACCCATGAGCTCCTAGCTAAGAGTTTTTATCATGATTGGGTGTTGGATTTTGTCACATGCTTTTCTATACAAATGGTATAACCATAGGAATTTCCTTCTTAGCCTGCTGATACGGAAAATGACATTGATTGGCTTTGAAGACCAGGCATATCTGGAACAAAGCCCACTTGGTCATGGTGTACATATGTACATTTTAATTAATATACATAACATATTAAATATATATATAAATACATTACTGGATTTCATCTGCACATTTGTTGTTGTGGATTTTTGCACAAAAGTTCATGTCAGATATAGATTTGTTTTGTACTCTCTTTGCCTGTTTGTGGTGTCAAGGAAATACTGGTCTCAAAAAATGAGTTGGGGAAGTGTTTCCTCCTCTTCTGTTTGATGGATAAGATTGTTTAAAATTGGTGCTATTTGGTAGAATCCTGGAGATTTATCAGAAACTTCATATGATGGATTAAATTTCTGTAAATGTTCAGGGGCTGTTCAGATTACCTATTTCATATGGCTGAGTTTGGGTTCTTGGTTTTCCAGGAATTGTTCTATTTCTTCTAAGTTTGCAAACTTATGAGATTAAAATTTTCATAACATTCCCTTAACTTTTTAATCTTCAGGAACTATAATGATATTCTCTATTTCATTTTTTATATTTGTGATTTGTGTCTTCTCTCTCTTTATTTTTTGCCTGTCTTACTAGAACCAGCATGAATTCACTGGAAGAGTTCTTTAAAGAACTAGCTGTTTGTTGCATTGATTTTTTTTCTCTATTTTCTATTTTCAATTTTATTCATTTCTACTCTTCATTATTGTTTTCTTCCTCCTACTTGTTTTGGGTTTATATTGCTTTTGTTCCTAAGTTCTGGAGGTGAGCGCTTACACTGTCAGTGGGTTTTCCCTCTTCCCTAAATTAGGCACTCAATACCATAAATTTCCATCTCAGCATTTTGTTGTGTCCCATAGCTTTTTAACCGGTTTACCAAGGTGTAATTGACAAAATTCACAAATGTTGCTAGTTGCGTATTCACTTTAGTTCAGCTCAGAGTAATTTCTTACTTACCTTGAACCTTCTTTGACACAAGAATGATTTAGAAATGTATTTAATTTGCAGGTTTAGAGATTTTCCTGTTCTTTCTGTTATTGATTTCTTGTTTGACTCTGCTGTGATAACACGTTCCATATGACTTCAGTTCTTTTAAATTTGTTGAGGTTTTTTAATGACCTGGGGTATGTTCTGCTCTGATGAATGTTCTGTAGGTTCTTAAGAAAAAGTGCTTTCTGTTGTTGTTGGGTGGGGTGTTCTAAGAATATGCATTAGATGCTGTTGGTTGGTTGCGTTGTTCAGATCTTGCTTCTTGCAGAGTTTCTGTCCGGTGTTCCATCAGTTGCTGGTGGGGAACTGCTGATATATTCAACTATGGTTATGGATTCACTTACTTCTTCTTTTGAGTTTATCAGCTTTTGCATGACATCTTTTGCCCCGCTGCTGTTTGGTATACACACATTTAAAATCGGTATGTCTCCCTGATGGATTGATTCTTTCATTATTATGTAGTACCTCTCTTTGCTTCTAGTGATTTCCTTTCCTCCAAAGTCAACTTTATCAGATATTAATATCCTCTCTCCTGTTTTTCCTTTGTTATTTTTGGATCAGTATATAATTTTCCATTCTTTCACTTTCAATGTACCTATGCCATTGAATTTGACTCTAGCTTCCTATAAAAAGCATAAATTTCTGTGATCGTTATTTACTCTGCTAACCTCTGTCCTTTGATTGATACGTTTAGACCATTTAATTTTAAGGTGAATATCGTAGGTTATTTTGTAACTCTGCCTTTTATTATTTGTTTTCTGTGTGTTTCTTCTGATTCTTGTTTCTCTCTTCCCCTATTCTTGCTTTCCTGTGTACTACTTAACATGATGCAATGCAAGATTCCATCTTGATATTTTGAATGTATCTCTTTGTATATATTTTGTAGTGGTTTCTCTGGGAATTATATATATATATGTATATATGTATATGTGACTTATCATTGTCTACCGGTGTCAACATTTTACCATGTTGAGTTAAGGGTGAAATCCTCATTACTATTTAGGTTTTGCTACCTCACCCACTTTTAAATATCATTGTTTTGAGTGTCACACAGTGTTAATATTTTTGTCTCAGTCCCTAATACGATTTATAAAATTGATGAGTACAGGTTAATCTATCATACTGAAAAGCTTATGTATTCACATTTCTGATTGTTCTGTTATTCCTCCCTGATTCTCCAAGATTCTCTTTCTCTTTTTTAAACTCTCTTTCTCTTTGAAAAACTTCTTTAATTAATCTTTAAGGTTAAGTCTGCTGGTAACACATTTTTAAAGTTTTTAAAGTTTTCTTTTATCTGGTAATGTTTTATTTCCTCTCCATTCTTTTTTTTTTTTTTTTTTTTTTTGCCAGATATAGAATTCCCAGTAGACAGTTCTTTTCTTTTAATACTTAAAAACACGGGGTCACTTTTTTCTCGCCTCTGTCATTTCAGAGGAGATATCCACTGACATTTGAATTGTTATTCCACTGTAGGTAATCCATCCTTTCTCCCAAACTGCCTTTAGGATTTTCCCTTCGTCTTTCATTTTTATAAATTTAATTATGAGATGTCTTGGTGTGAATTTCTTTGGTTTAATACTGTTTAGGGGCTTCCTCAACTTCTTTAATCTGGGATTTTGTACTTTTTGCCATGGTAGGGAGTTCTCCACCATTATTTCTTCAAATTCTCTTTCAGCTCCTCTCCTGAAGGAGAGGACTATGGATGGACCGATGATGGAGTTTGGGCACTGCCCTATAAGCTAACTCTGTGCTCTCTCTTGCTCAGAGCGGGATAATCATTATCTTTTGTCCTATCTTGCTGATCCATCTCATAGGGTTTTTACATTGCTGTTACTGTAATTTTCAGTTTACAGTTTCTATTTAGTTCTTTTTTTATAAGTGTTACTGCTTTGCTATCTTATCATTATTTTCAAGAGATACAAGTTTGGGAAATTTCTGACATTTTTTTCTTTTTCAAATACTTGTCACTGTTTTCCTTTGGGTACTCAAATCACAAAGATATTTAGGTCCTTGCATTGTCCCACAGTTCAGTGATGCCTGGATGACTTCTTCAGATTTTCCACTCTGCATTTCATTTTGGATGGTCTCCGTTGCTGTGTCTTTAAGTTCACTAATCTTGAATTTCACTATCAGCAGGGAAACTTTTTAATGTCTCTGTCTACTTATTCTGACAAGTGTTTCATTTGTGGGTTAGGTTCAAGGTATTGCTTTTTTCTTTCATCATAGTTCTTATTTTCTGCATTTTTTATGGGACTGATAATTATTTCTTGGTTGGCAGATACTGTGAATGTTACCATGTTGGATGGTAGATACTTTGTGGTAATTTTATAAATATTATTGAACTTTATTCTCAGATTCAGCTAACTTATTTGGATATAGTTTGATCCTTTTAATGTTTGCATTTAAGCTTTGTTAGGAAAGACCAGCATAGCATTTAGTTTAGGACTAATTATAATCCACTATTGGAGCAATAACCTTCTGAGTAGTCTACTCAATGTTACTGTTCTGGAAACATGGGCTATTCCTCACCTTGTGTTTTCTCTGGGCATTTTTTTTTTTTTTTTTTGGAGGGAGAGAGAGTTTGTGTGTGAACTGGGGGAGGGGCAGAGAGAGAGAGAGAGAGAATCTTAAGCAGGCTCCACACTCAGCCAGATGCAGAGCTCCATCCCAGGACCCTGACCATGAGCTGAAATCAAGAGGTGGACGCTTAACTGACTGAGCCACCCAGGTGCCCCTTCTCTGGGCATTTTATCTATAATTCATTCTTTTGGTCCTTTTCTTGGCTTTGAGACACATGCTAGTTATGGTGAACACAAACTATTTCTAACCCTGACTTAGTCCTGAGACTTTCCCCTGTAACTGAAGATGGGTCTGACACAGACCTCTGCTAATGTCTTCCTGTGCACACACTGAGTAGTTCTCCGCAGAAGACTGGGGAGAAACTCTGCAGATCTCCAAAGCACTCTGTCCCAGCAGGTTTCTTTCTTCCAATACTCTGCTTTGTGAGTTCTACCCACTTAACTTTAGTAGACCTCCATCTGTGCCTTCTCCGTTCAAAGGAACCGCTGTACCCTGCCTGGCTTCTGCTATTTGTGAGGTGTTTCCAAAACTCTCTAGTCAGTAAGCCGGAGCCATCACTGGGCTTCCCTCATTTATTTCTTCAACTCTCATACATCACTGTTCTGTCTCATTTTTCATGTCTGAATGCCAGTGTTTTGGGTTGTATCTGTATCATCATTATCATCATCATCACCATCATTGTCATCATTAGGATGATTTCAGGAGGGGGAGTGAATCCATTACTCCAACTTGGTTGAAAGCAGAACTGTCTTCTTCACTCATAAGGTTCTCATAAAATTGCATTCATTAAATCAGTTGCATTCATTAATGCTCATATTGTCTAATATGTGTCCAATGAAGCTTCCTGATATAGGTGCCAATGTCACTTTGTGATTTTTTAAAAAAAATTATTTGAGAGAGAGAGAGTGGGAGTGAACACGAGCGGGAGGTGGGGAGGGGAGCTCAGAGGGAGAAGCAGACTCCCTGCTGAGCAGGAAGCCTGATGCAGGACTCGATCCCAGGACCCTGGGATCATGACCTGAGCCGAAGGCAGATGCTTCACTGGCTGAGCCTCCAGGTGCCCCTGCCAATGTCATTTTGCCTGATTCTTTATTTCATAACATTATAAGACAACCTACACTATTTTGCATATTTCCTGCCTCAGGCTGGTCATCATTCATTCCTCAAGTGCCATGAGTTTTGATTCAGAACATTAAAAGTTATAAACTACATCTGTTACTTAAATACTGGGTTACCTTGAAAAATTCACTTACCTGATCTGAGTCTAATTTCCTTTTCAGCTAAGCCAATATAATACCCTTATCTTGTTGTGTTGCTGTGAAAGAAAACTAAATGAAATACTAAATATAAGTCCTGAGAGAAATTCAGATATTTAATACATTCTTAAAACTCATCATATACATATATAATCTTTCTTCTATTTCAAACATAGGGATATGTTTCATTAATCATAAGAACCAATGTGGATTTTTTTTGCCACTGGAGTTTTAATTGTCCTTTACCAATAATTATTTATAAAAACTGATATTTTTAACTTACTTAAAAAAAGAAGTTCTCAGGTACCTACATTTTATTCTTTCTCTTTTTGCATTCAGATAAGTAGGCACATGATAAATGGTGTCTGCATTTGCTAAACATAATGTGCATTAATCTTGGAGCCTGCTGGGTTATTAGTGTTGTGTCAGTATATCAAACTCCAACATCCATCTGCCCATCAGAATGTATTACACGCTTCACAGCACTTGAGATAGAAAACCAATATCAAGTGACAGGGTATCAGGGCATCTTTAATGTCTGACATAATTCTTTCTCTGCCACTTAATTATGTTAGGAATCTTTTTTATCCCTTTCTTGGGACTTGATAAATTGAAAATCATTAATAGTTCATTTATGGCCTGTCTGTTGTTTATTTCTTTGATTTCCAAAATAATATTGAGCAAAATTTATTCATTCAAAACAATTCTCTGAGTAGAAAATTGTTACCCATTATATCTGTACTTGGGTTCTTAAAATTTCTGTTCAAAGCTCCAAAGAATGATGAGAAGAAAGAAATGAAGAATGAAAGAACATCCATGGAAGTGAAAAAAACAAAACAAAACAGATGAACCTTTAATTGGTCTTATTTGACCAAAAAGATTCCAGTTTAACACCTAGTGTACTCCGTTATGTGCATTTTGCAGGGTACAGGAGAAATGTGGTAAAGACAGCAAAACAATTGGTTAGAGGTCACAGGTGCTTCATAACAAAGTGTGAGAATGCAGCCAAGGGTAAACTTTCTCTGTTCCTCTCCCTCTCTCCTTATCCTTCCAGCCCTAATAAACACCCTTAATAAAATTCCACACGGGAAGGGAAGGAAAAATAAAATAAGATGAAATCAGAGAGGGAGGCAAACCATAAGAGACTCTTAATTCTAGGGAACAAACTGAGGGTTGCTGGAGGGGAGAGGGGTGGAGGGGCTGGGTGAAGGACATTAAGCGGGGCACGTGATGTAATGAGCACTGAGTGTTATATGCAACTGATGAATCACTACATTCTACCCCTGAAACTAATAATAATTTTAAATTTTAAAAAAAATCCAAATAGGCTAATAGTGATAGGGTATTTGCCCAATGAAGACCCTGTGACACGGCGTATAGCCGTGTCCCCTTTAGGTGGGGACAGTTAGGGACCAGATAGTAAGTGCAGGATGGCACATGCCAATGAGGTGAGGAGGAACGGAAAGCAAGACTGAACAATGACTGAATTCTGAACAGGCACCAGGCAGTGCATCTTTCCTGGAACCTCGTAAGGCACATTCCGGTATCATACCCACTTTACTAATGAAAAGGCTTGTGTGGAGAACCCAAAACCAGACAGAATGGTCTAGAATTGGTTTTTTCCTACCCCTCCTTGCTAATAAAAATACCGGAAATAACACAAGAGGTACAAAACAGTAGCAGAGTACCTCAAGTCCCACCGAAGAAGGTGAGCAAGTAGCCCATCCCTGGAAGACATCTGCCTTACCCTGACACATGGGGCGGGGGGTGGGTGGGTGGAACAGTCACAGAATGGGGACTGCCACTGCCTCAGAGAAGGACTTGAAAGCCCTATTCAAAGTAATGCCACACAATGAGAAAAAGCAATTATATCGAATCCACAGAACATCATTACACAATAAGACAGCTCAAGAAGACAACCGAGTTTGTAACCAGAGTCTCTAAAAGAGGGGCACGAATATTAGAAGAAATCACAGTGGAGATTTTTCCAAAGATTGTCAAAAACTGTAAATCCCAGAGGGAGGAAACATGTAGGACATAAGAAAACCTTCAGGGGGAAGAAAATAATAACGCCAAGTCACCTCATAATCAAATTCCTTAAAATCCATGATAAAAGGGCAGCTGGGTGGCTCAGGTGGTTAAGTGTTGGACTCTGGATTTTGGCTCAGGTCATGATCTCAGGATCCTGGGATGGAGCCCCAGGCACCAGGCTCCACACTCAGTGGGGAGTCTGCTTGAGGATTCTCTTTCTCTCTTCCTCTGCCCCTCCCCCTGCTCGCTTTCTCTCTCTCAAACAAATAGATCTTTAAAAAACAAATAAAATCCATGATAAAGGGAAAACCTTAAAAGCAGTCAGAGAATAAAAGACACATTATATTCAGAGGCCCAAAGTTTGGAGACTAGAAACAGACTTCTCACCACAGATAATTCAAGTCAACAGAGAGTGGAGCCTTAAAATGCTGAAAGAAAAGGGGGGGGCCACACTGGAATTTAGCACCCAGTCACACACCTTTCCAAAGGCAAAGGGAAGCAAAGACTTTTTAGACCTACAAAAGCTTAGATTTCATTACCTGTCACCTGTGCTAAAATACCTGCTGGTAGTCCTTAAGAAAGAAACACATGTATCGCACATAGAAATTGGGATTTAAACAACAAGATAACACAAGGAATGGTAATTATATGAGAAAATATAAAACTTTATTTCCGATTTTCAAAATCCCTTTTAAAATATCACCAGTTATTTAGTGGTGACTGAGTGGCTCAGTTGGTTAAAGTGACTGACTCTTGATTTCAGCTCAGATCATGATCTCGGGGTCGTGAGATCGAGCCCCACGTCGGACTCTGGTCTGAGCTTCAGATTCTTCCTCTGTCCCTCTGCAACCCTCCCAACCCCCCACTCATGTGCTCTAAGTAAATAAATAAATAAATAAATAAATAAATAAAGTAGAATGAAATAAAATATAACCAGTTATTTAAAGGAGGTAAAATAGTAATGCATTTGAGGTATATAACATATATGGAAATGTACAAAACAATAAGAAAAAGTTTTGGGAAGGAGAAACAAAATCATTGCAAGATTCTTATAAGTACATAAGGAAGTATAATATCACTTGAAAGTAGACTGTGTTTAAGTTAGGCATAATAATAAAAAAAAAGAAAAAAAAAGAAACCCTAAAACCACCAGTGAAGCAACTAATTAGCAACAGCAAATATGCCAAAAAAGGGAGGTCAAATGTCATCACAAAAAGCTTGTTTATCCAAAGAAAGAAAGGAAAAGAAGAAAAAGGAACAAATGAGACGATTTAAAAAAAAATAGCAAAATGGTAGAACTAGACCATATGTATCTATAATCACAATGAATACAAATATTATCCAAATACTAGATGAATAATCAGAGACATTCATATTAGATGAAAGGTAAGATCCGACTATATGCTGCTTGAAGAAAAATCAACTTTGAATATAGACACAGAGAAATTAAAATTAGAATGACTGAAAAATACATACCATTCTAACACTAATCAAAAGAAGTGTGAAGTTCTTTCATTAATATGAAAGAAAGTAGTTTCCAGAGAAAAGAATATTGCCAGGAATAAACCGAGTCCTTTTTTTAAATGAAAAGGGGGTCAATTTGTCATGAGGACATAATCCTAAATGTGTATTCACCTTATAACAGAGTTCAAAACACATGAGGTCTGGTAAAAATGGTAATAAGGAGATGAATTATAGTTGCATGCTTCTTTTTTTAAAGATGTATTTATTTATTTTAGAGAGAGAAAGAGCACGAGTGGGGGAGGGGTCGGGCTCCATCTCACAGCCCTGAGATCATAACCTGAGCTGCAATCAAGAGTCAGGTGCTTCACCAACTGAGCCGCTCAGGTGCCCCTAGTTGCCTGCTTCAACATTACTTTCTCAATAATGGATAGAAGAGAGAAAATAAATAAGAACACAGAAGACTGGAATGACCTAGTAGACAATAAGGCAGCGATGTTTTCCAAAACAGAATAATACATATTCTATTAAAGTCCACATGGGACATTTTCCAAGATAACCAATATTCTGGTCATAAAAGCAAAATCTGTATTTATGAGTGTTCTCCCAGAGAAACAGAACTGAGAGAGAGAGAGAGAGAGAGAGAGCGCGTGCACGCGCGCGCACACGTGTGTGTGTATGTGTGTGTTGAGAGGGAGAGGGAGACAGCAGGGGAGATTTAACAGAATTGGGTTAAGGGGCCGTGGGGGTTGCAAATCTGTAATCTGCAGTGCAGGTTGGAAACTGACAAGAACTGATTTTGTAGCTCCAGCCAAAGGCAGGCTACAAGTGGAAGCAACAATTGTACTAGGGTTCTAATCATACAAATTGTGCTCTCTTATCCCTATGGAATTAAATTAAAATGCAACAAAAGAAATATATCTGGATAATCCTCAATATTTGTAAACAAAATAAAACATGGATCTAAGAAAAGTAGAAAAGACTTAAATTGAATTAAAATGGAAAAACAACATATTGAAAGGATGGGGCGCAGCACTAAAAATGAAATGTATAGCCCTGAATGACTGCACTAGAAAAGAAGAGTGATCAATTATCTCAGCCGCCAACTCCAGAAACTGGAAAAAGTAAGCCAGATTAAGCACCAGGTGAGAAGCAGATAGGAAATAATAACTGTCAGAGAAGAAATCAATGAAAGAGTAAACAGGTGAACAATAAAGAAAATTAATGGACTAAAAAGGTGATACTTTCAGAAGATAAGTAAAATTGATAAAAACCCTAGCTAGACTTATGAAGAAAAAAAAATACGGCAGAGGAATTACCAACATAAAAAATGAGATATCATTTTTTATATATCATAAACATCTTCTCACTAATAAATTCAACAACTTAGATGAAATGGACACATCCCTTAAAAATACAAACCTCCAGGCCAGGCCTCACTCAAGAAGAAATTGAAAACTAAAAAGGAACTATATTTATTTTTTTAAAAAACCTGTTTCTGATTAATAACCTTCCAATAAAGAAGGCTCTACACAAAGATGGCTTTACTAGTGAGTTACTCAAAATATTTAAGGAAGAGATAATATGAATTTTATGCAAGATATTCCTGAAACTTAGAAA
Source organism: Zalophus californianus (assembly GCF_009762305.2). Taxonomy (NCBI): domain Eukaryota; kingdom Metazoa; phylum Chordata; class Mammalia; order Carnivora; family Otariidae; genus Zalophus; species Zalophus californianus. The sequence continues at coordinate 3,364,510 of NC_045606.1, read as the reverse complement.
GAATGAATAATCTCAAGTGTATTTTATGAAACCTAAATCATCTGGACACAAAAATAGGGGAAAAGTATGAGAAAAAAAGACCTATAGAATATTATCTCTCATGAATATAGATGTACATTTTTTTTAACAAAAGTCTTAACAAATCAAATCCAACTGAGTGGGGTTAATTCTAGGAATGTAGGGTAAATTTAATATTTTAAAATCAGTTAATGCAACTCATCATGTAAATAACCTAAGAAGAAAAAGAAAGTGATCATGTGAGGAGTTAGAGAAATAATTTGAAAAAAATCCAGCATCAATTTCTGATGTTATAAAACTTCAGAAATGTGGGAATCTAAGCATATGTCCTAGAGCTGATAAAGAGCATCTATAAAATGTCTGCACCTAACGTTGTACCAAATGGTAAAAAATTTAGTGCTTCCCCCTTAAGATCACAACATGTCAAGGATGTCGGCTCTCATGACTTCCTTTGAACATTGTGCTGTAGATTCTAGCCAGTACAACAAAATAAATAAATAAAATCACGAATGATGTGATTATCTACAGAGAAAATCCCCCTAAATCTACAAAAATGGTACTAGAACAAATAAATCATTTTAACAAGTACTAACTGAATATTACAAAAGTATTACAAAATATGAATGAGATAAATTAAAGAAGATCTAAATAAAGGAAAAATATCCTGTGGGCACAGTCGGAAAATTCATTATGGTTATGGTGTCAGCCCTCAAAATTGATCTGTAAATTCAATATAATCCCAATTTAACCCCCATCAGCCTTCTTTGTAGAAAATGATCAGATTGTTTACAAATTCCCCAGGAAATGCAAAACTATTTTGATAAAGTAAAACCAAGTTGAAAGTGGCATCTTTTGTGATTTTAAGATTTACTATAAAGCTAAAGTAACCAAGAGAGTGTGGTATTGGTGTAAAGAGAGACAACTGCTCAACAACAGAGTAGCAGATATAATACACATGGACACACATATGGTCAACTGATTTTCAAGAAAGGTGCAAAATCAAATGATATGGAATAAAGCTTAATATTTTCAAAAAATGGGGGCACCTGGGTGGCTCAGTTGGTTAAGCATCTCCCTTCGGCTCAGGTCATAATCCGAGGGTCCCGGGATTAAGCCCCGAGTCAGGCTTTCTGCTCAGCAGGGGAGCCTGCTTCTCCCTCTCCTTCTGCCTGCCGCTCTGCCTGCTTGTGTCAAATAAATAAAATCTTAAAAAATATTTTTTTTTTCAAAAAATGGTGCTGGAACAATTGATTTGATCTGGGATAAAAAGTGGCCTGTGACCTTTACTGCACAACATATAGAAAAATTAACCAACCTTCGATTGTAGATACAAATATAAGCATCAACATTACAGAACTTCCATAAAAATTAGGAGAAAATCTTAATGACTTTGCATTGGACAAATTTATATCTACTTATATATAAAAGCATAATCTCCAAAAAAAAAAAAAAAAGGTAAATGTGGACTTCGAGAGGGTACTCATGGCCATGGACAGAGATCTCCTTGCAGATCACAGCTAACAGTCAAAAGATGGCCTATTTCACCACCTAACAGCTCATCTCTTGACCTGAAGCCCATGGAGGGAAGCAGAGGACGAAGGGGAGTCATGGTTCTTGGGGAAACCACCTCTCTGCAGGACCCCATGCCTCCCAGTTCTCAAGTCTTCTCAAATGGTATATCCCAGAAGCAGGAAGAGTTAGGGGTCCCCGAAAAAGGAAAACAGAGGCAGAGACTTTTGGGATATAAGAGAAATCATGTGAGACCCCCTGGCTGTTTTTGAGATCCATGCCCAACTGGCACTATTTGGCCCAGCATGCTACCTACAGAACCTCCTAGGAAGTGTTAGAATCACAAAGGAATGCAGAAATCTGTGGAGTTGAGGATTTTAAGGAAACAAATGGAATGAATGCAGTCTCTACCAGGCCAGGAAATAACCTAACCATATCAGACAGTAAATCGGTGATCAAAGGCCCAGTGCTGTTTTAAAGTAGAGACTGACCCAACACACCTTCTTGAGTCTTTTTTTGGAAGATTTAAACCCCTTTGAGCACCTGCACATCAGACTAACTGGAACCAGACAGTTGATGATACTGACCGCTGCTGGCCTGTGATTTCCATCAATGAGGACCTGTCCACTTAGCATGACCCTTGCCTCACTTCGATCCTGAGCCCTCCTTTGCCAGACCCCTTCCCAAATAGACACACATCCTTAGCTTAACACTTGCCCAATTTTGTTGTTTGTGGAATCACTGCTTTGGAAGTTGTTCCCTGCGATCTCTTTCTTGACTGCAAATAAAGATTACTTTGTATGGCAATACCAGGTGCAGCCTCCACCTGTACCCGATCAAGGTGAGAACTTATGGCGGTTTGGTCACAATACCACTGTCTGCACTGGAGGTAGATCCAGTTCATCACACCCTTCTGTCCATGTAAGTCAACAAAAGATGCCCAAGACCCCTGGGCCCTACTTCCTTCTCCGTGGACTCTGCGTATCACCTTTTTCACAGTCCCTACCCCCCCCACTCCCAAAATCTTTGCACCAAGTGCTCTGGAATTCAAGGCAAACAATCAAAGAAATCTCCTGTGTCCTTAAACTCAGCTTTAGGCATTGATTTCATCTCCTAACTCCGAGGGAAACATCTCTCCCTATGTGGCATCCCTATTTTTCTTATCCTAAAAACAGTGAAACATTCTTGATCCCATTTCCAACTTCTGCTATTTCTCTGTTTTTTAAAAATTTGCTTTATAACATAACTACACAATGTTGTTTCTATGTGTTCGGTTTTTCCCTTCCAATTTTCTTTTTTTAAAACATTTATTTATTTATTTCAGAGAGAGAGAGAGAGCAAGGGTAGGGGCGGAAGGAGAGGGAGAGAGACTCCAGACTCCCCGTTGAGTGTGGAGACTCTGATCAGGGGCTCGATCTCATGACCCTGACGTCATGACCTAAGCAGAAATCAAGAGTCAGATGCTTAACTGACTGTGCCATCCAGGTGCCCCTCCAATTTTCATTTGAACCAATTTTTGCCTCCATAACTCCACAAATGGTGCCTTTGTCACATCATCAGTGATATCCGTATTGTCATGCACACTGTCAAGTCTTGGTCATCAGCAAAGGACTGAGATGATCACTCATTTGTCCTGGAACCACTCGATTCATTTTTGACTGAAGCCAGCATGCAGTCTTCTCTCTTTTTCTCACTTTTTGGGACGTCCATACTAGCCTTTCTATCTTTTGCTGTTCCTTCATCTCTTGACATTAAAAACGGAAATGCCACTGGGATGAGTCCTTGACTTGCCCCCTTTGATTCCATCTATACTCATTCTTCGACGATCATGTCCATTTATACGCTGATGCCTCTAAAATTTATATTTTCAGCTCTGACCTCTACCTTGAACCCTAGCTTCCCAAATCCTACTGTCAAATTGAAGCTCCAGTGGGAGTCTGATCAAGCCTCCAACTTAATGTCACAAAATGAGCTCCTGATGTTAGCCCAGCGTCTCCTTACCACGGCCTTTCCCGTTGATGGCGAGTCCATCCTTATAGCTGCTCGTTACAAACCCTGACTCTGCTTTCTTTCTAATATCACATCCGGGGCACCAGGAAACCCAGTTCATTCTAACGTCAGAGATGTAGGGAGTCTACGCATTTAAGATCACTGCACCTGATCCAAACCATCTTAAAATCTGCCTACCACTTCCTTCTCTTTCTTGACTCTAGTCACACCCTTTCTGGTCCCAACCCATGCTGAGCAGGTTTTCCTTCACTATACACACCAACAGCTAGGTGCAAAGTACTGGGAAGGGTATACTTCTATTCTCCTCAAAGATTGGTAAATCTCAACATCATATAAACACTACACATCTGAGATTGGACTAATTAAATCCAATCACAGAAAGGAAAAATATAACAATTGTAAAATGAAAGGAAAAACAACCTTCTTGAATCCCTCTTGCCCTGTGTTCATTGTTTGCTTTAAGCACTTGTAGCTACTGAAATGTTATTGCACTGAATTATCTCATTAAATTACCTACTTTATCGGAGAGTATATTCATTTGAACAAAAGGACTCCGTATTTTCTTTTGTGATTTCCAACAGTGCCTAGCACAGCAATGGATGCATAGAAAACACACAACAAATATTTGTTGAACTGAATTGTATTTAAAAAATATTACCAATCATGAAGACAGAAAATGTTCTGGCAGTTAGCCGCTATGACCATCTGAACAAGTTCCCATGTCAAGGTTTGTGAAAGCTTCCTAATGGTAACTTTGCCAATCCAATTATTTTTGAAGAGATTTTAAAAATATTTTTATTTTTTTCAAAATACAAATAATCCCATCTAACACACAACAAAAGCACAAGTATGAATTTTGCTTTAAAAGGGGGTCAGTTCAATTACATAAAGTCCAATTCAAAGTATAACCTTCAGTCTCTGCAAAAAATAAATGTGAGCTCTACTTCCTCAAAGAAAAAAGGAGATAAGTAATCAGACAGCTTTTGGAGGTAAAGAAAAGGCATTTTCTAGTGAGGGGTATGCAAATTGACAAGCATATTTACTTATTTATTTTAAAGATTTTATTTATTTATTTGAGAGAGAGAGAGCACATGAGAGGGGGGAGGGTCAGAGGGAGAAGTAGACTCCCGGCCGAGCAGGGACCCCGATGCGGGACTCGATCCCGGGACTCCAGGATCATGGCCTGAGCCGAAGGCAGTCACTTAACCAACTGAGCCACCCAGGCGCCCTGACAGGCATATTTAAAAGTATGAAATCAACTTCAAAGATCCAAGATCATCATTCACATACAAAATTCCAAGGGAAAAATAAATACCAGATGATTTTAAAATAAATAAATAAAGGGGGACATGCTGTTTTGGGACCTGATGCTAAATATACTTGTGAGGAAAGATGTAAACTGAGTGTTTTAAGATTTCAACAGCAAGAAAGGAAAACTTAGTGTGAAACATCTTATCTGAGAGGCTCAACACTTTTGATAAGAAATCTGTAATTTAAGGGACACCTGGGTGGCTCGGTCAGAGGAGCATCTGACTCTTGGTTTCAGCTTAGGTCATGATCTCATGAATTCTGAAATAGAGTCCCAAGTCGGGCTGTATGCTCAGTGGGGAGTCTGCTTAAGTTTTTCTCTCCCTCTGCCTCTGACCCTCCTCCCCGCTAGCATGCTCTCCTCTCTAAAAAGAAACAAACAAACAAGAAAAGAAATATTTTAAAAAGAAATCTGTCATTTAAACCTCTAAAATCACACTGAATTTGTCTTAAATCTTTGCAAATTGTTAAGATGTTGGAGAAAAACTCTCATTATTTCTAGTTGTTCACCTAAGAAAATAATTTCAGGCCTGGTTTCAAAAATACATCAGAGAGTGATGCGAGCAAAACAATAAAAAATTGGGGAAAACTGTTAGAATTACTATTTTCAGAATTCTATAAACTAACCAGAAGCGTATAGCAACCAAGGGAGCAATTAATGAGAAAAAAAAAAAAAAAAGCAAAAAGCAAAAATCTAACACCTGAATCTTAAGAACAGCATATTCACGGTATTTTATCTTACTCTGGTGCTATACCCCGCTCCCCAGATTGGTGGTGGCCTTTAAGATGATATCCCACACTCACAGTATGGATACTGGCACTGGAAGGAACAGAACAGACCTCATTTGCAAAGATTTGCAGTTTGGGGTTTTTTTCCCACCTGTCTCATGGCTCCTTGGAGGACCAGGTCAAAGGATTTGCTTTTCTCTCATCTTACGCAGAGCATTCCCTGTCTGAGGCAACTCCCCAGGGAAGATTTGTAGAAAATATGTATAAGTAAATGTATCAGTCATTGCTGCCTGGACCCACAAATAACAGTTGGAGAAAACAATACACTAACCAAAAAGCTTGGAAGAAAAGGTTGAAGAATGAGATTCTTTGGGGAATAAGAGCTTTCAGGTATTTCAACACATCCCTGATAATCTGCAAGTCATGCACATGCCAAGGGCCATATACATGCTCAGGGATATGTGCATGCTCAAGGAAGACATAAGAAGGCCCTACATTCTCACCTCTAGATGATATTCAGGCTTTGGGCAAGCAAAAAGTGAAGACGAAGGCAGAGTTGAACTCTGTTTGATTGAACGCCAAAAGCAAGATCCAACAAATACAGAGCCCATCTATAGAATGTTCAATCACTAGCTGACCACTAACTAGTAAAACAGAGATGTCAGTGACTACATCCAACAAAGAATACATGCTTTATAAAATCAGTTTAGTAAAGTCACTGAACAACTCTACGTTGTCTTAGGATATTCAAGTTAGATTCAAATATAACAAGAGGTTGAAAACAAAAGTTTGGAAAAGGATATTCCATGAAAATAATAACAAAAAGAGAGCCAGGGTGACCACATTGATATCAGACAAAATAAATACTGTATGAGAGATGAAAAGGATGGATAATGACAAAAAGATTAATCTACCAAGAGTATATAACAATTATAAATGTACATAACAATAGAACGCCAAAATACATGAAGTAAAAACTGACAAATTTGAAGGGGGAAATAGTTCAAAATTAGTAATCAGAGACTTCATTAATACTTCACCTTCAATGATGCATAGAACGAGTAGATTTAAGAACAGCAAGGAAAGAGAAGACTTGAACAACAGTATAAATCCCATGTACCTGATAGACATCTATAGAACATTCAACCTGAGAACACTAGTGTTCATATTCTTCATAAGTGCACATGAAACCTCCTCTAGGATAGAACATGAGTTAAACCATAAACCAATTTCAATGAATTAAAAGTTTTAATAATTAAAATGATAAAATAAGGAAATATGGAAAATTCGCTGAGATGCAGAAATTAAACCACACAATCCTAAATAATCAATGGTTCAAAGAAGAAATCAGAAGGGAAATTAGAAAATACTTTGAGATGAATTAAAGTGAAAACACAACAAGGGATGCCTGGGTGGTTCGTCTCTTAAGTGTCCAACTTGTGGTTCTGGCTCTGGGCATAATCTCAGCAGGGAGTCTGCTTGAGATTCTTTCCCTCTCCCTCTCTCTCTCTGGCGAGCCTCCCCCTGCTCATGTGCGCACCCAATCTCTCTTTCTCCCTCTAAAATTAAAAAAAAAAAAAAATCAACCTTTAAAAAAACTGAAAACACAACAAAATAAAACTTACAGAATGAAGCGAAAGCAATAGTCGAGGGAAACCTATAGCTACAAATGTCTACTTTAAAACAAACAAACAAACTCAAATAAATGACTTATCTTCCACCTTAACAAATTAGAAAAAAACATAAAAATTGCAAACTAAAACCAAAACAAGCAAAAAGAAGGAAATAAAGATTAGGGTGGAGATAAATAAAATAGATAATAGAAAAACAATAGAAAAAATAAATAAAAGCAAAAGTGGATTCTTTGAAAAGATCAGCAATATTAACTGACCTTGAACAAGATTTACCCAAGAGGGAAAAATCAGAAAAGACCCAAATTAGCAAAATCATGACTGAAAGTGGGGACATTACTATTATCCTTTCAGAAATAAAAAGCAGGGGCGCCTGGGTGGCTCAGTCGTTAAGCATCTGCCTTCGGCTGAGGTCATGATCCCAGGGTCCTGGGATCGAGCCCCGCATCGGGCTCCCTGCTCGGCGGGAAGCCTGCTTCTCCCTCTCCCGCTCCCCCTGCTTGTGTTCCCTCTCTTGCTGTGTCTCTCTCTGTCAGATAAATAAATAAAATCTTTAAAAACAAAAAAAGAAATAAAAAGCAACATAAAGGAATACTCTGAGCAATTAAATTGAACAGATTATATAACCCAAATAAAACAGAAAAAAATCCCTTAAGTACACAAACTACCAAAAGTGAGTCAAGTAGAACAGAAAATCTCGATAGAAACTACAACAAGCAGAGATTTAATATGTAATCGTAATACCTCAAATGAAGAAAAGCCCAGGATCTGTGACTTCACTGGTGAATTCCACCAAACACTTAAGGAAGAATTAACATTGATCTTGCCAATGATTTTTCAAAAAAATAGAGGAGGATGGGATACTTTCTGTCTCATTCTACTATGCCAACATTACCCTGCACTGAAGTCAGACAAAGACACTCTACAAAAATTAAGTATAGACAAATATGTCTAATGAATATAGATGCACAACTTCTCAACAAAAGACTAGCAAACTGAATCCATTAGTATATTAAAAAGATTATATACCATGACCAAGTGGGATTTATTCTAGGAATTCTAGGTGGTTCAGCATATGGAAATAATAAATATAATACACCATCTTAACAGAATGAAGGGGGAGAAAAAGATCACCTCCCCAGACACAAAATAAGGCTTTTGACAAAATCTGACACCTTCAAAAAGTAAAAATGCTCGACAAACTAGGAATAGAATGGAACTTTCTCAACCTGATCACAGACATCCATGAAAAACCCACAGCTAACACTATACTTAATGGGTAAAAACTGAAAATTTCCCCTCTAGGATCAGGAATAGAATAACAATGTCCACTCTCACCATTTTTACTAAACATTGTACTAGGTTCTAATCATGAGCAGTAGGCCAGAAATGAAAGTAAGAACATCAGTTTGGACAGAAAGAAGTAAAATTATCTTTCGTCACACATGACATGATTTTTTTTTAGGTGTTTGCCATGGGGTTTTTGTTTGGCACATGGCATGATTTTAAATTAGAAATGACTAGTGAGTCTTCTAAAGACTATGATTAGAGCTACCGAGTTGAGCGAGGTTGTAGGCCACAAAAGCAATAAACAAAAATCAGTTCTATTTCTAAAAATACTAGTAATGAACTCTCAAAACTTAAATTATTAAAAAAATTGCATTTATAATAGCATAAAAAAAATACAAACCCTTAGGAATAAATTTAACCAGACAAGTATAAGACTTGTACAGTAGAAACTACAAAACATCAGAAATTAAGGAAGATGACTGAAAGATGTTCCGGTTCACAAATGTTTAATATTTAATATTGTCAAGAGGGCATGCTCCCCAAAGTGATCTAGATATTCAGTGAAATGCTGGTCAACATCCTGTTTTCTTTTTTGCAACAACTGAAATGTTGATCCTGAAATTTCTATGGAATTTCAAGGAACATAAAATAGCCAAAACAATCTTGAAAAAGAACAGAGTTCCAGAACTCACATTTCCTGATTTTAAAACTTAATACAAAGTTGCAGTAAGCTGGATAAAAGAGTGTGTTACTGGCTTAAGGACATAGGTGTAGATTACTGGAATAGATTTTTGTGTCCAGAAATAAGTCCATACATACTATCAATTGATTTTCAACAAAGGTGTCAAAACCATTCAATGGGGAAAGAACAGTCTTTTCAATAAATGGTGCTGGGACGACTGCATACATACACACTAACACACACACAGCAGACCCCTACCTCACACAATGTGCAAAAATGAATTCAAGATGGATAAAATGTCCAAATATAAGAGCCAAAATTATAAGATTCTTACAAAGAAAAATGTATGGATATCAGATTTTTAAATATTTCATAAAAAAACCTACAAGCGATTAAAAAATAGATATATCAGAATTTATCAAAACAAAGAAAATTCTTTTGTGGTCAGAGAACAATATCAATAAAGTGAAGAGACAACCACAGAGTGGGAGAAAACATTTTCATACTCTATGTCTCACAAGGGTCCAGCAATCAGAACCCATAGAGAACTCTTAACACTCCGCAATAAAAGACAAATAAACCAAATACAAAGTGGGGAAAAGATTTGAATAGACATTACTCTGAAGAAGATATACATTAAAATAATACTCAGTAAACACATTTTGAAAAGATGTTCAAATCATTAATCATTTGGAAAATGCAATCAAAACCATAATAAGATACTACATAACACCCACCTGGATGGTTATGATCAAAAAGCAAGATAACAGTGTATTGGCAAGGATGTGGAGAAATTGGAACACTCCAACACTGCTGATGAGATTTTTTAAGATTTATTTATTTATTTGAGAGAGAGAGAGCGCGCATGCGTGCCTACACATGCACGTGCACGTGCATGGGGGGAAGGGCAAAGGGAGAGAATCTCAAGCAGACTCCCTGCTGAGTGCAGAGCCCCACATGGGGCTCGATCCCGTGACCCATGAGATCATGACCTGAGCCGAAATCAAGAGTCAGACACTTAACTAACTGAGCCACCCAGGTGCCCCAGTGAGAATGTAAAATTATGCAGCCGTTATGATAACAGTTTGGTAGTTCTTCATGAAGTTAAACACAGAATTACCATATGACCCAGCAGCATCACTCCTAAGTTGTATCAGAGAGAACTGAAACCATATGTTTACAGAAAAACCTGTACACGGATGCTCATAGCAGCATTATTTACAATGGATGAAAACTGGAAGCAATCCAAATGTTCACGAGTTGATGAATAGATAAATAAAATGTGATATACCCATACAATGGAATGTTAGTGAACCATAAAAGCAAATAAGAACTAGTATGTGCTAGGACATGGATGAACCTTGGAAACACGTTAACTGAAAGAACACATATACAAAAGGTTACACAGCGTATGATTCCATTTCTAAGAAATGTCCAAAATGGCAAATCCGTCGAGATAAAAAGATCTGTGGTTGCCAGGGGCTGGGGAAAAGGGAGAATTTGGACTAATTGTTATTATGCAGGGGGTTTCTTTTTTGGAGAATTAGGTAGGTAATTGTCACACAACATAGTGAATATACCAAAAATAGTGAATTTAATATCAAGTGATGCATAACTCAATAAAAATTGCTGATATAAAATATTAAAGAACTTGTAATATTTAATTCTCGTTACTACTCCCAGTATCAAAATGATAGATAAAAAGTTTGCTGGTGGAAAACTTGCATTTTTGTTCTAAAATCATGGGTGGTGACTAATTGGGGGAAATATACTGAGGTATTTTCATAATTGAGGTAGGGGAAGATCTAGTGGTCTTGGGGTTATTCAAAACCAATTGGGGAAACCTTAAAACAGAACAACAAAAAGTTGGTTTTCAGTGAAGTTGTGTTCACAGCATAGAGAAAAAAGGGTGTTTCAAACCCACAAATACTGGCTGATCACTAATAAGGTAGGGTGTTAACAGGATAAGATAGACAGAATTTAGCAGTATTGTGGGGTGCTTGGTAGGTGAAGTTTGGGAGAACTGATAAGAAAAAAAGGCATTAGGAAACTTTATTTGATTTTAGGAAGGTAGGATGTACAAGAGAACAGGAAACATTGACTTAATGTACTACGTTAAAATATAGGTCACATTCCATCAAATGTTCATTCACAGCATCTAAACTGGGTAAAGATAAACAGAGCTAAATCTCCAATTCACAAATCCTGGACAAAATGATTTTTAATGTAAATTTCTTGACATGGATGTTGATTATGTAAGTATGCACAGCAAGCCTCCTTGAAATTGCAAAGGAAGAAAGCTTTCCTGTTAAAAACAGCTACTTGCAAATAACTTGTATTTGGCATGAAACTCAGTTTGGTTCAAAGAAAAAAAAAATGGAACAAAAGGGATTACATCCATTAACTCGCCCTTATAACAAGCAAAAAGTGATGCAGAAGTATGCTTTGCTCTCAATAGTCAGAAAAACAATAATGTTGAATGAGAAATATTTTGAAGATTTATATCCTTGCTCTTCCTTCAAAAACAATGCAGATCCTCTCTCCTGGCCCTTCCACCATCACTGTGCTATACAACCATTACTTGACTCTCTGTCTCTATAGATTTGCCTCTTCTGGACATTTCCAGCAGATGGACTCATATAAGAGGTGGCCTTTGTGACTGAACATCATGTTGTCACTGTTCACCCATGTTGGAGCATGGCTTAGCCCTCCATTTTTTTTCTTTATCATGGCTTAATAATATTCCATTGTGTGGCTATCGTACATTTGTTTATCCATCCACCGGTTGGTATAAGTTTGGGCTTTTCCCACATTTTTACTACTAGGAATAATACTGCTGCTTTCCTGGGTGACTATGATTTTAGTTTTCTCAGATATATGCCTAGAAATGGATTTCAGGGTTATTTGGTAACTTGTTTAAGTTTGAGGGGAGCTTGCCTACGTTTTCCACAATGGCTGCACCATTTTACATCCTCACTGTGAATACACGAGGACCCCAATTTCTACACATTCTTGTCAACACTTGTTACTATCTCTATTTTTCATTATAGCCGCCCTAGTGGATTTTATGTGGCATTTTATGGTGGTTTCGATTTGCATTTTCCTAATGATAAATGATGTTGAGCATTTTTAATTATTTGTCTTTTAACTGTTGGATTTTAATGTGCTGTATATATTTGCAAACTAGATCTTCATCAGATACATTACTTGGAAATATATTCTTTGTTTCTTTGAACTGTATTTTCACTTTCTTGATGGTGTCCTTGGATTCTCTGAAGCTCTTCAATTTCATGAATTCCAAAGTATCTTATTTTGTGTTTTTGTTACTTGTGCATGTGGTGTCATATCTAAGACATTGCCTCGGGTCACCAAGTTTTACTCATATTTCTTCTGGGCTTTTTATAGCTTTAGCTGCTACATCTAGTCCTTGTTGGTTCACAAGTTGGCCCCCATACCGTGGAGGGCAAGGAGAGACTGAAGAATGAGGCAGAAGATTCCAGATTGGTTAGCGGCAGTTTGAAAAGCCAAGGGAACTTACTTGATGATGCTTGTCTTGGGTGGCCACAAGACAGGTACATCTCCTCACCTTCCTGCCAGAATTTTAAAAGTTTATACAGAATCCTTCATTGGGTCTCATCACGTATACCATCCAGATGTTCTCCACAACACATTACCCTCTCCAGACTGTGTCCTTGGAAACAGCTCCCACTGTGGGAATGGTGGGCTGAACATAACATTCCAAGCACAGGAGACAGAGGGAGGCACCCCCATTGCCCAAGTCTAGCTTATAGGGCAACTGGTGACCGTGTCCTCTGGGTGACCTCCACCAACCCTCCACCCCTGTGACCTACTCTTGCTCCTTTTCCACAATGTGCCCTGAGCAGTCAGCAAGGGGTTCCGCTCACATGGAGAGGGCTTGTTTAGTGGCCAAACTGGTGGGGGGTCCCATTGCAAATTCCAGGAATTTATAATTCCTCTCCCCGGTATGATGGGGCTTAGTGCTCTCAGCAGCATAGAACACTGATCCATGGTGAGAGTACTGTCTCCTGGGACTTCCACACCTTTACAGCATTGGGTGCCTCAGCAGGGGTCCTCAGGCTGGCATATGGGGCAACAGGCCTTGCTAGGTGATCATGCAAATCTATGAACGCCTGGGACCCCAATGTATGAAAGTTCTGGGACAATACTGTAGTGCATTGATCTATGGTGGTTTTATCTGCTAGTAATGTAATCTGCTGCTTTAATATTCTGTTTTTCCTTGCCACCAATCCTACTGCTTGAGAGTTATAGGGGGGACAGAACCTCAGTTCAATATATGTGTTTTTTGCCCAGTATTGCATGTCATCACCTCTGAAATGTGACCCCCCCATCACTGTCTAGTTGATGAGGGTATCCATACATGGTACTCAGCTTCTTTAGTCCCCTAATGGTGAAAGCCTGGTTTGCAGGGTGACGGGGTGAAGCTTGGGTGAGGCCAGATGCAGTGTCCACAGGAACCAGAGCATATTTAGAAGCCTCACTCAGAGGAAGGGGGCCAATAAAATCAATTTGTCAGTCCCTTACTTGTTGGGAACTCTGGATGGCCCCAGGCTCCTTTGGCAGTTGCCTTGGGTGGTGTTTAGAACACACAGGACAGAGGAGCCTGGGTGGGTCAGTCAGGTAAGTGTCCGACTTTTGGTTTCCGCTCAGGTCATGATCTCAGGGTTGTGAGATGCAGCCCCTCCACAGGCTCCATGCTCAACAGGGAGTCTGCGTGGGATTTTTTTCTCTTCCTCTGACTCTGCCCCTCCCCCCCCTCTTTCTCTCTCCCTCTTTCTCTCAAATAAATAAATCTTTAACAAAAAAAAAAGGGGGGGAACCCAGAGGACATGCTGTTACTGCGTTAACCCAGTCACTGTATTTCGAAGGCAAAATCAGCATCTTTTGGCAATATGCTGTTCCACCCCAGCACCGGGGCGGCCCCTCTTCCTGTACAGCTAATCTGCTGTATCTACTGAAAAGCAGTGGCTAGGGCTCGTACCCAGGCTAGGGCATCAGCTTGGGGCTGTCAGTGCCTCATGAGCTGAGACATGGAAAACAGTGAGGACCACCTCAGACCCCTGCAAGCTGACCCAAATGTCTTCCCATATATCCTGACCCCCCAGGGGCTTACTCATGATAATACACTCCTTGAGAAGAGGGGCAATTCTTGCTATGGCATCCTGTTCATTTCTTAGAGGCTCTACCCAGAGAAGTGATGTCGTTCTGGAATATAGGTGAGATCCAGAGCTGACAACCAAGAAAGAATTCTTGAGATGTCTTTGGAGCAAAATGGTGGTTTCTTAAAGCACAGGACCTGGAGGCAGAAAGAGCCGCTGCTCCCCCCCCCCCCCCGGGGTTGTGAGGGGTGGCTGATTAGATACTTGGGAGTTGGGGGAGGCAAGGAAAAAGGGAGGTTTTTTTAAAGAAGACTCACAGGATACCAGAGGCCTTGCCATTGTCACGTTAGGGTTGTTTCTCCTTCTAGCAAGGCATTGACAGTTAGATCGTTGGGAGCTTCCTGGAGGAACATTACATTCTGCCCACTTCAAGTATCTGTCAATGGGCTGCAAATTACAGGACATTTAATTGTATCTACATTCCCTTCTAGAAGCTAGGCCATTGATAGAAATGCTTTGTTCTTGTAAATTGCTAAGACTTTTGTAAACTGAGCGAGACTTAAGTCTTGCAGGATGGTGATCTCAGCTTCTCCTGTCCTCAGCTAGCTCTCTGTTCCCTCATCAGAAGCACTGTGGACACTCTTAGGAGCTCTCGATCTACGTGGTAAGATCAGATTTCTGCCTCTTTCCAGAGCTGAGGACAAAATTCCGTCTCCTTCTGTTGACTCTATCACAATGCTCAACGCGCAGGCCATACCTTCTGGGGCCACAGATACATCTACTTCAAATAGCAACCCGGCGTGGAAGACGCCAAGAGCTTTATTCTGCTTCACTAGTATTTCTGTCTTCTCAAAATCAGCTTGCTGCTCTGATCCGCAGCCTCACATGTGCCCTTTCTTTTCCAGGTGTTGTAACGGAGGGACGGACTGTGCCTGGTGCAGAAGAGAAGTCCTCCAGAACCCCCAAATCTCCATAAAAGCTGGCCCCTCTTTCATAGTCGAGAGGATTAAATAGGTTTGCACCTTGTCCATCCCAGCTTCTGCGACAATGCACGTCTTACCCAAACACTTTAAGACTCCCCAAAACCTTGTGGTGCATTGGCTTGAAGATTCTGTAGGCTTACTGCCCAGCTTCTCCTTCGAAGATGCACAAGCAAAGCCTGCGTGGTGTCCCGCATCAGAGCCAAGTTTTCGCATGTCAACATTGTATCATCACATGTAAAGGGCCCCTTTTATTGATGTGGGGAAGCAGAACAGGCACAGGTGCTGGGCTATCGTCTGGACTTACCATGCAGCTTTCCCCTTGACTGTGGGGAGCTCATGAATGGTTCTTTGTTTCCCCTCCTACACGAAGGGAAATTGATGTGACTCAAAAACCTGTCAGAACCTTTTTCATGAGCCTCCTTGAAGATGAAACAGTTTTGCAGGAAACAATAACTATCGGTAACTGACAAAAGACCATTGTTGAAGAGCTGATGAGAGTTCATTATAATGCAATCGACAAGGGGGTTTGGTTATTTCTATGACACCCTTTTAAAAATAATAATTACAGTTATGACTGATAACATTACATCAGGGCATGTCAGATTCTCAGGAATTTTGTACAATTCCTGGAACACATATATTAATAACTTCCATACCAATATACATGCTAAAGAAATCTTCACTTCACTTCTTCGAGAATGCTTCCTGTGACATTTAGCTTACCAAATAAGCCTGATTAGTGTAACATCTTCCTTTTATAGGGAGAGAGAACAAGTCCTTTGAGAAGTTCCAGGAAAATCACAGGGTAGTTCAAAGGTTGGAAAGACTTCATTTAGAATTCGATTTTTAAAGAAGTATATCAAAAATATCAAAGTTCGACTAAATAAGATCACAGATTTTTATGAAAGTACTTAATTTTCTCTTTAACTAAAAAGACCACAAAATATCTTTCAGGCAAATGCAGAAGGTTGCTTTGTGATAAAAAAAAAACTTAGCTCTTTTACTAGAGACTCACTTGTCATAAGTGATCAAAGATCTGATGAAGAAAACACGTAGCACAGGAAATTATTTTGATAAAACACAGGATCTTTGTTTTCTAAGCAGCTTACCTAAAAGGTAAGGAAAAACCCTTTCATAATTTTATCAAGAAGATACCAGTAGTTCAAGGAAACTTTGTCCTTTTAGCAGAAGAAAGTTTCCTTTTTACATAAGTATACTATTGATATTAAACTTACTTCTCTTTAAGCCAGTTAAAGAGATCTTTTTTTTTACAAATTAATTTTGAAACATCCTCCAGAGATAGAAAAACATCACTATACACAACATATATCCAAAGACGTTCCTAAACCCACAGACACCCCGTCGATTTCATTCCAAAACTTTAGCTATGAATCAAATAGGACAATGTAAAACTCACTGGTTTATGAATACAGCTGAATCCCAAACTCTGTCTCTGGCAGATAGAAGGAGTCAAGGTTACCCACTCACAAAGCTACAGCTTTTTACTAACGTTTGTGGAGAAGAATTTTAGCATTTGTATTTGCCCTTGACCAGCAATCTTAGGGAGCCCTAGATGGACTCTGGGGAAGGTAGCCTCCGTATTTTCCCAAAAAGCATCCCCCCACCCCCCCACCCCCCCACCCCCCCACCGCGCCTCTTTTTTTTTTTTTTTTCCTTCTGATTCAGGCAACCCTGGGCAGAGTTTTAGCTCCGGCAGGGTTTACATTCCAAAGATAGAAGATTTACAAGTGAAGACACAGAAAGCAAGCACGTTTTCTCCTCGCTTTGGGCGTGTATTTCTCTATTATCAGAAGCCTAGGGCAATTACTATTTAAAATTTCCCTTTGTGTTTATTAGAGATCACACAGCATGGGGCACTCTGTCTGTCTCTCTGTGATCACCAGAGCATCTTCCCCTTGCTCACTTTCTCGGGCATTCCACCTTTTAGCATCTAATCGGGCTTAGCATGCCTTCATCCACGGTGGCTTGTGATCTCCTAGCTTTGCAGAATGGCATGCTCCCCTCTTCGGTGTGTGTCCTGCCTTGTCTGCCAGTTCTGAAGCCAGAAGAGTGGGGGACACCCTGACATCCCCCCATCTTTCCTTAATCGCAGCTCTTCTACCTTTTATTTATTTTTTAAATAATTAATTAATTTATTTATTATTTAAATTCAGGTTAGTTAACATATAGTGTATTATTAGTGCTGGGGTAGAATGCAGTGATTCGTCAGTTGCACATAATACCCAGTGCTCCGTAATTACACGGCGTGCCCTCCTTCATGCCCATTCCCCAGTTACCCCGTTCCCCCCACAGCCCTCCCCTCAGGCAACTTTCAGTTTGTTCCCTGGAGTCAAGAGTCTCTAGAGGTTTGCTTCTCTGTCTGTTTTTAATCTTATTTTAATTTTCCTTCCCTTCCCCTAGGTTCATCTGTTTTGTTCCTTAAATTCCATATGTGAGTGAAATCATAAAAAATGTGTCTCTCTCTGACTGACTTCTTTCGCCTAGCATAATACTCTCTAGCTCCATCCACGTTCTTGCGAACGGCAAGATTTCATTCTTTAAAGATGGCTCCGATCTTCTACCTTTTAAACTTCAGCCTCTAGCGGGGCATGGGTGGCCAGCCCACCACACAGCCTTGCTTCGGGGCACAGTTCCTCCAACAAGTGCATCAAAGCCCCCAGCATTTTCAGGGTGCACCCCCCCGTGCACACCAATGGTCCCTGAGCGTTTGACATAGTTGCCACCCCTCCCCACACAGAGGTCACTGGACAACTCGGGATTGATCCTTCCCTTGCCTTGGTCTCCCTCGGCTGGTTCACACCCTGGGGTGCTTCCCGGGCGAGGTCCTGATGTGGCCTCCTCCACGGAACGAAGGAGGGACAGAAGACAGGGTCGGCCACTCCAGATGCACAGGCAGCAGGTGTAATGAGCAAGGGACCTTACTTATGAGGCTTGTCTTTGGCCCTGCAGGGTGAGATCTTCCTAATCCCAAACAAATTTAAGCCCCATTCCCATTTGGAAAGAGAGATGAGACCATTCCAGGGAATTTAGCCAATCCCTAACTAAGCTACATCCGAATCAGTCTGAAAGGAGCAGGCTATACCTGCTTACTTTTTCAGCCTTTTTTTTTAAATAAAAAATATTCAAACTTACCCAAAAGTTTAAATAATTTTTTATCTAAATTCCATATATCTATCACCTAGACCCTATTATTTTTTTAAGATTTTTTTTCTTAGAGAGAGCAGAAGGGGAGGGACAGAGGGGAGAGAGAGAGAGAGAGAGAATCTCAAGCAGGCTCCAGGCTTAGTGCGCAGAGACCGACGGGGTTGGGGGGGGGAGCATGTGATCCCATGATCCTGGGATCATGACCTGAGCCAACATCAAGAGTCCAAGGCTTAACCGACTGAGCCACCCAGACCCTATTGTTAACCTGACTTGTCTTATCACCTGCAGCCTTTTTAATCTATCCATTTATCAAACATTTTTATACATTGCAAGATAAAATAAATTGCACATGAGTAAATAGCACTATAAACATTTCACACACAGATTATTGAATATATTTCGATTTTTTAAACACTTTTTCGGTTTAAATATGTCAGGGCTTTACTGTACTTGAAAATAGCTCGAGGGTGTTGGTTTCTAATAATTGTGTGATAACGTTTCATAGATTTTGGATTTGCTGTCATGACTCTTGATCCTTTAATTCTGGAACAAGATTTTTTTTTTAAAGAGTTATTTTTTTATTTTATAGAGAGGGAGAGAGAGAATCCCAAGCAGACATCCCGCTGAGAGTAGAACCCAACACGGGACTCCATCTCACAACCCTGAGGTCATGACTTGAACAGAAGCTAAGAATCCGATGCTCAATCGACTGAGTCACCCAGGTGCCCCTGAAACAAGATTTCTTTACCCTCATGAAACCCCATTTCTCTTTTCACACCCAATCACAATAGCTGGTTTCCAGGCCCCGCCCCCCACCTTTATCATGGACCCCGCCTGCCAGGCCACTTGCCTCGTGTCCTCACCTATTCAAGTGCGTTGTGGATAAGCAAGTTCTGAAATGATCTCTGACTTTTAGTACCCAGGAGCCCAGCATAGCCTACTGACCTTTGAATTTGTTCGTCTCTATTATTCTGGCTTCCCCAAAGAGCACCAGGTGTTTCAATAAATGTAACTGGAATTAGAGGGTAATTATGCTCGAGGATGTCACTGGATCCTGTGATATTTTGCTGGGAACAAAGAAGCACATTAATCAAAGACAAAACAGTCTCCTAAGCCAGAGAAACAAATTAGGAACTTGAGATGTAGAAACAATTCAGCTATTGATCCAGGATGGTATGTGCAATATCACTTCAAAAGACACTTATTTTAAAAAATGTATTCAGTACTTAGAGAAGAATCCTGCAGGTGTATTCCTTAAACTTGAGCATGATAGGGCTCGGTCATTGTGCATACTTTGAATATAATTTTGGCATTTGGAAAAGGTGGGGCAGGAAGTCCTATAAATCGATGACATAGAATTTATTACAACACCAACTACGTTCATTGCCAACTGGTTTGTGGTCATTTCTGGTCTAGTCTGTGCCACCAATAGCTACATTTCATTCTTAAAAGACTAAATACAACACAGACATGAAGTTCATGATTTTTTTTCCATGATGGCCATCCAGATTTTGGTACTAGGAAGTGGGGAGTTGTTGAAACAGATACTAAACTGTGTGGGAACAGCTTTAGAATTGGGTAGTGGGTGTAGACTGGAAGAGTTTTGAGGTGCTTGATAAGGAAAAAAAAGCTTTGAATGCCTGGAGGAGATTATGAGCAGAAACATGGGTGTGAGATGTGCTTCTGACGAGAGCTAAGACAGAAATGAAGAACATATTATGGAAACTAGAGGAAAAGCCATTCTTGTTATAAAATGGCAGAGACCTTTCCTGTACTGTGCCCTAGTGTTTTCTGGAAAGTAGACAATGTACTTGGTCAATGGACTTGCATATTTAGCGAGATTTCTAAACAAAGTGTGTCATGAGCGGTCTCATTTCTTCTTGTTGTTTAGAGTAGGATGCAAAAGGAAAGAAATACATCAAGGAAGAAACTTTTCAAAAGAAACCAGCTCTTCATGATTTGGAAGATTCTCAGTCTATCCTGACAGTGTGCTCTGGAAACAAGGCCAAGGATGGGGCCGGACAGCCATGTGCTAAAGAGATTAGCTGTGTGACTCATGGATCCAATCAAGCATCTCAGCAGAAGCCAGACGCAGAGAGGCTGTTACCCAGGAAATATCCAGTCTCGTCCGATGATTTGGCCTGTTTTGAACTGCACAAGAGGCCAATGAGTTGTTTTTAGAATTTTATACCAGCAGCCACACTGTCAGCCTGCCTGGATTGAGTGGGGCAAAAAGGATATAAAATGAAGAAAAAATGACTTTAGGGCAGATCCATGGATAGAGAGGCTGTTGGACTCCCACAGTCACCATGGGCTGAAGGCGTGGGCCCAGGGGGTACAGCCACCACCCTGCTGGGCCTGGAGCACAGACTATGGAGCCAAAGCAAATCATTCTCAGGCCTTAAATGGGATTTGCCCTGTTGTGTTTTGGATTTCCTTGGTATCCACGATCCCTTTCTTCCTTTCTGACTTCTCCCTTCTGGAGTGGGAATGTCTCCCCCGGGCCTGACCCACCACTGCACTTTGGAAGCACACCGCTTGTCTGGTTTCACAGCTTCACAGCTGGAGAGGAATTCAAGATGAATCAGACCTCAGATCTCAGCGATTTCAGTGATATTGAGGTGAGATTTGGGACTCCGAGTTGGAGCTGGAATGTGTTAAAATTTTCAGGGATGCTCACATGGGTTGAGTGTATTTTGCATGTGAGAGGCACATGGGTTTGGGGGGGGCTTAGGGCAGAGTGTTATGGTACAGCTATGCCCCCCAAATTCATGTTGAAGTTCTAACCCCCCAGTGCCTCTTACATCAGAATGTGACCTTGTTTGCAAACAGATTCTTTGCCGATATGATTAGTTCCATTAGACTGAGCTCATACTGGAGTAGGCTAGCTCTCTAACGCAATATGACTGTTGTCTTTATCAATCACGGGCAATGTGGACACAGACGTGCGTGCAGGGAGCACACCTTCTGGAGATGAAGGTTAATACCTGGTGGTGCTTCTACAAGGCAAGGTACCCCAAGGCCAGCCACCACCAGAAGGTAGGACGGAGCAGGGTTCCTTCGTCACTGCCCTCAGAAGGAACCAACCCTGCTGACCCCTTGATGTTGGACTACTTCTAGTCCAGATTGTGAGACAACGCATTTCAGTTTTTTAACCACTCTGTGTATGCTATTTTGTGATGGCTGCCATCGCAAATTAATACAGGTGACAACCAGGAAAGAGAAGACGGATGTGCTAGACCCAGCATTCTCGGGAACACACAATTTGCAAATTGGGTCTTCGTTAGTTCCGATGGCCTGTCTATGATCATAAGATTGTTCTATCACAAGTTTTCTTTCCTTGGGCTCTAATTTGTTTCCGATGTCTTTGTGTGGTACGTGAGTTAATATTCCAATTTTATCAACAATTCACACTTTAAGAAAGGGAATAGCACTTATAGTGAGGTACAGTAATTCATATTAACAAATTGGCATGTTTTAATTTACACCATCATTTCTGTAGGTGTCTCAAGAGCAGAGTATATATTTTCATACAAATTATACACGTTTCAAGATGATTAAGTGTGAGAGCTTGAACAGATGCTATATAATTCTTAATCCTTGTTTCTGATGAAAGAGATGTTTGATATGAGCAGGACATAGGGAAAACTTATTGTATATAAATTATATTTACCCCCAAAATTAAAAAATTAAAAACAAAAAAAATTGTCCAGAATTATAGCATGGCCCATCGTTTTGGCCTCAGGGACCATGGATGTTTCCAAGATGCTGGTCTCGGCTATGTAGTCCCTTATTATTCTACTCCAGTGATCTTTGCACCTAATTCTTTGACCATGGGTTCTACTTCAAATATCACCTTGTTCCGAGTTTCAGCCTCTACTTGGCTATCCTGTTTCCACACTCAAGTCATTTTTCATTAAGAATCATCCACTGCCCAACCTACATAAAATCTATCATGCTCCTTTCCTCCTTCCTCTCTCCACTACAAAATTCTCTCCACATCATTTTATTATATCACTTTGTGTTTTGGGGTGCCTGTGGTAAACAAATAAATGGAAGAACCACTCCTCATTCTCTTTTCCCAGAGCCAAGCCAGTGACGACACAAAGATGCTCAGTAAACAGTAAATGAATAAATACACAAATGGAAATGTAATTCTTTCATAGCCAAAGAACTTGTGTGAATAGCTTCGTGTTGTTGTCCTTATAGAAAGCTTAGCTTCCTAAGAGTCAAATACTTCCCATAGGGAAATTCTTTTTGATCTCTTACCTCTGCTGTGGTCAGTTAGTCTTCCTTTAAAAGTTCCTAAGCGGTGCATGTCTACAATTCTAGACACACAGTTCCCCACAGAATGTGTATGGACATTACTGGTCTCAGTAGTTTCTTTCTGCTATCAGGAAACGATTGTCTGGGGTCTTTGGGAGGCGATTAGGTCACAAGAGAAGAGCCCTCATGAACAGGATTAGTGCTGTCTTATATAAAAGAGACCCCTGAGAGTTTCCTTGCGCCCTTACACCACATGAGAACACAACCAAAAAGACAGTTGTCCATGAATCAGGAAGAGAGCTCTCATCTGAACAATGAAGCTCGCCCTTGCCTCCATCTTGGACCTTCCAGCCTCCCAAACTGTGAGAAAGAAATTTCTGTGTTTGCAAGCTACTCAGCCCAAACTGACAAAGATCTTAGTGAAGGTAATATATTTTATTTATATTTAAATTACAAATAAGTTTATGTATTGACTTTCAATTATTTTTCTATATACAAATTCACCCAATATAGAAAGACAAGTAAGATTGTCCACTGAATGCTCCATACGCCCTTTTAATGTTGTTTGGCAAAGAACAAGCTGGACTGGGGGTATCTCTTCCCCCTGCCCCCCCAACCCCCCACCCCCACCAGTAGAACTCCATTTCCTATGGACTTCTGGAATCCCTGGGGGCCTTTTGTAGGGTCCTCTGAACAACATGGCATCCAGGAGCTCTGCCTTCCGTTATAAGTCTGCCCCCACTTTTTGCCTATGCAGAGGTAAAACAGCAGTGGACAGAGTAGCTCTGGTAGAAAACAGACCCATGGCACATGCTGCTGCACCCTGGCCCACTCTCTGCCAAATGCTGACATTTGGTGAGCACTCAACCTTTCTCATCCCAAACAAGTAACTTCAGTTTTTTTTGTTTTTTTGTTTTTTTTGCATTGCATATTTTCATGATTAAAACCATTCCATATAAAATATTTTAAACAATTATACTGAGCGACAGTTGAGCAAATTAGATGAATTTTCCTGGGGTAGATAACACATTTAATCTGCTCAAAAAATCAAGGAAAAGACCATTAATAATATTTTACCACCTTCCCATCAGTCTCCTTCCTGGTCACTGTCCTCTGTTTTGAACTATTACTCTGCCTCTCTTCTTCGTCACAATCAAAATTCTTGAAAGTGATTCTAGAATGTGTTAATCTGATTACTCCACTCTCCTCAAAGTTGTAACTTAATGGCTAGGTTTTAGTTTACAATTTGTTACTCAAGAGTAGGTGGCATTATTGACCACTCCCTTGTTTTTAAACTGGTTTTGTTATGAACCCAATGGCTCCCTATTATCTTGGATTTATTCCATCTCTGACCCATTGTTCTTTATTCATTTGGAAAACCAATTTTCATTTAGATGGATGTTACATATTGGCAATGTTTACATTTTGATTATAGTTGTTTTAAATCCTATTTCTTAATAATCTTTCCCTGGGAATAACCATGCCCCCCACAGTTTCCATAACCTCTTAATTGTCCAAACCACTAAGGGTGTAATTCTAAAACCAAGTTTAAGTCCTACTCTGGGCTCAAGACTATATTGAGCTGCCTGTCCTCTCTTAAATACAAAAAAATGCATCTCCTACTCTGTGTGCTGAAATCCAAAGACACACTTCTCCGGACTTCTACTGTAGACAGTGATGGCACCACCATTCTTCCACCTACAAAAGACAGATAGCCCGGTTTCAGACTTGGCACCTGCTCTACCCTCACTCCTCATGTCCAGATCCAAATCAACCTCATGTCTAGACTCAAATCCACCCATTTTTATTTTTTAGCCACCTCTAATGTCATCCTGTTCCAAGATATCAGCATTGCTCATCTGGATTACAACTTCATACTCTAGGTTGTAGCCGAAGTATTTTCAGTGCACATCTGATTAAGCTCCACGTCACTGGCCACAGTGAAATACTTCCATAGGCTCTCATTGAACAGGTAAGGACAAAGTCCCCTACCGTGACCCAGGCAGTTATTTCTAGCCCCCAGTCTACTGATCTCTCCAGCACCACTTCTTCCATCTTCCTCCTTTCTCCCCACTCTGTGTGGCTCTCACATTTCCTTTTTTCAATTCCTTGTACCCCCTGTGTTTCCTCTGTCAAAAGGTCTTTGTGCATGTTGTTTGCTCTTCCAGGAATCGTTCTCCCAATCTACTTCCCACCTTCCAACAGTCTACCCCCATCCACTGGAAAACCTGGACACCTTCCCCATCATCATTCAGACCTCAGTGCTCACCTCCCCAAGGAAATTGTTCCCTAACCATACCCCTCATCCTCACCCCTTTCCTCAGCAAACATTTTCCCTTACTTTGTAGCACATGCCAAATTATAATATTGCAACTATTCTTAATCATTTGCTTAGAACTGGTTTCAACATAACTTAAGGACACTGAGAGCATGGACCAAGGACACTGGCTTGCTTTTCATTCCGTACTCTGTGCTTATTGCAATACTTGATACTTGATGGACATTTCCTAAGGCCTTGTTTAAAGAATTCAGAAAAGGATGAGTGGTACAGAAAGAACACCTGTGCCTTATTCACTTTAACATTGATCTAGAACAAGTCTTGATAAAAACTCAAAGTGAGATTCCCTACACTAAAAATTACTTCACATTTATCTTTTTTTTTTTTTTTTTTGCCTCTCCTATGCTCCATTAGTTTAAGCTAAATTCACATTTTATAATGCATGATTTTGGCAAAAAAAAAAAGTTCCTTCTATTCAGAATAATATATCACACATGATCTCTGCTATCGTTTCTTAACCCTTTCCCTTCCTCATATTAATAATTGAAATAATGCCTGCTAAACAAATCAGTAATAAAGAGATGCTCATTTCCTTGAACAGACATGTCAGAATTTCATTTAAGAAGTGCTACCTTTATATTTTCAGGTTATTGCCAAAAAAGAAGCAATGGTTAGAAATTACTTGTAAGGCGGTCGATATTTTTATACAGACACAGTGATAGATTAGTGGTAAGAAGTTGTATGATTTTTAAGTGAGATATTGGGCTCTGGCTTCTAGTCCTACTTAAGTTTTTAAGTACCCAAGTAACTTTTTTCATGTTGTTCCATCTCTTGGTGGCATTTCTTCTCTAAACATAAAAGTTTAGATTAGATGATTGTCATTACAGTATGGCAACTAATTTGCCCCCAAAAGTTTTTAGGAAAATAAATGGAAAGGGATATGTTTTGGTAAAGAAGTAGCTATTGATGGCTTACTTAATCACAGAAAAAGGGGCCCATATATTGGAATGGGAGGGATTTAGGGTATAGATAAGCTCTCATAAAATAGAGTATGTGGTAGGTCCTAATTTGTATCAAAAGTTCTCTGATCATAAATGAGAAGTACTTAAATAACATTTATTACCTTATTATAAAAACACAGCAGCTATGAAACTTTGAATTTACATAGAGAAGTATAATATTTAAGCCATGCCATTGAGTCACAGTAATATTTCTTGGTTGCTTGGTATCTGCCATGTCCTAACTTGGCTGTTCTTCTAAGTTACTGAGTTTACTCTTTGCTCTCTCTATTTGATTTACTCTTTGCACAATTGTCCTCATTTTATAATTTGGAGAACCAATGCTTCTAGAGTTTAAAGAACTGTCCAAAGGTCACAAAGCTTTCAAACATTTTGAACTAAGTCTTCTGATTTTGTGACTCCTCTTGGGTGTGTTTCTGTGGAGGAGAGCAGAGAGGTGAAGTGCAGAGGTGAACATTTGTGTTCAGAATATTCTCCTCACTTGAGGATTTGCAAACACTCAAAGCAGTGGTGTAGGGAAAAGACCAGAGTGGGATTTCAGCTTTTATCTTTGTCTCTAGTGTGTGATCTTGTCAGCCATTTACCATCTCCAGACCTCAATAGCATCATTTGTAAAATAAGGAGTTTGGCCTCTGTGAACTCTGAGGTTCTATGAAGGTCTGTAACTCAATCAATAGTATAACTGCCAGGCAAAGCTGCACCGATTCAAATAAAAGCTACATTGCCAAGCACGGGGAGTTTGATGAATGGAGAGAGACTTCACTAAGAATATAATTTATTGATACCGAATGTATATCTCCTTGGTTCCTTCTAGGAAGACATAAAGCTGATAAATTTTTTGGATCCGAATTAGATTTTTATACTTATTATCCATAGAGAAATGACTCGTTTATATCACTAGTGGATTTCGTGTGTTTATCAATCAAGTTCTTTATCAAAAACCCTATTCCTTCATAAAAGAGAAATGCAGGAAAAAAAAAGGATCCAGCAGTTGTCCGAAGACTGTTTCCAAGCTGTTAATCTTTGACCCTGGGATTGGCATTCATCTCTCCAGGCTGTGCTTCCCATACGTTAATTGGATTCCCTAATTTCCATTTAGAGAAAAGCACTAAAGACTAAAATTTTGGTAAGAGTTAAATGCTTTTTAGGGATGTTTTTATGAAATCCCACTTCACACCCATCATGATGTTTCCAATGGAAAAAGTCAGATAGTGGCTAGTGTGGACAAGGGTGCAGAGACACTGAAACCCTCATGCAGTTTTGGTGGTTATGTAAAATAGTGCAGTCACATGGGCCTAATGATAAACACAATTTAAGTGCTCATCGAATAACAAATGGCTAAACGAAATCTGATAGATCTATACAATGGAATATTATTCAGCCATAAAAAGAAATGAAGTTCTGATTCATGCTAAAATATGAATGAGTCTTGAAAACATGATGCTAGATGAAAGAAACCAGTCACAAAAGACCATATTTTATATCATTCCATTCATATGAAATGTTCAGAATGAGGAAATGTTCAGACACTGTGTAGATTAGTGGTTGCTTAGGGCTGGGTGGAGGGTGGTGGGGTGATGAGTAAAGCGTAAATGAAGGTTGCCTTTTGTGGCAGTGACAATGTTCTAAAATTGACTGTAACGATGGGTGTAACTATCTGTGAATACACTAAAAACAAATGAAGTATACACTTTAAATGAGTGAATTATATGGTATAAATTGTATTTCAATAAAGCCTTTTTTAAAAGATTTTATTTATTTATTTGAGAGAGAGAGAGAACAAGCACACAAGCAGGGCCGAGGGAAGAGCAGACTCAGCACTGAACAAGGAGCCCGATGCAGGACTCGATCCCAGGACCCTGAAATCATGACCTGAGCCGAAGGCAGATGCTTAACCAACTGAGCCACCCAGACACCCCTCAATAAAGCCTTTTTAAAACAAAACAAAACAAAACAAAAAGAATAAAAGCTGAGGAGAGGTTTTTAAGTTAAAATGAAATAGTTATACTTTCCTAATTTTTTTCCCAACACTTCTTTGGTCATAATTGATGGAAAAATTCATGAGCCCTCTTAAATATGCTCGGCTGAGACCACTCACTGGGAAACCTACAGATTTTGATAAAGGTGAATCTTGAAACATAATCTTGTTTGCTACATCTAGCATGCTAGGAAACCACACCAGGAGGTACAGAAAAAACTGGGATAAATGTGGATCAGGGGGAGCTAGCTATAGGGAAATCTGGGCAGGAAAGGGCCTTTATAGTCAAGTATTTTTCAAGTTGAATCTCAGGGTCATTCCAGGCTAGGATCAGTAGCTATTGGAATCTAATCACAGAGGTGGGTGACCTCAGAATTTGTGGGATTTTTTTCCAGCGTCAAGCAGCATCTCAGGGAGTTGTATGCAGAGATCGCACAGAGAAGGATCCTCTAGGAGGACCTTGGCCTGGGTGGAAGGCAGTACCTCTCCGTCTGGTTCTTTGTTCTGGGCCCTGGCATGACCAGAGCCTTACGCACTGCTGTGGAAGGTCAAGAACACAAGGACTGATACATGATGCCAGAACACAAGAAATGAGTGTGGTTTTCTGGAGTTTTGCTACAAAGCAACCACGTCCAAAAGTGTGATCACCGAAGCTGGACTTTCAGAAGATAAAGACAGTGAAGAAGATCATATTCTCAGAGAAAATCAGAGAGAGATTGAAAGGTATTTGTTATTTCCTAGGCCTTAGCACACATGTAAATAGATCATCTTCTGTACAATTATTTTTCAGTGTCTGCTACCCTGCGCTTACACCCACACTTCATTTATACTTATTGGGATAGAGACACTGTCTTCTTTACCATTGTAGTCTGCTGTGCTTGATAAATAGTGGAGCAGCCAATAAACACTTGTTGAGTAAATGCATGAATGCTTGAATGAATGAATAAATGAATCAGGGATTGATGTTCAAAGAGAGACCTAGAACCCATGTCTTGACTCAAAATGAGAATTCGTCCAGAGATTTATGACCCACCAATTAGCAATATATATATCACCTACCTTCATTTATATATAAGTATATATATATGTACTTTTAGATACATATATTTTAGAGAGAGAGTGTGTGAGCGGGGTGGGGGGTGGGGCAGAGGGGGAGGAGAGTGAGAATCTCAAGCAGACTCCCTGCCGAGCGCCGAGCCCCACTCAGGGTTCTATTCCAGAACCTTGAGATGGTGACCTGAGCCAAAACCAAGAGTCAGATGCTTAACCTACTGAACCACACAAGTGCCCCAAGTAGGTCATATTTTTAAACAATTGGAACTTAATATGGGCTTTCATATCTGTCTTCCTTTAATTAGCACTACTGTCTTGTGGAGTAGGTACTGTGATTCCCATCTTAAAGAGGAGAAAAACGAAAGCTCTGTATGTGATAAAGTTAGGATACACGTTGGATCTCCCGACTTCACAATTTACATTTTCCCTGCACTTGATAGTTTAGTGTTAGAATGCACTGAGAGGATGATGATGGTTGGAGGCATATGACTAGAAACATTCGAAGTGGGGCACCAAGATCCCCGCACGGGTGCTTTTATAACTTTCCCCCGAAGGCTCCCTCTTCCCGCAAACCACATCATCTTAGCCCGTCTCTTCCTTCTCTTGAACAAATAATGGTTCCGTATATGTTAGAATTGTTTGAAAGAAAAGTAGGCAGTTCCCAGTTACGATCATCCTTTATACCTAAATGTATAGTTCGCTTAACACGATTTCCCCACCCTCTACAGAAATGTCCAAACATTAGGCAATAAAGCATAACAGGAAGGCATTCAGACCACCTGGTGGGTGACATCATAGAAGCCCATATCCCATATCACATGCCATGTCATTGTTTATTGTGTGATGACTGACAGCACCTGCCACGTGCAGCTGAAACTCCTGGGCATGACACATGAGACTTTCTGAGGTGTAACCTTGCCTACTACCACTCCATCTGATGTCTTTCACTGCTTTATCTCCCAAACAAGCATTCTTAGAACTTTTATGTTTTTGTGTTGATGCAGATGCCTTGCCCATCGACATGTTCACGTTATTTTTGAAGAAAGGTACTGTGTCTTTTTCGCTTCCATAACCTAAGCTTTAGTGGAGTCCCTGCATATAAGAAGAGCTCAGAAAATATTTGCCAGAGTAGTCATTTATGTTTGTATAAGAGTCTTTACGGAATAAACTCCCTATGCCATGCACCCAGCTTAATATTGATTATGCAAAATATGAATAGGGCATGGTCTTTGATTCAATGAATATGGATCAAGTACTTTCTGTTTATTTTAATTGGGAAAATACAACACAGCACATGTGTGACATATTTAAGAAGGATATGTGAGGCGCCTGGGTGGTTCAGCCAGTTAAGTGTCCGACTCTTGATTTCTGCTCAGGTCGTGATCTCAGGGTCATGAGATCGAGCCCCACATCGGGCTCCATGCTCAGTGCGGAGTCTGCTTGAGATTCTCTCTCTCTCTCTTCCTCTATCCCTGCCCCTGCTCTCTCTCTAAATAAATTAATTAATTACATCTTTAAAAAAAAAGGCTGTGTACCAGGTTTTAAGAGTAGTGATGTCAGGTATGTAGTGAAGGTTTCCGGAAAGAGGCAATGTCTAACCTAATCCGTGGCAGTGGTTTGCTGGAGACCAGAGCCGATTGTGTGCATCTCTTCCCACCTTCAGCGATATCACATTGGTAGGATGCAATGGCCTCTAGGAAATATTTGCACCATTGATACGGAAAGACACTGCATTGCAGGACTCCTCACCTCCTCCTGGAGAGACTGCATGTCTCATTTGTAGCCACAAGATTTGATTTATCGAAGCGACTGAGTAACTACTCAGAAAGTCTAGGGCTCGGCGCCTGGGTGGCTCAGTTGGTTGGGCGGCTGCCTTCGGCTCAGGTCATGATCCTGGAGTCCCGGGATCGAGTCCCGCATCGGGTTCCCTGCGCGGCGGGGAGTCTGCTTCTCCCTCTGACCCTCCCCCCTCTCATGTGCTCTCTCTCTCTCTCTCTCTCAAATAAATAAAATCTTTAAAAAAAAAAACAAAATCTTAAAAAAAAAAAAAAGAAAGTCTAGGGCTATTTTTATTACTTATATTCCCCGGGGAAGCATCAGGTTTTGCTTAAGAAGCACAAGGAGGAGCAAAGGGAAAGCCTACTCCAAAGCCTTTATTGGGATTCGCTCACAAAAGGCAAAATAGGGCAGAGGAATGAGCTACTTGGAGAGACTACAGAGGACTGCACTGTGGGATGGTCTCTAGTTGCCTAGTGGTCCCGGGGTGATTCGGAGCAGGGGGAATAGGGGCTTGGTGTGTGGGATTTAGATAAAGGGGATCTTTGGTGTTCTAAACTCAGGGTCGGTTGGTTTGCTTACTTAGGACATGCTCCTTAGAGCCCTTTGCTAAGAATGGGTAGCCTTGGGAGGGCCGGAGTCTCCTTGGTCAGCCTGCTTTTGAAGATGTCGAAACATCATAAAATACAGAAAATAAAGCTCATGATTAATGCACAGCAGGCAAGCCTTCACCAGAATGCTGCAGGTCATAATGGAGGAACCTGAGGAGGACATCCGGAATGGAGGCAGATACAATTGATAGAGACAGGACACAAAGACAGTGAGGGCGCTCTGGTCCGTGACCCCCTGGGAACACACACTCAAAAGCGGGCACTTGTCTGTCACATGGGTGAACAGGTTACTCAAGAGGACAGGCGACACCTCACGTTTACAGGAGAAAGGGAAGACCTTGTCTTGACACAATGAGATGTTTTGACATGAGAAAGACAGCGGCAATGTCTGGCGGGAATGTGCACCTGTTACTGTGCCATGAGCCCAGGGCACATTTCTGGGGCGTAGATACAGTGGCCAGCTATCAGTGAATCACATGTGGCATTTTCACTGTGTGCCTCATTCCGCTGAGTGTAGTTGTAACATAGAAAACATTACGAAGCTTTTCTACCAGCTACATCTTGGGAAACGTGGCTGTTCACTTTGCAGCTCAGGAATGGGGCAGTCAAGAACCATTTAGGTCTGCAAAACAAGGACCCGGGGAGTTTGGTCTTGAAAGAAATGCTAGATCCCGACCCCCCTCTCTGGTGATGCCTCAAACTCACCGGGTGGTACAACCTCTCAGAAACCAGGTAGAAAGATCTCAAAAGCTATTTCATAGGGTCAAATAAGATAGCTTATTATTGGTTTATATCATATACTGTCCATACATATTTGTTCATCAGCCTAACAAGCTATTAAGAAGTCAATACATGGGACACCTGGGTGGCTGACTCTTGATCTCAGCTTAGGTCTTGATCTTAGGGTCGTAAGTTCAAGCTCTGCACTGGGCTCCCTGTTGGGCATGGAACCGACTAAAAAAAAAAAAAAGTTACCTCACATGAAATACTAGTTGTCACTGAAAAGCATAAATAAGTAAATGGCATCATCCAAGTCTGTTATAAAATGGAAATACACATGCTACCTTTTGTAAATGTTATAGTGGAGTAAAATAAGAAGGCAAAATCAAACCAAGGCTGTAGGGGTAGGAAAGGGACCCATGAACGTTGGGGAGGAGGCCTCATTCAAATGGGTGCTGGACTGGGAGCTTGCTATGTGGTGGTGGATAAAAGCCTCCTTACCTTAATCAAGCCATTCATCTCTGCAGGCCTGTTTCTCCACCTGGGGAATGAGCTAACCCCTGCTTTCTTGCCGACTGATGTTGGGGAGGATCTGAACTCCCCTACTTGCGAGTTACCAAGTTCAGCCCCCACAAGTGCTTGGATGCTGGGAGGACACCCACGGTCCAGAGTCAGAGACGAAGCACTTTTCTTCATAACACAGCAGGTGCCTCAGTGGTGTGTCCCAGCCAGGTTCCCTTGTCCAGGTCACACGTGTGCGGTGCAGCCCAGGCGGGTGCTGTGCATGCAGTGGGTTTGTTTCTCTCACAGGTGAGGAACCTGGAGCTTCAGAAAACTAAATCTCACACCTAGAAAAATCATCTCAACTTTGCCCCTGAGGGAGACATTATTTTTACGACAGTGACAAAGCCACTTTCTTCTGCCACGGGAGAGACTATCTTCCGAGGCTGTTTGTGAAACAACCGACCTTGATGAGATTATGTAGAAGAAAGACCTGGTCCTGTCTCTGCTCACAAGCGCTACAGAAATGTGAGACCTGGAAGAATGATCGCCCCCAAATACCCAGCACTTAGCTTTGCGCCATCTTGGCTGCTGGTGAATTTTTCTAAGAGTGGTCCATTTCCTCTGACACTTTGATTCATTTGACCAACACAGAGTAAGGCCAAATCTGTTCAGTGTGTTGCATGTAGCACTTGCACAAGGACTTCCAGCAGCAGAATAAAGCCCACCTACAA
This sequence comes from Zalophus californianus, assembly GCF_009762305.2. Taxonomy (NCBI): domain Eukaryota; kingdom Metazoa; phylum Chordata; class Mammalia; order Carnivora; family Otariidae; genus Zalophus; species Zalophus californianus. Next base: position 3,331,111 of record NC_045606.1, on the reverse strand, counting down.
TATTGGCCTCAACTATGTCCCCAGGCTGCATATATGCTCCCCAAATGCTCAGAATCTGCCTTTGAAACCCGGTAGCTTCCTTTTTAAACGTCTGGGTTGACCTTTCCACTTGGTGTGGCACAAGGGTATATTGGTAAATGCAAAGACTGTACCCTGGACGTCAAGTCAGTCTCAGTGACCAAGACAGCCTCACTTGGACAGATTTGTCTCATTATCTCAGGGCTGTGTGACCTACCGTTGGTATTTACTTAAACACCTAAGCTTCTTTGATGACCCTCCCTGAGGTGCAAATCCCTGTGTTTCTGGAAGACAGGCACATTATAGACTGGCTTTCACACGCGGAATAAAGTCACAGGGAGCACATGGTGTGTGGAAGTGATTGATGCTGGATATTGTCTCCACAAGTGTGACCACAGCTTGGCAGTGCCCCCATTGTGGTCTCCCGGCCAGCTAGTAAACCTCTGGGTTTCCAGTTCATTTTATTAATTTATATTGATTATATGAATTCATTCATATCAATAATAATTGGGAATAGTTCTTGTGTTTTTAGAAAGGGGCAGCCAGAGGTGATATGATACTTTATGTGGAAAACCCAAAAGACAACACCCCAAAACTGCTAGAACTCATACAGGAATTCAGTAAAGTGGCAGGAGAGAAATTCAATGCACAGAAATCACTGGCATTCCTATACACCAACAACAAGACAGAAGAGAGACAAATTAAGGAGTCGATCCCATTTACAATTGCACCCAAAACCATAAGACACCTAGGAATAAATCTAACCAAAGAAGCAAAGGATCTGTACTCAGAAAACTATAAAATACTCATGAAAGAAATTGAAGAAGACACAAAGAAATGGAAAAACGTTCCATGCTCATGGATTGGGAGAACCAACATTGTGAAGATGTCAATGCTACCTAGAGCAATCTACACATTCAATGCAATCGCCATCGAAATACCATCCACTTTTTTCAAAGAAATGGAACAAATAATCCTAAAATTTGTATGGAACCAGAAGAGACCCCGAATAGCCAGAGGAATACTGAAAAAGAAAAGCAAAGCTGGCGGCATCACAATTCCGGACTTCCAGCTCTATTACAAAGCTGTCATCATCAAGACAGTATGGTACTGGCACAAAAACAGACACATAGATCAATGGAACAGAATCGAGAGCCCAGAAATAGACCCTCAACTCTATGGTCAACTAATCTTTGAGACAGCAGGAAAGAATATCCAAAGGAAAAAAGACAGTCTCTTCAACAAATTGTGTTGGGAAAATTGGACAGCCACATGCAGAAGAGTGAAACTGGACCATTTCCTTACACCACACACAAAAATAGACTCCAAATGGTTGAAAGACCTAAACATGAGACAGGAGTCCATCAAAATCCTAAAGGAGAACACAGGTAACAACCTCTTCGACCTCAGCCGCAGCAACTTCTTCCTAGATACATCGCCAAAGCCAAGGGAAGCAAGGGCAAAAATGAACTATTGGGATTTCATCAAGATAAAAAGCTTTTGCACAGCAAAAGAAACAGTCCACAAAACCAAAAGTCAACCAACAGAATGGGAGAAAATATTTGCAAATGACATATCAGTTAAAGGGCTAGTATCCAAAATCTATAAACAAGTTATCAAACTCAACACCCAAAGAACAAGTAATCCAATCAAGAAATGGGCAGAAGACATGAACAGACATTTTTCCAAAGAAGACAACCAAATGGCCAACAGACACATGAAAAAGTGCTCAACGTCGCTCGGCATCAGGGAAATCCAAATCAAAACCTCAATGAGATACCACCTCACACCCGTCAGAATGGCTAAAATTAACAAGTCAGGAAATGACAGATGTTGGCGGGGATGTGGAGAAAGGGGAACCCTCCTACACTGTTGGTGGGAATGCAAGCTGGTGCAACCCCTCTGGAAAACAGTATGGAGGTTCCTCAAACAGTTGAAATTGGAGCTACCATTCAATCCAGCAATTGCACTACTGGGTATTTACCCCAAAGATACAAATGTAGGGATCCGAAGGGGTACGTGCACCCCAATGTTTATAGCAGCAATGTCCACAATAGCCAAACTGTGGAAAGAGCCAAGATGTCCATCGACAGATGAATGGATAAAGAAGTTGTGGTATATATACACAATGGAATATTATGCAGCCATCAAAAGGAATGAGATCTTGCCATTTGCAACGACGTGGATGGAACTGGCGGGTGTTATGCTGAGTGAAATAAGTCAATCAGAGAAAGACATGTCTCATATGACCTCACTGATAGGAGGAATTCTTCATCTCAGGAACAAACTGAGGGTTGCTGGAGTGGTGGGGGTTGGGAGGGATGGGGTGGCTGGGTGATAGACATTGGGGAGGGTATGTGCTGTGGTGAGCGCTGTGAATTGTGCAAGACTGTTGAATCACAGATCTGTACTTCTGAAACAAATAATGCAACATATGTTAAGAAAAAAGAAAAAGAAGAAGATAGCAGGAGGGGAAGAATGAAGGGGAGTAAGTCAGAGGGGGAGACCAACCATGAGAGACGATGGACTCTGAGAAACAAACTGAGGGTTCTAGAGGGGAGGAGGTGGGGGGATGGGTTAGCCTGGTGATGGGTATTAAAGAGGGCACATTCTGCGTGGAGCACTGGGTGTTATGCACAAACAATGAATCATGGAACACTACATCAAGAAGTAATGATGTACTGTATGGTGATTAACATAACAATAAAAAATTTTAAGGTTAAAAAAAAAAAAAGGAAAGGGGCAGCCAGAAGGAAGCAGTCCAACCCGTCCTGTGTGTCTATGGGTGGCATCGGGCAGGAGGCGTTCATCTACCACAGAAACACCAGCCCTCAGGGGATGGGGTGGGGGCTGCAGGCACCGGGGTTCCTAAGTGCAGGAGGGAGCCACCCCATCTGTCTTTTTCTAAATTTTTATTTAAATTCAATTAATTAACATATAATGTGGTATTATTTTCAGAGGTAGAGGTCAGTGACTCATCAGTCTTAGGTAACACCCAGTGCTCATTACATCACGTGCCCTCCTTAATGTCCACACAGCACGCAGTTACCCCATCCCTCCACCCCTCAATTTGTTCCCTCTGATTAAGAGTCTCTTATGGTCTGTCTCCCTCTCAGATTTCATCTTGTTTTATTTTTTTCCTCTCTTCCTCTATGATCCTCTGTTTTGTTTCTTAAATTCCACATATCAGTGAGATCATATGATAATTGTCTTTCTCTGGCTTATTTCGCTTAGCATAATACCCTCTAGTTTCACCCACATCATCGCAAATGGCAAGATTTTTTTTTTTTGGTGGCTGCATAATATTCCATTCTATATCTACACCACATCTTTAACCATTCATCTGTTGATGGACATCTGGGCTCTTTCCACAGTTTGGCTATTGTGGAAATTGCTGCTATAAACATTGGGGTGTAGGTGCCCCTTCTGATCACTACATTTGTATTTTTGGGGTAAATACCCAGTAGCGTAATTGCTGGGTCATAGGGTAGCTCTATTTTCAACTTCTTGAGGAACCTCCATACTGTTTCTTTTTTGTTTTGTTTTGTTTTTTAAGTAGGGTACATGCCTAACTTAGGACTTGAACTCACAACCCTGAGTTCAAGAGTCACATGCTCTACTGACTGAGCCAACCAGGTGTCCCTCCAATAGACTTTTTGGTGAAGTTAAGGGATATGGATCAGATCACAGTCTGAGATATCTGGGAGGGCACCTGCAACATCAGCTAAAGGTGGGGCATCCTTAGAGTAGCACAGGGTCTTCTCTCATGGGAGAAAGTCTCCAGGGGACAACTCTGAAGACATTGTTCTTCCTCCATGAATCCTGGGCTCTATGGTGTTTCTCCCACAAGGGCTGGTGTTATTGTTCTCCACAAAATCTGGACATCGACATCCCTTTCCAGGAGCTGCACCTTTTTAACCTTTTCCCCAATCACCCCCAAACTCAGCCTGGACCTGTCACCTGGAAGGGCCATGAACAAGAGGAATAGGGAGATGTTTTTAAAAATCTAATTAGAATTATATTTTGATCGTTAAGGTCTTCTTGTGCCAGGTGTTACCTAGAGGCTGACAACCAGGTTGGCCTGGGCTGACATTAGGGAAAAGTCAGATACGTCATTGCTGGGAATGGCTGAAGTGGAATCCTAAATTTTCAAAATAAGTTTGTATCAACCCCTTACCCTTTTTATCCTGATACCTACTCAGGAAGCAGCCAAGAGGGTATCATCCCTTTCTGGTAACAGGTTGACTCCAGTCAATGACCAATGACCAAAGCCACTCTTGGATGTGTGGACTGGGAGAAAGGAGGGAGATGGTTTGTGAGATCTTTTTGAGTTGATTTTTGAGCAGGTCATCCCAAAATTCAGTAACACCAGGTAACTGTGAATGGCAAGGAACATGAAAAGGCCATCAAGTACTCAACTATCAGCTCATTTTTGAATGGCTTTCATGATAAATATCGCACTATTGTCAGACGTTAGATGGCCTGGAAAACTGAAAACATGACAGACTAAGGCCGCAGTGGTGTGGTTGGAGTCAGCTGACCAGCCTGGCACAAGAGGGCAAGTAATCTGACAAAGGGTCCACAGTGGTGAGGTACCAGTGGGGTGTGGGGGTCAAAGATGAGGTGTGGTCTACAGCCAGGAATGGCTGGGGGACATGCCTTGTGTCACGTGGGCTCCCTTAACTGCAAGGCACACCAGTGTCCACTGACTTTTGCATGATTCATTGGTCTGGCATTCAGAATCTTCACAGTCCTCTGCTGAATGGTGAGTCTACAGTGCTGTGTGTGGTGCCATGTTCCATGTGGTGGTGGTTTGAGTAGTCGCAGGGGCTGGGGGTTGGGGAGGCAATCTGGTCAGTGCAGCCTCATTGGCAGTCTCAACAGAAAATGGTCCCCTTCTGTGGACACATGAGTGACCCAGAGGGTTCAATCAATAACCATGACTTTTTCTACCATCCGCAGCCTCTCCCTGAGGCTTGGGAGTGATTTATGAGAGAAAAAGAAGAAAACAAGGAAACTGCCCTCTGTCTCTCAACATTTTAACCTGAATTCCACCATAGTTTTCAAATTACAAAGACTAATAATCTTCATAATTTCTGTATCTGGATTATCAAGACTCCTAATTTTGTCTTGAAAATTTTGCCTTCGAACTGTTCATTCCTTCATATATGGTCAGATTACAATTTGTATTTCTCTTTTATATTGTTATAATAGTTTCTTTTCTCCTGCAAGAAAAATCTGTCACAGCACTGTTTTAAAAAAATAAGGATGGAATGCCTCACTGTTAACTAGATTTCCAAAGGAGACAGAAATTTCATTGATTTATTTGATTTTGATTGCATTTTCCTTAATGATTTAGTCTTGTCTATTTTTACTCAGTTTAACTTTATGGCTGGTAGAGACGAGGCTACAGAATTTCTGTCCCTCACTTTTACACAAATTATGTCAGAGAAAAGAGACTTGCTAATAGAAATTCTAACAAATGAGGAAGATCTCTCCCAGATCCCGCAGTAGGAAACTTCTCACATCTTATTGGCCCCAAATCATTTCACCCTCACTCACAGTCTGTTCAGTTCCAAAGAGGACAAGAGAGACTTCCAAATAAGTAGGTCTGTGGAGAGGTTGGGGTTCACCCTAAAACCGGATCTGGTGGTCTTACTGGGAAGAAATTAAAAAAGAAAAAGGAAAAAAAAAAGACACTGAGTAGATGACCCCAAAAAGCGCAGTTCCAGATAGCCTCCCTGGTCAATTCATGTTTGGAATAATAATTAGGAATAAATATTCCCAATATTTCACAAATTCTTCAAGAAAATAATAGGAAGAATGAATGCTTTGCAAATTCAGATATCAAGATGATACTATACTGATTCCAAAGTCAAAGAAATCATAAGAAATTGACAGAAAAATATTTCTCGTAAATATAAACATAAAAATCCCTTAAAAAAGAACTGTTAGTAATGGAAGCTAGTAACCTGTAAAAATGATTTTATATTATGATTTAGTTGGATTATCTAGGGAATTCAATGTTGGTTAGACATTCCAAAACTATATTACTTGAATAAAGAACAAAAGCAATTTAGTCATTTTCACAAATGTGCAAAAAGCACAAACTAAGCCTTCACCCATTCATGATAAAACTCTCAAAAATTCATATTAAAAAGGAACACTCGAACCAATGAAGGGGCTACACAAAAACCTACAGCTACTGTATTTCAGGATGAAAGACTTGAATACTTTGCTCTTGTGATGGGAAACAAGGTAAGGATGTCTGCTTTTGCTGCTTCTACCCAACATAGTTTGGACATTCTAGATAGTGCAATAGGGCCAGCAAAAATAAAATAAAATTAAAAACACCCTGATTAGAAATAAAGTAGTAAAAAAAAAAAAAAGAAAGAAAGGAGTAAAAATTATCATTATTCACAGATGACACAACCCTGCATTAAGAAAATCCTTAGGAGGGCGCCTGGGTGGCTCAGTTGGTTAAGCGGCTGCCTTCAGCTCAGGTCATGAATGATCCTGGAGTCCCGGGATCAAGCCCCACATCGGGCTCCTTGCTCAGTGGGGAGCGTGCTTCTCCCTCTCCCTCTGCCTGCCACTCCCCCTGCTTGTGCTCTCTCTGTGTCAAATAAATAAATAAAATCTTTTAAAAAAAAGAAAATCCCAAGGAATCAAATATTAGAACTAATAAACTCATTTAGCAGGATACAGTATCAATGCAAAAAATCAATTGTATTTCTATATACTAGTAACAAAATATCCAAAACGAAATTAAGAAGATACTTCCTAGGGCTCCTGGATGGCTCCGTTGGTTGAGCATCGGACTCAGGTCATGATCTCAGGGTCGTGAGATCGAGCCCCAAGTCAGGCTCCATGCTCAGTGGGGAGTTTGCTTGAGATTCCCTCCCTCCCTCTCTCTCTTTGCCCCTCCCCTTGCTTGCTGTCTTTCTCTCTCTCAAATAAATAAATCTTAAAAAAGACACTTCCTTTTATAGAAGTATCAAAAATAATAAAGGTAGATACGAATACATTTAACAAAAGAAGTGTAAAATTGGTATAGCACAAACTACAAAATAGCATTGAGAGAAATTACAGAAGGTGTAAATAAATGGAGAGACACTTGATGTTCATAGGTTGAGAGACTAACACTCTCAAGATGGCAATTCTTCTCAGATTGATTGATAAATTCAAGGCAATCTTTATCAAAAGTTGATTTTAAATTTATATGGAAATGTGAAGGATCTAGACTAGCCCCCCAAATTGAAAAACATTTGGATTGCAATTTCTGATATTGAGAAAGTACCCAATTTCAAAATTTAAATCAACAGTACTCAAAACAATGTGTTAATTGACATGTGTATAGGCATGCATCTTAATGGGACAGAAATGTAAGTCCAGAAACAAATCCCTACATTTATGATCAATCAATTTTTGACAAAAATACTAAAACAATTCAATATTTATAGGATATTATATTGGTTATATTGGATAACTTTTCAACAAAACTTGGTGGAACCATTGGATATCGACAGACAAAAAAAAATCCCCCAAAACAAAACAAAGCAGAGAATTTTGAAATCTTTGTTTCACTCTATACCACCATACAAAAATTGAAACCCAAATCGATCTATACTTAGGTGATAAAACTATAAAACTTCTCCGAGAGCAGAATATGAGAAAATCTTCAGGATAATGGGAAGGGCAAAGTGTTCTGAGATTCATTATCATAAAACACAATCCGTAAGAGGATAATTTGATAACTTAAACCTCATCAAACCTAAGGTCTTTTACATTTCAAAGCCCATGATGAAGAAAGGAAAAGTCAAGCCACAGACCTGAGACAAAATGCTTGCAAATCATCTCTCTGAAAAGAGACGCACCCAAAAGATAAAAGGAACTCTTCCAACTCTGTGATGAGAAGCCACAAAGAAACCCCCATTTTCATATGGGCAAATTTTCAATAGTCATTTCACCAAAACGATTAAACTCATCAGTTATTTAGTAACAAAATGTTTCATTTCCACTTACTATGATTTCCCAACCTTTCTTCTGCTGTGGATTTTCAATTCCATCCCACTGTGGCTGGAAAACACACATTACACAATGTGAATCTTTTAAAAAATGTATTGACACTTGTTTTACAGCCTAACATATGTTCCATCATAGAAAATGGCAGGAGACCCAGGGCTGGAATGTTGGTGAAGGTAATTTCTTTACCAAAGAGTGACCAGCTGAAGACACTGGATGGTTGACCCACTGAAGAGCGTCTGGCAATGGATGCGGACTCCGTTCCTACGCGTGGACACAGAAACATGCAAATACAAAGCCCTTGCAGGTGCCCTTCTTGAAATTCGAAGGCCAAAGGGCGGTGGTCGTGATTTTGCAAACGAGACCATCAGGCCTCCTCTACTAAAATTTTGTTTTTAGCTGAGTGTCACGTAGATTTAAAATTAGTTTTTTCATAAAATAAAAGCAACAAGACAGAATGCACTTGAGTAGAATGTGTGTCCCACGACTGTCGGGTGGAGTACTCGATGGATAATGTGGGTTAAGTGGTTAATAGTGTGTTTTGAGTCCTCTGTGTCTTTGTTGGCCTTCCGCTACTTTTTCCACCCATGATTAGGAGTGGGGCATCGAGATGTCCAATTCTCACTGACAACTGGCGTGCTCTCTTCAAAATCATTGCTTTGTGCAGCTTATATGGAGGCTCTGTTGTTAAGTGCATACATATTTATAATTGTTCTGTCTCCTAAGGGACTGAATTTTTTTAAAGATGTATTTATTTATTTATTTTGAGAGAGAGAGAGAGAGAGAGAGAGAGAGAGAGAGCAAGAGCGGGGAGGGGCAGTGGGAGAGAGAGAATCCGAAACAGCCTCCACGCTCAGCACGGAGTCGGCTTGACAGTCTCCCTCCCTCTTCCTCTGCGCCTTCCCCTGCTCTGTCTCTCTCGCTCTCAAATAAATAAATAAGTAAATCTTAAAAAAAAAAAAAAGCAAGTTGTTTTTTAGTACACTCAGAGCTATGTGGACCTCTCGAGTTTACAACGTTTTGTCAGTGCTTTAGACTCCCCTGCCCCCCACAAGGTCACCACAAGATCGCCATAAGCCCCGACAACCACAGTCTCTGCTGTCTGTCTCTAGGAAGTCGCCCATCCTGGACGTTTCGTGGAGTGGAATCGTACAGTGTGTGGTCTTCCGCGATGGGCTTTGTTCCCATATCATGGTGTCCTTGAGGTCTGTCTGTGCTGTAGCAGGTGTCAGAACTTCTTTCCTCTGTACAGCTCCATTGTACGGATGGGCACATTTCGTGTGTGCTGTTTGGGGGGCATTTGGGTTGCTTCCTTGTTTGGGGCCATTTTGAACAGTACTGCTGTGAACACTCTGGTACAGGTTTGTGTGGACATATGTGCTCGATTCTCCTGTGCGTGCGCCTAGGAGTGGAATTGCTGTAAACTCTCTGCCTCATCCTTCGAGAAGCTTCTGGACTGTTTCAACAGCAGCACCACAAATTTGCATCCCCCACGGCTGCGTATGAGGGCTCCAAAGTCTCCACCCTCGAGCTGTGTTTGAATTTCCCCGTAGCTGTAGGTACCAGAGGCTGTGAATCCCTTCAATGTCCTGTGTTTGCCTCCCGAGTGGCTTTTGCATTTCCATAAGAGCTCCAGCTCGGGTCAGGCTTCCCTTGAAACATTTTCTTCTATAATCCTGCCATCACACTTTGACTTCAGCAGGTCTGTATCGGGCTGTGTTTCTTCTCCCCCTTAGGAAAGATGGGAATGCAGCAGGGTCTGGAGTTGGGTCACTGTCCCTTCCCGAGGTGAGATCAGTCTCCTCCCAAGTCTTTGCTACAGGGAATCCTCTGGACTTGTTTTGCAATGGTTGCTCTTCCCCAGAGACAAGAGGGAATTTTGTTGTGTTGTTTGGTGAGGACTTTGAGGGTTCCCGGAGGGGAAGCCCATGAGCGTGTGGGGGCCCCAGCAGTTTCTGCCTTTCATGCTAGTCCATATACCTCCTCCAGCTACTCGGCAAAATGGCCACCGAAGTATTTTGCTCAGTCTACAGCTCCACCAACTGCGCTCCAGGGGAGCTGGTGCAGACTGTATAGCCCATACTCGCCTGTCCCTGTAGACTGCAGGGTGGCCATTTGTCCGGCAACCTCTGCTGTGTCACAGGTCTGGGAGAGTCACTGGTTTTCAGTCTGTTCAGCTCCTTTCTTGATGAAAGTGTCGGAGTCACAACTAATGGGTCTGAGCTGAAACTATGCAGGTGTTTCTGAAGAGCAGATCTGCTACACCTGGAGAAATGAAAAGCATGGTCTTTACCTCCTTGTTTCATTTTAAATGTTCTATAGAGAAACTCCCGTGTGCTCTCCAAATGTATGCGGCTGTTCAGTGCAGTACTGTATATAAAAATAAAAATATGGAAAAATGCAAACTGACCATTATTATAGGTTCTATTTATAACAGTGGAGAACCACACCCAAATGAAAATGAAAAAACGTGCTTTACATGTATCAACGTGGATAAATCTCAGAACATGATATCCATCGAAGCAATTTGTAAAATATTACATGCAGTGTTATTTATGTAAACTTAAAATACGCAAAAAGGTAATACATACGGAGTTTACGGCATAAGGAAGCAAGGTGTTCATGGGGAAAGAAGAGAACCATTTCTGGGTGGGGCTGTCTCTGGGGAGGCTCTGGCTGTACCTGGAAAAGGTATAAAATTTGGAGATCTGAAGCAAAGTTGATTTATTTTGCCAAATGGACTAAACTAGATACAAAAAAAGACACTGCGTGGTATCATTTATACATGGAATCTAAAAAAATCCAACTTGGAGAAACAGAGTAGAATGGTGGTTGATGGGCGTGGGGGTGGGAGAGACGGGGAACATTGGCTGCTCAAAGGGTACAAAGCTCCGGTTATAAGAGAGGTAAGCTCTGGGGATTCAACATACAGCCGGGTGACTCGAGTTCGTAATGCAGTAATACAAACTTGAAATTTGCCAAGACAGTAGATTTTAAGTGTTTTCACCACACACACACACACACACACACACACACACACACAGAATAAAGCTAATGTGAAATGTTATCCCATCTTTACAAATGATAAAATAGGGGCTCAGAGAATAAAGTAGCATTATTTTCAGATCACTCGGCTAGAATTGTAGCGCTACAGCTGAAACCCGGAACGAAAGCCCAGACTCCCCGTTTACACTCTTGCAAATGATAGTGAACTCGCTGTCCAAGTGTGGATGCCAGGAGAGTGAGCAACGCCCAGTTCCTCACCTTGGAATGTAGACAGGACGGGGGCCCTTGAGGTGTGAAGCAGATGTCTCCTGTCTTTGCATCTCAGGTTCCTGCAAGACCCCATGCTCCCAGGACACGTGTGTGGCTTTATCCTTGCCCTTGCCTGGAGCCCCTACCCTGCTAAGCTGGGAGCCTTCTGCACCCACGAACATGCATGTTGGAGGGGTCACACCTCACTCCCGTCCCTCTGGAACCTTGCCTCCCCTGGTTTGGTTCGACTGCCTATCTCCACGTAACAGGAAGCCGTGAAGCCCTCTCAGGGAAATGGGCTGCTTACCTGGTGCACACCGAATTGCATTCTGCCGTATTTTCCCTAATTTGCTGCCACCCCCCCCTTACTCCACCTGCTGTATGAAAAGAAGTCCGAAGGTGGGGTGGCAGTAAGCCCACCTTTCCCCACAAAAGCTATCTCCGTAAGCCTCTCTCCCTCCATCTGCCTTCCCACGGTCTGATAGCAGCTTTGACTCAAAGGCTTGGGAATCCCTTTGAAGCTTTTGTTGCAGAGATATAAACAAAGAGCTATAAAAACACAGAGGGATCAATTAATTCTGCCATGGGGGATCAAGGAGGACATCAAAACAAAGAAGACTTTTGCGTTTGGCCTTGAAGCATGATTAGCACTTACAAAAATATCACCAAGAACTCAACCAGAAAGAAAATCCAATCTTTTGCTGTCTCAACTGACTGTCCTGGATGCAAACAGGGATGTGTGATACTTTCGAACTTGCTTGGGTTTTTCTGAGCCATTAAGTTCTGGCTGCAGGACAGTCGGGGTGCTTGGGATGCTGCAGGGAAGTGACAGCAGCGACATCTCCACTGAGCGCATTTTTATGTTCCCTGCAGGTAAACGGTGGTATTAAGTGAAATTTGGGTATGTTCCACCCCAGCACCCACTGGGTCAGCTGTCAGCTCAGCTGGACCTTTGGAGAAAGGCACAATACAGGCTCTCAGACAAAGGTCTGTCTGCCTTGATTCTTCTTTTATTTCTTCCCAACCGCAACTCTGACGTCCTCCCAGCTAAATGCGAAAATAAAGGTTGGTCCAATAGTAAGGCCTTGAACGCAAGACACGAATGTGAATGTCTGCCGGGTTTGAAAATAAACAGTGGAGTCTGTACCGGCCAGAAAGGTGGCCCCAGGTCCCAGTAAACCAGAATCTGAATCCCAGTTCGGTCACTAGACAGGGTTCCCGAGGAAAATCACGTTAACTGCTTGCGCGTCCACCTGCTCACGTTTGCAATGAGGATCTCGGCGTCTATTTCAGAATGCGCTTTAGGACTCAGGAACTGCGTGTGCTTTGCCGGGAGGTGGTAGTAACAGCAGAAGGAATCAAACTTGGGGTGAGCTTGGCTCCTTAACCTGAATGTAGTCATCGGTTTCGCTGTTTTATTTGTCTATATTTGTCTAATATGAAAAATGCAAAGAAACAGAGATCCCGGACTTTGAAATTTGCTGTGCGCTTCAAACTGAAATTAGGTAAGGCAAAATATTAGGTGATTCGAATGAGTCATATAAACGAAGAGAATGGTCATTTTTTTTTTCTGTAAACATCATCATGTTCAGCAGTGTTTTTTGTTTTTGTTTTTGGGGTTTTTTTTTTTTTAAGATTTTTTTATTTAACAGAGATAGAGACAGAGCACAAGCAGGGAGAGTGGCAGGCAGAGGGAGAGGGAGAAGCAGGCTCTCCGCTGAGCAGAGAGCCGGACGTGGGGCTCGATCCCATGACCTGCAGGCAGGTGCTTCACCGACTGAGCCCCCCAGGCGCCCCTCGGCAGTTTTTTTGACTCAGGCCGTTTGGTTGCCTTGAGATCATCATTCGGCAAAATGAAATCCTTGCACCTTACCCGGCACAGTTCCCAGGCAATGATGATTTCTCCAGATCTCAGCCACATATGTGCGTCACTTCTTTTAAAACTGAAAAAGACAAGCAGAAATTACATGGTGCATTAAAGAGACACTATATATGTATTTTTAAATTTCTCACCGGGGGCGCCTGGGTGGCTCAGTCGGTTAAGCGGCTGCCTTCGGCTCAGGTCATGATCCTGGGGTCCTGGGATCGAGCCCCGCGTCGGGCTCCCTGCCCAGCAGAGAGCCTGCTTCTCCCTCTCTGCCTGCCTCTCTGCTTACTTGTGCTCTCTCTCTATCTCTGTCAAATAAATAAAAGAAAAATCTTTAAAAAAAATAAATTTCTCACTGAAAAAAAAAGACTGCTTACCTGGTTTGGATTAAAACACTTGATTGGGGTTTTTATTTCATCTGAGGTCAGTCTTTGCTCAGAGGGTGGAATTAATAAGGTTTATTTTCTTAGACGGTGGTTACCGGGACCCCTGAAACTCTGAGCCTGTTCCCTTCCATCCTGAAATGGCTGTGTGGGTCTCAACAATTCTTCTGCAAATGCACTGGAATCTTGTTTTCCAAGCATGTCTTACAAGGAATCCGCATTTATCAAACAGGCTAGAGCAGAGTGTTCTGGTTGAAGCACCCCCCACCCCACAGTTGGAACCCCTCCCTGAGCTGCCCCTCCAGACACTTCACGGAGTGCCTGGGTTTTTTCAGAATACTGAGTCTAGGACTTGGAGCAATAGGATTCATTTAACTTGAAAATTAAACTTGACATTAAAAAAAAAAAAAAAGCTCACAGGCCACTTTCTCTCCGAAACTTTCTCTCAACCTTCTGTAGTGGAATAAAGTTTTTTGTTTTGTTTTATTTTTATTTTTATTTTTTCCCCCCTCTGTGGCCCCAGATTGACTTAAAACAATTCTCACCTTCATGTAGCGCTTGCTGGCACAGGGCTAGAGACAGATACTGGGTGCTGTCCCAGCCGTGACACACATTCGATGTATGCCATGGGCAAATGTCTCCATCTCGCTTTGCTGCAGCGTCTTCCTCTGTAAAATGGAGAAAATAATAGTTCTCAGACTGCTTTATAGAATCCTGCATGGACTTCATAGACATATAGACAGAGGGGAAAGAGTGAAGGTTAACTGCCTAGGACAGTGAGCTTTTTTACTGTAATGTAAGTGCCGGACATTAAGCTTTCTGATTGCTGAGGCAGACACATCAAAGACATCCTTCTCGAATGCTAGTAGCTAAACTACTAGCCAGGAGCCAGGCCACCCCAGCATGAAGTCCTCTAGTGGAAAGCCCTGGGTGACCTGGGTCACAGATCCATTTGGGTGACCCCACTTTTCGTTTTCTAATTCCCCAATTCTTGCTCTTGTGTTTTAAATGTGCCAATAAAGGGGTGCCTGGGTGGTCCATCTGACTCTTGATTTCAGCTCAGGTCATGATCTCAGGGTCCTGGGATTGAGCTCCAAGCACCGGGCTCCACACTCAGTGGGGAGTCTGCTTGAGATTCTCTCCCTCCCTCTCCCTCTGCCCCTCCCCCCACTCACATTTTCTTTCTCTCTCTCAAATTAAATATATAAAAGCTTAAAAATAAATAAAGACATTCACCAATAAGAAGTGAACCTACAAAACCCTAGGCCCTCACTCTGGACCCCAATAAAGGCAGAACCCCAGGCCTTCACGCTTTCTGTCTCTCTCTCTCTCTCTTTCTCTCCTCTTGAGCTCACTGTGTGGCCCTATGTGCTGTGTACCCTCCAGGTTCTCCTTTAACTCAGCAGAATGCTTTGGACCAGCATCCATACATTGTGTGTATCTGTAATCAATATGTTCTTTTGACCTTTTCAACCCATTATTCCATAGACTACAATTAGTCATTCCATCTGATGACCGGACATTTAGTCTTTGGTCTTTCCCAGTTTGGGCTTTTATAAAGAAAGCTGCTATGAACAAATATTTTGTGCACAGAAACTTTCCTTTCTCTTGCTTAAATACCTGGCGGCGGAATCACTTGTTCACTCAATACAGTTGTCTCCAACTTCACAAGACAATTATTGTTGCATCAATAATCTTGATGGGCTTTCTTTCCCTTTTCTCTGTCTCCTGCCCTGCTCCTCACCATCACTCCCATATATTTCACTCGTGCTGATATCCCGTCTCAGTGTCTGTTCTAAGCTTTGAGTAAGTTTTTTTATTTTACATTTTTTGTGACATCTTCATTCTCTGAAATTTCGTATTTTTTTCTATTTTAAAATTTAATTATATCTGATGGTATTTCTGTGTTCCTTTATCTCTTCTGTTTGAACTTTATGTGTGCTTTCGGTTTGAGTTCTTATGTGTTTCATACATTCTGTAATTTCTTTTACATGCAAAAATGCTTGTATTTTTGCCTCTCCTGGCTGTTAGCTTTTCTCTCTTTGTCCTTTATCCATCACTAACGAATTCTGGTCGAGTTTTTGACCTTGTCTGGTAGCTGACTGATTTTATTTTAGCAAATCCATTTTGCTATTCAACTCATACTTTGAGCACTTCATTTCAATATTTATATTTATCAAAGTCCGTATCTCTAATTGGTTCTTCGACATAACTGCTTATTTGGCTTCTATGTTGTTCTGAGAATGTTATTTAAAGTTTTGTTTTGTCTGTTGCAAGAGTTCATTTTCTTCCCATTGCTTCCCCTTTTCACACTGTGCTTTCAGTCCTGAGATAAGAACATTGTCTCCTGTAAGTTTTAAAAAAAAAATTCCTTCTGTCCCCCGATTGCATCAGCCCACCCTTCTCCCATGGCACCATCGGGGCAGCAATAATTTTATTTTATTTTATTTTATTTATTTATTTTGTTGTTGTTAAACCCTCCCTCTGTTACGGATTAGCAATGTTACTAGGGTGATTTCTTCAATGTCAGTAAGCCTTGATTAGTGATGCCGTAGCATGGAAGCAATACTAGAACCTACCCTATGAGGTTTATTGAGGTGTTAAAAGAGATAATACTTGTATGATGACGCAAAGTACCTGATCGAAATAGGCATTTTGAAAATGTAGCTGCTATTTTGATGCCTTTTTCTGATTCTGATCCTTGACTCTCTGAACTCTTCGGGAAGACTTTAAGGGGATGAACTCCCAGCTGAGGTTGGGAAAGTGGTAAACACATGATTTTAAAATGATTATATTCACCACCACTGTCTTCATCTTGGTGGTCTACAAATGATGAGTCAATAACTGATGGCGAGGAGCAGGGTTTGCTGAGCATATTGGGCGAATCCATTGTCACCGATAAAGGTTATGTTGAATGTAAATCTAAGAAGTTGCAAACATAAGAATTAAGAATGAACCTTTTTCAAACTGTTGTTCTGAAGACTACACATATTTTTGAAGATCAAACTGTTTAAACCCCATGAGTCTGTTCCAGATGTTATTAATGTAAACTCAACCATAGAAACTCATTGCCATGAAAACATTAAAAATCTAGAATTAATTTCATCTGAATTTTGTGTGTTACAATCAATATTGATAGAATGAAGACAATGGGTATCCAGAATGTCCACTGAGATATCAAAGAAAGATTTGATTGTGCTCAAAATAGGAGCACCTGGGTGGCTCAGTCGTTAAGCGTCTGCCTTCCGCTCAGGTCGTGATCCCAGGGTCCTGGGATCGAGCCCCGCATCGGGCTCCCTGCTCCACGGGAAGCCTGCTTCTCCCTCTCCCACTCCCCCTGCTGTGTTCCCTCTCTCGCTGTGTCTCTCTCTGTCAAATAAATAAATAAAATCTTAAAAAAAAAGATTTGATTGTGCTCAAAAGAGTCTACGTTGTAAGACATTTTTATATTAATTATTTTAATTATTAGACATGGTAAATTGTATGTGAGAACTCCACAAAAAAAAAAAAGAAAGATAAAAGAATGAACCTTTTGCATGCGCTGAAAAATGAAACATTACAAGGGGCCAGTGAGGAGGGTGTAGGACAAGAATAGTATACCACACACGGGAGAAATGAAGCAGAGATTGGAAAAAGAGAAACCTGATGTGACCAGCTCAGAAAATATTCCCCGAGACAAAGTTACTGATAGACCCACCAGCTGTTTACTGAGAAAGAACCACAACAGCGTTTCTAAAACTGACTTCCCGGGAAAGAGCTTCAGTCATATCAGCTGCTTCCTGAGAAATATGGGTTCCCAGAGTGAAAATATGCAGACAACATTTCAGTCTTGGAGACTGCTTCCTGCACATTAGCACATTACGTTTCTGCTGGTTTTTGATTAAAATATTAGAAACAGTTCAAGCTTCTTTAGCTCAACATTTCTCAAATGTATTTGGTCACCAACACCTTAACTGCAGAGTTAAGTTATGTTAATACACTATGACACCAATGGCCCCCGTGGGACCCTTTGCAATGGCAGGCTGAAGCAGAGACTGGCGAGATGCTCAGGAACCCAGTGTCATTTTCCCCGGGCTGCCAGGGATGACATGTCTAGCCTCTTAGGCGGGACCATCTAAATATGTTCTGGATGTGGGAGCCTGGGTGGCTCAGTTGGTTAAGCAACTGCTTTCAGCTCAGGTCATGATCCTGGAGTCCCGGGATCGAGTCCCGCATTGGGCTCCCTGCTCGGCGGGGAGTCTGCTTCTCCCTCTCACTCCCCCCTCTCGTGCTCTCTCTCTATCTCATTCTCTCTCTCAAAATAAATAAATAAAATCTTTAAAAAAAAAAATAAATAAATAAATATGTTCTGGATGATAGCACGTGAGTGAAAGTGAGGTAGCCGACTGTACCCAGCACGGTGTTGATGCATCTCAAATGTTGTTGAAGAGAATCTAATGAATGGGCCACTTACAGAGATGTGGGCAAGGCTAGGATGCCAACAGGTGATGGGAAGGTGTAAGGAATGGATGAGTAGAGAGCCACCGTCACCCAGCCCTGAGGAATGAAGGGAACAGGGACATTGAAAGCTGTGCAAACCATAGCCATGGAACTGGAGCTGCCACTAACAAATCATTTCCTGCTTGGAGGTGGCTGGAGAGGAATAAATGAATGGGTGATCTCTCCTCCTGACTTCTGATATCCTGTCAGTGCTTCCTATCGGTTGACCCCAGCTGGAAGCCAGAGGTGAATGGAGCCCACATGAGGCTCTAGGTAGGATGCAGCTTGCATGCTTCCCATCCTGGTAAATCTCCCTTCCCCACGGACCGTCTCCTTTTCAACATGGCAGCAGGACAGAGTGGAAGGGACTAGATCTGACAGTCACCGACCAGAGCTACCAACGCACATCAGTGGAACACGAATGAGATAGAAACTTGGCTGTATTAAGCTGTTGCAGCATCTTATTTTTATATCAGCTGATGCTAATTGCCTTGATTAAAATACTAATCAAAAAGTTTATGGTAGACCCTTGACAAACAGCCTTTGCAATTACCATATGTGTGTACTTCTTAATCAGATCTATAATAATCTGTATTAATTTCACTCAGTCACACGGGTGTATTCATACCACACAACTTATTTTTTCAACTTCCTAATGCCTGCAGGAGTTGTGATGAACACTGACCTAAACCCAAGCAGATCACAATTGTGGCGCCCAAAATGAGAAAACCAGCTAAACATCCTTTCTGCAATGCTACTTCAGCCAGATGTATTTCTTCCAAGAAGGGTTACATATTGCAAGTAAATTCTGAAAGAAAGAAGACAAAGTCCATGACGATAATGCTGGGTAGATGTCCTGCTATCAATTATTTCTCCAAATGAGTTACAGTTAATGGACCGACAAGGTGGTCTGTTAGCTGTCGCCTGCCACAGTTCCAGGCTGCTCAAAATAAGTGTCCTGATCTCCTGCAGGAAATTAAATAGGAGGGGACTGCATTTAAAAAGAAAATTACCCAAAATAGAAAAATCGGCATTTTTTTTTTTTTTACTATCTACTATCATTTAAGTCTTGTGCTAATAGAGAATTTGAAAGTGTCCACTGGGGCGCCTAGGTGGCTCAGTCAGCTAAGCATGGGACTCCTGATTTCAGCTTGGGTCATGATCTCAGAGTTGGGATTGAGCCCCGTGTTGGGCTCCATGTTCAGCACAGAGTCTGTTTGAGATTCTCTCTCTCTCTCCCTCTGCCCATCCCTTTGCTCATGCTCTCTCTCTCTCTTTAAAATACATACATAAATAAAATCTTTAAAAGTGCCCACTAAATATAAGCCAGGAGGGTTAAACAGTAAAATGACTTACCCATAGGCAAACCAAGGACAAAAATGCACCTTTGTCTAACCTGAGAGCCGACCACTTTTTCCTCTTCGGCAAATGGCCCACTGCCATGGCTACCTTGATATATGACTGGAAAATGGCAGACATGGGTTTATCTAGTGCACATTTTCCTCCGTCGTATTTCTTGTTTGATTTTTATTGTGCATTCAGAACGATTCCTCCCTGAGTGTTGTTCAGTGAAATATTTATAACATTGCCAACCATTAAATAAACAAACAATCCCATTCTGGGTTTATTTGCCTGTCCTCAGAAAACCTTTTAGTTCTGCAAAGTTCATTCCTTGGAAGACCTTACAGAACCTAGAGAATGGGGCATCTGTGGCAATGCTTTCTCTTTGCTCCTCGTTCTTTATTTACATCATGCAATATATTACCGAAAGCGAAATAAAAGAACAGAAGGTAACATTAGAAACACGCCAACTGAATACATAGTCACATTTTGCCATGTTTGATTTAGATTATCTTTAAGAAGCTAAACCATAGATATATTTAAAGTTTCATTCAAACCCAACCTCAGTTTTCTCTCTTCATGGTGGAAAATTGTTCTTTTTTAAACTGCATATTGATGCTCTTAAGATACTATATATTATTAATAGTGTGTTTTAAAGACTGTGGACATTTGTAGCATTGTAGAAATCCTCTGTATTTTTAAAATTCAAATTATTTATGTAAGCACTGTACATGTTCATGTACATTGATCTAATTCATTCAGTTTAGCTACTGCTTTCCAATTGCATGAGACAAAAATTGAGGACAAATCCTAGGGATTTTGGCTTGTGCACATGGATGAATAAATGTGTCCATTTATTGTGAAAGGAAAATCTGGAGGTGAGAAAGGAGTTTGGAGGTGCCAATCAGGAGCTTATTGGGATATGTTTTTTATATCCTTATTAGACACACAAGTGAAGAGTGGAGGCAATGGCTGGTTGCTGACGTCAGGAGGTCCTGGACAATAGCAGGATTGGAGTTACAAGGGAGAAACGCATTAGCACGGAAATAGAACAAAATGAGGGAACCGTCCAAGGAATAATTATAAATAAAGATCAGAAGAGGTCCGGTGCCCTCAGGACTGGAGAATCGAATATTTGGAGATGAAGAAGAAGAAAGAATTTAGCAACGAGATGGGACGGGTTGTGCGGTGGGACGAAACCCGCCCCCCCAGCCACGTACATGCTCAGTCTCCAGTGTGAGCTTGCGTGAGCATGCTCACACTTGTGCTTTGTCCCCAATTCCTATTCCGTCATCTCTCTGGCCATCCCTGTGCCCCTTCACCATGATCTAAATTACTGTAGCTTCACTGTGGATCCCGAACTCTTTCCCTTTCTCCGCAGCCAGATCCATCTTCCTTGCTCTGCTTCACAATGGCTTTAACTTCTATTAAATCATAGTGGCTCTTTTGATTTAGTTTTCATATGTATTTCCTTATATTTTTCAAAGCTCTATTTTACTTTTGTGTGTATTATGACTTTCTTGCCATTTACAGATGACTGTATAGCTCACCACACTGCCAGATCACACTTGTTCTCTTTGAGGGCAAATTAGGATAATGTTCTCGGGGCGCCTGGGTGGCTCAGTTGGTTAAGTGACTGCCTTCGGCTCAGGTCATGATGCTGGAGTCCCAGGATCGAGTCCCCCATCAAGTCCCCCATCGGGCTCCCTGCTCAGTGGGGAGTCTGCTTCTCCATCTGACCTCCCCCCCTCTCCTGCTCTCTCTGTCTCATTCTTTCTCTCAAATAAATAAATAAAATCTTTAAAAAAATGTAAAAAAAAAATTAGGATAATGTTCTTATGGTTTAGGCACCACTCTATTATGAGCCATGGCGTATGGATGGTAATAAGAAGTCTAAATACAATGTTCATGATATTATTAGCCATTAGAAAAATGATTTAATCCCTTCGTAATCAATCACCCATCATTTGGATGACATGAAATTATTTCACTCTTCTCTTGTTGGGTGTAAAATAATATTTTTTTCTGTATTTAGCTCATATAAAACACTTAAAAATGGCAAATAATACATTGGATGATTTTTAACTGCATTTATAATATATGTTTTGTCAAAATGTACAAGCCTCTTTTTTGCTGTTTTTTCCATCTGTAACTTTTCCTAATTTCTATATTTATTAGTTAAATTACCAGTGGACTTTATTTAGTGAGGCTCTGATTCTTTGACAGCAAAAATTAATAAGTGAGAGGGCTGAACCATATTTTTACTAAATTCCACTCCTTTATTTTTACTATTTATAATTTGAAAAAAAATACTAGATTTTAAACACAAAATGGTGTCTGAAACATCATTACCAGACAAATGTAAAGCAAGAACTTGACATTATGAAATAAAGTCTTAAATCAACTGACTAATAATTCTTTAAAAGGTTAAAAAGTAGATAAAACATCAAAACCACATTCATAAAACACAAAACAGGCATTTTTTTTGCAAAGGGTTGAAGTGTTAGATTTTAGGAGGATTAGTCACTGGGCAACTAGATCTTCAGATGAGACTGGGCTTTAGGAGAATTGCTTCTAGACGGATTATTTGAAACAGAAACATGTGGAACTGCCATGGGATTTAAGAAAAGAGCACATTTGGTACAATATTTGGTTCTGCCAACTGCCTGGTTTCCCCCCATGACCACTCACTCTCAGTCTCCAAAGGGATGAGCACTTGAGTCAATCTGATCATTGACTTGAGAACCACATGGTGGTTCACCATGATGAATACACACCATCTCAACTATGATATTGGCCAACATTAAAAGTATTTCATTAAAGATGGAAAACCATAGACCAGCTATACACAAAGACAGAGCAATTCAAAAGAAGGAGATTGCTGGGGTCCACGGGTCAACTTCAAAACTGATGATGTCAGATAAATGGAGAATACAACGTCATGTTCTTACCAGTGAAAGCTTTAGTGAGGGGGTTGGCTGAAAATAGCCAAAAGGCCACCAGGTTGCAGGCTTCCTGGCTGGGAGCCTGGTCTACCCTGTAGGGCTGAGAAAGGTGATTTCTGACTTCAGGGATCCCCTAAAGGTACATGTTGCAACACTGAATCCAGGTGATTCTTCCCAATTCAGTAAAATAACTCAATGAGGGTAAAGAATATTTCATTATGTCAAGGTTTGATTAAGAACACTGTTTCTCAATAGTGGTGATTTTGCTCCTTTCCCCCAGAAAAGGTGGCAACATCTGGAGACATTTTTGGTTGTCACAACTATGGAGGAACAATACTAGTGGCATCTAGTGGGCAAAGAACAGGGATATTGCTACACATCTGACAATGCACAGGACAACCCCTCCAGCAAATAATTACCCAGTCCAAGATGTCAGTAGAGTTAATATTGAGACACCCTGCTCTAGAGAAGTCCCTCCATATGGACGGGTGAAATGGCATTGTTTTCCTTCAACAAATACCAAATACAAAATGAGTATTAATATCCCTCCTAGAAAAATAGGTGAAGAACAACTCAATTAAAAATCAGAATTCACTGTAAGTTGGTATCATCAGAAATACTAAAGAAGATGCTGCCCTTGTATTAGAAAGCAGAGTGGAGGAAGAAGGTGTAAGATGGTGGTATAGAAAGTCCCTGAACTCACCCCTTCCCAGACTGCACCAGAGGTACAGCTATATATGGGCCATTTTCCTCTGAGAATGATCTGAAAACTAGATGGACTGCTTCTCTACAACAAAGGATAAAAGGACCACATCCTGGCAGGTAACAAAACATCTAGCTTAAAAAAGCAAAAGGCCTGATGTCTATGGAACCCAAAGTGTTATAGAAACCTGAGATTCCCCTTTAAAGGGCTCATACGTGGTCTCACTCACCCCGAGACCCAGTGAAAAACAGTTTAGGGGCTTGTCTCTTCCATGCAGATCCCAGGGATTAGGGTTCTTCATGTGGGACACAAACCCCTCACTCCTCCAGGAGAAGCACCACGCTGGTAAGATCCCTCCCAATTGTGTGTCACTGCACCAAATGCGGGATTTTGGGTGAAACTTTGAGAACTAGAAGAAGAACAAATGATGTCCAAATTGAGTAGAAGAAAGGAAAGAATAAAGATCAGAGTGGAAATGAATGAAATAAAGACCAAAAGACAATAAAAAGTATAATGAAGCTAAGAGCTGTTTTTTTTTGAAAAGATAAAATTAGACTCACCAAGAAAAAAAGGAGGCTCAAATAAATAAAATCTGAAGTGAAAGAGAAGTTACAACTGATATCATAGAAATACAAAGGATCATAAGAGAATACTAGGAACAACTATACACCAACAAATTGGACAACCTAGAGGAAATGGATAAATTCCTAATAAGTTATAGTCGTCCAAGACCAAATCATGAGGAAATAAAAAATTTAAGTAGATTGATTACTAGTAAGGAGATTAAGTTAGTAATAAACAACAACAACAACAACAAAAAGCTTAGGACTAGATGGTTTCATTGGTGAATTCTACCAAACACTCAAAGAAGATTCAACACCTGTCCTTTTGAAACTCTTCCAAAAAATGGAAGAGAAAAAATATTTCCAAACTCCTGTAATGAGGTCAGCATTACATTGATACCAAAACTAGACAAGGGCACCACAGAAAAAGAAGATTAGAGGTCAATGCCCTGATGAACATAGATGCAAAAATCTTCAACAAAATATTACCAAAACAAATTCAACAATGCATTAAAAGGATCAAAGAAGGATTTATTGATCAAGAAGGATTTATTCCAGGGATGCAAGGATGGTTCAACATCTGCAAATCAATCATTGTGGTACACCACATTTACAAAACAAAAGATTAAAAAATGATGTAATCATCTCAATAGACACAGAGAAAGTATTTGACAAAACTCAACATCTAATTATGACAGTAATTCTCAACAAAATGGCTATAGAGGGAACATACCTCAACATAATAAAGGCCATATATGACAAGCTCATGGCTAACATCATACTCAATGTTGGAAATCTAAAAGCTTTCCTCTAAGATCAAGAACAAGGCAGAGATGCTTGTTCTCCCCCACTTTCATTCCACATAATATTGGAAGAACCGGCCACAGCAATTAGGCAAAAAGAAGAAATAAAAGGCACACAAATTGGAAAGAAGGAAATAAAACTGTCAGTAGTCGCAGATGACATAATACTATATAGAAAACCCTAAAGCCTCCACCAAAAAACTGTTAGAAGTATAAATGAATTTAGTAGAGTTGCAGGATACAAAATTAATATACAAAAGTCTATTGTATTTCTAGGCACTAATAACGCACTATCGAAAGAGAACGCGAGAGAATAATCCCATTTACAATTGCATCAAAAAGAATAAAATACCTAGGAATAAATTTAACTACAGAGGTGAAAAACTTATACACTGAAAACTATAAGACACTGATGAAAGAAATTAAAGAAGACACAAATAAATGACAAGATATTCCATGCTCATGAATTGAAAGAGTTAATATTATTAAAATGTCCATACTACTCAAAGCAATCTACAAATTCAATCCCTATCAAAATTCCAATGACATTTTCCACAGAACTATAACAAATAATTTCAAAACTTGTACAGAACCACAAAAGAAACTGAAAAGACAAAACAATCTTGAGAAAGAAAAATAAAGCTAGAGGTATCATGCTCCCTTGTTTCAAATTATACCACAAAGCCCATAGTAATCCAAAGAGTACGGTATCAGCATAAAAATAGGCACATAGAACAGTGGAAGAGAAACTTACACATATATCAGTTAATTTATGACAAATGAGGCAAGAATACAAAACAGGGAAATGACAATCTCTTTAATAAATGGTGTTGGGAAAACTGGACAATTGTATACAAAAAAATAAAACTGGGCCACCATCATACACCACATACAAAAATTAATACAAAATAGATGAAAGAGGTGAATATATGACCTGAGACCATAAAACTCCTAGAAAAAAAAAATGTAGGCAGTAAGCTCCTTGACATTGGACTTAACAAGGCTTTTTAGGGAACTGACTATAAAGGCAAGGGAAACAAAAGGGAAAATCAACTAATGGGACTATGAAAGCTTCTGCATGGCAAAGGAAATCATCAAAAAAAAAAACCCAAAAAACAAAAAAAATAAGGCAAACTAATGAATGGAAGAAGATATGTCCAAATTATATATCTAATAAGAGATTAATGTCCAAAATATATAAAGAACTCATACAACTCAATAACAAAAACACCAGACAATCCAATCAAAAAATGGACAGAAGATCTGAATAGAAATTTTCCAAAAAAATGACCAACAAGTACATGAAATGTTGCTCAACATCATTAATCATCAGGGAAATGCAAATCAAAGCCACAATGAGCTATTACCTTACACCTGTCAGAATGGCTATTGTCAAAAGGTGAAAAATAACGTTTTGGTGAGGATGCAGAGAAAAGGGAACCTTTGTGCACTGTTGGTGGGAATGTAAATCGGTGCAGCCACTACAAAAAACACTATGGAGATTCCTAAAAAAATTAAAAATACAACTACCATAGGATCAAGCAATTCCACCACTGGGTATGTATTCAAAGAAAACAAAAACATTAATTTGAAAAGATATATGTACCCCTATGTTCATTGCAGCACTATTTACAGTAGCCAAGAATGAAAAACAAACTAACTAGCCATCTACAGATGAATGGATAAAGAAGATGTGGAATATATATACACATATATATATATATATCAAGGATCAAGGAGAACCGTTATAAAATAAATGTCATGGGGAGATCATGCACAGCATAGGGAATATGGTCAATGATATTGTATTAGCTTTGTATGGTAACAGTTGGTAACTAGACTCATCATGGTAATCATTTTGCAATGTATACAAATGTTGAATCACTATATTGTACCCCTGAACCTGTTATACCTCGATAAAAATGAATAAATAAAACTAACTAAAGACAGAGCACTGAGATCTGAAGGAATTGTTAAAAGGTTAAGAAAGAACTTAAGAATATGTCCTTGGCAGGGGGAAATATGATCACTGAGTGAATTTAAGTAATGGTGGCAGTGTTGACCAGACTAGACAATGAAGAAATTCTAGCCTGTGTATTAAAATAAATGCTCCAAAACTTGTCAGAGAACATTAAAGAAAATTACAAAAGTATAAAAATGTGAGGCAAAATGAACATGGAGAAAGAGAGAGAGAGAGAGGATATTTTTATATAGAGTTCTGGAAGCAGACAAAGCAGAGGGAAGATATGTCATACTTAAAGACAAAATACATGGAAAATATTGAAAAGTCTTTAATCTGTAGGCAAAAAGATTTGAGAGATTCGTTGGCGAAATCAATTATTTTTTTTTAACGAGGTGTTTTCAAACTCCATAACCATTCAGGAAACAAATCGAAAGCGTTATGTCATCTAGGAAAAATTGGTGGATTTCTTCAATGAAATGTTTAGTGCAGAGAGGCAGTCACGGGACAGCATGGGTCCCCACTCCGTGTGGCTGTTGTGGTAACTAATGAGAAATACACCTGAACTGCCTACCACGTGCCCAAGGACCAGGGTGTCAGGGATCGAAAAGAATTGTTCACGTTTCAGTCGGAAAATTATTGAAGCTCTAAGGGCTTTGGACTTCACCTCAAAGTCACTGAGGCTCCGTGGGATGACTTTGATTCCGGGAGTGATAGAATTACTTCATTACTTTGAAAAATTACCTTGGCAGCAGTATGGAAAAGGGAAAAAATCCATGCTTAAAGAAGACTAATCAGGAGGCTTTTAGGAAAGTAAGAACCCAGTTTAGAAGTTCTTAAACCAAGTCAGTGCAGAGAAAATGGGGAGGAGGGAATACATGTGAAATATTTCAGATGTGTAATCAATAGGACGTGACAGGTGATTCAAGGTCTGGGAGGGGCAGTTGAGAACAAATCTGCTTGATATTTTTAAGGTTACAAAGTATTTTTAGGTGAAAAATAAATACAAGTGTTGTGTTTGAGGAAGTAAAATTATGTCTCCTACTAGGACTTAGTAGGATGATCTTCACTTTGTGTTAATAGCTAAGCCCTGAACAAATTTCCACAATGAATACTTACTGTTTTCCATTCTGAATTAGGTGCTGGGGATGGAGAGGCAAAAATCATGCCCCTTACACTTTTTATTTGTGAGGAACATAGAGTGGAGGGAACAATTCGTGAAAAATTTTATATGCACAGAGTCAGGCACTGGATTAGAAGGAATGACAGCGAGCGAGTGGTAGGTAGGCACACGGAAGGACTCTTAAGTGGGGGAGGACAACCTGGAGATTACATCTAATCTGCATCCTGAGGATGAATGGGAATTGGTAGGCAAGACAGAGTACAGAAGTGAGCCCAGGTGGACGGCGCTGCGGGTGTAGAGCCGGAGTGGCTTGGAACCATGGGAATTTCCTATTTGGGATCTTTCTAAAGTCTCAAACGTTTCCACTGGTCGTTCACAACATACACTTTCTGAACTCAACCAAATGAGAGAACTTGTTGGAGATAATGATTTACAGACACCCACTCAGCACCAGTTCCAGGGGGAACGTAGGATGCCAGGGATGCTTTATTTCTTGTTACCCCAGAAATGTCTTGCTGACATGATGATAGTTCTGGGACTGGTGACAGTAATAAAAAATAATTCTTATTGAGTGTCTCTACATAAAGTCACTGTTCTTAACCCCTTGTTTAACCTGAAAATAAAACATAGGTTGAACCATTTCTTTTTTTTTAAGTATTTTTATTTATTTATTTTTGAGAGAGAGAGAGCATGAGCAGGGGGAAGGAGCAGAGGGAGAAGCAGACTCCCCCACTGAGCAGGGAGCCCGATGCGGGATTCGATCCCAGGACCCTGGGATCATGACCTGAGCTGAAGGCAGATGCTTAACCAACTGAGCCACCCAGGCGCCCCCATTTCTTTTTTTTTTTAAGATTTTATTTATTTATTTTGAGAAGGAGAGAGAGAGACCCAGGGAGGGGGGCAGAGGGAGAGGGAGAGAGAATCCTCAAGTAGACTCCCCGATGAGCAAGGTGTCCATCGTGGGGCTCGATTTCACGACCCTGAGGTCATGACCTGAGCTGAAACCAAGAGTCGGGCGCTCAACTCTACTGAGCCACCCAGGCACCTCCGTTGAACCATTTCTTACCATAAAAATTATTTATGTTATGCTAACACCACCCTGATAAATAAAATGGATGTTATTATTTTTTCAAATAAAATTTCTTTGACAGGTTCCCACCCATCCGCCAGTTTTTCTGCCAGTGGGACTTGACACCACATATCAAAATTCTGTCTAATTGATAGCATGGATTGCTTTGTAAAATCTCCTCTTCTGAAGTCTAAAATTCATAAATTAGTGGCAATTTATAGCGCAAATGTAAAACTCCTTTAGCTCTTTGAATGGCTTCCAGAAATATTAGAGATTAGATGTTTTTTTTTCCAGAATTACTGTCATCTTCATTCTTTACTTCAAATCTAGAAACAATCACGTTCATTAGATCTAGAAGTTTCAGATATGCCTTTTTTATTCCCCTTTTTTCTTTTGGGTTTTCATGTGAACATTCTGAATTCTTATTCCAAGGTTTTATTTTAGCCTACTTGAGCCACAGTTCCTTTTAAAAACTTTTATTGCGTGTCCATCTCTAAATTTTTATTCCCTGTTCAATCTCCTGTGTCTTATGAACACAGAGGGTTGGTCATTCACAAAATTGACTTTAGGTATTTGCCTGAAGCAATATTTTATTTCCTACCTTAAATCAACCTAATGTGGTGAGGAAAGAATATTATTAAATTAATGTCTATGCTACCTGGAGGTATGGCTACACTTTTATTTTGAAGGATTGCCTTAAGGTCAGTAATAATTATCTCAGAGATTTTTAATAGACACATTCCAACACAGGCTCAATACAAAGCAGGCTTAGAGCATTTGTCATAAATCACAAATAGGAGTCCATTCTCTCAGAATGTGTGTGTGTATATATTACATATATTATGTAGATTACATATAGATTATATATAGATTACATATATATATAACCTTGTGATATATATTACATATATATTACATACATAACCTTGTGATATATATGTTACCTATATATTACATATATTATATACATAATCTTGTGATATATATTACATATATATGACCTTGTGATATATATTACATGTATATTACATATATTATATATATTTCATGTATATTACATATATTATATATATAACCTTGTGATATATATTACATATATTATATGTATATTACATATATATTGCATATATTATATATATAAATATAACCTTGTGATTTAAAAAAGTCTATATATCTATAGTTTCTTTACAATAGTCATGTTCTTTTACTTTTACTTTTACTTTTACTTTTACTTCTTAACTTAAACTCAGTATTATGGACTAAGCATCTCCCCCCTTCCCCAAACTCCTATGCTGAAATCCTAATGCTCAATGTAATAGTATTAGGAGATGGGGTCTCTGTGAAGTGATTAGGGCCTCAGGGCAGAGTCCTCGTAATGGGATTAGTGCCCTCATCCGAGACTCCAGAGAGATTTCTTCCCCCTTCTGCCATCTGAACACTCAGTGGGAAGATGAACCAAGAAGCAGGTTATCCCCAGACACTGCATCTGCCGGAGCCTTGATCTTAGACTTCCCAGTCTCCAGAATTGTGGGAAATAAATGTTTTTTGTCTATAAGCCATCCAGTTTATGATACTTTCTCACATCAGTCTGAGCTAAGGCACTCAAAATTTGACAGAGTACAGATCATGACTATGGAGTTAGAATGTGTGTGTGTGTGTGTGTGTGTGTGTGTGTGTGTGTGTGTGTGTGCAAATGATGTATACTTCTGTGTTGAGAACTTTTTTAAAAAGGGAATTATGACATTACTAAAATAAATCTTTGGGGACACCTGGGTGGGTCAGTGGGTTAAGCGTCTGCCTTCGGCTCAGGTCAAGATCCTGGAGTCCTGGGATCGAGTCCCGCATCGGGGTCCTTGCTCAGCGGGGAGTCTGCTTCTCCCTCTCCCTCTACCCCCTCCCTCCACTCATGTTCAGTCTCTTGTTGACTCACTCTCTAAAATAAATAAAATTTTTAAAAATAAATAAATAGAATAGAATAAAAAAATAAAATAAAATAATAAAATAAAATAAAATAAAATAAAATAAAATAAAAATCTTTGCTGTAATCATGTCTCAGAGGTTTGGGACTTCCTTTTTTAATGTGACATACCCTAGCCTTGCCTGGGGTAGGGTTATTGACATGATTCACTGAGTTACACAAATAATGTGCTTAGAAAAATATCTGGCACCTGGGATATGCTCAATAAATATTAGCTACAACAGTCGTGGTTTACTTTTCCATATTATTACTGTCTTAAGTATATAGTCTCATAGATAGCCTTTGGTTGATAATTGTGTGTCAAATCAGGGCGCCTGGGAGGCTCAGTCATTAATCGTCTGCTTTCGGCTCAGGTCATGATCCCAGGGTCCTGGGATCTAGCCCGGCATTGGGCTCCTGGCTCCGCAGGAAGCCTGTTTCTCCCTCTCCCACTCCCCTGCTTGTGTTCCCTCTCTTGTTGTCTCTCTCTGTCAAATAAATTTAAAAAACTTTAAAAAAATGTGTGTCAAATCAACTAATAAACTAATAAAGAATTGGGAATTAAAGTCATTATTACAGGTGTAGGGTTATGCTAGAAAGGCAAAGCACACTAACAGATATAACCAGAAAGGGCTTTAATGAAGGGAATATTTTCCAGGTTAAGAAAGGGGTCAAGGGAAACCAACAGGAGATGTCCAAGTGACTGAGAAAAGCTACAGAAGAAACCTCTATATTCCTCAGGGCTGAAGTGACAAGGGGAAGGGGTAGTTACCAGAACAGGGTGAGAGCTGTAGCTGTAAGCAAGGGAAGGTGGCCTTTTGTGGAGGAAAAAAGACTCTGGGAAGTCTCTCTAGGAAGGGAGGGTGCGGGTGGAGTAAATACCCCAACTCTCTCCTCCAGCTCCAGTCTCTTGCCGGTGCCAACTGGAGCCCATGGTTCAGGAAGTGTTGTTGAAACAGACCGTAGTGTCAGCCTCCAGCACACAGAGCAGAGTGTGGATCTTGCAGGGCAGACAAAAGACAACACAGTAACAACCATCAGGCACAAAGGAGGTTGAAACACTGCATGTGGACGGAACACTGCATGACCCTCAAACGGCTGGTTCGCAGACTGTCAGCGCTATGGCCTAATGGAGTTCTTAATTCACTCCCCTAGACTCCCAGAGTCTCTTAGATGGAAAGACGAAACCAAAGTCCATTGAAGGAGAAGGGAATGTCTCTCTGGAAGATTTAATGCGATCACCTAAGCAGGCCCTACTCAAATGCCCACCCTGCCCGACTTCTGTTGGGGCACACGCCATCATTGCGTCATCAGAAGTGATTTAAAAAAGGGGAGAGGTCACCTCGGACAAAGTAAACAGCTTTTATTTATTATTTATTATCATAAAGTGCAACTGATGCTCCATCTCCTTCAAACAAACTCGTGAATGTCCTTCCTTTCAAACCCCTGCTTTTTAGCGCAGAATCAAGTTTGGCTTTCAGGTTCCCATCGATATTCTGTTGATATAAAGAATTTGTCTGTGTTGAGTCAATACATTAACATTCACATTTTTTATTACAACTTAAGATGTAGATATCTTTCTGTCCTTTCACTATTTGGGTTTTCATACATCCCAGATCTCTTACTTATTTTTTTGCTATACCTCCTATTGGTTTGTTTTTTAGTCACAGTAAATGCTACACCACAACAATTACTCCAGAACATTTTGCTATTTTTGTTACTAAACCCTTTTTTCTCTTTCTTTTTTTTTTTGTCTTTCCCATAATCTGAAAGTATTGCAGCTGCTTTACTAAAAATATTATAGCTCTATGTTAGGAATTCCTATTATTTTGAAAAAAATAAATAATTTCACTAAAATCTTTTCTAAGTCCAGTGTTGGCCACCCTCCAGCTCTTCATTATATCACCTTCTTCTGTCCCCATGTAATACTAAACTAGTCATCTGCTACCCCTTCTAAAGAAAATGTGTGGGGATGCCTGGATGGCTCATTTGGTTAAGCGTCTGCCTTCAGCTCAAGTCATGATCTCAGGGTCCTGGGATCAAGCCCCACATTGGGGTCCCTGCTCAACAGAGTCTACTTCTTCCTCTCCCTGTGCCCCTCCCCCTGCTTGTGATTTCTCTCTCTCTCAAATAAATAAATAAAATCTTAAAAAAATAAAAAATAAAATGTGTGGGGAAGAGTCCAAGTTTTTACATCAGACAACATACATTTGTGTCTAACTTAACACAAATTATTAAGTAGTTTCTATTAAAGACGCCTTGTCTTCCTTCAGGCTTATTTTGTTCATTAGTTAAAAGGAGAAAACAGAGCCTAGTTAGGTGTTTTTTTTTTTTTTTGTGAGGATTACATTCAATACATGGTAAGGTTATTTTCAGCTTATATTGTTTTCTTTCTTTAATCTCTGAGGGCTATTACAAAAGAGTGACTTAGAAGGCAGAATATAAAAATTTTAATAGAAAATATGAAATCATAGGTTAGTACTTCTTTGAAACAGGTCTGCTCTTCAGAAAAGTGTCACTGAAATGATCCTGTGTTTGTTCACACACCAGGTTGAATTGTTCTGGGAGGAATAGTACGGCAGACAAAGGAAGTCCACCAGTTAGAACCAGAGTGCAGAATGGGGAAATTCCTTTAGTGGCCCTGGAATTTCCCTAGAGAATAGAGTTGCCCAATATTGTCAGGCTTCTTCTTATGAATGAGGCCACCTCATTTCTGAAACATCATCCCCAGGCAGGAAGGGAACTCTTCTCTGCACACTGGTGACCATAGTGGACCAACTCCAGAAGAGGTCAGTCTGCATCATCGTCCCCCAACTTGGGGCTCAGAGGAAGATCCTTGTGTCCATCAATAGAGTCCACACGGACTAGCACAGATTGCATGCTTTGAATTTGTTTTCTAAAGGAAAGGTTATTTGGGGGAAAATTCAGAGTAATTATGCTGACTCAACCTCAAATGCCAACACTCAAGAAAAATAGTTTAATCTACTCTTGCAAGAGAATTTTGCTAGTGGAAAGCACGGATACAGGAAATTGGCAGAAATATTCTGAGTTTTCTATTTATAGGAGGCTTGGCAGGAGCAAAGGAGAGAATATATTACTTGAAATATGCTTACTGAATTTTTTTTCTTTAACAACTCACTGGAAATAGGAAGTACTTAGGAAGATTTTTAAAGCCACATAATGTCACTTGTCAAAAGTACTCTGTAATGAACAGTATGAAACCATATTCCAAAATTATTTGTTAAGCTCATATAGACCTTTATTTCAAAATAGCCTGATTAGAACTTGGAAATACATTATTAGAGGGGTAAAAAAAAAAAATCTCATTGAATACGATCCTAATTTTTTCCACTGTGAGGAACACTGGTTCTCAAAATTAATCATAGTTAATTATCAGAAATTCATGGACATTTCTCCATCAATAATTGTTAAACACTTTATTATCTAACATAATATTCAGTGTAACTCTAAGTGAAACACATGACAGAGGAGAAATACAAGACAAGACTCATATCTTTGTGCAGCCTTCAGTCCCTTGAGGAGAGAAGCATAGATGTTCAAAAGTCACCCATGCAAAACTTTATGTAATAAAGAAGTATTTATGTGTATTCGCCCACGATGTTTGGACAACCGATACTATACAGCTTTAAGGATGAGAGACAGAGATCAGGTGAACACTGCACATGAGCACAGGTGATTTTTCATGGCAAGAACTTGGCATGGCACTGAATGTTGAGCAAGTATGGGGGAGCGAAAGAAAGAGTGAAAATAGTTCAGACAAGAGAAAGCATTTTACCAAATCAAAACTTCAATGAGATACCACCTCACACCAGTCAGAATGGCTAAAATTAACAAGTCAGGAAACAACAGATGTTGGTGGGGATGCGGAGAAAGGGGAACCGTCCTACACTGTTGGTGGGAATGCAAGTTGGTGCAACCACTCTGGAAAACAGTAGGGAGGTTCCTCAAAAAGTTGAAAATAGAGCTACCATACGATCCAGCAATTGCACTACTGGGTATTTACCCCAAAGATACAAATGTAGGGACCCGAAGGGGTAAATGCACCCCAATGTTTATAGCAGCAATGTCCACAATAGCCAGACTGTGGAAAGAGCCAAGGTGTCCATCGACAGATGAATGGATAAAGAAGAAGTGGTATATATACACAATGGAATATTATGCAGCCATCAAAAGGAATGAGATCTTGCCATTTGCAACGACATGGATGGAACTGAAGGGTGTTATACAGAATGAAATAAGTCAATCAGAGAAAGACATGTATCATGTGACCTCACTGATATGAGGAATTCTTCATCTCAGGAAACAAACTGAGGGTTGCTGGAGTGGTCGGGGGTGGGAGGGATGGGGTGGCTGGGTGATAGACATTGGGGAGGGTATGTGCTATGGTGAGCGCTGTGAATTGTGCAAGACTGTTGAATCACAGATCTGTACCTCTGAAACAAATAATGCAATATATGTTAAGAAAAAAAAAAGAAGATAGCAGGAGGGGAAGAATGAAGGGGGGTAAATCGGAGCGGGAGACGAACCATGAGAGACGATGGACTCTGAAAAACAAACTGAGGGTTCTAGAGGGGAAGGGGGTGGGGAGATGGGTTAACCTGGTGATGGGTATTAAAGAGGGCACATTCTGCGTGGAGCTTGGGTGTTATGCACAAGCAATGAATCATGGAACACTACATCAAGAACTAATGATGTAATGTATGGTGATTAACATAACCATAAAAAATTTAAAGAAAATTTAAAAAAAAGAGAGAAAGTATTTTAGCAGATATGACTTCCTAGTCCCCAGAAAGAGTGAAGCAAAGACCAGATAATTTTTTGAGCATGGTGTTTACAGGCAATGCTGGACATTTCGATAGGTCTGGAGAAAGACAGTCGTAAGGATCCCAGCCCACACAGTGGCTCTGAGTTCAGAACTGTTTGAAGGTAGTGAGGACTGAATGAACAGGAGGGTCTGTGAATGCCAGGGTAGAAATTCCCATCATGTGTTTTACTTTTCGAAATCCTGGGGCATTCTGGTCTCCAACAATTTGCCTCAGGGCTATAATTGAAGACCAAGTGGAATCCATATGAACTCCCCAAATCACCTCCAAGTGCAAGCCTCCATATAAGCATTGTGCTTATCTTTAACCTTTTTTCTTTTAAAGAATAACACTCATATAAAACCACTACCTCATATCTCTGTGGCCTGCTTTGAATTTACATAATTGGAATAGCTCTACATCCATTGATTTGTGTTTAGCTTCTTCAACTCAAAGTTGTTTGTGAGATTCTTCTATGTTGCATAACTCTCAGTTCATTGATTTTCATTGCTGTGGAATATTCTGTTGACGAATGCACCACAATCTGTAGGATCAATCTACCACTGATGTGCATTTAGGTTGTTTAACTTGTTTCCAAGTTTTTTGGATAAATAAGACTAACGTTCCTATGAACATTCTTATTGATTTCTCTTGGTGTGCATGTGCATGTACTTCTGTTTTGAAAATCCTCAGGATTGAAATTACTGGGTCATATAATATATGTAAGCTCAAAGTCAGTAAATAATGGCCAACTATGGGGATGCTTAGGTGGCTCAGTTGGTTAAAAGATTCTGACTCTTTGCTTAGGCTTAGGTCATGATCTCTGGGTCCTGAGATTGAGCCTTGAGTTGGGATCCGTGCTCAGTGTGGTCTTCTTATCCCTCTCCCTGCCCCACTGCTCCTTCTCTCTCTCTCTCCCCCAAATAAATAAATAAAATCTTAAAAAAAAATAATGACCAACTGTTATCCAAACTCGCCATACGAGTTACAGTTCTACCAACAGTATTCTGGATTCTCATTGAGCTACTGACTTACCATTTAGTATTGTTGCTTTTTTTTTTTTTTATCCTTAGCCATCGGGGTGAGTGTATAGTGTTATCCTGTTGTGAGCTCAATTTTAATTTGCTTTATAACTAAAGAGGTGAAGCAGAAGTTTTTAAAATAGGGGCACCTGGTTGACTCAGTAGGTACACATGCCACTCTTTATCCTGGGGTTGAGTTCAAGCCCCACTTTGAGCATAGAGCTTACTTTAAAAAAAGTCTTTAAAATAATTTTTATTGGCTATATAAACATCCTGCTTTATAAAATGACCCCTCTCCTGCCTATTTTTCATTGCACCTTTTGTTTGTTGTTGCTGTTTCCTGATTATTAAGTATTCAGGATTGCAGTCCTCTGCCATTTGTGTATCTTTCATCAGACTTGCCTTAGTTTTTCTCTCCTTTATTTGTATCTACTGTTTAAGAAGGATTCAAATTTTGCTGTTATTTTTTTTAATTTTTTAAAACATTTTATTTATTTATTTGAGAGACAGAGCACAAGTGGGGAGGAGAGTCAGAAGGAGAGGGAGACACAAGCTCCCCGCCGAGCAGGGAGCCCAATGCAGGACTCGATCCCAGGACCCTAAGATCATGACCTGAGCCGAAGGCAGATGTTTAACCCACTGAGCCACCCGGGTGCCCCAGAAGGATTTTACTTTTAATGTAGTCATAGTCTTCATTCTCTTTCTATATGGGTTATAGTTTCTGTATCCTAAGAAATCCTTGCCTTCCCGAAGCTCATGAAGATAACTTTCTACTTTATTTTATAAAGCCTTTTTGTGTTTCACTTTTGGATTCCACCCAGAATTGTTTTCTATCTTTATAAAGTCACATTTCATTTGAATTTCATAGAGCCACCCAAGGGAGAGAAGAAAGGAACACTTGCCAGACCCAAAGCCAGTTCTACAGGGAGGGAGCTGGGAGAAGAAGAAGAATCTGGATTTCCTCTTCTCTTTCCCTCTGCTTCCATGTTGGGCCTTCCAGTTGCTGAGACCAACAGTGATGAACTTCAGGTCAGCCTCTCAGGGAAGAGAACAAGGCGGAGAGTAGATTAAGAATGGAGAAATGAGAGCTATTTGGCACATTAGGACCATTGCGTTCCATTAAAGTCAATCATCAAATATTCCTCTAAGTGGACCAGACTGCCCAAATAAGACAAAGCAGTGGGTAGTCAGGCAACACATCACCTGCTCAAATACAGAGCATTAAATTATCAAGGTCCCAATGAGTGGAATAAAGAATGAAGTATCTAATTATATATTGCTATGATGTAATGATATATCTTTATTGGATTCAAGATATCACCCATTTGATTGGGGCTTTTGGTTCAGGATCAAGCGTCCAGGAAAAATGCTTAAGCAAAAGTCCAGCTTGGTGAGAAACCAATACCGATTCAAGTGGACTTGAACTCCCTGTGTGCAAAAGTGTTGTAACTGACCATCCATTAGGACCCCAGGTCTGACTAGCGAAAGAGGGTCCCCATTGTGGTAATTGTTTCTCCAAGTTTGATATTTAGCGGCCCCTGTGGGTCAAAGCTGTTCTCGCAGTCTTGTATTTCATTAGAAAATAAGAGTAGAACTGGAATTCAGTTGGGGACCTCCCTCTATCCCTTTATGAGCAGCCAAGGAGAGAGAATTGGAAACGATAGGTCAAGAGCTTATTGGCCTTGGGACTGATACCCCGGGAAGATGAGCATACGGGACCTCTCTGCTACCATAACCCCTACACCTCATACCAAGCCTCGCCCTTACTCCACCCCATCTTGACAACTACCTTGCACGTCCCATGGGTCCAAAAGGGGAGGTTCCTATTGAAAAGCCAATGAATGAAACACAGCCCCCAGAAGCAAGGTCATAGAACAAAGAAGCTAAATTATTACCCAGCCTTTTCTGAGGAAGGCAGGGATCAGGAACTCACAGGTAAGTGTAGTTCGTTAAAATCAATTTTCCACTGCTCAACGAATTTCTCTTTTCTTACAACACCATGATTATGCTGAAGTTAATTACCTCTGGCTTAACTCCATCTGCCTCAATAGAAGTTCAATTGGATCTATAACACATTCAGATAATGGTTTAGTGTTTTTTTTTCTTTAGAGTTCATTTTAAGTAGAATCCCGGAAAAAAAAAAAAAAAAGCAAACAGGAGCTTGAGAAAATAGAAATCTTAACAGAGACGTGCTGCAATTTTATCCACAAGACTCACCAGCCGAAGGGGGTAAAGGTGCAAGTCTGTGCATAGTGATTCTAATGGACAAGACAGAGAAAAGTCCTGGCTAGTTCCCGCCCCCCCCCAACCCCCCCAGCTTAGGTAGAAGCCCTGGGGTCTCCAACTGTGTTTGCTGAAGCCTGAGGCACTGTCATGGCGCTGGTCCCGCAGCTCTCGGCGTGCCCACCGTTCGGGGTTCAGAGCCCAAGAGCTGCCAAGTCCTGTGACCCCTCCCCGGCACACTGCTCCCCCAGGTGCCCAGGTAGGGAGTGCAGGCATGGTGTTCCCCCACCTCACTCTTGGCTTCTGCGGGCACCCAGCTGGGCTGCCCCACGCCCTGCCTGTATCTCGACAAGATCACCATCCCCTGGAAAGACCCAACAGGGATAACTACTATTTTCTCTCTGTTTGGTCTTGTCTTCTAGATATTCTTATTTTCTTAAATTGGGAATGGTGCAAGGCAAAGGAAAACTCTATAAAGTTTGGTCTTTCCATTTTGATGTCATTCCTGCATTTTACCCTAGAGCGCTACTAACAGTTGATGGGTGGGGAGGCCGGCAGGCTGCCAAGCCCCGCGGGGACCCTGATCTGATGCGCATGCGCCTCGGTGTTCTGCACCGCGCCTGGTGCTGCTCCGCACGGGAGAAGCTCCCATGTGTGCAGGAGATCCCGTGTGTGCAGGAGCTCCTGTGTGTGCAGAAGCTCCCCTGTGTGCAGGAGCTCCCGTGTGTGCAGGAGATCCCCTGTGTGCAGGAGCTCCCGTGTGTGCAGGAGCTCCCGTGTGTGCAGGAGCTCCCCTGTGTGCAAGAGATCCCCTGAGTGCAGGAGCTCCCCTGTGTGCAGGAGCTCCCCTGTGTGCAGGAGATACGTTGTCCCGGGAGCTCTGGTGTGTGCCATAGCTTCCAAGGTTTTCCTTGTCTACCACCATGAGAGCTGACTCTGACTTCCCAGGTTTCCAATTAAAACAAAAGAGAGCACCAAAACAAACAAATCAAAGTGAAAGCAAGGAAAGAGGTCTCCGGTCTCTTTATGCCGACAACACTGCACTCAGCCAGCTAAGTGGCTGGGAGCAGAAGGTAAAGGTGGGGAGAGAACCCTGGGTTTCTTGGCTGGGGCAGTAATAGTCATGTGGTCAAGACCATGGAGGCTTTCCCCATTCAGGAGGACATGGGCAGAAAGCCTACTACAGAAGACCCTTCATTTTGGCTTTGGAAGTGAAAATTTCTAATGCAGTCATATCAATTGCAATTTTCCCCATTCGCCCCCTCAAGAAAAAAGAAAAAAAAAAAACACGAGAAGAAAGAATCATAAATTTTGCCTCTAGGTCTTTCTAATATAGCTGAAATTTAAATGAATTTTTGAGCACAATAAAGAAGGCTTGAAGATGCTACTTCCAAAGTTGATCTCAAAAGACTCCATTGCAGAGGGGGAAAATACATGAACTATTTTCTTACGGACTCTGCATAAAAGTAAACTGATTATCAATCTTATTGGAGGGAAATACAGACACCCACCAAGGTTCCCAAGCTCACCTGCACACCAGATGTAAATAGGCTCTCCTCTTACAGGTAAGAACGAGGGAAACACCATCTCTTATTGTCTGGTCTTCATCGCATCTGGAAGCCAGGGTGGTACTTCTAAGCGCTGTGCTAAAACGTATCATATATTCAGAATGCACTCAGTCTCAATACAGAGCAAGACATTAGAGATGCAGCATGAAGTCAAGTATCTGTCCATAAGGAGCTCCCTCAAGAAATGTGTAAGAGTACCCAATCTACCCGGAACACTTAATGATGTACTTTTATCTGGTGGTCACATGCTGTGCACGCAGTTGTAACTGTCCTTAATTGTGAAAACATGATAAAATCTGGAAATCCGTCCTGCTAAAGGCACATTTCGCTGCCCAGGAGGGTTTGCATGAGGAGATAACGGATCTTTTTGTGTCTAGATCAGACCCTTTGCTTTTCGCAATCAAAAATTCTCTACAACCCTGAGTCCCTCCCAATCCTAGCATGATTTGGCGCCACTTTCCGTCCTTACTAAAAATGAAGATAGGTCTGTTGGTGTGTGAAGAGAGGGTTAGTGTTAGCATCAAACTTACAAAATGGGGTTCTGCGTCAGCTTCAAAAGCAGAATAAAGCAAACAAATACACACACACACACACACACACACACACACACACACACACACACACACACTTTTTGTCTGGAAACAAGCCTGCGATGGTATTGTGGTAGGCCAGAGTGGGGCAGGTAAAAGACTGATGGGTAGGATATTTTCAGAACCATGACTGGGTGGTGTTCCCCTGCTGCCACTTCCAAGCAACCTGCCCCCCCACCCCGCGCCCCGAGTGTCCTGTGCAGCGAACAGACTGATAGAGTCCTACAGGCTCTTAAGAGGCTCAGTCAGGGTCTCCTCGGACCTCCCCTCTTCTTTGTGTCGAAGAAAAACATGCTCTGCGCTGGGATGGGTCATGATGTCAGAAAAAAAAGAGGCAGTTAAGATACAAGAAACATGGGCATATCCAAAAGGGGAGGCAGATCCCGAAGGAGGAGTTTAGCCACAGAATGATGCAGAGAAGCAAAAGCCCAGCTTGGTGACAAACCAATACCGATTCAAGGAATGTGTGTCCAAGAGTCCCTCAAAGAGTAGATATGAAAGGCATACCCCAACTTGGAGAGGAGAGACCTTATCTTACCTGAGGGCTGCACGCATCCACTTGACTCTCAGAGGCTACGAGGAATAAAAAAGAAGAGGAGATATTGCGTGCTGGTCCTTCCAGCTAGAATCTGTGTTCTAAATATTCACATAAAGATTTAAAAAGTATTTGCATGCATGGAGGTGAATAAAGAAAGACAAAAGCATCAAGGCAGCATACCGTTATCTCAAAATCTAGAAGTAAGAATCATCTGAAAAAGAACGTGCATGAAAAGCCAAATTCACTTGGTTTTCAGTGAGGCAGTAAGGTACAGGACTTGGATTTAAGGTCCAGATAATAGGTTTCATTATCTGATAGTTCTGGTACCTGCAAATTGGCCAGATACTGTTCTCCAACCTGATCTTACTTGAAAGATCCTATGATTGAATATGTTAGTACATTAGCTCCAATTGCTATAAATGTGGGTAAAAATGAAGTTTTCAACCACTGAGGGAGATAACAGATCTCTTATCCAAGTGTTTCTAGACTGCATTTCTAGATTATCTTTCTAATAATCTTGTCAGTGGAAATGTAGTTACTGATCGTTTATCAGGTGACCGGCAGCTGGAGCCTCCATATAGGGAATCAGGAGCAGGGGAAGAGAAGGTGAGTGAGAGCTGACTTTCAAAGAGGGAAAGCCACTCTAACTGCTCACACAAGCGAGTGCCCCAAGGTCTTGTGGTTTATGATGTAACACCGATCTATATTTATGGGTTCCCCGGAATACGTCCACAGATGGAATGGTTGGAAATAGACTGACCACTTAAAATACTAGCATTCAAAAATTAATCAGATCAAAGTACTTAAAATATGTGAACTGGGAGCTAAAATCTAAACCCCAGCATTTTTATGTCAACATTCCTGTTTGGGGGCTAAAATTACCACTTGCACGTGATTTCGGGCAAGTGATTAGCTTCCCTTGTAGTTGAGTTCACGTTCTCTCAAATCAACATCTAAACATCTGTGATATTTTGGGGGACATTCTTTGGCTGGAGATGTTTTAGGTCATCAACTAGAGATGAAATTTTCAGTGACATAGATATTATTCATTTCCTGCCGAAATACTTTCTTCTTTTTTTTTTTTTTCCTTAAGACTGAATCCTGTTTTGGGTTAGTATATCAATATAGCCAATTAAGTATATTCACGTATTAAGATGCTCTTGCCACTAGAAGAGATTTGTGACCTGTGATCTAATCAGTGATCCAGACAGACTCAGGCAACATGCAATGTTGGCACCTTTCTTTCCCTTTTAGGGGAGAAAAACTTTCTCTTTCTTCCCTTCTAGGTTCTTCGGTTGGCCTAATAATTAAATCCACATAAGACAGATTGCCAGGAGGGGGGCGGAGCAAGATGGCAGAGGAGTCGGAGACCTGGATTTCGTCTGGTCTCAGGAATTCAGCTGAATAGGGATCAAACCATTCTGAACACCTACGAACTCAATAGGAGATCAAAGATAAGAATAGTAACAACACTCTGAACAGAGAAGCGACCACTTCCTGGAAGGTAGGGCATGCGGAGAAGTGAATCCAAGGCGATATTCGGGAGGATAGATGGCGGGGGAGGGGGCCTCCGTGGGCCGCTTCTGGCAAGTGCTAGAGCCGCGGAGCCCAAAATCGGAACTTTTAGAAGTCGGCTCCGCTGAGGGACGTCGCTCCAGTGGCCAAGTGGGGGGTGGAAACCTCGTGGGACAGTTTGGTCTTAGGACCCTCGGGGTCACAGAAAGACCGGGGGTGCCTGAGTGCAGCAGAGCTCCCAGGGATCAGAGCGGGGAAGCTGGCTGCAGAGACGGAGCCGAGGCGTGGGCTCCCAGCTCGGGGTGGCCATAAACTGTGATCGGTGACAGTCGGGCCACTGCTCCTCCAGCAGGGACCCAACAAGCAGCAGAGCGGGGGAGACTCCCCTCCCTCCCCCGGGAGGAGCGGCGCGGGAGCGCACCGCAGGGATCTGCTGGGTTTGCAGACTCCACACGGGGTCGGATGCTGGAGATAGAAACTCTCGGTCACAGGCCAGGTGAGCACGGAGTGCGGCCGGAGACTGGGGACACGGGAGGGACTGCTTTTCTCTGGGGCGCACTGAGGAGTGGGGACCCGAGTTCTCAGCTCCTCCAGGCGGAGATTGGGAGGCCACCATTTTCACTCTCGTCCTCCAAAGCTGTACCGAGAGCTTGCAGGGAACAAAGCTCCTGAGAGCAAACCCGAGCAGCTTGCTTAGCCCAGACTGACAAGGGCGGGGCAATTCCGCCTCCGGCAAAGACGTTTGGGAACCATGGCAACAGGCCCCTCCCCCAGAAGATCAGCACGAACAGCCAGCAAGCCAAGACCAAGTTTACCGATCAAGGAGAAGGGGAGAACTCCAGCGCTAGGGGACTACTGCACAAAGAATTCATGGCTTTTTTACCATGATTCATCCGTTTTTCAAAGTTAATTTTTTTCTTAACTTTTTTTTTTGAATTTGTCTTTTTCCCTTTTTCAACCAACATCTCATCAATCCCTTTTAAAAAAAACATTTATTATTTTTCATTTTTAGAGTCATATTTTATCCCTTCATAGTAGTTACCCTTATTGTTGGCATATATATATATAAGTTGTTCTCTTTTTAAAATTTTGAGATACAGTGTCTTCTAACAGATCAAAATATACCCTAAATCACTAGTGTATGGCTTTGTTCTAGTCTCCTGCCTGATCACATTCTCTCCCTTTTTTTTCTTTTCCTTTTTATTTTTAAATCTTCTTTCTTTTTTGAAACAACTTCATATCTTATCAATTCCCTTTATAAAATCTTTTATAATTTTCATCTTTACAGTCATCTTCAATGTATCAACCCTTATTTTGTACATATATGTCTTTCTTCCTTTAAAATTTTAGGAGGCACTTTCTTCTAACAGACCAAAATATGCCTGAAATCTAGTGTGTGGCACTGATCTATACACTAGCCTGATCATATTTGATCATATTCTCTTTTTTTGTTTTGTTCTGTTTTTGTTTGTTTTTATCTTCTTCTTTTTCTTGTTTTCTCTTTTTTCTTTCTTTCCCTTTCTTTTCCCCTGATTTCACGTCTTTTCTGATTTGTATAGAGTATATTTGCTGGGGACGTTGTTAACTTGTTAGCACTTTGTTCTCTCATTCATCTGTTCCCCTCTGGACAAAATGACAAGACGAAAAAAATCACCTCAGCAAAAAGAACAAGAGGTAGTACCATCTGCCAGGGACCTACTTAATACGGACATTAGTACGATGTTGGACCTAGAGTTCAGAATCATGACTTTAAAGATACTAGCTGGGCTTGAAAAAAGCATGGAAGTTTTTAGAGAAACCTTTCTGGAGAAATAAAAGAACTAAAATCTAACCAAGTCGAA
The DNA here is from genome assembly GCF_009762305.2 of Zalophus californianus. Taxonomy (NCBI): domain Eukaryota; kingdom Metazoa; phylum Chordata; class Mammalia; order Carnivora; family Otariidae; genus Zalophus; species Zalophus californianus. Next base: position 3,286,500 of record NC_045606.1, on the reverse strand, counting down.
ATCAAAAAGGCTATTAATGAGGTACAATCAAAAATGCGGGCACCAACTGCTAGGATAAATGAGGCAGAAGAGACAATCAGCGATATAGAAGACCAAATGATGGAAAATGAACAGGCTGAGAAAAAGAGAGAGAAACAACTACAGGATCACGAGGGCAGAATTCGAGAGATAAGTGATACAATAAGACGAAACAACATTAGAATAATTGGGATCCCAGAAGAAGAAGAAAGAGAGAGAGGGGCAGAAAGGATATTGGAGCAAATTATAGCAGAGAACTTCCCTAATGTGAGGAAGGAAGCAGGCATCAAAATCCAGGAGTCACAGAGAACCCCTCTCAAAACCAATAAAAATAGGTCAACACGCCGACATCGAAGAGTAAAACTTACGAGTCTAGGAGACAAAGAGAAAATCCTGAGCGCAGCTCGGGAGAAGAGATATGTAACCTATAATGGGAGAAACATTAGATTGGCAACAGACCTATCCACAGAGACCTGGCAGGCCAGAAAGGACTGGCATGAGATCTTCAGAGCACTAAACGAGAAAAATATGCAGCCAAGAATATTATATCCAGCTAGGCTCTCATTGAAAATAGAAGGAGAGATAAAAAGCTTCCAGCACAAACAAAAACTAAAGGAATTTGCAAACACGAAACCAGCCCTCCAAGAAATATTGAAAGGGGTCCTCTAAGCAAAGAGAGAGCCTAAAAGCAGCATAGATCAGAAAGGAACACAGACAATACACAGTAACAGTCACCTTACAGGCAATACAATGGCACTGAATTCATACCTTTCAATAGTTACCCTGAATGTAAATGGGCTCAATGCCCCAATCAAAAGACACAGGCTATCAGATTGGATTAAAAAACAAGACTCATCAATATGCTGTCTGCAAGAGACTCATTTTAGACCCAAAGACACCCCCATATTGAAAGTGAGGGGTGGAAAACCATTTACCCTGATAATGGACACCAAAAAAAGCTGGGGTGGCAATCCTTATATCAGACAAATTAGATTTTAAACAAAGACTGTAATAAGAGATGAGGAAGGACACTATATCCTACTTAAAGGGTCTATCCAACAACAAGATCTAACAATTGTAAATATCTATGCCCATAACATGGCAGCAGCCAATTATATAAGGCAATTAATAACAAAAGCTAAGAAACACATTGACAACAATACAATAATAGTAGGGCACTTTAACACCCCCCTGACTGAAAAGGACAGATCATCTAAGCAAAAGATCAACAAGGAAATAAAGACTTTAAATGGCACACTGGAACAGATGGACTTCACAGACATATTCAGAACATTCCATCCCAAAGCAACCAAATACACATTCTTCTCTAGTGCCCATGGAACATTCTCCAGAATTGATCACATCCTAGGTCACAAATCAGGTCTCAACTGATACCAAAAGATTGGGATCATTCCCTGCATATTTTCAGACCACAGTGCTTTGAAACTAGAACTCAATCACAAGAGGAATGTCGGAAAGAACTCAAATACATGGAGGCTAAAGAGCATCCTACTAAAGAATGAATGGGTGAACCAGGAAATTAAAGAAGAATTAAAAAAAATTCATGGAAACCAATGAAAATGAAAACACAACTGTTCAAAATCTTTGGGTTGCAGCAAATGCAGTCCTGAGGGGAAAGTATATAGCAATACAAGCCTTTCTCAAGAAACAAGAAAGGTCTCAAATACACAACCTAACCCTACACCTAAAGAAGCTAGAGAAAAAACAGCAAATAAAGCCTAAACCCAGCAGGAGAAGAGAAATACTAAAGATCAGAGCAGAAATCAATGAACTAGGAACCAAAAGAACAGTAAAACAGATCAACGAAACTAGGAGCTGGTTCTTTGAAAGAATGAACAAGATTGATAAACCCCTGGGCAGACTTATCAAAAAGAAAAGAAAAATGACCCAAATCAACAAAATTATGAATGAAAGAGGAGAGATCACAACCAACACCAAAGACATACAAACAATTATAAGAACATATTATAAGCAACTCTATGCCAGCAAAATAGATAACCTGGAAGAAATGGGTGCGTTCCTAGAGATGTATCAACTACCAAAATTGAACCAGGAAGAAATAGAAAACCTGAACAGACCTATAACCACTCAGGAAATTGAAGCAGTCACCCAAAATCCCCCAACAAACAAAAACCCAGGGCCTGATGGCTTCCCAGGGGAATTCTATCAGACATGTCAAGAAGAATTAATACCTATTCTCCTGAAATTGTTCCAAAAAAATAGAAATGGAAGGAAAACTTCCAAACTCATTTTATGAGGCCAGCATTACCTTGATCCCCAAACCAGACAAAGACCCCATCAAAAAGGAGAATTACAGACCAATATCCTTGATGAACATGGATGCAAAAATTCTCACCAAAATACAAGCCAATAGGATCCAACAGTATATTAAAAGGATTATTCACCATGACCAAGTGGGATTTATCCCTGGGCTGCAAGGTTGGTTGAACATCCACAAATCAATCAACGTGATACAATACATTAACAAAAGAAAGAACAAGAATCATATGATCCTCTCAATAGATGCAGAAAGAGCATTTGACAAAGTACAGCATCCTTTCTTGATCAAAACTCTTCAGAGTATAGGGATAGAGGGTACATACCTCAATATCATAAAAGCCATCTATGAAAACCCCAGAGCGAATATCAATCTCAATGGGAAAAGCTGAGAGCTTTTCCCCTAAGGTCAGGTACGCGGCAGGGATGTCCACTCTCACCACTGCTCTTCAACATAGTATTAGAAGTCCTAGCCACAGCAATCAGACAACAAAAAGAAATCAAAGGCATCCAAATCGGCAAAGAGGAAGTCAAACTCTCACTCTTTGCAGATGATATGATACTTTGTGTGGAAGACCCAAAAGACTCCACCCCAAAGCTGCTAGAACTCATACAGGAATTCAGTCAAGTAGCAGGCTATAAAATCAATGCACAGAAATCAGTGGCATTCCTATACACCAACAACAAGACAGAAGAGAGACAAATCAAGGAGTCGACCCCATTTACAATTGCACCCAAAACCATAAGATACCAAGGAATAAATTTAACCAAAGAGGCAAAGGATCTGTACTCAGAAAACTATAAAATACTCATGAAAGAAATTGAAGAAGACACAAAGAAATGGAAAAACGTTCCATGCTCATAGATTGGGAGAATCAATATTGTGAAGATGTCAATGCTACCTAGAGCAATCTACACATTCAATGCAATCGCCATCAAAATACCATCCACTTTTTTCAAAGAAATGGAACAAATAATCCTAATATTTGTATGGAAGCAGAAGAGACGCTGAATAGCCAGAGGAATGTTGAAAAAGAAAAGCAAAGCTGGCAGCATCACAATTCCGGACTTCCAGCTCTATTACAAAGCTGTCATCATCAAGACAGTATGGTACTGGCACAAAAACAGACACATAGATCAATGGAACAGAATCGAGAGCCCAGAAATGGACCCTCAACTCTATGGTCAACTCATCTTCGACAAAGCAGGAAAGAAAGTCCAATGGAAAAAAGACAGTCTCTTCAACAAATGGTGTTGGGAAAACTGGACAGCCACATGCAGAAGAATGAAACTGGACCATTTCTTTACACCACACACAAAAATAGACTCCAAGTGGTTGAAAGACCTAAACGTGAGACAGGAGTCCATCAACATCCTAAAGGAGAACACGGGCAGCAACCTCTTTGACCTCAGCCGCAGCAACTTCTTCCTAGAAACATCGCCAAAGGCAAGGGAAGCCAGGGCAAATATTAACTATTGGGGCTTCATCAAGATCAAAAGCTTTTGCACAGCAAAAGAAACAGTCCACAAAACCAAAAGACAACCGACAGAATGGGAGAAAATATTTGCAAATGACATATCAGATAAAGGGCTAGTATCCCAAATCTATAAAGAACTTATCAAATGCAACACCCAAAGAACAAATAATCCAATCAAGAAATGGGCAGAAGACATGAACAGACATTTTTCCAAAGAAGACATCCAAATGGCCAATAGACACATGAAAAAGTGCTCAACATCTCTCGGCATCAGGGAAATCCAAATCAAAACCTCAATGTGATACCACCTCATACCAGTCAGAATGGCTAAAATTAACAAGTCAGGAAACAACAGATGTTGGCGGGGATGCGGAGAAAGGGGAGCCCTCCTACACTGTTGGTGGGAATGCAAGCTGGTGCAACCACTCTGGAAAACAGTATGGAGGTTCCTCAAACAGTTGAAAATAGAGCTACTATACAATCCAGCAACTGCACTCCTGGGTATTTACCCCAAAGATACAAATATAGGGACCTGAAGGGGTACATGCACCCCAATGTTTATAGCAGCAATGTCCACAAAGCCAGACTGTACAAAGAGCCAAGGTGTCCATCGACAGATGAATGGATAAAGAAGATGTGGTATATATACACCATGTATTATTATGCAGCCATCAAAAGGAATGAGATCTTGCCATTTGCAACGACGTGGATGGAACTGGAGGGTGTTATGCTGAGTGAAATAAGTCAATCAGAGAAAGACACGTATCATATGACCTCACTGATATGAGGAATTCTTCATCTCAGGAAACAAACTGAGGGTTGCTGGAGTGGTGGGGGGTGGGAGGGATGGGGTGGCTGGGTGATAGACATTGGGGAGGGTATGTGCTACGGTGAGCGCTGTGAATTGTGCAAGACTGTTGAATCACAGATCTGTACCTCTGAAACAAATAATGCAATATATGTTAATAAAAAAAAAAAAAAGAAGAATAGCAGGAAGGGAAGAATGAAGGGGAGTAAATCGGAGGGGGAGACGAACCATGAGAGACGATGGACTCTGAAAAACAGACTGAGGGTTCTAGAGGGGAGGAGGGTGGGGGGATGGGTTAGCCTGCTGATGGGTATTAAAGAGGGCACGTTCTGCGTGGAGCACTGGGTGTTATGAACAAACAATGAATCATGGAACACTACATGAAAAACTAATGATGTAATGTAGGTGATTAACATAATAATAAAAAAATTTTTAAAAAAGACAGATTGCCAGGAGACAATGAAATTGAATTTTGTACCTATGGGAGCCCCACAAATACAAGAGAAGCTCCCAGATAATCAGGGAATTGAGGCTGATGTGCCATCCTGAGCCAAGGAGAAGGGGGTAAGTTCTGGGGCTTCAAAGGGGAGGAAGACATCTCACAGGTCTTTCTGATGTAAAAAGTTCTCTCTGGTAATAGCTCTCTTTCTGGTACAGGTTGCCTATCTAAATTCTTTTAGGCAGTTGAGGGGCAATCAAAAGTTTTTCTGGAGTCTACTGGGCTTTGTCTTCAGCTCAAAATAATGCACACGCCGAAGTGACACATTCTGCGGTCATGAATTCTGCTCCCTGTCCCCTTTCCTCCTTAAAGAGTCTAGAATGGAGGCATCCAACAATCATTCGGTGTCTAGAAGAAAGAAAGCCATGCACATAGCTTGGCAGAACAGGGAAATAAGAAATGCCCTGCACCTCGATGTCATCGTTGGCCCTCATTTTTTTTTCATTATTATTAAATAAATTTGACATGTAACTTTGTGTAAGTTTGAGGTATGCAATGTATTACTTTGGCACATGTATATGTTGTAATATGATTGCCTATACAGTGACATATATCACATTGTGTAATTACAGCACAGTGTTATTTTCTAAATTGTATTGGGCATTAGATCTCGATGGTTTATTTGCTACTTGTTACAACTTTGTACTTCCATGTCCTGGTAACCAACATTGTACTGTCTTTTCCAAATTTAACTTTTTCTGGATCCCACCTATACATAAGAGCTGGACTCCCATCACGGAGACTTCTGGCAGCAGAAGGCGATGAATCTTTGTGTTTACCCTTTGTTAGGTGTTTTGTTTTCTTTCACTTTAGTGTTTGTTTTTTTTTTTTTTGCAGATGGACTCATTCCTAAATGATACACATAGTTATGTACTTATTGCTTCACTGCACATTAAGAGTTATAAAAATAATCAAGTCATGGAGGATAACCACAAACAGATAGCAGTTGCATGGAGGCTTCATGATCTATTGAGGCCGGGCAGGGATACAGGATAAAAGCTTGAATTTCTCCCAGAAATATTTTTAAACATCAGAACAAGAGTCACTCACGGATTACCTCACATGTTATTCAACCGCTCTATGCTTGATTTTCTCATCCATAATATTTGAATATCAACTCGATCATATGAAATTCTAACTGATTATGAAGGACTTTGCAAAGTGCGGGGACCATAAGGAGATGTCCAATGATGTTGGGTTCCTTTTCCTCCCATCTTTCCCATCACAATGTGTTCATTACAATCTATCACACAAATTAAGTATCAGACGAAGCCATGGAGAATCTTCTACAATTTGAGAAACCAGAACAAAATGTTAAAGTCACCAATCACCAATGTCTAATTGATAGGACATGCCGTACTCGCAAAGTGGGTTCATGCGTAGATGTTTGTATTCACACACATGTGCACACACATCTGTTGTATGGACCTAGTTTCCAGTCACCAGACTGGCAAACACATAGGGTAGAACAGAGGTGGCGTCAGCCACGCTGGTCATAGAAGTGACAATATTTTGAAAAATTTAGGGAGACTGCACATTATGGAGTTCACACAGTATAGGTCTTTGATTCGTTTGCTTCTCACACCGGGTTTCTGTGGCACTGGCGAGTTAACAACAAAGGAGAATAAGCACATCCCAGTTGTTAGTGCCATTCAATTCTGGGCTGTGCAGGGGAGGTGGTCTGTTTCAAAGAAGTTTCTACACAAAACTCTTTATACATCGTCACGTGAGCACTTCATTAAAGCATGAGTATGTAACTACTACCTACTCTAACACAGAGACCAAAAAATGACATTTGCACACTTTCTCTTATGCTTTTTATGTACTTTTTCTCAATATCATGGTCATAATAAACATCACGTATTGATTCAATCACATATTGACCTATATAAATATAAAAGATTTTGTTTCAGTGATTAATTATTAAATCATCATAATATGAAAATGTTGATTTTACTATGGTGACTTTTATTAAAACTTTCTATTGTCAAAACTGATAGCTACCATGGGTTATTATATAGTCTTTTAATAGGATGGTGATTTAGAAAGTTAATTTTCTCAGGATGATAAGTGTCTTAGATAAGATCTCACAAGTAGGAGATGAGAGAATTAAGACAAAAAAACCTTGGTCCCTACTCTCTTAATCTTATAATCTTTAGAAGAAACATGGAAATCTGGAAGAGTTTGTTTGGACTTCACTTTTCAGTACTAAAATGCATGCACTTTTCTTGATTTCATAAACCTAAAATTTAATCTCAAATGACTAAACTATACCCCCCAAAAGATGAATTGAAAGACTTTTTAATGTAGGAAAATGTTTACATGTAAACTTTAATGAGCCTTGCCTTAATTAAGAAAGCAAACCTCCTCGTGTGTTCTATTTATTCACTAAGTCATGAAAGACAACAAACATCTCTATTCTTAAATAAAAGACAAAAGGAAACTTAACACATATAAATCAGAAACAAGATTTCTGTCAACATGCTCTCCAGGGTCAGACATGTTCTCACTCCAACCTAGAAGGGCATCAGATCTGGACAGCGATCTGCATCCAAAGATGGACCAGAAAATCTAGAGCTGCCAATTGACACACATTTCCGGAAGCCCTGGAACCTTCTAGAACTACAGGTACAAATGAACAGCAGGCATTCCAGCCACAATTTTTTTTAAAAAATGCTGTTTCCATGAATAATAAGCTTTTCCCAAATCACCCCAACACTCGGATGAAAACCCCAGGTCTGCCACAAGCTGTGTGATTTCATTAAATCGCTCTATCCGTCTTGGATATAATGCCCCCTCGATAGAGCAATAGTACTTCCCCACCTGGAGGGGTTGTATGAGGGTGAGAAGGAAGGCGAGCAAACCACCTGACTCACATCAGGTGCCTAATATCTCATTGTCACATTTCCAGGTGGTTTTAGAATTCAGTGAGGAATACGCCACTTAGTCTAGTTTGTGGTGAGTTAACTGAGGTCCAAGATGTGATTGGTCCCTCAGCTGTTTATGTCAAAGACGTATTTTGATTTAACGTGAGCCACAGGCAGGGACTTTTGTTTAGTTCATAGTTGAAAGACGCAACTCCAAGATCAGTCTCTGACATAGCGTTGGTTTTCAAGGATATTTGATGAGTAAAATGGGCACCTGGGTGGCTCAGTTGGTTAAGCGACTGCCTTTGGCTCGGGTCACGATCCTGGGGTCCCAGGATCGAGTCCCGCATCGGGCTCCCTGCTCAGCAGGGCGTCTGCTTCCCCCCCCGACCCTCCCCCCTCTCATGTGCTCTCTCTCTCTCTCATTCTCTCTCTCTCAAATAAATAAATAAATAAAATCTTTAAAAAAAGAATATTTGATGAGTAAATGACAACCCCCTTTTTCTAGAGGAATGTCATTTTATAATGCTTCACTTTTCCCTATTTAGATATTAAAATAAAGACAACTAGACCTCTCTTCCTTGGCCTGGCATTTATCTTCCTGGTGAAAGGAAACCCACTTTGCAGCAAACACATTTGCTCTTTCCAAGGTAAATTAGCCTTCTTATCAGGCTAGATAAAACATGATTTAAGAAGCTGGAACAATAGCTGGGTGGATTTCCCTTCTGGAGCACATTATCATGGATGATTTCCCCCATCAGTTACCATTTCAAATAGGAGATGAAAATGCCATTCCTGGAAGTATATAAAAGGCACAATAAAATGAATCACAACCAAGCTTAAAAGCATTTTTGAAGGCAGAAATTAAAATACAGTGTAGATTCTTCACCAGAAGCAAAGAATAATTTAGGTCCATTTGCATTCTCTGGTTTATAACTAAATTAACTTTATGTATTAGGTGTGACTCAGCCTGCTTATCACTGTCATTAGTATTAAAACAACAACCCAACATTGTCAACTGGCTGAATAAACTGGTGACATGAACAAGGGCAGAAAAACAAGCTTCGAGTCTGGTCTCTTCTTCAGAAGATATTTGTTATGTACTTTTCCTACATCACCGACTCCAGTGTTGCTGTTTGGAGGATGAAATAAATATTACAGAGTTAAAGAGTCCATGACAGACCTCCTTTAATCAGCTCATTTCCAGAGATGCTAAGATTTAGGGGAAAAAAAGGCAAAGACTTAACCTGACTTTCCCAATTCCTGATAATAAATTATTTTGTCCTACTTAGTTGGACTTCATCATTTATTTTGTCCTCGATTTCACTGCTCTCCTCTTCCAGAACAAATTCCATCCTTGATGAACTCAGAGCAGCAATTGGGCAGACAGAAGCTAGAACCCTTCACAAAGGCAGACATAGAGCCCAGAGAGTGCCAGTGGTCCCCAAGTCTCCCAGGTGGTCATTGGCTGTCCTGGGACTAAGTCCTCTGGGGCACCCAGACATCCCGGAGGATGGTCCTTTCCTCCAGTTCCTTTCCTCTTGCCTGGACCTCTCAGTGATGACTGTCCAGAGCCTGGACAGAGTCAGAGTTTGGCCATAGATCCTAGCCCATCATGGCTGTGGGAGCAAGTCGGTTTCACCAGCCCGTGAGCCAGATTGGTAGGGTCCTGCCATGACCGGAAGAGGCCTTCCTCATGTTCTCAAACTGTCTACCTCTAAAGATAGGTTTTCTGTGCTTTAATTTTCTTTTGCCTTTTCGTGCAGTCTGTACTAGATTGATCATTTGTGAAATAAAATGAAATGAATTACTAGAATGATCTAAAGAACTTAAAAGACATACACCAACTATGCCCTGATAGTTTTATAACTTGGTTCACCAAAATTTGTTTACTTTTTATTAAATATAATCCAACCAGGTACAATATAAAATAAAAAGAATTATGTAAATAAAAAGAATTACAAAAATTATAAACTTTGTTCCTTGAAAATACGCTAAGTGATCCATATAGAGAAGTGTATGAACCCTCACAACTTCCTATGATTGTTCAATAATAACTAAATAAAAATTATAATTGAAATTTGATTTCCCATATCATTGCATATAGGTGAGTTTTTAACAAACACTGATATATCAATATTTAAAGTTTTTAATGTGACCGACGAACTTCTTGCTTGATGACCAATCTTGTCTATTTTGGATTGACAAAACTCTATTCACACATGCAATAAACACCTAAAACGTTTATGTTTTATTGTAATCAAACTTTTGGTACAGAAACCAGTCTTTCAGAAGTATAGTGATAGGAATGGAAAAAGGAAAAGTATTTAAAGCAGTTTCTGTAGGGCTAGGACATTTATTTTTAACTTTAATCCAAAATGAATCAAAGGATTCTTCAAAAGGAAACAAAGAAATTTTCAAAATTCATTTTTAATACTTTAGTAGCTAACTCAAGCAAAGCATCCTGTATAATTATGGGTAAATTTAAATAAGTTTTTGATGAAAGAAATGGATTCTGTATCATTGAAAGATCATTTAAATGTAACTATAATTTTTCGTTTATAAATGTAAAACTATGATTTCTTGTTTATAGATCTTCCATTGTTGGAAAATAATATTCAAAACATTTTATCAAATTTATAAAATGTTTGTTGATAATTTCCCATAGATACTCAACATGAAGATCATCATTTAGTTGATCCAAAATTGTTACATCCCAGAACTTGTCATAATAATGGGTAGAAATTCTGTTCTTCACGTTTTTAAGTTTGCTTTTTAATTATATCTTTCATTGAAAAACATTTCATTCTTTCCTGGCATGGATATATTCAGATTATTAAAAATGCCAAAGATAGGGACGCCTGCGTGGCTCAGTCAGTTGAGCATCCACCTTTGGTTCAAGCCATGATCCCAGGGTCCTGGAATTGTGTCCCACATCGGGTTCCTTGCTCAACGGGAGTCTGCCTCTCCCTCTCCCTCTGCTGCTCCCCCTGCTTGTGCTCTCTTTCTCTCTCTGACATAATAAATACGTAAAATCTTTTAAAAAAAATGCCCAAGATATACAACCACATGCAGGTAGGTCCTGCTGTTCAGGTACTTGTTTATACTCGTTTCCTCTCTCAGAGCACTGATAGGACATTCTGTAGTGCAAACATTCGCAGATAAATAAATCTTAAAAAAAAAAAAATAGGGGCACTGGGTGGCTCAGTCTTTGAGCATCTGACTCTTGATTCCAGCTCAGGTCATGATCTCAGTGTCGTGGGATCAAGGCCCGCCAAAGGGCTCCAGGGAGTTTGCCTCTTATTCCTCTCCCTCTACCCCTCTCCCTGCTTGCACATGCTCTCTCTCTCTCTTTCTCTCTGAAATAAGTCTTTAAGAAAAAAAATTCTCAACTGAATTTTTCCCAATGATTGCTATCAGGCCTCAGCCTTCAGAATAGTTATTCATAATCAGTGCCTACATTATCAAATAATGATCAAATCAATGGCCTTCTCCGGGACAGGAAAACTTGATTCACATTTTGAGGGCAGCTCCATGATCTGGGTGAATACCCAGAACGGTTCTTGTCAACATATCCACGGCATTTCAACAATTGTCTGCACAGCACTTAAACTCCAAACCACATTTGATGATAGTGTAATATTTTGTAGCTTATGTAGTTTAGAGCTAGTTGTGTTTGTCAGAATCAAAGCTGGAAAAAAAAACTACAATATCAATTTCCCTTTATTTTGCCGTCAAGTTCAAATAACACATACTCGGAAAGAAGTGCCCTGTTAGCCACATCTGTGCATTCAGAGGCAGCCGTGGTCGTGACAGGGCTGACTGAGTGTGCAGGCCCACCCAGCTCCTCCATGGAAGCATCCCCGATGCAGTCTTTCCCTGATGTGTTGACAAGTGCATTATAGAAAAGAAACGCTATGTGTAAGACTCTCTAAAACACTGATCTTCACATGCGAAATGTTGAACAGCTGCTCTGTTAACTCTTCAATGCAATCTTTTCTTTCAAATAAATCTTTGGTTTTGGTCTCCCTTCTGTGTGTTGTGGTTGTAAATGCTGCCCGCATGGTGATGGTTCACTGCTTCATTAAACAGTGTATCTCCCAAAATAACACAGTCTGGTTTTAGCAGTTGACCCTCAATTATGGTTTCAAAACAAAACTCAAATCATGATGAATCATACTGCTAAATAATACTAAAAAAGATAGTAAAAAAAAAAAGTTAGCCTAACTGTATTTCAAATGAAGGTAGAACTGGACTGTAGAAAAGGGGGGAAAAGAATGTAGGTTGACTTGGATACTCTGAGTCTAAAGACAAAAGAACGAGGTAGAAATACTATACTCTTGTTCGTAAATTTGCCTCTTAAGAGGGTGTAGGTTAGTAATACTGCATGCTAGGATTGAATGAATAGGGAAATATAGCGGGGATGATGAAAGTTAGGTTTTTTTAAGGTTTTATTTATTGATTTGAGAGAGAGAATGAGCAGGGGGCAGAGACAAAGTGGAGAGGGAGAAGCAGACTCCCCACTGAGCAGGGAGCTGGACACAGGGACACAGGGATGTGGGACTCGATCCCAGGACCCCGGGATCAGCACCTGAGCTGAAGGCAGGTGCTTAACCGACTGAACCACCCAGGTGTCCTGAGATTCAGGTTTCTGACTTTAGAGAAGTTGCAGATATGCAAGAGGGAAAGCCAGAGTAAACCCTGGGGTGTGGGATTGGCATCAGGAGAATCAGTGCAAGCTGACAGAAAGAGAGAGTAACAGGAATGATGGCAGAACGGTGTGCAAGTGTGGGCTGGTACACACAAGCTAGAGAGAAGTCATCATAGGCTCAGGCCCCACCCATGCATGAAGGGAAGAGATTAAATGGATGTGCATCCCGGGGATGGGAATCTTGGGGGTTAGCTTAGAAATCGTCCTGCCACAAGAATAACCACAGACAAACTTAGAGTACCCATACTTAATGGTAGTGTGTGGACAGCTTGCTCCTTGAAATCACAAATGAGAATGGAATGCCCATTGAATAAGAATGGCCACCTAATTTAAACATTTTTATTGGAGTTCCTAGTCAGTGCTATAAGACAAGAAACAGAAATTAGGTTTATAAGGACTTTAAATGAAGAAATAAAACATTACTATATTTATAGTCAAATAGCATGAAACAACACTCTTAGAGATTTTTAAATAAACAGTGAGGATCAATATGTGAAATTAGCTGTGTCACTAGATTCAGCCATGTTATTAGAGATCAGCAATTGTAACTCTTTTATATAGTACAATGTACAACTTCATGAAGAAACATCACATTCCCAGGAATAAAGCTGCAGAGAAGATTCAAGATCTCTACACAGAAAAATATATAAGATCATTAAGGAAAAAATTTTTTAGAAGAACACATTGCAATATTTATTTTTTAATTTTTATTTAAATTCAACTAGCTGACATATTATTGAGAAAATTTTAAAGGGCCTAAACAGAGTGAAAAAATACATCATCTTCTTAAATCAGAAGATAAATATTATAAAGATGTTAATATTCTCCTATCAGCCTATAGATTCGAGTATATTCCAATGGAAAACAAAACAGATTTTTTAAAAGTGGAAATGGAGAAGCTGCTTCTAAAAAATCATATGAAAATGCAAAAACAAACAAAACAAAAATTAGCCAAATCCATACTGAAGAGGAATAATGCTAGACTAGAATACCTGCACTCCCTAATTTCAAGGTGTTTCTCAAAGTGACATTAATCAAAGCAGTGTCATATTGGACTATAGCTAAGCAAATACTCTGATAGGTCCATAAGATACCAAAAACAGATCCACCCAATTGTGATTTTATTAATGACACTGTGACACTTCAGAGCAGAAGAGGGAAGGACAGTCTGTTTAACAATGGTGGTGAATCAGGTGGATAACAATATGAAAAATAGTAATTTGACCTTGACACTAACCTAAGACTATATACACAATGCAATTATAAACAGAGTATACATGTAAATGTTTATTTTCTAGAACATAAAGTTCCTAGAAGGTAGCTTAGCGGAATAGCATCCTGATTCTGGGGCAAACAAATCTTTTTAAAACAGGAAAACACCTGCAAAATTGTAAGGGTAATTACTGATAAATTATAACTCATGAACATTGAAGATGCCTGTTCATCAACAGGCATTATTGGAAGTAACAGAAAAGCCATGCATTTTGGAAGGTATTTCCCTTACGTAAAATGGAAAGGGATTTTTATCAGGAACATAAATAAAAGACTTCCTGTCTGTAATTAAATGGCATATATCTTAACAGAAAAAAATAGGTAACAGATTCAACAAGCAGTTCAAAAAAGTGCAGAAAAGAGAAAATAAAATTAAACCCAAAATGACACACTATAACACACCATCAGAATAATCAACGTTAGGATGAATGACAATACCCATTTGTTGCTGAAGATGTAGAAAATTAAGAAATCTCATACACTGTTGCTGGTGCTAGTGCTAGTTGGTACAACCAGCTGAGAAAACGACGGGGAATTTTCTACCAAAAGGGGCATATGCCTACTATACGACATAGCTAAGGCTCTACCAGACCTTAAAACAGAAGTGTGGGGCGCCTGGGAGGCTCACTCATTAAGCATCTGCCTTCGGCTCAGGTCATGATCCCAGGGTCCTGGGATCGAGCCCCACATCGGGCTCCCTGCTCCGCGGGAAGCCTGCTTCTCCCTCTGCCACTCCCACTGCTTGTGTGCTGTCTCTGTCAAATAAATAAATTAAATCTTTAAAAAAAAAAAACAGAAGTGTGAACAGTAGGTCTGTAATTCACCCACCTTCTTCTTGGATCAACCAAGTAAATGCTGACCTAGAGCTAATCACTACAAAGTGAATACAGGAGTGGTGTTTTGCTAGAAGAAAAATTACTGACCAGGGTCTTTTCAATATAAAAATTACTTTTATCTGACCTGGTATGGTCAGCTTGTTGGTTTCAAGTAAATGTAGACTCTCTAAATCTGTTATATATGTAAATTTGTTCAATAAATTTATGAACAGAAGTTGGTCACATAATGTGACTTTTCTTCTGTGTTACCAATCAAATCTAAATGACTTAACTGTACTGGCCCTGTTAGCTCTTGTCATTTTTATTTTTAAGATTTATTTTTATATTTTAGAGAGAGAGCGAGCATGTGCACAGGGAGGGGGAGGTACGGGCAGAAGGAGAGAGGGAGAGAGAAACCCAAGCAGGGATTGGAGTGCAGAGCCCCAAGCAGGGTTTGATCGCACGACCCAAAAGATCATGACATGAGCAGAGATCAAGGATCTGCTGCTTAACCGACTGAGCAGCCCCCCAAGCGCCCCTCTTGTCTGTCGTTCTAAAAGCAGGATGGGTTCCAGCTGAAGAAAGGGGAGGACGTGAAGGCTATTTCTGCCTGTGTGGGACTTGCCCACGCCTGAACTGCATTTTGCTGGTACTCTTGGAATCATTCATTAAGCCTGAGCTTGATCTATAAGTTAGCCCATGAGTTTGCTTGGCCAAGTGCACCGTTTGTAGGAACGCAGTCTGGTATCTGTGGCAGGATGGTCTCCCGGGTCCACGAGTCATATTGGTGAAGGCGATTTTTGGTGAAAACTATGGAAAGAAGAAGAAAGCATCATGGGAGTCTAATGCTAGGAATTTGCTTATGCATCACTGACGTGAGGTGGTGAGGGACTGGGGACCGTGGGGACGATCTGCACCAGTGGGTTCTGGAAGAAATAGAGGCCAAGAGGTCTGGCTAAGTGAACAAAGAGAGAATTTTAGGAAGGGGATACGTTAGTAAATATTATTTCCTAAACACTGTTAGCATTGCCAACAAATTAAAGGAAGAAATCAAATGGAAGAGAGACTCAAGACCAGCTCTCTAAATCTGGAAGGCATGACCTTGCCTCCAGACCAGCAGATGTAATATCCACTTGCAAAATAGCTCACAACCTGTAACTGCACAGAAGAGGACAGAAGTACCCAGGCCATCGTCTGGTCACCACAGATTGCGAGGTTATTCTGTTACAGAGCGGGGGCATTGTATGAGACATATCAGGAAAAAGCTGCTATATACATGCCAGCATGGATTCTCAGAATAAACGACCAGGGAAGCACATGGCCCGTTGCACAAACTAGTGAGTGGGAGGGGAAGTTGGAGTTTATGCCATATTTCCAAGTAGGTACAGACTCTTCCCAATGCTATGGCAACTCTCTGCTTGCAATGCTTAAAAGTATCCGTTCAACGGGCTTACCCTCAGAAGGGGAACTGCCCCACTCCCATCAGAGCTAATAGATGGAATATTCTTTGAAACAGTAGGGATGTTAGTGCAGGAAAAACCCAATGTGTGTTCTCTGACTCTCCGAGAGACACGTGATTTCACTCCGTTAATTCAGACTCAGATGCTATGATACGGGAACCATCCCAAATTTGGGGTTTCTTATGTAACTTTGATCCTTGAGGGCCATCAAAACCCTGAGGAGTCACTAACTGATGGGATAACTCAATGGCCATTTACAGGGCGAAACAATGGGAAGGATTCACGCTGTCCAAAAGAAAAGCGGCGTCAGTGGGAAATTTGCACCAGCAGGCAAAGAAACGGTAAGTAGCCCACACAGATGTGCTTGTTTAGATGCATACAGAGAAATGAGACAAAGGAAGGAGCATGGCTGCCCGATTCCACTTACGTGAGCTGTATGGAACAGGCAAGTTCATAATGACAGAAAGAGAGAATACAGATTACCAGAGCCTGGGGAGTGGGGGCAAAGGGGAGTCATTACTTAATGGGTACAGAGGTCCTATTTTGGGATGAGGAACCCATTCTGGAAATATTTGTGATGGTCATAAAACATCGCAAATGCACTTAACGCGCTACCTCTTGTATTTCAATGTAATCCTTGAAACCTGAAAATAATTGATAGGACAGTCAGAATCCGCTTGCCTTTGGAGAACAGAATTGGGTTAAAATCCTGGAGCTCTGTCTGTACCGTTCTGCCCGCAAGGATAATAGGCAAGTCCATCCTTTCCCCAGTCCAGGGGACCTTCAGGACTGCCCAAACATTCTTCTGTAGAACGAAGCAAGAGAGAATGGCAAGATAGAAATGAGAAATCACTTCTCTCATGAAGAAAAGGGTTAAATTGGGAGAATTGTTACCCCATTATTATCTTTTTTAAGATTTTATTTATTTGACAGAGAGAGACAGCGAGAGAGGGATCACAAGCAGGGGGGAGGGCAGAAGGAGAGGGAGAAGCAGGCTGCCCGCGGAGCAGGGAGCCCGATGCGGGGCTCGATCCCAGGACCCTGGGATCATGACCTGAGCTGAAGGCAGACGCTTAATGACTGAGCCACCCAGACGCCCCTTGTTTCCCCCCTTATTCCCATTTTTATTAAACTCTGTTTCGCTGGGACCGGGGCAGAGGGCTGGGCTCACTGAGACCACTGACTGCCCAGAAGAAATGCCGTACATGTGGTTGCTTGAGCCTGTGCTCAGTATGATAAAGATTGTGGCAGAAGCACACAAGGCCAAGGGGGGACTGGCTTTCACACCAGACCTCCTTCCTTCTTTTCCTTCCTGCTTTGGAATCCAGCCGAGCACAATTTGCATTCGTATAGAATGACCTCCAATTCACTTTCACATCTTGGCCGCAGGGATATTTAAATACAGCATCATATTCTCAGAAACAACTGGAGTGAGAATTGGTCTTGATCACCCTTAAGGATCAGTTGGTGATCCTCGCTGATTTGTCAGTATAGTCTCCTCTTTGGAGAAAGAAGGGCAGGAGGATTTAATCAACCATAAGACAAGTAGAGGCTGGAGAACACACCCAGCCAGCCAAAGCTCAATGCCAGGCCAAGTCTGAGAAATGTTGGAAATGGCGTGAGACAAAACAAGTAGGAACATCCTTCAGACTCTAATAAAAGAATGGTTATCTCTCACTGATCCAATCCTATAGAGGAAGGGAGTCGACTCTCAGGCTTGCTGGAGTTTGGGCAAAACCACATTCCCCACCTAGGAATCCTGCTGAGCCCTATTTACAAAGTCACAAGGAAGGCATCTAAATTTACATTGAGCCCTGAGCAGAAATAACAATCAATGTTTACAAAGGGCTGCTGAGAAGGCAGTGTAGCTGGGCTGTAAATATCCACTCAGATGCTTTTTGAAGTGCCTGTAACCAGAATACATGTGGACTGAAGCCTCTGGCAGAGATCCAAGACTGTTACTCAGCAAATGCATTGGTTAGCCTGGGACAGCTCCTTCACATAGCTCTGTTGGAAGACCTTCACTAGCTTGCGACTGGATGTTAGGAGAGACGCTTCTACCATAGAGAGAGGTCCATGATCCCGAGACCAGAAATACCTATCAGGCAGAGACACATTTGCATAGATAGGGTGGTGCTCAGCAGAGCTCACCTATAAAAAAGAAATCGCGTGTTCCCAAGCCCAAGAGCAGGGGAAACTTTGTGGAGAGTTCACCTCTTTCGTGAGCATGGAGCTTCATTGCTTGTGGAACTAAGTTCCCAGCCCCTGCTACCATATTGGTCTGAACTATAATTCTTTCCAGCCGAGACAAAACGACTTCCTTGTTTCACACATGGTAGTTGCTGCATTCAGGATCCTGTGCCTTAGAGCTGTGGAAGAGAGTGGTAAATCTGCAGGCTGAGGTGGAGCGGAAGCCTTGCATTTGGTGACCGAGAATAAGGGGATTTATGGCCTCAGGGGACTCCGAGTATTTAGGGAAGCTTAAGCCGGGTAGCCTACAGACTCCCTATTGTGAATGCAGCCCTGGGAGATTGTACGGTAAGATATAGCCAAAGTAAATTTCTATGTAAATTGAGAAGAAAAATTGAGATAAGTCATGCATATCCTGCTTCAGAAGGAAATTGGAATACGAACGCAGACACCTTGGTGAAATCTCACAAGTAGGTTCATTCAATGAGCACGCAAGTGCGCGCTTAAACATGGACACAACAAAGATGGTACAGTCCTCTTGCATGGACTGAAACAACCAATGTCGTAAGAAACTGAATTCAGTGTCAGTAGAAAATAATCTGAGGATGATTTTAGGTAGAACTGAAGTCCTAAAGACCAGAGACTCGAATAGCTGGCAAGAGAATTAAATTGAATGTAGAGGTGTGTGTCCGTGTATAGGGCAGGGATGCTTAGAAAGAAATGTGTGTCAGCTGGACTTGACACCCGTCTTAACTGAGACTTTGCTTACTCTGCAACAGAAACAGAAGCAACCGCAGAAACTATGAGACTAAGAAAATATAATCTGATACTATAGTCTAAGTATTTACCGCAGTTAGTATTCTATCAGTCAGACCCACCTGGTTGTGCTCGAGGTATGCACTTCACTGTGGCAAATGGGCAAAAACGGGCAAGGAAATGTCATGGACCTTCCACAGTATGTATCCTCTTTTCAGAGTCTTGCATAGTCCTTTTATTTTTTTAAGATTTTATTTATTTTATTTTAGAGAGAGAGAGAGAGAGCGCGCACAAGCGGGGGTGGGGGACGGGGGAGAGAGACAAGCAGACTCTCCTCAGAGCAGGGAGCCCGATGCGGGGCTCGATCCCAGGACCCTGAGATCATGACCTGAGCTGAAGGCAGACGCTTAACTGACTAAATCACCCAGGCGTCCTATGTTTTTTTCCTATTTCTGTAAACTATGCCTTGGGACTTTTGATAGGGTAAAGATATCTATGTAACTTTGCACACACACACACACACACACACACACACACACACACACATACACACAGTGGAATATTATTCAGCCATAGAAAAATGGGGAAATCCTACTATGTGCAACAACATGAATGGGCCTTGAGGGCATTCTGGTAAGTGAAATGTCAGGCAGAGAAAGACAAACACTGTATAGTCTTACTTATGTATGGAAACTAAAACAAACAAACCACCAAAACCAAACCAAAAGAAAAACAAAGCGAAGGAAGAAAGATAAAAAAGCACACAACTCAGTAGAAAGAGACAAGATCTGTGGTTCCAGAGGTGGGGTGGGCTGCGCCCGTAACCAGCACTGCTGGGTGGGGTGTAGGGGAGCTAAGGGGCTGGATCCTAAGGCTTCTCATCACGAAGAGGATTCGTTTATTTCTTTTCCTCTATTGTACATCTATGAAATGATAAATGTCAACTAAACCCCTGTGGTGATCATTTCAAAATATATCCAAGTCACACCATTCTGCTGTAAACCTTGGAGGGGAAGAATAATGTCTTTCTACCCTTCAGTGTTCTCCATCTGGCCTGAGAGGGAAATTGACAGGAGCCAGATTAACAAGAGAAAAACCCAAAGTGTAATGACGGGCACACCGAGGTCCCATAATAACATCGAGACCAAATGAATGACCAAGGCAGGCAGGTTTTATACCTCTTAGACAAAGAGACAATAAACTTGCGAGGAATTAACAGGACAGAGAAAACTTCATTTGGGGAGCTTCTGTGAGTGAGGAATTCTAAGCAGAATTTAGGTGGGGTTAGTCAGGGGTAGCAAATTAATAGAATTCACAAGGATTGCTTATATGGCCTTCTTGGATCTGAGTTTCCCATGTCTGTGATAAGGATGTCTCTCCACCTCCTGGTACCAGGTGGATGCCTCTACACAGGAGATTCATTTTTGCTTTCTGGAGACAAAGGGAGGGGGTCAGAGTGTTCTTTTGCACTGGCTGTTTCTTTAGAACTTTTATTTAGAATAATTAATACACACAGTGGCACATTCTGGGGTGGCCTGCCCTTGGCTCCCTATATCTTCAACTTATGCAGTTATGTGTCAATTATTTCTCAAGAACAGTGGAAAAAATAAATGTTAACTAAATGAAAAAAATAATTTTAAGTCATTTAGGTTTGAGGATTTTTTGCCACAGAGTTATAACTAGGCCTACGCTGATGAACATAATGTTTAATGTTTTATCTTATGTATAATGTGCCTTTCCCCATAAGGATGTAAACACCATAGGGAAGGAATTGTGTTTCCTTCCCTGCTCCAATTTCAGTGCGAAAATGTTTGTGTCATCTAGATGATTCTCAAAACTACATAGTTGGGTGAAAACTGAAGAAATGTCTTCTGGCCTACCAGTTGTGTATCCTAAAGAAATCCTCACACAGCTAACTAGAAATGGATACAAGAGAGCTTATGGCAAACTGTCATCAAGAAACAAAAACTTAGAAGCAAAACTGAAAACAACTACAAAATCTATCATTTGCTGAATAGATAAATCATTGTGTTATTTTCTCACAAGGGAGGATCATAAAATAATAATTTGCAAAAAAGAATGAATGACAATTTTCGGTAGCATGCTGGGATCTCAGGAATCCAGGGTGGAGTGGGAAAAAGCAAGTCAAAGAAAAATATATGAAGTCAGCTGCCATGTATTTAAATTAAAAAAATGACAAAGATGAAATGATACACTGTTGAAGATAAAGTGCATGTGTAAAACAAAAATCATATCCAAACCCCAGTTCATTATAAACACAGATTTCGGAAGGGTGGTCCCCCATGAGGAATGGAGACAGGTGGATGGGACGGGAAAGGCTCAGCAATGGTTAGTCTTTTTCTTAAACTGGATAATGGCTATGTGTTTATCTGCTATCTCTTTTAGTGTTCTCTGGACCTTATGAATATATTTATGTAAGTCCTTTTGTGTGTAAAATGTTTAACACGTAGCCACAAACAAATTTTTAAAAAACCAAGCAAAGGGTCAAGTCAAGATGAGTTATATTCCTGAGGAGGAGCACTGAAGCAGGGCATTGAAATGGAATGCACTATTATGTTCTTCAGCTGTGGGGCACCTCTCCACTGTCCTGTGTCTCCCTCAATTATAACCCCAACCTGCCTGCCGGCTAAGGTTGGGGTGAGAATAAATCCAGGAACTACAAGTGGGATTTGCTTTGTGTTGAGTATTTCCTCGGAGCCAGACATGGGGCCAGGCATTTGATCTATTATAACCCGTAATCTTCTCAACCTATATCGAGGCCATGTGACCATCTCCATTTTAATAAGGACCTTGAAGATCAAAAGTATTAAGAATTTATTTCAAAGTCACTCAACCGGTAAGTGGAGGGGCTGGAATTAAGACCTCTGTTTCTTGACAATTTTAGGGTTTGTTCCATTCTGGCAAGTGCTTGGAAAGCCCATGGGAAAGAATTCTGTGAAATTTGATGTATTTAATGCAAATTACCAAAAAAAATTATATAATTTTCTCTACTCCAGCCAACTCATGCCATAGGTGGGGCTTGAAATCAGCCTGCCACTTAGTTTGAAAGTCTCATTGATTTGAGAGTGAGACCATTTCCGTGGAGTGATGCCTACCGTCTTTGCCATGATGGTGCTGGTTTCTGCTGTTTAACCTGACCATGGTAACCCCAGAAGAACCGTGATCTTACCCTTGGCACCAACATCGATTAATTGTGCAATTGCACTTTTCAGACGAAGGGCTCAGTAAATGCCCTCACTTGTGCAGACAACTAAATAGCAGATACCCTTCCACACTGTGTCCCCATTGGACAGGGAGAGATTGAGTGTCCAGGCACTAGACAACACAGAATCCCTGATTTCCTGGAGCTCATGGACCAGGGAAAGGGAGAAGTAAATAAACAAGGAAGCAAACACATAGACGGGGCAAATCTGGGCAGCCACATACTCCTCCAGCATGCAAAGGCGGGGAGAGGTGGTGGTACTTTTGACTGAGGTCAGAGAGAAACTTTCTAAGGAGATGCCATTTGATCTGAGATCTTAATGTGAAAAGCCAAAGAAAAACACCAGCATGAAGCCCCTGGGTCATGATGGGTCCAGCTGAGGGCACAGAAATATGAAGCCCCAAAGCCAAACTGAGAGGGGCATAATGAAGAGTGGTGTGTGGGAGGTGGTCCTGAACTGACCACTGTGCCTGTACATTCCCAAGGGAATACAAAACCCCCGGGGGCCTTACATTTTAGTTTTTGATCTCCCTGTTACTTGTGAAGACATTTTTTTCATAGTGTGATCCCGGATGGCTTTCTCCCCAGCCTCATCTTTGGGTTTAAGACCTGGTTTTCTGTACTGACTCAGAAACTGGGCAGGTTGATGCCACACTGGAAGCCCAGTGCTCAGAGAGCCCTCACCCATCATCCCATCGTCGAGTCACCACTGCTTTGTCACCTGTCCCCACTCACCCTGGGGTCACACCCCTGACCTCGCTCCGAGAGAATTTTAGAAGCTCGTGCATAATACCGTGGGCTCATATCGGAGCCCACCATGTCAGGCTTTGGCCAAGTTCTGGGGACCACTTCCTAAACTGCAACCTTCCTAATCTTTGTAACAGTATCCTGAGTAACTGTTCACTGGGTCTGGCTCACTTGTTAAAACTGGAATTTTGTTCCTAAACCAAACCCCTGTATCTGGGACCACTTCTTGGAGACATATTTCACTGATGCCTCTTCGTTCGCTTTTTCCTCTGGGTAATAATAATAGAATTTACATCAGAAACATTGTGCTAGCTACCTCTTGTGGATTATCTCGTCTAAGTCTTCTCCAGTCTGATGAAGTGGACCCTATTATTGTTTCTTTAATTGTAGTGAAAACATTTGACTTGAGACCTACTCTCTCTCTCTTTTTTTAAGATTTACTTATTTATTTTAGACGGGGCGGAGAGGCAGAAGGAGAGGGAGAGAAAGAATCCTCAAGCAGACTCCCCAGCACATGCAAAGCCTGAGATGGGGCTCGATCCCAGGACACTGAGATCATGACCTGAGCCAAAATCAAAAGATGGACACTCAACTGACTGAACCACCCAGGTGCCCCAAGACCTGCCCTCTTAATACAACTTCTAAGCGTAATATATAGCATTGCTCACTGTAGGTGTGATGTTGGAGAGCAGGTCTCTAGAATGCACGTAGCTTGCCATCACTGAAACTTTATGGCCATGATTAGCTATGACATCATGCAGCAGTTGTCCTTCTAGAACTGGCTTATTTCACTTAGTATAATGTCCTCCAAGTTCATCCATGTTGTCCAATATTACCTTCTTTCTTAAGGCTGATCATATTCCACTATACATACATATGCCACATTTTCTTTATTCAACCACTAATGGCCACTTAGGTTGTTTACACATCTTAGCTCTTATAAGTGATGCTGCAGTGAACATGGGGATTCGAATACCTCTTTGAGATCTTGATTTTAATTCCTTTGGGTAATAGTAGGATTGCTGGTTCTATTTTTAATTTTTTGAAGACCTCCATACTGTTTTGCACAGTGGCTGCACCTGTTTGCATTTCCACCAACGGTGCATAAGGGTTCCAATTTGTCAATGATAATTATAATCTTTTCTTCCTTCTTTCCTTCCTTCCTTCCTTCCTTCCTCCCTCCCTCCCTCCCTCCCTCCCTTCCTTCCTTCCTTCCTTCCTTCCTTCCTTCCTTCCTTCCTTCCTTTCTTCCTTCCTTCCTTCTTTTCTTCCTTTCCTTTTGATACTAGCCATTCTGACAGGTGTGAGGTGATATATCATGGTTTTGTTTTGCATTTCCCTAATGATGAGTGATGTTGAGCGCCTTTTCATATGTCTGTTGGCCACAGTGTATGTTTTCCTTGGAGAAACATCTATTTAAGTTCTTTGCCCGTTTTTAAAATAGTTTCTTCTTCTTTTTTTTTGCTATTGAATTGTAGGAATCCTTATATATTTCATATATAACCCCTTATCAGATATTGGTTGGCAAATATTTTCTCCCATGAAATGGGCCCACTTGATATATGTAAGAACACCAAGGGCAAAACATGATTGGAGATGTGCTCAAAGTCGGGTATTAGGTGATAGCCTCTACCTTGAAGGTTCTCAGTCATGGCAGGGCTCTGTACCTCCACCTTCCTGGGTTTCCAGACATATCCACACATGGGACAGCCCGGGGCCCCACTGCACATTACTAATGTCACCTGCTCACCAAGGGCATTCTGGGAGGAATATTTACTATCCCCATTTTATGAGAGAGGTAAACTGATGCTTAGCATTTGAAATATGTGGACCTGGGTCCTCCCAGTCATCTGTAGTGACCTGGGCCATCACTGTGCTCTTATGACACAAAATCATGTCTTCCTTGAACAAGCAGACCAGGTCTGCAGCCTGAGGGGTTCCTGGACCAGGCATGCCAGGCTCACCTTCTGGGCTGCACAACTTAGCTCCTCTCAAAGGTCATAGGCAAGTCATCAAACTCCTCAAAATTTATGTATTTGTTAAGTAAAGCCTCCTTGTGATTTGTTCTCAATAAGACAGACATCTCCATGGTTTTATTTTCCTTTAGGAGTTAATTATAGTAACCATCCAATGATTGCAGCAGGAACTGCTTTTCTAGCAAATTTCTCCTCCTGTGAATAATACTGGACCCAGAACAGTACCATTCATTCTGAGGCTGAGGAAAAGTCCCTTCCTCCATGGCACAGATGGACAGCGTGCAGGCAGGGAGCCCCCACTGGACCATGCTGGAGCCCTGATGCTCCTGCAGGAGGCCCCGTCTGCTATAGGCACACCGCTTCTTCCAGCGAAGCCCCTTTCTGAGTGGCAGCCTGGTGACCACATTTGCTCTATCCTGGGGAATTCATCAAGAAGGGGTCTCGACACCCGGGGTCTCTAGTTTCCTCTGCTTGAGGTGACTGGTCCCAGAAGCAATGCCCCTCCAAGACCCTTGATGGGAATCAGTCCAGCTCTGCAGCCCTGGGTCCATTTTCTCATCCACGTGTCCTAAAGAAGGGCTTTGATCCTTCTGTTAAGCACTGGACTCAATTTCCTTTCTCATATACACAGGGAATAAGAATGTAAGATGTAAACAGATAGGACATCCTTTTTTTTTTTTTTTTAGTTTTATTATGTTATGTTAGTCACCAAAGAGTAGATCATTAGTTTTTGATGTAGTGTTCCAGAATTCATTGTTTTCATATAACACCCAGTGCTCCATGCAGTACGTGCCCTCCTTAATACCCATCACCAGGCTAACCCATCCCCCCA
Source organism: Zalophus californianus (assembly GCF_009762305.2). Taxonomy (NCBI): domain Eukaryota; kingdom Metazoa; phylum Chordata; class Mammalia; order Carnivora; family Otariidae; genus Zalophus; species Zalophus californianus. Next base: position 3,260,550 of record NC_045606.1, on the reverse strand, counting down.
CCCACCTCCCCTTTAACACCCTGTTTGTTTCTCAGAGTCCAGAGTTTCTCATGGTTCATCTCCCCCTCCGATTCCGCCCCCCTTCATTTTTCCCTTCCTTCTCCTGATGTCTTCCATGCTGTTCCTTATGTTCCACAAATAAGTGAAACTATATGATAATTGTCTTCCTCTGCTTGACTTATTTCACTTGGCATCGTCTCCTCCAGTCCCATCCATGTTGATGTAAAACTTGGGTATTCATCCTTTCTGATGGCTGAGTAATATTCCATTGTATATATGGACCACATCTTCTTTATCCATTCGTCTGTTGAAGGACATCTCGGCTCCTTCCACAGTTTGGCTATTGTGGACATTGCTGCTATGAACATTGGGGTGCACATGGCCCTTCTTTTCACTACCTCGGTGTCTTTGGGGTAAATACCCAGGAGTGCAGTTGCTGGGTCACAGAGTAGCTCTATTTTTAAAATTTTGAGGAACCTCCATACTGTTTTCCAAAGTGGCTGCACCAACTTGCATTCCCACAGGACATCTTTTAAACACTTTCAAAATTAAAAACAAACAAACAAACAAACCATAATTCTACTGAAATGAAAATAAAGTAAAAAACCAACACATTTTAACTAACTAACCTCCTGTTGGTTCATCCTCCCAGGTTATGGGGATAGATTTCCAGCAGATGTGTACCCTGAATATGGTATAGAGGGCGATTTCTTGTACAAAACAGGTGCACACACATGCAGACAACATGCATGCACACAATGCACATGTTATAGTCTAGATTTGAAAGCACAAAACAATTTCCGTAAAGTCATTCACTAAATGTCAATGGTTGTTCCCCTCTGACTGGGTAAGGGAAGTATTTTGGGGGAGGTGAGGACATGCAGGGATGGTAAATGGGAGCATAGACTTTTGAATCTATAAACTCCTGGATGACTTGGCTCTTTTTATTCTGAAAATATCAGTTATTACTTAAAATAGTTTTAAAAGGAGAAAATATGTAGAAATGGGTATTAATGATGACAGGGAATAATTATATGGGAAAAGTTTGTTACGTAAAAGGAATACTAAGTCCAGATTTTATCAAGGGCTTTCAGTTTTTTAACAAGTACTGAGCAGTGAGGACGCATCATTACAGAAAGCCCCCTGGAGTTGTGTCTGCACATTGTGTGACAGAAGCAGCTGGTGAGCAAAGCAGAGGATGCTGAGTCCTGGACCATACGTCCTGCTGTGGCACCAGCAGGGACAGAGACCTCATGAAAATCCTGAGGGAACAGTGACCAGAGAGGCAGGCAGGAAAACAGGTGATGGAATTTCACATGGTGGAACAGTCCTTCCTCATACTTCCTCGTGTTTGAGGTCCAGGGCGGTGAGAGATGGAAACAGGCAGCCTCTCTGACTTGGGCAGGTCAGCTCAGTGGCATCAGGGCCACAGTGAAGGAGGGGTGACTGTGTGCTGAGAAAGGGGCACAGGCACACCAGCCTGTCTTTTAAACACGTGGCTGGCAGCACAGGACATTTGATATTAGGGCAACATGACTGAGGAATGCTGCTTTAAAGTTGGAGTCAATAGGGGAAGGACAAACATATTGATGAAAAAAATCCCAGTAGAAACAGAAAGATTGGGGAAATGGGACAAAGGGGGCTTACAGAGGATGGAGCCAACCTCACTGTGTGCTTGGGGGTGTGTGTCCTGCACCCAAGTGAGAACCAGGCCAGATGGCAACCAGAGCACACCTCTAAGAGGAGAAAAGGAAGGACAGAGGAGAGAAGTAATTTCTAGGTAATCTCTTGCATAGAATTATGTCTGAGATATGTGTGTGTGTGCCTTCTCTGTAGACTCGTCCCTTCCTTTCCCTTGGTTCATCAGGCCACATGAACGGTGCTTCAAGACTCAGAACACACTTGTTCCCAGCTCTGTTTCCGAAGGCCTGTATGCCCTGAAGAAGAGGTGTGTGAGGAAATAAAAATAATAATAAGTCATAGAGATGATGAGGGTGATAAAAAAGAGCCCCTCCCAGGATGGAGCGACTGAATTCAGAGCAGGGGGGCCTCAGCCTGGGACCTCAGGGGATGCTCAGGGACCTGGAGTCCACACCCTCTTGGTGGCATCCAGCTTCCCCTTGTTCCCCAGGACTTCTATGGAGGGCAGCCCATGGTGAAAGTCACCATGAAAAGACACCAAGGCTGCCCATGCTCTCCAGCCTGGGAATGGGTGAATGCATAACATGCTTGCTCCTAGCCTTGAAGCAGGGGCCACACCACCTGAATGTGGGGACCTTGAAATGTCTGGGAATCCTGTTCTGCCCAGCCAGTGACACAAAACTACACTGATACACAGAAAAGGAGAAAGGGGGATCTTTCTACACGTATTTCTCAAAATGAAGACTTGTAAATGCATGGTTACTAGTGTAGAACCATGTCTATATCAAGTGGCTCTGTCTCCTCATCAAGGAGAGCTCATCTTGAGATGGTGTGGGTGGGAGTGTTAAAAGCAAGAGGTAACATTTTAGAAAAAGTGTTAAAATGATCTTCGTTCAGCTCATCAAAATATCCTCTGAGTGTGCAGTCCACGTCGTCACAGTTCTGGGCACTGGGAACATAGGAAGAAAAATCTCAAAGCTGTGACCCTCAAGTGTGGGAAATAGGCAAAGGGCCAGCTTGAAGCTAACAGGCAGTTTTCATACACACTGGATACTGCTCAATGTGGAACTGCGATGGTTCTAATCCTCACTGCAGCCCAGGTGTGAGAGCAGGTGGAGCCGTCTAGAATAACTGCATCAGGAGATCAGTTAAGTCAGAAAAACACTGAACGAGGTTTTGTACTCCACAGATCAGATGTTAAAACAGAGTGCACTGAGTGTCTGATAGGGAGAGTATGACATCATTGATGGTGGTGCCAGAGAAGAGGGCCCTATAGGGTTCAAGTTGGAATCCCCCCAAAATACAAGAAATTCCTACTGTTACAGAATTGTGGTTCCATGATTGTGGTTCAAACAACATTCAGAGTTGAGAAAGGAATCTACATCTACTGGGCATTGCATGAATACCAAGATGGACCTTCTACCTCAGGATGAGGGCATTTGTTAGGGTGTAGAGAAATGCTTATGTTATCTGTGAACTACAGGGAGTGGTTCATGGGTGGGGACAATGAAGAGGAGGAAGAGTAGATGGTAAAGATATCTGATGGCTCTTGTTTTTCAGCGTGAGGTTGAACATAATGTGGAAAACATAATGACCTAGAAACAAGAAGGAGTGCAAACAAGAGGCATTCACTTTTGGTGACTGGGTTGTATTTGAATCTTGACTCTTCCTTGAAGGGCCTGGAAATGATCCAGCGAATCTGGAAAAGGGCCAATGTTTAATTAAAATCTGAGTGTTTAGAGAGTTCTCACAAAGGGTTTGGCTGTGAGAGGATATTGTGTTGGGGAAGCTTGAGAGGAATGATGGGGTGAAGACAAGGCACAGAGCAACTCTGGTCTCAAGAACGGCCTGACTTTGGTTGATGGGCTCAAGAGTCTGTCATCGGCTGGCTGCCAAGATCTGTCAGAACTGGGTGTTTAAGAGATTTCTACGCTAATATACATGGAAGCACTGTGGTTCTAAGGCTGGAGGATGGTGACAGTGGTTTAGTTCATGTTTGGTCAGGAAAACAGAAGCCACTCTTGAAGTCAAAGTAGATCAAAGTGTTGATGATTTTAATACAGGAAATAGAGGTGTGTGCCATGTTGGAAGAACTGGAAATCTGCTAGGGACGATCTCAGCTGGGATCACAAATATGAGGGATGCTCCCGAGTCAGTCTATGGCAGTGCATGGTGGCTCTCAGGAAGATGTTGGAAGCTGCAAGTCTGGCTGTAACTATTCGAGAAGAATGGCTCCTCCTTTCTTTCAGCCTCCCCTGAGCCCAGAATTATATTGGAAGTGTGGTTCCTGGCTTCTTTTCTACAAGGCAGCAGTGGTCTTGGGAGGGGTGGTGGTGCTGCTGAATTGACCACAGGTCACCCAACACACATGGTCCAGGATGTAATCAACACCCTGCAGCCTCTTACTGGGAACCAGTGAGACCTATTTTACAGCGTATCTTATTTTATTCCTTAACCATTTTTTATAAGTTTCTACAATATGTACATCTCTGCCTTATGCTATCTTCTGAGGATGAAAACATGAATATTCCACCATCCTGGCCCTGAAAGGAGACCCAGACTGGGGACCATGCTTATTTTTCTAGGAACTTCTCTTTTTTGGGGGGAGGGTGTCCCTATGTCCAAGTAATTGTCTACTCTTAGGAGCAGAAATCTAAAGACCTGGGGCTGAAATTATTTAATACAAATAAAGAGACACTAATTCAAATAAACAGGTTTATAAATTAAAAGAGGCCCAAGGCATTGCTTACCCTTGGATGGAAAACAATGATCAGGTATGGATATTTTTTTCTTTTACATTTCTAGTCAGCAATTACTTCATCAAGCCAAAGCAGTAACCCCAATTTTGAGATCCAACAGTTCTCAACACTGTTTGAATATCGAGTTTCAATCTCCTCTGTGCACTGAGTGGGAACTCTGGGGGCCGCATGGTAAAAGGAGGGCTTTTCTGGGAATATCCCAAAGGTTAGTGAAGAATACATAGAGCAGTACAATCTCCCGCAGATATTTCTTTGCATGCTTAATCAACTTAAATACCATGCTACATTGATTTGAGATAAGGTGTGCACCGAATGTGCCAGAAGGTCTCCTTTAAAGGTTGCATTATTACCATGAGCACTCCATAGTCAGTGCTTGTGGTATTTTCCTCTTACCGAGTACCACTTTCCCATTAATGCTGACTCACTGGACTCACTCATTTTGTACTCAGAGAGCATCTGTGTGCTATTGGCTACACTATGTTCACAGGCAAGGGTTTGAAGCATCACATCTGCAGAGATGAAATGTGGGACAGGTGCAAAAAATCTTTGCAAGTGAAAATTCACAGCCAGTGGGGAAGTTCGAGGAGTAATTTTTGCTAAGTCAAAGTGTCCCTATTCTACCTGGATACCACTCAAATTGGGATTCTTCTCTAAAATGAGTAGCACTGGACAAAAAGGACATAGATTTCAATTAATGATACAGTGTTGAGATAGCACTTGGCATTTAAGATCGTTTTAGAATGTATATATGTATTTCAGTATCTGGTAGAAAAATCACTGGGTCCTGAGTTGAAATCCTGGCTTTATGTCTTATTAGCTAGGGGATCCTGGGAAAGTCATTTAACTACTCTTTGTCCTTTGGATTTTCTCCATGTAAACTAGAAATAATCATAACCATAATCCAGAATTTTTCTGACCATTAAACAAGAGAAAGGTGAAAAGTCAAGTAGCAGAAAGAGATTCTCTGGATCTTAGGGTATATTTTGTTGAAGAGACACACAAATCTCATACAGCCAAGCTTCAGCATTCAGAGGACCAGGGCTTCCTGGGTCTATACTGCATGCCCACATGTGTTTTAATCTCCATAAGATAAATATTCGCACCAATTTGAGATAAGGAAACCAAGGTGTAGGTTAAGTGAGTTTTTCTCAGGATGACTGAATTTGTGCACTATATTACTAGGATAAGAACCAAATATGCCTGAGATCAAATTCCCTGATTTATTCACAAATTACAATGCCTTTCAGCTCAGAAATCAAGTTAAATCATGAAATTGAGGTGAAATGTTTTAGGGCTCCATTTTCCCAAATGGCTAGCTCATTTTGCAAAGACTGTTCTTTAACTAATCCATCCTTTCTCCAGTGGTCAGAAAAAACACAGTCATTACATGCTTGATACTTGATATTTTTAGGCTTTTTATTTAATATGTCACACAGTGTATGCTTGTTCACCTCTCCTTCCTACTAAATCCCCATTGACATGGCTACAAAAAGCCAAAAGCTACAGCAGTGGAGAACATGAGTTGGGCAGTTGAGAGTTTTTGTCTTCAGTAGCAAAGTCCCTTTTAAAAAAATTTTCTTACAGATTTTATTTATTTGAGACAGAGAGAGCACAATCAGGGGGAGGAGCAGAGGGAGAGGGAGAAGCAGGCTCCGCGCTGAGCAGAGACCCTGATGAGGGACTCGATCCCAGGACGCTGGGATCATGACCTGAGCCGAAGGCAGAGGCTTAACTAACCGAGCCACCCAGGCGCCCAGTAGTAAAGTACCTTGTGGTGGATTAAATATTGGAGACGTTTGCAGACTCCATGGCCAGTGAAGCTTGAGGAAGATGTTTCAAGGCCCCTTAGCAGCTCCGTATCAGCGTCTTGACATCGAGCTCCCTTCCTCCTCCCTAGCCTTGGAACGCTGGATTTTTTTTCCAGATGCTTGTCACCTCAGCATATCATGGCATCACGTCTTCCCGGTGTGTTCAATGCCAGGAAGAGGGGGCAAGGGTGGAAGTGTTCCCCAACTGATGGCCTTCCTGGCCATGCCTGAAACACTGGAGAACAGAGTGTTCTTGGGGTCTGCTTGGCGTTTGCAGCCCGCTCCCTAAGGGTGTGAGCTCTGGAGCTAAGGGGTCAGCTGAGGGGATGGGTAGTCATCCTATGCTGCCAGTCAGACCTAGTAGATTCTGGTCTGTTTGCTTCCAGTGAATTCTATGTCCTTCCAACCACAACCAAACACCTGTATGGACACTAGTAAGCTTAAGCTGGCTACCTGCCAGCCATTGGCCTCCATGCTCTGTTCATTAACCTAGTCTTTACATTAATGGCACCACTTACAAGCAGTAAGGAATTACTGCCCCTCTTATAGAAACCCCCCACTTCTGTATGTGAGTCTTGCTAGGAGGCCCACCTCTTTGGTCTGGTAAGGAATGTAAATAAAAGCTGCTTGAAAGGGCTATGGGGTCCTCCATCCGAGGATTATGTATACTGTATTCTTGAAATGCTTTACTTTAGGTGATAGACTTTGGCAAATCGTTTTTTTTCCACCTTTCTGCTTCCTGATCTACTACCTGTACCTTATCTCCTACTTCTTCCTCTTTCTTTTTTAAGATTTATTTATTTATTTGAGAGAGAGAGAGTGAGAGAACACAAGCAGGGAGGAAGGGCAGAGGGAGAGGGAGAAGCAGGCTCCCCACTGAGCGGGGAACCCGATGCCGGGCTCGATCCCAGGACCCCGGGATCATGACCTGAGCCCAAGGCAGACGATTAACGACTGAGCCACCCAGGCGCCCTTGTCATAGTCAAATTTAAGAGAAGATTTTGAATCTTTCCCATTTTCTTCTGGGAACATAGAACTTACTCAAATATTTTATATCTCTCTATATATGTCATTCATTAAAGTTCTATAGTTTAAGTTATTATAAATTTTGGGAGTTTGTGTGTTTTCATTTTCACTTAGGGCTTATCAATTTCTTGTTATCATTCCCTAGAAGTATTTTTTTTGCCAACATTATTGATGGTATCTTTTTACACACACACTTTTTTGTGTGTTCATTGCTATTACCTACAAATGTTATTTTTTTTATACTCATCTTGTAGCTGGTGATTGTTATTGTATATTCTAATTAGTTCCCACAACATTTGGGGTGCTTTAAAAAAGTTTTACAGATAGATAATTATGTTTATCCCTAAATTAAAAAATATATATTTTCTTTTCGAATGTGTATATTTTCTTTTCTAATCGCATAGATTAGGGCAGAAAAAGTGTTGAATGATGAGAATGCTATTAGAGAGGCCGAACTTGTTCCTGATTTTCTCCTGGGAAAGCTTTCCTTTTTCAGTCTTAAATACAATGCTGGATGTTGTTTTAAAATACCATCTTGGGGCGCCTGGGTGGCTCAGTCGGTTGAGCGTCTGACTCTTCATTTCAGCTCAGGTCATGATCTCAGGGTCGTGAGATCCAGCCCCGCCTGCACTGGGCTCCATGCTGGGTGCGGAGTCTCCTGGAGATTTTTTCTCTCCCTCTCCTTCCGCCTCTCCTCCAGCTTGAGCACTTGCACACATGTGCCCTCTCTCCAAAATAAATAAAATCTTTAAAAGAATTTTAAAAATTAATAAAGTAGGATCTTTATCAAAGGACTTAATTTGAGTGCTTTCTTTCCTTCCTCTGCCCTCCCTTCTCCTCTTATTCTTTCTCTCCCCTCCCTCTTTCCTTATCCTAATACTAAATATTGAGGTCCTAAAAGAAAAAAAAATGTAACTATGTAAGGTGATGGATAGTAAGCTTGTAATCATTCAGCAATATATACTTATACCAAATCTTTATGTTCTATAACTTAGACTAGTACAATGTTATATGTCAATTTTGTCTCAATAAAAAAGAATAAATGTGGAATTACACAAAGTGTGTTCTTTGATTCTCTAGTATTTACTATGTATTTTTTCATTGGTAACTTTTTATTTTGAAATAATTTAGGATGCAATATGTATCAAAAATCAAAAGTGCCTGTGTGTCCTCTACTGACCTTCCTCTTGTGGTCATAACCTATCAAGCCATAAAACAATGTCAAGACCAGAAAATTAATGTTGGTATCGTACTATTACCTCATATAAAGATCTTATTCAATATTCACCAGGATTTATTCACTTGTGTGTGTGTGTGTGTGTGTGTACATGTGTGTACAGTTTTATGAAATTTTGTTGCATGTGTAGATTTGACTGTCACCAAAATCAGGCACAGGATCACTCTATCACTAGCTAGAAATTTCTTCAGGCCAAACTGTAATAGTTTTATTCCTTCCCCAGCTTAACCTCTGGCAACCACTGATTCATTCTCCATCACTACGAATTTGTCACTTTGAAGAAGTTACATAAATGGAATCATACAATATCTCCCCCCTGAGCAGGGACAGAAGGCAGACGCTTAACCAACTGAGCCACCCAGGTGGCCCAAGAATCCTTTTTTTTTTTTAATCATTGTTTTACTGGTATCCCATTACTTTGGAAAATTGACCGATGTGACATTTGGATTCTTTGCATCCTTCCTTTGAAAGGCGGGGCCTGTATAGACAGCAGATTTCCTTAAGATTGGCTTTGGCACTCTACATAATTCCCTTGAGATCCATCCATACTGTTCGTTGTAAGAATCGATGGTCCATTCTCTTTGATTGCTGAGTAGTGTTCCATTAGCTGGGTGTACCACAGTTTTTTCTCCATTTACCTGATGAAGGACATGTGGGTTGTTTCTAGTTATTGTCCATTTAAAATACAACTACTCCAGTGTTCAGGTCTGTGTAAATGTAGGTTTCTGTAGGATGGCTTACCACCAGTGTAATTTCTGAGTGGTGTCCTTTTGCTTTCTCTCAGCCACCTGAATTCAGCTTTTATCTCCTCTTGTGACCTTGTGGATTCAAATGCCTTCTCCGTTCTAACAACTCCCACCCCCACACACACTGCAAGTTGGGTATCCTTGTGGGGCTTGCCGATCCTCCATACTGCATGAGTATCTCGGCCGGCAGATTTCTGAACGGGAACATTCCCAAACCTATTTTATCTACATCATTAGGGAAACCAATACAAACTGATTGCTTCATCAAGAAACCAGTGGGTCAACATTTTTACTAATATCTTCTTGCTATATACAGCCCATCTCCAAGTCTTGCGGGGAGTCTGCTTCTCCCTCTAACCCTCCCCCTTGCTCGTGATCTCTCTCTCTCAAATAAATAAATAAAATCTTTAAAAAAAAGAAACATATAACTTTACAGTGGAAAATGCTGGCAAAGACATCTTAACCATGGGATCAAGGCTAACAGCGCCACTATTAAGTCACGTTGATAACGTGGACCGCTGGGCTGTGTGTCATGACGAGGGCACTTCACCTCTGTGGATTCTTCCCCCAAATTAAGAGCAGGCTCCAATTAACAGAACAAAGTGCCACATGATCTTCATGTATCATGTTATATTCACACCAGCAATGTGTGAAAAACCCAGTTTTTCCACATCCTCACCAGAATTTGATGCTGTCAGTATATTTTACTGTAGTCATTATAATAATTTTTGGGGTTATCTTCTTATGATTTTACTTTGTGATTCTCTGATGGTTATGAAGTTGAACATGTTTTCATGTGGTTGTTTGCAATTTATCTACCTAGGTGAATGAATTCAAGTCTTTTGCTGATTTTCTAATTGGAGGCTTGTTAAAAGAGTAACTATTGTGATCATTTTACTACTGAGTGTATATTTTACTAACATGAAATGATATTTTTAAGAATATTTTCCATTTATGCCATCCACTATTAAATATTACCAACCATCACTTCTTCCTTTCTGTTTTCTGTTTTCTTTTGTCTTTATTTAGCGTCTTTGCTCTTTATTTTTTGTTCAAAGATTTCATTAGCGAAACCTGCATTCTGGCTGCATGGACCTTCAAAGAGCTAAGTGGTAGAGGGCAGAGCAGAAGTTCAGCCAGGAGTCACAGGCAGGAGTCAGGGTAAGGATGCTTCCTGGTGGATCTAAACCACAGCTATAAGCACTCCAGTGAATTAGGCCTGAAAAGAAGCAAGATTGAAACTTCAAAAAAAAAAAAAATGGGGAAAATAGTGCAAAATCTATAGAAATAAGAGATGGAGAAAAATAAAGCCCCGGAAGCTATGTTTTCATGTGACCAGACTATAAGTTCCATAATTAATTACATTATTAGTGCATTATATTGGTTTACGTCGAGGTATGTATAGATTTATTCTGAATATCAGCAGGGATAAAATAAAGATTAAACAAGATTTTCACTATGGAATATTCTGGATTCCTGTAACAAAAGAGGTGCTCCAGAGCTGATTTTCCCTGTTAAATGCTAAATTGTCAGGTTCTAGGAAAGCTCTGGTGTCTTACATGACATTGACCTCTCGCCACTATGCGCCTGTTTAGTGCATTTGGAAGCAGGTGTTTCCAGCCACCAAGTGATGCTTCCTCCAGACAAATGTTAGAATATCTGTAATACAATTATGCCACAGTTTCCCAGGCTCCAAGTTGACCCAGACGTTCTTCACAAAGACAATGCATTTATAGCTCTTTTTGGAGGCATTAAGGAATGTATTCCCATCAGATAATCTCCAAACGGTGTGAGTAAAGGAGGGTTTTGCTGCCACTCTCAAGAGCCTGGGGAAATCTGCTGTCTATACGGGCCCCGCCTTTCAAAGGAAGGATACGAAGAATCCAAATGTCACATCGGTCAATTTTCCAAAGTAATGGGATACCAGTAAAACAATGATTAAAAAAAAAAAAAAAAGGATTCTTGGGCCACCTGGGTGGCTCAGTTGGTTAAGCGTCTCCCTTCTGTCCCTGCTCAGGGGGGAGTCTGTTTCTCCCTCTCTCTCTCTCTCTCTCTCTCTGTCAAATAAATAAGTAGAATCTTTTTTTAAAAAGGATTCTTCTTTAGCATTCAGTACTATAGTTCATGGTAACAAATTTTCAATGAAATAACGTATGGCAAGCCATTTATAAACTGTGAAAACCAAATATGCGATATATATATTTCAATGTTTTCAGTATTTTTGTTAACTATTCTTTTGCTAAATTCACTTTTAACAAATATTTACTCAGTGTTTACTATGTACCAAGCACTGGGTCCGGACCTGTGCATTACTGAGTGAGCACAGAAGATAATCTCTGTGTTCGTGGAACGTAAAGAAGAGAAGAAGAGACAGAAAATAAACAAGTAATTAAACAAACATAAGAGATAACTTTAAATTTGAAGTCTAAGGGCAATAAGAGATGGTGTTTTAATTTTCTTTAGAGAAAATTTTAAATAAAATAGCTGGATACACTTCCTTCCAGGAGCCAGGTCATAACTCTTCTTCCCATGAGTGTGGCCTGGACTCAGAGATGCACTCACAGTAGAAGAAAGTAAGTAAAGAAACAAATATAACTTGGCCGCCTCGGTGGCTCAGTCAGTTAAGTGTCTGCCTTCGGCTCAGGTCATGATCCCAGGGTCCTGGGATGGAGTCCCACATCAGGCTCCCTGCTCAGCAAGGAGTCTGCTTCTCCCTCTAACCCTTCACCCTGCTCATGATCTCTCTGTCTCTCTCTCTCTCTCAAATAAATAAAATCTTTTAAAAAAAGAAACATAACTTTACAGTGGAAAATGCTGGCAAAGACATCTTACCATGGGATCAAGGCTAACGGCACCACTGATAAGTCATGTTGATAACGTGGACCGCTGGGCTGTGTGTCATGACGAGGGCACTTCACCTCTGTGGATTCTTCCCCCAAATCCATAAGTCAAATCTAACTATGGGGAGATACTAGTCAAAGCCAGATTTGATATGTATGCTGAAGGTAGGTTTGGCAAGACTTGGAGATGGGCTGTATTAGCAGGCAAGAAGATATTAGTAAAAAAAGTTGACCCACTGGTTTCTTGATGAAGCAATCAGTTTGTATTGGTTTCCCTAATGATGTAGATAAAATAGGTTTGGGAATGTTCCCGTTCAGAAATCTGCCGGCCGAGATACTCATGCAGTATGGAGGATCGGCAAGCCCCACAAGGATACCCAACTTGCAGTGTGTGTGGGGGTGGGAGTTGTTAGAACGGAGAAGGCATTTGAATCCACAAGGTCACAAGAGGAGATAAAAGCTGAATTCAGGCGGCTGAGAGAGAGCAAAAGGATGCTGGGAAAGCATGCCTGGGACTAAAAGAAAACCAGAAAGAAGGGAATGGAGGGGAGGGGCTCTTGGGAACTCTGGAAGAGCAACCTTGTGCAATGGAGTCAGGAGGTTGAGTAAGGAGGAAGATACCCACGCAGCTCATCAGAGCCTGGGCCAAGGTGACTCTCAGAGGGAACTGGCCGGGGAGCCATCTGGGAATCAGCCAGATTGCCACGAGGGGAAGTGAGCCAATGGAAGCCTCATGTGTAGACGCTTACGCTGACGAGTAAGCGGAGGAACAGAGACAGAAGCTGGTGGAGATGAGTCTGGAGCGGTGTTTTCTTGTCTGTGCTTGTTTTGCTTTGGGTTTTTTGTTTGTTTTTCCTAGATGCGTAGTGTCAGGGCATGGGTACTGCTGCTGAGAATGACCCAGTGCTGGGGGGAAGATCCCACACACCTCAGTAGGATTAGGCGTCGGAAGTTCACATACACCTAATGGCATGTGAATGGAGCCTGATATAAGCTACAGTCACAGGAATTGGTGAGATTGCCAAAGAAACTACATTTGAGTTGGTTGTAGAAAACAAAATTGGCATCTTCAAGACAGAAGTTCACTCTTTGTAATAATGAGTTCGTAATTCACCGTATTTTGTATCATTGTATTTTCACATTTGCTACCTTGAAACCGCACCACATCTGATACTTTTCCACACATGCATTATTTCCCTGAGAGCTTTACGCTTTTTCTCCCTTCTCTGGGCCTTTATTTCTATGTCAGTCACCATCTTATTAATCTTTTGATACACGTATTTCTTGTTAAAGCTCTTAAAAAGAGTCAGGGTATAAATAAGTAAAGTAGTCGAGGTTGTAGGAAATTATTTAATCATCAAGCCTTTTAAACACTCTTGATTCACAGGGTTATGATGAACAAAACTTGTAATTTACAATTGAATATTAGGTAATTATGAATTATTTCAAAGACCGGAAAAATCCTTAATGACGTGATTAATTTACATTATTTTTTCTTAAGGATTTTACTTGTAGTAGTGGATGAGCCACTGATGTGTGGTATATTTCCATGTGAGGGAATTTTAATGACCTATTAACTGTTTACACCAGTCAGGAAAAATATGCTGTACTTACATAATTAAGCAAAAACACATTAATCACATTTAATTATGTTTTTACTCGGTTGATCTATGATTATACAATTGTATGGCGTGTCTGATTTAGAAAGGACTAGAATTAGTTGAGAAAATAAGGCTCTGCCCTAGGCAAAATTAACGTGTACATTATGACTCCAAATTTCATTTGTGATAGTTCTTCTGAAAATAAATAGGGTAATAGCAATGATAACATTATCTGACATCTATGAACCACTCACTGACTATTAGGTGCCATGCTCAGTGATAAATGAAGAGCTTTCTCTAATCTAATCCTCATCAACCCTAGGAGGTTAGTGCCACTCTAATCTCTATACAACCAAAGAGAAAGCCAAAAGAATAATTAATATGCTCAAGTTTCATGGTTAATAAATGGCAGACACTAAATTTGAATTCAATCAGCCTGATGAAACACAAAACCAAGTTGTCTATAAATTAGAAATATCTAGACAGTGCCCTGTGCTTTATCCTCACTGACCCTGCTATAGAGGAGGCCATAGCATTGTGAACATCTGGTCCATGGCTTTAGCACCCAGACTAGTCATCTTGGTAGAAATGTCTTCATTTCATCTTCCAAATGAGGCCGCTGAAGCAAGGGGGTCTTTGGTTCATGCCTATTGCTCCAATTTAATCATTAGGAGGATGGAAATTATTTTAGCTCATACATCACTTTCATGTTGTGGGACCCTGGACCCTAATAAATTTGCTCCTGATTCTATTCCTAGTCTGAAATTGTGCTATATAAATTCTTTTTTTTTTTTTAAAGATTTTGTATTTATTCATTTGAGAGAGAGCACAGCTGGGTGGGGGGAAAGGAGGGGAAGAGGGGGAGAGAGAGTGAGAGAATCTCAAGTAGATGCCCACTGAGTGCGGAGACCCACGCAGGGCTCGACCTCACGACCCTGAGACCATGACCTGAGCCGAAACCAAGAGTCGGGTGCTGAACCGACTGAGCCACCCAGGCACCCCTATAAATTCTCGAAAAGAGTTATTTATGTATTAATAAGCAATTTGATCTCCATCTCCAAGGTCCTTTTGAATTGCACATGTTGGAGAGCCCTTAGGCTCCAAGACTCAGTTCAAATGTTAGCTTAAGAAAGCCGTCCCAGGGGTTCCGGAGAATTGTTCACGTCTCCTTCCCCAGTGTCCCCTTTGCAGCTTGTTCGTGTCAGGATTTTGGCTTTTCTGAGATTGTAGTTTAGTAAAATGGTATGTTCTCATCTTCGTGTCTTCTGGACAGGAACGCTCTTTTATTCATATATATATATATATATATATATATATATATATATATATATATAGTATAAATACCCAACAAAGTGACTGGATTAGTGAAGAAACTCAGTGAACACATTCCATTTTTTTTTTTTTTTGGATGGAACAAAGTTGCATTTGAAAAGTGCCTTGAGGATACAATCTGAATGATTGTGCCAGCTTTCAGGCAGAAGTAAGTGGCAGTGGATGGAGAGCCAGAGCCAACACACATGGTATATCACTCTTTCTTTTCATTGTTGGCAGTCACGTCGATGACCTCCTACCCCAGGGACCTGCCTGAAGGCTTCTCCTGGTTGCATGAACAGGCTCAGCCCTTGCACACTGGGCAGGCTGCAAATGCCTGCATGTTAATGCGCCAGGAAACAGCCCTCAACCAATACTCCTGCTTCTGCGGCTTTCAGTTAACACTGAGGATTGTTTTGGGCAGATCCCCCTTGGGACCGCCCCCAGTAGGTAACATACACGTTCATACGTTCTGCCATGGTCTTTTTGCCTCACTCATCCGTTAACCAGGATAATTTCCTAAATCAATTACTTGACTCTAAATTCTTATATAAGAGTCTGCCCAGATACCTGGGCAAAAACACTGATAAGGTGAGGGAAGACCAGCTCACCTGGGCGGGCCCCTTCCTTCAGGCTTGCGTTTCTATTACAGTCATTGTGTGGGACCAAAACCAAGCTAGTGAGCAAGAAAGAAACTAAACCAATGGGATTTGGAGTCCAGGGTCCCAGTTATCTGCTGACAGAACTAGTCTGTGACACCACAGAAATATCATTGTTCATATTTCCCATCACAAACTGGGCAGAGTTCCGCCCAGGCCTCCCTGGCTCACTTGGGTTTCCTGACAGCCATTGGCACAATTTCTTAAAGCAGTAGGATGTGGTTGCTGATTAATGTAAAAGCAAGCTAAAGAATTATTTTGGAAATCTTTCTGTGACCATTTTTTAAAAGATTTTATTTATTTAATTGAGAGACAGAGAACACGAGCAGGGGAAGGGGAAGAGGCAGAGGCACAGGGAGAAGCAGGCTACCCGCTGAGCAGGGAACGCAATGTGAGGCTCGATCCCAGGATCCAGAGATCATGACCTGAACCAAAGTCAGATGCTTCACCAACTGAGCCACCCAGGTGTCCCTCTGTGACCATTTCTACAGCCACTAAGTGGCTCTATAAATTCTATCAATCTCATTGGGTTTAGTTCCCACCTGTGAAGGATGGAAAGTACATCATGCTTAGGTCAGATGTTTATAAAACACCACATCATCATCCATAACAAGAGTTCCGTAAGTATTTGTTGAGAAATGTTTGCTTCTATTATTTCTGAGATTGAAGGCAGTGTTTCTTATGAATGTCTTGGTAGGTAGCAGACTACTTTAAAAAAAACCATGGGTTTTGATACAAGAATTTCCTTTGGTGATAATTTTTAGGTTATTACAAACTCCAACTTCTATTTTCTGTATGCAGTGCCTCTGGCTCTGAATAGAAAAACTTAAGCTTAGGGGCATCTGTATGGCTCTGTCAGTTAAGCTTCGGATTCTTGATTTCAACTCAGGCTCTGATCTTGGGGTCATGGGATCAAGCCCTGTGTCAGGCTCTGTGTTCAGTGGGGAGTCTGCTTGGGATTCTCTCTCTTCCTTTCTCTCTGCCTCTCCACCTCGCTCTCCCTCTAAAAGAAAAGAAAGAGAAAGAAAGAAAAGAAAGAAAGAAAGAGAGAGAGAAAGAGAAAGAGAGAATGAAGAAAGAGAAAGAAAGGAAGAAAGAAAGAAAGAGAGAGAGAGAAAGAAAGAAAGAAAGAAAGAAAGAAAGAAAGAAAGAAAGAAAGAAAGAAAGAAAGAAAGAAAGAAAGAAAGAGAAAGAAAGAAAGAAAGAAAGAAAGAAAGAAAGAAAGAAAGAAAGAAAGAAAGAAAGAAAGAAAGAAAGAAAGAAAGAAAGAAGAAAGAAAGAAAGAAAAAAAAACTTGAGCTTAAACGTTTGTTCCATAATATAAAGAAATCTATTCATTCATCATTGAAGCTTGAAGCTTTGCCAGGTAGAAATTAGCAGGTGTTTACCCCATACCCAATAGTGGAGAGCAGGACAGAGAAAATGTTTTAACCTTAAATGCTTAACCTGATTTGTCTTTGAATTTATCTAACACTTCTAAGTACTTGCTCATACTCAGATTTTTTTCAAATGTCACTCCGATATTTTTTCACATATATCAATAGTAATCAATTCATTTATTCACAAATATTTTCAAGTACACTTAAATGTCAGATACTGTTAACATCATGAGATAAAATGATGAAATAAATCAGGACCCTACTCTTAGGGAGACCACAGTGTACTGTACATTACAGAGAATAATTATGTAATATAAGAGCAGGGATTTTATTTATTTACTTATTTATTATTATGTTATGTTAATCACCATACATTACATCATTAGTTTTTGATGTAGTGTTCCATGATTCATTGTTTGCTTGTAACACCCAGTGCTCCATTCAGTACATGCCTTCCTTAATGCCCATCACCAGGCTAACCCATCACTGCACCCCCGTCACCTCTAGAACCCTCAGTTTGTTTCTCAGAGTCCATAATCTCTCATGGTTCATTTCTCCCTCTGATTCCCCCCTTCATTTTTCCCTTCCTGCTAATTTCTTCTTCTTCTTCTTTTTTTCTTTTTAACATATAATGTATTATTTGTTTCAGAGGTACAGGTCTGTGATTCAACACTCTTATACAATTCACAGCACTGACCATAGCACATACCCTCCCCAATGTCTGCCACACAGCCACCCCATCCCTCCCACGCCCCACCACTCCAGCAACCCTCAGTTTGTTTCCTGAAATTAGGAATCCTCATATCAGTGAGGTCCTATGATACATGTCTTTCTCTGATTGACTTTTTTCACTCAGCATAATACCGTCCAGTTCCATCCACATCGTTGCAAATGGCAAGATCTCATTCCTCTTGATGGCTGCATAATATTCCATTGTGTATATATACCACTTCTTCTTTATCCATTCATCTGTCGATTGACATCTTGGCTCTTTCCACAGTTTGGCTATTGTGGACATTGCTGCTATAAACATCAGGGTGCACATACCCCTTTGGGTCCCTACTGGGGTAAATACCCAGTAGTGCAGTTGCTGGATCATATGGTAGCTCTATTTTCAACTGTTTGAGGAACCTCCCTACTGTTTTCCAGAGTGGTTGCACCAGCTTGCATTCCCACCAACAGTGTAGGAGGGTTCCCCTTTCTCCACATCCCCGCCAACATCTGTCGTTTCCTGACTTGTTAATTTTAGCCATTCTGACGGGTGTGAGGTGGTATCTCATTGAGGTTTTGATTTGGATTTCCCTGATGCCGAGAGATGTTGAGCACTTTTTCATGTGTCTGTTGGCCATTTGGATGTCTCTTTGGAAAAATGTCTGTTCATGTCTTCTGCCCATTTCTTGATTGGATTATTTGTTCTTTGGGTGTTGAGTTTAAAAAGTTCTTTATAGATTTGGGATACTAGCCCTTTATGTGATATGTCAGTTGCAAATATTTTCTCCCATTCTGTCAGTTGTTTTTTGGTTTTATTGACTGTTTCTTTTGCTGTGCAAAGCTTTTGATCTTGATGAAGCCCCAATAGTTCATTTTTGCCCTGGCTTCCCGTGCCTTTGGTGATGTTTCTAGGAAGAAGTTGCTGCGGCTGAGGTCGAAGAGGTTGTTGCCTGTGTTCTCCTTTAGGATTTTGATGGACTCCTGTCTCACGTTTAGGTCTTTCAACCATTTGGAGTCTATTTTTGTGTGTGGTGTAAGGAACCGGTCCAGTTTCATTCTTCTGCATGTGGCTGTCCAGTTTTCCCAACACCATTTGTTGAAGAGACTGTCTTTTTTCCATTGGACATTCTTTCCTGCTTTGTCGAAGATGAGTTGACCACAGAGTTGAGGGTCCATTTCTGGGCTCTCGATTCTGTTCCATTGATCTATGTGTCTGTTTTTGTGCCAGTACCATACTGTCTTGATGATGACAGCTTTGTAATAGAGCTGGAAGTCCGGAATTGTGATGCCGCCAGCTTTGCTTTTCTTATTCAACATTCCTCCGGCTATTCGGGGTCTTTTGTGGTTCCATACAAATTTTAAGATTATTTGTTCCATTTCTTTGAAAAAAGTGGATGGTATTTTGATGGGGATTGCATTGAATGTGTAGATTGCTCTAGGTAGCATTGACATCTTCACAATATTTGTTCTTCCAATCCATGAGCCTGGAATGTTTTTCCATTTCTTTGTGTCTTCCTCAATTTCTTTCATGAGTATTTTATAGTTTTCTGAGTACAGATCCTTTGCCTCTTTGGTTAAATTTATTCCTAGGTATCTTATGGTTTTGGGTGCAATTGTAAATGGGATCGACTCCTTAATTTCTCTTTCTTTTGTCTTGTTGTTGGTGTATAGGAATGCCACTGATTTCTGTGCATTGATTTTATAACCTGCTACTTGACTGAATTCCTGTATGAGTTCTAGCACTTTTGGGGGGGAGTCTTTTGGGTTTTCCACATACAGTATCATATCATCTGCAAAGAGTGAGAGTTTAACTTCCTCTTTGCCAATTTGGATGCCTTTGATTTCTTTTTGTTGTCTGATTGCTGTGGCTAGGACTTCTAATACTACGTTGAATAGCAGTGGTGAGAGTGGACATCCCTGCCGCATTCCTGACCTTAGGGGGAAAGCTCTCAGTTTTTCCCCATTGAGAATGATATTTGCTGTGGGTTTTTCATAGATGGCTTTTATGATATTGAGGTAGGTACCCTCTATCCCTATACTCTGAAGAGTTTTGATCAAGAAAGGATGCTGTACTTTGTCAAATGCTTTTTCTGCATCTATTGAGAGGATCATATGATTCTTGTTTTTTCTTTTGCTAATGTATTGTATCATGTTTGATTTGTGGATGTTGAACCAACCTTGCAGCCCAAGGATAAATCCCACTTGGTCGTGGTTCATAATCCTTTTAATGTACTGTTGGGTCCTATTGGCTAGTATTTTGGTGAGAATTTTTGCATCCATGTTCATCAAGGATATTGGTCTGTAATTCTCCTTTTTGATGGGGTCTTTGTCTGGTTTGGGGATCAAGGTAATGCTGGCCTCCTAAAATGAGTTTGGAAGTTTTCCTTCCATTTCTATTTTTTGGAAGAGTTTCAGGAGAATAGGTGTTAATTCTTCTTTAAATGTTTGGTAGAATTCCCCTGGGAAGCCATCTGGCCCTGGGCTTTTGTTTTTGGGAGATTTTTGATGACTGCTTCAATTTCCTTAGTGGTTATAGGTCTGTTCAGGTGTTCTATTTCTTCCTGGTTCAGTTTTGTTAGTTGATACATCTCTAGGAATGCATCCGTTTTTTTCCAGGTTATCTAATTTTTCCTGGCGTAGAGTTGCTCATAATATGTTCTTATAATTGTTTGTATTTCTTTGGTATTGATTGCGATCTCTCCTTTTTCATTCATGTTTTTGTTGATTTGGGTCATTTCTCTTTTCTTTTTGATAAGTTTGGCCAGGGGTTTATCAATCTTGTTAATTCTTTCAAAGAACCAGCTCCTAGTTTCGTTGATCTGTTCTACTGCTCTTTTGGTTTCTATTTCATTGATTTCTGCTCTGATCTTTATTATTTCTCTTCTCCTTTTGGGTTTAGGCTTTATTTGCTGTTCTTTCTCTAGAAAAGCAGGGATATTAAAGAGAACTGGCAGTATATGGGGATGAGTTATAATGGCAATAGCTATTTTAGGCGTGGTCTTTCTTTATTTTTTAATATCTATTTATTTATTTGAGAGAGAGAAAGAGAGAGAGCACATGGGCCATGGGGAGGGGCAGAGGGAGAGAATCTCAAGCAGACTCCCCACCAAGCACAGAGCCTGATGTGGGGTTCAATCCCATGACCCTGAGATTATTATCTGAGCCAAAATCAAGAATCAGAGGCTCACCCAATGGAGCCACTCAGATGCCCCAAGTTTGAAAGTCTTTCTGAGAAATAGTCATGTTAGCAGAGGAGGAGTCATAATGGATTAAAGGCATGGGACAGCCAATGCATAAGGGAGGGGTTTGCTAAGCTCATTTGTGGACATGATGAACAGACACGGGTGAGTCCTTAAGGGTTTTCTCAACATAGTGAGATTACAAATTATAAATGCAATGCGAAATAGCGAGTTCCCTGTGATATGAGTAGAAATAATGTTTTGGGTAATGGCAGATGAAGAGAAGAGCTCCAGGCCAGAGATGTTGACATGGAAGCTTTCTGTAATGGCAGGTGTGGAGAACCAAGGTCAAGTGTGGATTTTAAGAGTAGCTGGGCTTGGGGAGGTGTTGGAATGTGTGGCCTAGTGCATAGGCCAGGGAAGTGTAAGGCATGGAAGGTGAACAACAATTCTGGCTGGTTGGAGGGTAGGAGAAATGAAAAATAATAAAGAAGAACATTACTGTCTCTATTGTTATACTGTGAAATTCTCAGCAGCAGAGAAATGTCTTTGCTTTTCTTTGTAGCAATAGAACCTGGAGAGTAAATGCTATTCAAAAGTCCCAAGCGAGTAAAAGAATGAATATTTCATGAATAAATTTGTTCAAGGACTAGGGTTTGAGTTCTGTCTCTAGAATCTACTATCTACCACTGGAGTGACATTGGGCACCTACCTGGTCTTCCCAGAGTCTCCCCTCCCTCTGTATAAAACCACAGTCAAGGACAAATGTCTGCCATCTTCCAAGGACTAATCACTCAACTGAGTGAGAACAAGATCAAGATGTTTTTCCAATATGAAAAGGCACCAAAGTTTGCTTTTCACATATTCTTTAGGAAGAAACAATAGAGAATATTCTCCAACTCCATGGCATGGATACAAAACTAAAAAAGATGCTATTGACTCTAAATAAGATCTCTGCCCTAGACATCCATCTAGTGGAAAAGATCTAAGGAATGGGGGTATTTAACATAAAATTGTATCTACAGAAGAAATGAAAGATTGTAACACTAAAGTAAACTACCATAGGTAAGCATTCTTTCTAAACTGTTAAGCAGCATACAAACCCACATCTGTGCCTTTATGTTAGGACTGAATTGTATTCTCCTCCTCTCTCCACACACATAGAGGAAAAGCCATGTGAGGACACAGAACGAAAGCACTGCTTACAAGTTAGTAAGAGAGATCTCAACAGACACCTATCCTGAAGGCATATCAATCCTGCACTTGTCGCCTCCAGAACTGTGAAAAACACATTTCTCTTGCTTAAACCTGTCCGTCTGTGACATTCTGTTATGGTAGCCCCAGAAGACAAATAGACCATGCATCTATATCCATGCCCACGTCTGTGTGCATCTCGATGTCTGGCTACCTAGATCTATATTACTGGATCCCTGACTCAAAATCTATTTCCCAATTTCCTAGAAACTTTTCTTATTTGTTTTCACTTTTCCAAGGCTTAGTTCATGCATTGTCACGAGACCTGAATTAATTAAATTGAGAGTCCATGGTTGGTGTGCCCATTATAGTGTGGGGGTTAGGTAGTCCATGGTGCCTCGTTGAAGAAAGCACAGCCTACCATTACAATAGATTGACTGGCGGTGGCCAATACGTTTGATAGGTTGTAAGAGTCTCCAGGATTGAAAGAGCAAAGCCTTAACTTACCATCTTAGCTGGGAATACCAGATGTCATACACCCAAATTGGGAATGTTAACAGTCGTGTGGGTATTGTGAACAATGTTCTCCAAGTGCAGGCATTGGACCACCTGCCCTTAACCATGTGCGGCTAATGGGAAAATGCAGACAAGCTTACTGCCTCCGAATGTGAAGGCTCGACACAAGTTCCTGCATGAAGTTCCCAGCTGATGGTGAGGTAGGTACACAACACGGAAGAACAACAATCTAAACTGGTTAAAATTTACGGTGATACCAATTTGTTTTGATCTTCTCTTGCGATTCTGAAATTGTGATCATCATAATTGAGCAACCATTTCCTGCACATTGAAATATCTCTGATGTATACTTATCTCTCCAGCCTCCAGCAAATAACCTGTTTCAGTGAAGTGGATTTAACAAATAGCTCTTAGGGATCCAGAATGTTTGGAGCTTGATTCTTCAGCATAACACCAGGGTACCCTTTTTTATTTTTGTAATCTGACAATAGCACAGTAGTTCGACTATTTAATCTTGATTGCAGAGAGTCGGATTCTGCCAAGGCTGCAATTGCAAAATGCTACAATTCTGCAATGCAGAATCCTGTTCCTCACTTAGAGAATCTGCACTGATCTGCTTCAAAACTCTCACCAATGTCCGTCCCTGGTATTTGACAGCAAAACTAGAGGACCTTCTGATAGTAAGATATAGGAAGTACCTATACTCGCAAAGACACTCTGTATTCTAGGGAAGGAGCCTGGATTGGCATCCTGGAGAACTCTGTATCCTTCAAAGAACTTTGGGAAATCCCACTGTCAAGCACATTAATGGAACGCAGTCAAACCACATTGAAGAGAGAGAGAGAATGTGCCATTTCTTCAGGTGGTGGGCATATGGCATGGGCCATGTCAGTATAGGTATTTTATAGAACACCCGTGTAAAAAGGACTTCCTTCAGTCCAAGTTGGTAGCAACTAGGAAAGTCAACAACTCAAATTCTAAGAAAAAAAATCATTTAGAGAAAAATTATTCCACTTGGAAATGATGGCATTAAACACATCTTGGATATCAGGGATAAAAGAAATATTAAAAAAATATAAAATGCAATTGGAGAGTTTCTAGAAAGTGATTAACAACTAGATACACAAGAATTTTTGGTACACTGCTAAAGCAGTGCTCAGACGACAGTTAAACACTTACAATTAATAATTAAACAATAATTATATCAATTTATATCAATAGATTTTTAAAAATAAAAAGATAACCAAAAAATGTAAAAATCTTGAAAACATTAAAAAAAAAGCCAATGAAGTGAATGAAGAGAAAGCAGAAGGAATGAATTAATTGAAATAAAAGTGGAGAGAAAATTTGCGAGGACAGCTTTAAATCTGATAAAAAGCTCCCTCTGGAAAATCAGTATCACAGAAAAAACACTATGAAAACTAATTCAGAAAAGATAGAAATTATAAAATTACAAAATAAAAATATGATTATGAAACAATTATCCAAACAGATTTAAAAAAAAGAAAGAAAGAAACACAGGTTATCTTGAGTTTGTACAATTTGTAAAGCCAGGCAAGATTGATAATTAATGGGGAGCATGATTTCCCCACACTGATCACAATAGGGGTGTAGTATCTGGAGGTCTCAGTGTCCATAAGGAAATAAAACGTGCTCCTCAGCACAATGACCATGGGGGCCAGGGATTTACACAGAGGTATTCTGCCGAGGTATTACACCAAGATCATTTGATCTGATGTCAACTCCGAAGAGATACCATTTCTCTGGAAAAATACAAATGTACCTGAGAACACAATCTGCTGGTGAAACTGTGGGCAAGCACTCATAAACACTGCAGGCTAACAAAGTGGACAAGGCAGCATTTAAACTGTGTTTATAGTTGCTTTGGTCCATTTTGAAGTTCCATGGGTATTTGTGTCATAAGACTGCACAGAACTACATACTCCCAGTCACACACTAGCTGGTGTATTATTACTGATAAATCTGAGTGCATGTCCGTGGGCTGCATCAATGTCAAATGAGTGGTGTTGATGTTGTACCGTAGCCATGAAGGAGGGACCCAGGAGAGTCTGTACCAAGGGCCCCCGTAGACCTCTCTGTTACTTCCTTGCAACTTTCCATGAATCTACTTGTTTCAAAAAGTAAATTTAAAAAGGGAGATGGGAAAATATACATTATGGTTAAGTAAAATGGATGTATTTTGAGTGTAATATACACTAAATTCTTATGGGATATCTGAACAAACTCTTTAAAAAATAAAGGTGAAATGAAGAGACGTGCAGAAAAAAATAAAACCTGAGAGAATGCATCACCAACATATTTGCCCAGCAAAAAAGAAGAGAAAGTTCTCCAGGCAGAAGAAAAGAAAAAACATAAGAATTTGGATCTACTGAAAGGTGGAACACAAGAAATAGTAATTATGTAGGTAAATATACAGTTTCTAGGGACACCTGTGTGGCTCAGTCAGTTAAGCATCTGCCTTCAGCTTAGGTCATGATCCCAGGGTGCTGGGATCGAGCCCCACATTGGGGTCCCTGCTCAGTGGAGAGTCTGCTTTTTCCTCTCCCTCTGCCCGCCCATTGCTCTCTCTCCCCCGCAAAAAATAAATAAAATCTTAAAAAAAGAGAGACAGTACTTAACATAAGAAGTTCTTTAAAAGATAATTTATTATTTCTAAAATGTATGACAAAAGTCAGGAGGAAACAAATTAAAGGGAATTGTTTCTTAAACCATATGCACCATAGTATCCCCTTATGTGAAAATGGATCATGACAGGTAAAAGATATATATTGCAAAGTCAGAGCTGAAGCACTTTTAAAGAATAAAACAAATATCTAATTGGCTAATAATAATGGAGAGAGACTAGAGTTATAAAGACTCTCAGTTACAGAAATAAAGTAGAAAAGGAGGGAGAGAGGGGGCGGAGCGAGATGGCGGAGGAGTAGGAGACCTGGATTTCGTCTGGTCTCAGGAATTCAGCTGAATGGGGATCAAACCATTCTGAACACCTACGACCTCAACAGGAGATAGAAGAGGAGAGTAGCCACAACTCTCTGAACAGAGAAGCGACCACTTTCTGGAAGGTAGGGCGTGCGGAGAAGTGAATCCGAGGCGATATTCGGGAGGATAGACGGCGGGGGAGGGGGCCTCCGTCGGCCGCTTCTGGCAAGTGCTAGAGCCGCGGAGCACAAAATCGGACCTTTTCGAAGTCGGCTCCGCAGAGGGATGTCGCTCTAGTGGCTAAGCGGGGGGTGGAACCCTCGCGGGACAGTGTGGTCTCAGGACCCTCGGGGTCACAGAAAGACCGGGGGAGCCTGAGTGCGGCAGAGCTCCCAGGGATCGGAGCGGGGAAGCCGGCTGCAGAGACGGAGCCGAGGCGCGGGCTCCCAGCTCGGGGTGGCCATAAACTGTGATCCGCGGCCCAGTCGGGCCACTGCGCCTCCAGCAGGGACCCATCAAGCGGCAGAGCCGGGGAGACTCCCCTCCCTCCCCAGGAGGAGCGGCGCGGGAGCGCACCGCAGGGATCTGCTGGGTTTGGAGACTCCACACGGGGCCAGGTGCCAGAGATAGAAACGCTCGGTCACAGGCCGGGTGAGCACGGAGAGCGGCCGGAGACCGGGGACACGGGAGTGACTGCTTTTCTCTGGGGGCGCACTGAGGAGCGGGGCCCCGAGTTCTCGGCTCCTCCGGGCGGAGATTGGGAGGCCACCATTTTCACCCTGGTCCTCCAAAGCTGTACCGAGAGCTTGCAGGGAACAAAGGCTCCTGAGAACAAACTCGAGCAGATTACTTAGCCCGGACTGACAAGGGCGGAGCACTTCTGCAAAGACATTTGGGAACCACGGCAATAGGCCCCTCCCCCAGAAGATCAGCAAGAACAGCCAGCCAAGACCAAGTTTACCGATCAATGAGAACGGCAGAACTCCAGCGCTAGGGGAATACTGCACATAGAATTCATGGCTTTTTTTTTACCATGATTCATTAGTTTTTCAAAGTTATTTTTTTCTTAACTGTTTTTTTTATTTTTATTTTTCCCCTTTTCAACCAATATCTTATCAATCCCTTTTTTTAAAAAAGCATTTTTTATTTTTCATTTTTAGAGTCATATTTTATCCCTTCATAGTAGTTACCCTAACTTGGCATGTATATATATAAGTTGTTCTCTCTTGAAAATTTTGAGATACAGTGTCTTCTAACAGATCAAAATATACCCTAAATCACTAGTGTATGGCTTTGTTCTAGTCTCTTTTTCTTTTTTTTTAAATCTTCTTTCTTTTTTCAAGCAACTTCTTACCGTATCAATTCCTTTTATAAAATCTTTTATACTTTTCATCTTTACAGTCATCTTCCATCCGTTCATTGTATCAAATCTTATTTTGTACATATATAAGTCTTTCTTCCTTTAAAATTTTAGAAGGCACTTTTTTCTAACAGACCAAAATACATCCAAAATCTAGTGTGTGGCACTGATCTATGCACTAGCCTGATCATATTTGATCATATTCAGTTTTTTTCATATTGTTCTCTTTTTGTATTTATATTTTTCTTTTTGTTTTTTTTTTTTCTTACTTTTCTCTTTCTTTTTTCTTTCTTTCACTTTCTTTTCCCCTGGTTTCAGGACTTTTCTGATTTGTATAGAGTATATTTGCTGGGGACATTGTTAACCTGTTAGCATTTTGTTCTCTCATTCATCTATTCTCCTCTGGACAAAATGACAAGACGAAAAAAATCATCTCAGCAAAAAAAAACAAGAGATAGTACCGTCAGACAGGGACCTACTCAATACGGACATTAGTATGATGTCGGACCTAGAGTTCAGAATCATGACTTTAAAGATACTAGCTGGGCTTGAAAAAAGCGTGGAAGTTATTAGAGAAACCCTTTCTGGAGAAATAAAAGAACTAAAATCTAACCAAGTCGAAATCAAAAAGGCTATTAATGAGGTGCAATCCAAAATGGGGGCACTAACTGCCAGGATAAATGAGGCAGAAGAGAGAATCAGTGATATAGAAGACCAAATGATGGAAAATAAAGAGGCTGAGAAAAAGAGAGATAAACAACTACGGGATCAGGAGGGCAGAATTCAAGAGATAAGTGATATAAGATGAAACAACATTAGAATAATTGGGATCCCAGAAGAAGAAGAAAGAGAGAGAGGGGCAGAAGGTATATTGGAGCAAATAATAGCAGAGAACTTCCCTAATGTGAGGAAGGAAACAGGCATCAAAATCCAGGAGGCAGAGAGAACCCCTCTCAAATTCAATAAAAATAGGTCAACACCCCGACATCGAAGAGTAAAACTTTCAAGTCTCAGAGACGAAGAGAAAAATCCTGAAAGCTCGGGAGAAGAGATATGTAACCTACAATGGTAGAAATATTAGATTGGCAACAGACCTATCCACAGAGACCTGGCAAGCCAGAAAGGACTGGCATGATATCTTCAGAGCACTAAACGAGAAAAATATGCAGCCAAGAATACTATATCCAGCTAGGTTCTCATTGAAAATTGAAGGAGAGATAAAAAGCTTCCAGGACAAACAAAAACTAAAGGAATTTGCAAACACGAAACCAGCCCTCCAAGAAATATTGAAAGGGGTCCTCTAAGCAAAGAGAGAGCCTAAAAGCAGCACAGATCAGAAAGGAACACAGACAATATACAGTAACAGTCACCTTACAGGCAATACAATGGCACTAAATTCATACCTTTCAATAGTTACCCTGAATGTAAATGGGCTAAATTCCCCAATCAAAAGACACAGGCTATCAGACTGGATTAAAAAACAAGACCCATCAACATGCTATCTGTAAGAGACTCATTTTAGACCCAAAGACACCCCCACGTTTAAAGGGAGGGGGTGGAAAACAATTTACCATGATAATGGACACCAAAAGAAAGCTGGGGTGGCAATCCTTCTATCAGACAAATTAGATTTTTAAAACAAAGACTGTAATAACAGATGAAGAAGGACACTATATCCTACTTAAGGGTCTATCCAACAACAAGATCTAACAATTGTAAATATCTATGCCCCGAACATGGGAACAGCCAATTATATAAGGCAATTAATAACAAAAGCTAAGAAACACATTGACAACAATACAATAATACTGGAGGACTTTAACACCCCCCTGACTGAAATGGACAGATCATCTAAGCAAAAGATCAAAAAGGAAATAAAGACTTTAAATGACACACTGGACCAAATGGACTTCACAGACGTATTCAGAACATTCCATCCCAAAGCAACCAAATACACATTCTTCTCTAGTGCCCATGGAACATTCTCCAGAATTGATCACATCCTAGGTCACAAATCAGGTCTCAACCGGTACCAAAAGATTGGGATCATTCCCTGCATATTTTCAGACCACAATGCTTTGAAATTAGAAATCAATCACAAGAAGAAAGTCGGAAAGAACTCAAATACATGGAGGCTAAAGAGCATCCTACTAAAGAATGAATGGGTCGACCAGGAAATTAAAGAAGAATTAAAAATTTCATGGAAACCAATGAAAATGAAAAGACAACCGTTCAAAATCTTTGGGATAAAGCAAATGCAGTCCTGAGAGGACAGTATATAGCAATACAAGTCTTTCTCAAGAAACAAGAAAGGTCTCAAATACACAACCTAACCCTACACCTAAAGGAGCTAGAGAAAAAAACAGCAAATAAAGCCTAAACCCAGCAGGAGAAGAGAAATACTAAAGATCAGAGCAGAAATCAATGAACTAGAAAAGAAAAGAACAGTAGAACAGATCAACAAAACTAGGAGCTGGTTCTTTGAAAGAATTAACAAGATTGATAAACCCCTGGCCAGACTTATCAAAAAGAAAAGAGAAATGACCCAAATCCACAAAATCATGAATGAAAGAGGAGAGATCACAACCAACACCAAGAAATACAGACAATTATAAGAACAAATGATGAGCAACTCTATGCCAGCAAATTAGATAACCTAGAAGAAATGGGTGCATTCCTAGAGATGTATCACCTACCAAAATTGAACCAGGAAGAAATAGAACACCTGAACAGACCTATAACCACTAAGGAAATTGAAGCAGTCATCCAAAATCTCCCAACAAACAAAAGCCCAGGGCCAGATGGCTTCCCAAGGGAATTCTATCAGACATTTCAATAAGAATTAATACCTATTCTTCTGAAACTAATCCAAAAAAAATAGAAATGGAAGGAAAACTTCCAAACTCATTTTATGAGGCCACCATTACCTTGATCCCCAAACCAGACAAAGACCCCATCAAAAAGGAGAATTACAGACCAATATCTTTGATGAACATGGATGCAAATTTCTCACCAAAATACAAGCCAACAGGATCCAACAGTCCATTAAAAGGATTATTCACCATGACCAAGTGGGATTTATCCCTGAGCTGCAAGGTTGGTTCAACATACGCAAATCAACCAACGTGATACAATACATTAACAAAAGAAAGAACAAGATCATATGATCCTCTCAATAGATGCAGAAAAAAGATTTGACAAAGTACAGCATCCCTTCTTGATCAAAACTCTTCAGAGTATAGGGATAGAGGTTACATACCTCAACATCATAAAAGCCATTTATGAAAAACCTACAGCGAATATCATTCTCAATGGGGAAAGGCTGAGAGCTTTTCCCCTAAGGTCAGGACCGCGGCAGGGATGTCCACTCTCACCACTGCTATTCAACATAGTATTAGAAGTCCTAGCCACAGCAATCAGACAACAAAAAGAAATCAAAGGCATCCAAATCGGCAAAGAGGAAGTCAAACTCTCACTCTTTGCAGATGATATGATACTTTGTGTGGAAGACCCAAAAGACTCCACCCCAAAGCTGCTAGAACTCATACAGGAATTCAGTAAAGTAGCAGGCTATAAAATCAATGCACAGAAATCAGTGGCATTCCTCTACACCAACAACAAGACAGAAGAGAGACAAATCAAGGAGTCGATCCCATTTACAATTGCACCCAAAACCATAAGATACCTAGGAATAAATCTAACCAAAGAGGCAAAGGATCTGTACTCAGAAAACTATAAAATACTCATGAAAGAAATTGAAGAAGACATAAAGAAATGGAAAAACGTCCCATGCTCATGGATTGGAAGAACAAATATTGTGAAGATATCAATGCTACCTAGGGCAATCTACACATTCAATGCAATCGCCATCAAAATACCATCCACTTTTTTCAAAGAAATGGAACAAATAATCCTAAAATTTGTATGGAAGCAGAAGAGACCCTGAATAGCCAGAGGAATATTGAAAAAGAAAAACAAGTTGGCGGCATCACAATTCCAGACTTTCTATTACAGCTGTATTACAAAGCTGTCATCATCAAGACAGTATGGTACTGGCACAAAAACAGACACATCGATCAATGGAACAGAATCGAGAGCCCAGAAATGGACCCTCAACTCTATGGTCAACTCATCTTTGACAAAGCAGGAAAGAATGTCCAATGGAAAAGAGACAGTCTCTTCAACAAATGGTGTTGGGAAACTGGACAGCCACACGCAGAAGAATGAAACTGGACCGGTTCCTTACACCACACACAAAAATAGACTCCAAATGGTTGAAAGACCTTAATGTGAGACAGGAGTCCATCAAAATCCTAAAGGAGAACACAGGTAGCAACCTCTTCGACCTCAGCCGCAGCAACTTCTTCCTAGAAACATTGCCAAAGGCAAGGGAAGCCAGGGCAAAAATTAACTATTGGGGCTTCATCAAGGTAAAAAGCTTTTGCACAGCAAAAGAAACAGTCCACAAAACCAAAAGACAACCGACAGAATGGGAGAAAATATTTGCAATTGACATATCAGATAAAGGGCTAGTATGCCAAATATATAAAGAACTTATCAAACTCAGCACCCAAAGAACAAATAATGCAATCAAGAAATGGGCAGAAGACATGAACAGACATTTTTCCAAAGAAGACACCCAAATGGCCAGCAGACACATGATAAAGTGCTCAACATCTCTCGGCATCAGGGAAATCCAAATCAAAACCTTAATGAGATACCACCTCATACCAGTCAGAATGGCTAAATTGAACAAGTCAGGGAACGACAGATGTTGGCGGGGATGTGGAGAAAGGGGAACCCTCCTACACTGTTGGTGGGAATGCAAGCTGGTGAAACCACTCTGGAAAACAGTAGGGAGGTTCCTCAAACAGTTGGAAATAGAGCTACCATACGATCCAGCAATTGCACTGCTGGGTATTTACCCCAAAGATACAAATGTAGGGACCCAAAGGGGTACGTGCACCCCAATGTTTATAGCAGCAATGTCCACAAAAGCCAAACTGTGGAAAGAGCCAAGATGTCAATCGACAGATGAATGGATAAAGAAGAAGTGGTATATATACACAATGGAATATTATGCAGCCATCAAAAGGAATGAGATCTTGCCATTTGCAACGACGTGGATGGAACTGGAGGGTGTTATGCGGAGTGAAATAAGTCAATCAGAGAAAGACATGTATCATATGACCTCACTGATATGAGGAATTCTTCATCTCAGGAAAGAAACTGAGGGTTGCTGGAGTGCTGGGGGGTGGGAGGGATGGGGTGGCTGGGTGATAGACATTGGGGAGGGTATGTGCTATGGTGAGCGCTGTGAATTGTGCAAGACTGTTGAACCACAGATCTGTACTTCTGAAACAAATAGTGCAATATATGTTAAGAAAAAATAAAGAAGAAGTTAGCAGGGGGGGAAGAATGAGGGGGAGTAAGTCGGAGGGGGAGAGGAACCATGAGAGAGGATGGACTCTGAAAAACAACCTGAGGGTTCTAAAGGGGAGGAGGGTGGGGGGATGGGTTTGTCTGGTGATGGGTATTAAAGAGGGCACATTCTGCGTGGAGCACTGGTTGTTATGCACAAACAATGAATCATGGAACACTACATCAAGAAGTAATGATGTAATGATGTAATGTATGGTGATTAACATAACAATAAAAAAATTTTAAAAAAAGAAAAGGAGGGAGAAAGGACAAAATATACTGGGTAAGTCAATTAAACTAAACTAAATTAAATTAAATTAATTAAATGAGTGGTTCACCATTTCAAGTAAGGAGGCCCCATTTTTCACACTGCATTAAAACTGAGACCCAACTATATGTTGATGACCAGAAATCCTTTTTACTATAAAGACACAGAGAGGTAAAAAAGAAATAAATAAAGTGATGGAAAGCGATAAATCACATTAAAACTAATCAGAGAAACATAGTGGCTATGTGGATGCCAGGTAAAGTAAATTTCAGAGCAAGAAATATTGCCAGGTATAGAGAAGATCATTTCATAATGATGAAGAAGCCAATATTTCGGGAGAATATTTTACTAAAGAAAATAGGAGGAAAAAGAGAAAAAGGAGAGAAAAAGAAAAAGAACTGCACTCTGGAGTCGAGAAGCATGTCCTCACCTTGGCCCTGGGCCTGCTTCCTGTGCCATCAGGATCCCACAGGATTCTAGTGCAGGCACCTCAAATGGAACATCATGGGAGCGCATTTGACCTTGGGTGGGCACCTCTCCTACTGAACGCTACACAAGGCACCTGCTGATTACCCTGGATACTTCTGACAGGACATGGTACCTCTTGGCAGCAAAGAGAGGGAAGTGGTTATTTGAAACTAGTAAGGCAGAGATGGGTAGATGAGAAATAATATCCTCCAAGACACAACCAAACGCCTTGCAACATGAGCGCGCTAAAGTTAAATTTTCTACATCTAAAAATGAAAAGTACCAAAAACATCCATTGAAAAACCCATTTTTTGCATATCTGGAAAGGAGTAAGAGAATAGTGAAGGATAGTTATGTTGAGAAAATCTTATTTTAAGTCACAAGACATCCTGAAATTCCCTAAATTTTTTTATAGCTCTAACAGTGAGTAAAGTGTATAAATATATATATTATTCATCTGAAAGGCAAAGAAGGTAAGCTTTTAGGGTATACATTCACCGAGTGTGACATTTAGGCAAAGCCACATGATTTCAAGTATTTTGTGATTGAGTTTTTAATATTTCTATATAAGAAAAAAATGCAAATGTAAATATCTGTTAATTTCAGTTTGGCCCTGAGAATGCTTGGGTCTATGAATAATCAATCTTTCTTCTGTTTTGGACTCATAAATAAGAAGAAGATTCTATTTCCTTACTGAGAAAAGGAGCCCCCACTCAGGGCACTGGGTGGAAGGGGGATACAGGTTGGATTCTGGGTTTCTTTGGTCCTAAACGGCCTGCCCCACACCCCATCTACCTGCTCTTCTCCTTACGGCACCATGACCTTCCCTAGCCCTTGTGTTCATTTCCCGGCCCACGTTTCCCGGCCTGGCTCTGCAGTTTGGCACGTGACCTCCTTGCTGCCCTTCTGTCCACACCCTTGGCTCCCCAGCTGTCCAACAAGCTCTCATCCAACATACCTTCTCCAGGCAACGCCGTCCTGGGTTTTCTTATCTTTATCTCTAGGCAGCAGGCAGCCCTCCCTAGGACTCTCTGTCAGCGGTGGGCCTCACACCAGGAGAGGGACAGGGGCAGTAGGGCTCAAGAATGAGCTGCAGGTTGTTGAGCAGGGGCCCAGGACCCTTGAGGACCAGGCCTGACTGGTCTTGGAAGAGCAGCAAAGCTGCAGGTGTGGATAATTGGTTACAGGGTGATGCTTAGATAGGATTACAATGAAGAAAGAAATAAAGAAGAACTTTAGCCGAAATATTTTCTAGGGCCGCCTGGGTGGCTCAGTCGGTTAAGCACTGGGCTCTTGATTTTGGCTCAGGTCGTGATCTCAGGGTTGTGAGACTGAGTCCTGCTTGAGCTCCATGCTGGGCATGGAGACTGCTTAAGATTCTCTCTCCCTTTCTAAAAAAAGGAAGGAAAGAAGGAAGGAAGGAAGGAAGGAAGGAAGGAAGGAAGGAAAGGGAGGAAGGAAAGGGAGGGAGGGAGGAAGGAGGGAAGGAAGGAGGAAAGAACAAAAGAAAGAAAAAGAAAGAAAGAAAGAAAGAAAGAAAGAAAGAAAGAAAGAAAGAAAGAAAGAAAGAGAAAGAAAAAGAAAGAAAGAAAGAAGAAAGAAAGAAAGAAGGAAAGAGAAAGAAAGAAAAAGAAAGAAAGAAAGAAAGAAAGAAAGAAGAAAGAAAGAAAGAAAGAAAGAAAGAAAGAAAGAAAGAAAGAAAGAAAGAAAGAAAGAGAAAGAAAGAAAGAAAAAGAAAGAAAGAAAGAAAGAAAAGGAAAGAGAAAGAAAAGAAAGAAGCATTTTTTTTTAATCTTCAGTTTACAAACTTTAGAGGCACACAGGGTCATGAGGAAAGATGAAAATCCATGACCTCAGGTCGGCCTTCAAAATCACACCTTCAGTTGTGACCCCCCGCCCCGCCACTGGACTTCACCTGGACCTCTGCACCCTGATTCTGAACCCCCTCTCATTCTCTCATTTGGGCTGGGCTTTGTAATGATTAATGTGGGGAGTTCTGTTTTATACAGTATTGCTAGAAGTCTGATCTCTATTTACTAATTTATCAAGGCAAATAACGATTACTTGTACCATTATCGGCAGTCATAATCATAAAGACAAAACAAATTTGATACAGAAAAATGTTTATTGAGGAGCCAGGTATGCTAACAATTTATCAGAAATAATCAAAATGTGTAAATATGAGATAACACCTAAGTAAATTTTTGCATATAGCCTCAGTAATAGTCATTAGGACGTTTGCAAATGATTTGCAAAATGTGTTCTATTATGATTCCAGGAAATAAAAGATGAAATGAGATCCACAGACGTTTAGCACCTCTATAAAACATGCATACCAAAAACAGAAGGACATGGACATTTTATCCATGACTTACTAATAATAATGGAAATTTTGCCAATATTTTACATTTTAATTTTATTTCCTCAATGTTTTACACCAAAGTTTTGCTTTGAAAATTTGAAAAACAAAATAACATTTAATTAGAAAAGTTTTCAAAAATAAATCAAAAAGGATTGCTTGAGAGTAGACAAGGAGCATGACTTTTATTATTCTCCTCCATTTTTACCTGTGAAAAAAATTGTTTTAAAAGTTTTTAAAAAATATTAGAGGGGCCTGGGTGGCTCAGTCTGTTAAGTGTCTGCCTTCAGCTCAGGTCATGATCTCAGGGTCCTGGGATCGAGTCCTATGTTGGGCTCCCTGCTCAGCAGGGGTCTGCTTCTCCCTCTGCCTCTGCCTCTGCCCCTCCCCCTGCTTGTGCTCTCTCACTCTCTCTCTCTCAAATAAATAAATAAAATTTTTTAAAAAATACAAGTTTTTTAAAAAAATTAAACAATATAGTCTGCCAATTTGGGAAAGTACAAATAAGTATTTCTAAATCTTTCAAGCATTTAAATCTTTAGAACACATGCTTACCCAAATGTTATTATCAGAAAAATTATTGTCAAGCAAGAAAATCATTTAATAAGGAAGTCACTTTTGAGACTCAAAATTTTATAGGATTCTACAGAACATGGTCATAATATATGGAGTTCAGGAATCTTGAGAGAATCTTCTGTTACAAACAACATTTGCAAGGGGCATTTCTTTTTCTTTTCTTTTCTTTTTCTTTTTTTGGCTTTGTATCCAAATACCTGTTCCAGCTGTGAACTTGTTTTTTAACTTATAAAATTTATAAATTGAATGGCAGGAATGTCCTGAGCCCATCAGTAAATTTGTTTATTGACTTATACTCTTACCTCTCTAGGCAAAGATTTTATATGTATTTTATTATATATTTTTATTGAAATATAAGTGACATATAACATATTCATTTCAGGTGAACAATGTAATGATTCGATATTTGTACATATTGTGAAATCATCACCATAATAAAGCTAGTTATATTTTTTTCTTGTGATGAGGACTTTTAAGATCTACTCTCTTAGCAACTTTCAAATATGCAGTACAGTACTATATTTTTTTTAAGTAGCCCCATACTCAGCGTGGAGCCCAATGTGGGACTTGGACTCATGACCCCGAGATCAAGACCTGAGCCAAGATCGAGTCGGATGCTCAGCTGACTGAGCCACCCAGGTGTCCCTGCAGGATAGCACTATTAACTACAGTCACCATGCTATACATTACATCCCCATGACTTATTTGTTTTATAACTGGAAGTTTCTACCTCTGACATTTTTCTTTTTTGAATGAGAATAATATGTAATTGAACTGATCAGAATTCCAGGGCATAAGCTTTAGCAATACAAAACCCAGCAGCTATCACATTTGAGTTTTGCACCTTGGTTTATGCACCTTTCTGACCTTTGATAGAAGTAGGACGTCAGCTCAAGACAAGTGTGTCAGAGGGCTCCAAGAAAATAAATACCCCACCCCTTTCTCTGATCTCCTGCAAAAAACTCACCACTAACCTAACCCACCTGAAAAGCAGAGCACTAAGGAACAATTAATACACTTCATACAATTGATACAATACAAGGTGAAGTAGAGTGGAGAGTTGATTTGTAAGAACAAATTGAAGCATTTCATCAAAATTACTAATACTTCTTTGAAACATTTGGCACAGATACATGGCCCCAATTTCATGTTCAGATTGCATTCCAAATTTGATTGGTCCAACTAGTCATGTACATGGCTGAAAAATGCAGGCCAGCCTCCCCTAAACCCATGAGGGCTTACTGCTCTGAAGACTCTGATTGGAGGACTATGAGATGTGTGCTTCCTACAAGTAATCACACCCCAAGGAAGTGGAGAAGGAAGGGGGTGATCCAGGGAAGCTTAATGTCTTCTCCCAGGCACACCAAACACACCATACTTTTTCCCCCTAAGGAGAGGAGGCAAGGGAACAGAGTGACTTGGTCATTGGGCTATAATGGGGATATATAAAACTTGCATTGTAAAGGAATGGATCGTCCTTGTGAACATCAAGGAGTCCGTGCGTGAGATCGTATAGTGTGCTAGTATCCAGTCCCCCTCTATTGACCAGCCTTGCCCTAGACAACTATTTACTTAAGGGTGGCAAAACTGTATGATTCCAGTGCTAGCATCCGATGCTTGTACATTCATTAGCCATCATTCTTATCAGCTGGTGCAGCTTATCCATGGATAAAGACCTTTTTTCCCCTTTAATTACCAACCTTTAGAGTGTTAGAACAATAGTCATCTCAAATAGTAACAAATCATTACTGTTTTCTTTCTATTTTTTAAACAGCATTAACATTTGAATACTTCTGTAGGCAAGTATTTAAATGTAGGCATGAAAAAGGCAAACCTTTTTCCCCTTCTGCATGAGAATTTGACCTTCAGTTAACTTCCTAGCTCTGTTTCCCTGGAAACAGATAAAAAGAGTAAGTTACTAAGTAACATGGCTTATGGTTAAAAAAAAAAAAACCACTCATTGGCAAATTGGATCTAGCCTGGAAGAATAATGAGATAGAAAGCCATATCTATTGGCTTCCCGGAGTGCAATCACTCTTGGGACTGAATCTTTCTGGAGCCCATGATATGTAGGCAAAAAAAAAAAAAAAAAGACACTCTCTTTTAAAAATATCTTCAATAACATAGTCTATGAAGCTGTTCCAAGAGCTCAGCTCCTATATGGAATGAGGCTCTTCAGACAGGGCAGCTCTCATACCCTGCCATATGGATCTCATCCCCTTGCACCTGAGCCATCTGATGTGTGGCTGCAAGACTTGGACTGAAAAGAAAGGCCCAGGGTACCCTGCTGGCCAAGCTCTGATTCCTGTCTTTATATTCTACTGACAGATTGGTCTCATGTAAGATCTATCATAACGCGGTAAGTCTGAATATCTACTTGAACCTAAGAAGACCTTTTGCTGGGCAGGGCAGAATTTCTCTGTATTGACACAGTAAAACACCCCAGCAATGTCTTATACATTCCTGTCCAGCTAGAATCAATTTCTTAGATAAGCCCTGGTTCCTTTCAGTGGAGAAATAGACGTAGAAAACAAAGGTGAGCTTCAAGATTATTACTGTTTTCCTACTCATTGTTATTGGAGTGTGATGTTTCCTAGTCCTTTTCCTACACAATAGATAATCAGAAAAATCTTGAATTCATAATAAAAGTTCCAATTAAATTGGGGAAACTTGGCATAAGTTCTTTAGTGTTACACTTGTGGCTTTTCTCTCTTACGCTGATAGCATTTACGTAATCATTTATTTGCTTTACCTTATACTATAGCAATAATTTCAATCTAATAATACCAATAATTCCATGAATAATAAGGCTACCGAATATATTGTGTGATTTCATGTTGCTGTTCCTTTGTCTTTTAGTGGTCTTCCCACTAAATTATCACAGATATGGTTTATAGACATGTTTTAGATCACCAGAAACAATTCTTTCCTCCCTGTAGTTATCAAAATAAGTTGATGTAGAAATATGTTTCATTTTCAATTTGTGTTCAAATTTTGCCTTCTACATAATTTAATCTGTTAAACAGCTACATTTTTGTCATTCAATATCAAAACTGTGTTAAAAAATGTACAATCAAAAAGTCTCGGGATGCCAGGGTGGCTCAGTTGGTTAAGTGTCTGTCTTCTGTTCAGGTCATGATCCCAGGGTCCTGTGATGGAGTCCCACACTGGGCTCCCTGCTCAGCAGGGAGCTTGCTTCTCCTTCTCTGCCCCTCCCCTCTGCTCATGCTCACTCTCCCTCAAATAAATAAATAAAATCTTTTTTAAAAAAGATAAAGAACATGTAGAAAAATCTCCAAGAAATCTGAGATGGAGTCCTGTGTCAGGCTCCTTGCTCAGCGGGGAACCTGCTTCTCCCTCTGCCTGCCACTCCCCCTGCTTGTGCTCTCTCTCTCTCTCTCTCTCTCTGTCTCTCTGACAAATAAATAAAACCTTTAAAAAAAAAAAGTCTCAACCTCTTCCTTCTGCTGCCTATAAATAAGAATTTTATGTTTTATTTTTATTATTTTAGCAATTTCATTTTGTATAATAAACAAATATATGTTGTTATGTATATATTTTATTCGCACATGTATTTTAATTTTTTAATGTAAAATATGCTGTATTGCTCTTGTGATTTTAAATTTTTCCCATATAATAAGATTTGTTAGTATGCACAGAGCAGGGATTATGTGCACAAAACAGGGCATTGTAAGGTGCTCCTATTTCATTGATTGATAATTGTATAGGATGGAGTCTTGAAGAACTTTGGTGGAGCAAATATCAGGTTTATAAAATATCATAAAATTATAAGTAAATATAATGTAACGTGATTAAATAAAATGTGCATATATGTATGTAGGTATACACTCTTAATTTATATACGTAATTTTTAGTAAATATTTTATTTATTTATTTGAGAGAGAGAGACAGTGAGAGAATGAGTGGGAGGAGGGGCAGAGGGAGAAGCCGACTCCCTGAGGAGCAGGCAGCCCGATATGAGACTCAATCCCAGGACCCTGGGATCATGACCTCAGCTGAAGGCAGATGCCTAACTGACTGAGCCACCCAGGCAGTCCTTTATATATTTAATTTTTAAAATCATTTCCTCATCCCCATTTTTAACCTTTCTAGACTGAAATATTTATTTTGGCAAGATAGTGTCCATCTTATACACTGGAGCATGACCAGTGCCTAATAAATTTCCTTTACCAGAAAAGAATTTAACGGGCATCTGGGTGGCTCAGTCAGTTAAGCATGTGGCTCCTCATTTCAGCTCAGATCATGATCTCAGGGTCATGAGACTGAGCTTCAATCTGGGATCAAGACTGAGCACGGAGCCTACTTAAGATTCTCTCTCTCCCTCTCTCTCTGCCCTTCTTCCCTCCGATCCCCACCCTCAAACTCTGTGTCTCTCTCTAAAAAAAAAAAAAAAAAAAAAAAAAAAAAAAAAAATTGAAATGCAATTGTTGAATGAATGAATGCAGTTTCCAGTAAAGAGTAGATTTTAAGCAAAATTTTTAAAATAGAGCAAAATATCAATAGAAGGAGAAGTTTCTGCATTCCAGTTTAGGTCATAACTAGGAATAAAGTCGTGATTCTCAGCTCTTCCAGCACCAAAACTTCATTTTTTCTTCCCCCAGACGTAAAGCATGAACTAGCCTTTTGGGAATAATCACTCCCACCCCATTTCACAGGACAGAGGAATATCAAGTAATTACATGAATTGAGTCTGAAAGCAGCTGGACAGTTGTCTTGTTCTCAGCTGTTGCTATGTGATACTGATGAATCCTGAGCAATCTTTGTTACAGGGAGATCGTGAGAATTAAGAATTATGAAGCACAGGGGCGCCAGGTCATGATCCTGGAGTCCCGGGATCGAGTCCCGCATCAGGCTCCCTGCTCAGCAGGGA
Organism: Zalophus californianus; assembly: GCF_009762305.2. NCBI lineage: Eukaryota > Metazoa > Chordata > Mammalia > Carnivora > Otariidae > Zalophus > Zalophus californianus. The sequence goes on along the minus strand of NC_045606.1, from coordinate 3,219,660 downwards.
GTCTGCTTCTCCCTCTGACCCTCTTCCCTCTCATGCTCTCTCTCATGCTCTCTCTCTCAAATAAATAAATAAAATCTTTAAAAAAAAAAAAAGAATTATGAAGCACAGATAATATGCAACAATGTCTCCATGGATGCTATATCTAATTTGTTATATAAACTCAATTTATATATGTATATACTTTATGGAAATGTTTTCCATACAAAGATGTTATATAGTATCTACCGCATTATTTGTGGAGTAAGAGTCAGGTCCACTAGGGTATTGCAAGGGGTGATGGAGTTCCAGCGCTTGGTCTGTGTATCGGGTTAATTAGAGGCTCAAGGAAGAAATGAGTGGCTAACAGCCCAGTTGAAGTCCTTTAATGATCCCTGAGATTATGGTGTGCAGGTTACCTGTAGGGAACCCCAGGAGTGAGATGATGAAGGTAGATATGGAGGTGTTGAATACATTTTCCCTGCTCTGGGCCTCTCATGTCATGTGAATGGTTTCTTCAATGAAAACGAAAAAGTAGAATTCCCTGGGGGAGTGAGGAGCAGTCTCCTTGGATATGTTTGCGCTAGCTCAGGCCGAAGTAGTCATTCACCAATAAAAAATAAGCCAGGGTCACTGCAACCTCATTTCTGCAAGTACCTATGATCCTTCTTGCTCCATTCCCTGACTCCATTTGTACACATTTGTCTCAGAATTATTCTCATGATCGCACTTTGTGCAAGTTGACTAAACCGCTTCCCTTTGATCAAGGTTTTAGAATTGCTGCATTCCTCATTAATAAATAGCTGTCTTGTCTTGGAAAGAAAAGCCATACCTTCCCAAAGTGAGTCCATAAGTTACGGTGCCAATGTGAACCCTCCAGGTGCCATCCACATAGGCAAGCAACAGCTCTTGCTGACTGTTTCTTCTTCACAATATGGAAGATGTATCAACTTTAAATTTCAAGGAAAATGATCAGTTGGAACTCTGTTCCGTTGTTGGCATTTGTAATAGAGTAGGCCCTTGACATTTGCAGATTTAGCATCCCAAGTTTTGTCTATTCATGAACCAATACATCCCATGATTTGTAATTTTGCTGATGCATGAGGTTGAATCTCACACGCTAGAAAGGCTGGCAGTAACTCTTGACGTGATGGAAATTTCTTTGTGATAAATGTGCCTAAAAGTAACCTAGACTTGTAGGAAATCTGGGGATACTTGCAGCTCTCTGGGTGAGTTGCTCAAGACATTTAAATGAACTCTACTATATTTGTTAACAATTCTTATGAATGAAAAAAATGGATTGTCCACCCAATAAAAATAAATTGCTGTTTAGCCTTAGGACATCCAGTATGTCTGAGATGCAGCAAGATTTTGGGGAGGGAGGGAGACAGGACTACAAATGAGGAGACCTACAGATCATGTGAAGGAGGCCAATTATCCTGAAGCAAAGCAGTACTCAGCACGTGGGGTTAATGAATGCCCAAGATCCGTGTCCTCCTGATGTATGATCGGGTTGTAGCCTACAGCTTCAATTTCCTCCTACCCTTGTACATATTCCTGTATGTCAAACCAGCCATGTGTTTGTTTGTTTGTTGAAGAGCAGAGCTCTATCTCCATAATGTCTTAGTCTAGTTGTCCGAAATGATACAATTACAACCTGTACATTTCAGGTTTAATCATCAATACACCCGTTGTCTAGATACTGCTCTTCTTTCTCTTAAAAAAAAAAAAAAATCTGTGAAATTCCTGAAACTGTACTTATTCTCTTTCCAAGTGGTAAAAATAATGTCCTGCCAGAGAACACCTTCTCTTCAGGGTTCTGTTACAACTGTAGGCACTAAAATAAAACCTTCTAATTTGGTGCCACATGTGAAAACTCACCATCATTTCAAAGTTCAGATTGCTTTTTGGAAGCCAACTTTGCTGATTGTATCTCTTGTTACATCTCTGCCTTCCCCAGCTGTACTGTCCTCATATACACACAGAAATGCCCACTTGTGAGCAGGCCGTGAGGATTAACTGAGAATTAATTAGGGCAGGCTTGATCCATTAAATTCTGGAAGTTTTAGATTTCTTCCCTTCATCTATGACACTATTTCCCTCAGCTATACTATAAAATACTGAATGTTCACCGTTGAATCCTGCGGTGTCTAGCGCAGTGCCTACCACAGGGGTGTTCAGTGAATGTGTGTGTCATATCCAAGATATGCATCGAAGGTAAATGTGTTTGGATGAAGTGGGTGTTATTATCATCCATAAGAGGCATTCTATAAATTCTGACTATAGATGTCTTCATTTGGATTCAATCTCCCATAAAATGTTCTTTTACAAGGCAAAATGTAAAAGATTCCCCCAGAAATAGACTTTTGATGAGCTGTTGAGATTCACATAAATTGTAATGATAAAATTCTGTATGTTTCAATTGTAACTCTTGATAATAAAATCACTACCATTATATACTGGTCCATTCAAAACACCGTAGCTAATTAGGTTCACACACCTGACAGATGGCTTTTCTCTCCTAAATTGATTAAATGAGATTTAATTACTGACAAAAGAATTCACAGCTAATTCAGGAAACAAATATGAAATTGATTCATCTGATGAAAAGCGCAACTATAACTTGGCATCTGAATATAGGTTGCATGTGGTATACTTTTTCTCAGTGCAAAACAGTTACATAAGAAGAAAATTATCAACTGATTCATCAGAGCTCATAATATCTCAATAATTAATCATAGATTTACAGGGGAAGATGTCAAAATTGATATTCTAAATGAGCTCTGCTGGTTTGAACCAATTAATAGTTTACTGGGTGTTGAGATTAAAATCCCAGTTCAGCTACTTAATTGATATGAAACATCAGTCAAGTTATTTAAATACCCTGATTTCATTATCTGTGAAATGGGGCTAATAATCGTTCCTTTCTCAGAGATTGTTAGGAGGGTTTGGTGAGACAAAGCATGTAAGGAATTTAGGGGACAAAGCTGAAAACACTTGAAATTAAGATATCAATTACTGCTTTTATGTTTTCTTTTTTTCTCATTGTCTTCGTTTTTTTAACAAACTAACTGATATTTTTTAATACCACTTAGTTAACATACAGTGTAATATTAGTTTCAGCTGTACAATATTGTGATTCAACACTTCCTTACATCACCCGGTGCTCATCACGACAGGTGCGCTCCTTCATCCCCATCACCTCTTTCCCCATCCCCCACCCCCTTCCCCTCTGGTGATCACTCTTGTGTTCTCTGTAGTTCAGAGTCTGTTTCTTGGTTTGTTTCTTTTTTCCCTTTTGCTTGTTTTTGTTTTTGAAATTACACATATGGCTGAAATCATATGATATTTGTCTTTCTCTAACTTATTTCACTTAGCATAATACACTCTAGCTCCATCCATGTCCTTGCAAATGGCAAGGTTTCATTTTTTATGATATGTGTGTGTGTGTGTGTGTGTGTGTGTGTGTGTGTGTGTGTACCACCTCTTCTTTATCCATCCTTCAACAACAGGTGTTGGAAAAACTGCACAGCAACATGCAAAAGAATGAAACTGGACCAGTTTCTTACACCAAACACAAAAATAAATTCAAAATGGACTAAAGACCTAAATGAGGTTTTTATGGTTTTTATTATTCCTATGACTAAGACAATATTCATGAAGAGATTTAATTACAAGAAATAGAATCAGTTGAGTGATTGAGTGGTACTGGAACACATACAGAGAATAAAAAGTGTGGTGGAACATAGGCAGGCCCTCAAAGAAGTAAAATTCTACTGGAAAATAAAGAAAGTCCAGGCGCTTGTGCAAACATCGCTAGTGAGTCAGGTTCAGAATCTAGAGGTTCATCCTAAGAAAACCAAGTTGAGGGCTACTTAACCTGGGAACACCAGGAACATCTACCTGGAGCCATTGGTACCTGAGCTGGATTTTGAAAGGAAGGTAAGAAATGGGTCACAAAATGGGATGTGAGAAAGGTCACTCCAAGGAGAAGAGAGAGTGTATTTGAAGGGACAAGACGAGTGGGGGTTTCAAGCTTTTCGTGACAAAGTGAAAGTAACTGTTGCCCGTGTTAGGTAGACAAGGAGGTATGGTTAGGAGTCTCCACTCTACAAGAGCCACAGTGGAGAGCTGAGAGAAGTAAGAGCCACAGAGCACAGAGTGCCAGGACAGAGACCATGTGTTAGCAATCTGAAATCTTAGCTAGGATGGGAGTGCTTGGGGCTCTTATGTCTCCTGAATTAAAACAAGGCTTAAAATGATACCACTTCAGAACATTTGGGCAAATATAGATACAACAAATGACTTAAAAACTTAGGATAATGACGATGGAATGTTCTAGAACAGAGGGCACACTAGAAAATTCCCTGGGCCTCTTCACCTCTTATGTTACTCTCCAGCAAGGGCCATCTTCAGGCTGAGGACTACACTGCATTTTAAGAGAGCCATGCAAAACAGGCCTTTCAGAAAACACAGGTCTCCCAATGTGTGAGCAGATGATCTCGTAGACTCTTTTTCCTCCTTGGGGGAGGGGAGGCACCTCGGGCAGTTCATGCAGGAGGACTGGCTATACTGATGCGTTACCCTGCTAGCATTCATTTCGGCTGTAATTGCGATCCATTTTGGTTGTCTCTGGGCTTCACCTGCATGTCCAGGTTTGGGTTGATTCCATGATTGGGGTACCTCCCAGAGTAAGCTTAATCAGCCCATGGATCTATGATCAATGGATACCCTTTTTGGAAACTAGACAAGTCTACCCTGAAAGTGGAATGTCCATTCCTACATTTCCTAACTGAAGATGGTTCTAGCTCAGACTAAGTGCAGTGTGACAGTGGGACTTCCCTCAGCTGACCACCCCAATACTACATAACCGTGTGTGTAGGGGGGGATGTGTGCAGCACCGTTTTCTCAGAGCATGTGATTGAGGAGATGATCCCTCACCCCAGGAAATGCTCTGAGTCATCCCATTTGCTCCTTGGTGTCAGGTAAGTCCTGGAAGTAAGCCCAGTACCAGGAAACATAAGTTTTACCAAAGTCATTCTATAAGTACAATCTCAATTGATTTATCTGTGAGTCACTGAGCAAATGAAATATGAGATCATATTTGTAAAATACTAAATACAGTATCAAGAATATAACAGGTATTCAGTAAATGGTTGCTGGATTGGGCTGTAAAGTAAGAACCCTCCAGCATCCTGCCCTGCCTTTTGATGGGATAAGTAATGATTAGCAAGACAACAATGAGAAGTGTTTTTTGTTTTTTGTTTTTTTTTTGATCCCATAGAAGTGATTGTGGTGAAAACAATGTGTATTTGATGGTGCAAGTTCACCATAAAGAAGGAGAGTTTTAGGAGTATCTTCAATCTCACCCATGTGCACAGTGGACCATCCCTCTCAAAGTCTTTCAGGATCAGTGATTCTTCTCATCATCTTGACAAATCATTCCATTCCATCATAACTAGCAGGTATTCCTTATCAGCAGTAGGATTTGGAGGGAGATTACCAAGGCAAGCTTTTCTTTAATCTTGTCATGTTTGGCACCATGATTCCATGTAACAATCTCTTCTTCCTGCATTTCCCTTGTTAAACCATGGTATATGGCTTCCACAGTTTGGCAGCCAACAGCCCTGTGATTTTAGAAAGCCCTAGTGAAATTGTACCATGGAGCACTGTTCACAGCTTGTTCCAGATGGCCCCAAATTGATGAGAAGACCAAGAAAGGTTTCTCTGTAACTCAGAGGATGCAAGGTACAGTCAAGGGTTGAGAATACAAGCCTCCTAAGATATGATAGATAAGCCACCAGTCTCCCATGGGGTCTTTCCCTGGGTCCCCATGATAAGATCCACTCTCAAGCAGCAAAGATCTTTTCATGTTGGCTCTTAATCTAAAAGCAGGATTTCTCTAGAGTTACCAATGCTCATTTAGCTTAAAACAATATAGTCTTGGTCTCCCCGGGACATATTTTTTCAGGCAGAAAACTAGACCTTGTTTCTACATGAAGTTTATTTTGCTCGGTTTACCAAAGAAACAGATATTTCCTATCTGCCTCTAACTAAACCAGTGGTATGGACAGGCTGAATCAAGTACCCACAACATCCATCCTCTTTAAAATCATCCTTTTTATCAAGATGCAGTAAGTGTGGGAGACAAAGAAGGTCCTACTCTCTGTCTCTCATTTTCCTTGGTGCTATGGGAGTGCATGCCTCCAGTCTTTGGTTCTGGTCTGCCACTGGCCTAGGATACAGTAGCTGCGAGAGTGGTGACTTGATTGTCATGAGGTCCCCACCAGCTCGTAAGGGAAAGCTAAGAGTAGAGTCAAGTCTCTGCCACATGTGTCATGTCTAAACAATCTCCAGGGTTCATTCTCCTTATTCTGTTCCCTCCTACTCCTCTGTCTTTGTTTTCATAAATGTTGCTCTATCAGGCAACCTTCCCATAGAAGCTGCACCAAAAAGAGCACTCTCTTATAATTGTCTTGTTTCTTCCAAAAACAAATCTCTTAGAAGTGAAGCGAATTCATTCTTATTGATTAAATACTTTACCTCTTAGGAAAAAAAAAAGAAGTTTAGTAACCATAATCTTACAGATTTCATCAATTGATGAATATAATTTTGCATCTAATCCCATCTTCAAGAAGACTTATATGTTTCCTAAGATAAGACAACAGCAATATTATTTAACAAATTCCTGCTTAAAAAGTAAAATGTGTTTATCAACATCCACCTTCAGCTGATAAGCTGAACATCAACTTTCACTCTTTCCCTAAACACAGAAGGTATGTTTTATTGTTTTAAGAATGAAAAGGAAAGCAAGATAATGGAAAGAAAATCTATCATAATGGAAAATATGGGACAAATGGTGCCAATGGAAGGAACCAACGAGGAGAGACTTGTGGGTCCAACGTGTGAGAAGTTCTTTCTGTAGACACTGGACACTCTAGAGGACCTTCCTATGGACACTAAACTCATATGGAGACTGGAACCTAAGACCGGCACCTCCACATAGCATATTACTTTCCCATCTGAACTTAAATCTATATGGCATATCCTTGGCAAATAATTTGGGTTTAAAAACTCCATATTCTTTAAACCTAGTTACCACAGTTCCTGCCATATACTCAATGATACACAAGAATAAATGAAGTGGTCAGAGAAGGGGTCTTGAGGGAGTGGGGCCTGAAGAAGTGTTCAGGGATCAGATAAGACTTGAGTATTCAGAGAGGAGAGAGCAAATCCTTCCAGGTCAGGGAGCACAGTGTTAGTGTGGCTGTGTGAGCTTTGGTGTGTGTCCTATGGGACTAAGTGGGCATGAACATAAGCTCAGGGGCCAGTTGAATAGCAGTCAGTATCTGCTTGGCAACAACCAATGTGTACTCAGTTGAGCTGGAGGTAAGGTGTAACTTCAGCCAATGTTGGCAAATCTTTAAGATCTGTAAATTTCTCTGTGGGTAGAATGAGTAAAAGTCAGACTTGGAAATGTGGCTGTAGAGTATAGTGATTAAGAACAATGGCTTCAAATTCTGGCTCTACCATGTACTAGCAGGTGACTTACAGGAAGTTACTTATTTTGACCAAACCTCAGTTTCCCTATCTGTAAAAGCAGCATAAAAATAAGATGTGTCTTGTGTGACTTATGAGGAAATCAAATGAAGTAGTAAGTAGAAAGTCTCAGCTATAACACGCTATGTTTTGCTCCTCAGGTCTTCTCACACCACCAGTTCCACTTTCTGTCCTTGGAAGGCTGTTCTCCAAACTCTTACTATTATCTATGTATTCCAGCATTTTCCAAGAACTGTCTCAATGTCATCTACTCTCTGGAACCTTCCTTGACATATTAGGAAGATCTATTTGCTCTACATGTGAGCTGGAATCTTATAGGGGACCCTGAACAACTGCTTGCCATCAAGGCATTAATCGCCTCTACCACCATATTGAAACTTGTGGGTCATTGCCATATGGATAAGATCCTTAATGGAGAGAGGGCCCTCATCATGTTGGCTAGTGATGACTCCAGTTTCACCTAATAACTAACCAGAGGCATGGTTCTAATAGACAAGCCTCATGTTATTTTAAGGTAAAGTTAAAAAATTATTACCTATATCTTAAGATATAGGCAATATTTTTGTAGTTAATTATCATTTTCTAAGGGCACACCTCCATATTCATAGTAGTAGAAATTATTATTTTCCTAAGAAGGAATGAATCTTTGGCAGACATCCTCATTTACCGATTTATTCATTCCATGGTCTATTAATTTCTTTGTTCAAGAAATATTTAGTAACTCTTATCTCATGCAAAAAACTAGTATAGTCATTGGGATGCTAATGCGAATACAATGCACTCACTCAAATCAAATAGCCAAACAACCGGTAGCAGAAATATAAAATTACCCAGACAACTGCCTTTAGTGTGTAAGGGTTGTAAAAAAGGTACACCCACTGTGTTTAAAGTACGATGGACCTTTTAAAGATTTATTTGATTTATTTATTTGAAAGAGAGAGAGAGAGAGAGCGAGAGAGCATGCACATGAGCTGTGGGAGGGGCAGAGGGAGAGGCTCTCAAGCAGACTTCATGTTGAGCCTGGAGCCCAACGTGTGGCTGAATCTCACAATCCTGAAATCATGACCTGAGCTGAAATCAAGAGTTGGATGCTTAACCAACTGAGCCACCCAGGTGCCCTACAGTAGATGGGTTTTTACACAGTGTTGCAAGAGAAGATTGTGTTTGAGCTTCAATTTGAAGAATGAATATAAACCGATGAGGTAAATAAGTGGAAAAATGTATTCTAGGTGGAGTAAACACCGTGGACAATATCAAAAGAGTACATAAACTATGAAAGTGATTACGAACAGGTCAATATAAATGGAGCCCAAAGTTGGGAAGAATGTAGAGAGAGATCATCTTTGAAATCTGCACAGGGATAAAATGTCTTTCTGTCTCCTATCCCCTCTCTGGTGGGCCATACACCAACAGCAGCATGTGTGGAAACAGCAGACGCATGGTGACTGTAGTTAAGGAGACAATCGTAGATAGGATGAAATTTGGAAATCATTAGCATAAAGAGGGCTGTTGTGACATAGAAGTGTATGACGTTGTCCAAGGGGATGTATACATTGGGTAGAACAGTGAGGCTGAACACGGGGAAAGCTCTGACATCTAAGGGGCATCCTGTAGTGGCACTTGGATGGCACAGTTGGTTGAGCCTCCGACTCTTGGTTTCAGCTCAGCTCGTGATCTCAGGGTTGTGAGACTGATTCCCGTGCTGGGCTCTACGCTCAGTGCAGATTCTGCTTAAGACTCTCTGCATCTCCTTCTGCCCCTCCCCCTGTGCATGTGCTCTCTCTCTCTCGAAAAATAAATACATCTTAAAAAAAAAGAGGCATCCTGTAGAAAAGCTGTCCACAGAGGAGACTGAAAAGAGGTAAGTAGAGGCAGGAGGAAGTCAGCCCTGTGTGATGCCATGGAGGCCACAGTCTGTGAGGTACCAAAAACGAGAGGCAGACAGCAGTGTCACCTGTCAAGAGTTCCACACTCACCCTAAAACTCCCCACGCTGTCATTTCTTCAGGGAAGCGGGGATCCTGAAGGGTCTCATGTCACTCTTATGAGCTGTCATTGATTATGTTTATAAAGCTATTTTATGAGACATTTCATTGGGAACAAAAGTCTCGTAGGGTTGTAAATCAAAACCTGAGGGATGATCTCTACATTCACAAAGTCCCCTTCGGATATGCTGTCATACAACACACGGGATGGTTCTTTAAGCCAGTGGCTTTGTAAGAGAATGCTTTTGTTCTGACTTTCAAATCTGAGTGAAGACAGGCCATTTAGTTCAGTAGTGATAACTTGTTCTGTGCAAGTTGTGGTATGCTAAAGAGTCTCCCCTAGCAGCCACATTCGTAACTTCATATCCCTTTGAAGACTTGTCCTGAAGTATAGGTCTAAATACACACATATACACACAGACACACATGCACACGGAGGCGCACACACACACACATGCATATACACACATGTGCACACGCACACACAGAGGCACGCACGTATACACACATACATACACATATACACACAAATACACACATATACGCACAGAGGTACACACACATACACACACATGCACACACGTGCACACATACACACCCACAGAGACACACATACATATATATACATATAAACATACACATACATACATACATATATTCTAAAGTTTTGATGTAATGTACCTCTTGTTACCTCCCAATAGAAAATGATGTTGAAAATTTCCTTTGATATCTTCAATATCTCACAGGGCTTCTCGTACAATTTACTGTTTAAGTAAACTATGACTTCCTCTGTCCCTAATCCATAAATTACCTACTCACACATCTGACAGAATAAGAACTCCTAACCGCAGCAATAGCTGAAACTTTTGTTTTTATCGCATTCCTTCTCTACCTATGACGGGTAGCTGTCAGAGGGCACATAGACTAATTGAGGGTATCTGTGCTAGGAACACTTCCATTTTACATGTATTTTTATTCATTTTTTCCTTATTTCTTATTTTTTTAAATTTTATCATCTTTTTTATTTTAAATTTTTATATTTTTAATCTTTTTGAAACTTTATTTATTAAAGATTATTTATTTGAGAGAGAGGGGCAGAGGGGCAGAGGGAAAGGGAGAGAGAGTCTCAAGCAGACTCCCCACTGAGCACGGAGCCCAACGTAGGGCTCGATCTCATGACCCTGAGATCACAACCTGAGCTGAAACCAAGAGTCAGATGCTTAACCAACTCTGCCACCCAGGCACCCTTTATTTTTTTTATCACCTTTCTTAACCTGTGTTGCTAGTCATATGCTACCATGAAAATAAAAATAGTTTCTAAACCATGAAGCATTTGGGTTCTTGTATATTACCAATTTTTTCTTTTGCATACACACACAAAAAATCATCCTGACTTCAATTTGTTTTTGGAAAACAACCTCTTTTTAGACTGCTGGAGAATCCTTTGTTTCTACCCTCCCCTTGCCAGTTCAACCCTCTCTTCAGAGACCTATTCAATTCACCATTTTAGCAGCGGATTCAAAATAACGAATTCTTGCCCTTTATGCCCCAAATATCGCATTGGCACAAGTGAGTTGTAAACTAATCGTTCACATTGTCATTTAAATTCTTCTATCTCTTCATCATGACGTCCGCATTGTACAGCCCCACTGTCTGGCTTCATGTCAAAATCAGAGCTTCTATATACGTAGACTCTCTATCAATGGTACAGCAATTATGCACCTGCCAGGCACTGGGCCCTGTGAGCCTAGCACAAGTGTCTTGGGATCTGTGTTGCTAGGAAAGAGACTAAAGCTTGGGAAAAGCTATGCCCCAATGCATGCCAGGATGTGGCTTTGCAGAGCCGCAGAAGGAGACCCACTGAATGAACCTTGGAAATAAGTAGTTGATGAGCGGGTGATCTGTATCAGGAAAAATGGGATCTGCAGTTGAATTTGCTCCTCATCAATGGTCAAGGTCCATATCTTATTGGATGGGGGAAGCTCTTGATCCTCTAATTTCAATGATCTTATTTGTAAGGGGATAATTGCACCTTCACCCAATGAGTATAAGTTTCATAAGCTAACCTGATAAAGTAAATGAGGAATGCAAAGTGCATAAAGGATGCAAAATATGTAAATTTGGTTCCATTGCTTACTTTTGTGTCACCATTGTTGTGAGTTTAGGGATGCAGGAGCTGACCAAGGGAAGAGTGATACTCTTTTTCACCAGGTGGCAGAGCACACTACAAGGTTTATTTTGGGCTCACATATCTAGGTGATGTCCCTTAGCAGCCTGACACGAGACTCTGGGTCAGAAACTCCTGAAGGGCAGCTGTGGCTTGGGGTCTTCATGGCCCTTGGGTTTACCTTATGTGTGGCTGGTAGGAGTTAGGTGAAGTGCTATGGGGTATGCAAAGCAACTGGGCTCTAAATGGCTGAAAATCTTTTTATTGGGACCACATCTAAAACAACTGGGTGTGTAGGGACACCTGGGTGGCTCAGTCGGTTAGGCGACTGCCTTTGGCTCAGGTCATAATCCCGGAGTCCTGGGATAGAGCCCCGAGTCAGGCTCCCTGCTCAGCGGGGAGTCTGTTTGTCCCGCTCCCTCAGCTTGTGCTCTCTCTCTCTTTCTCTAATAAGTAAATAAAGTCTTAAAAAAAATAAATAAAACAATTGGATGTGTAAGAGTTTGAGTTTGGTGTCAGCATGCTTTTGCACTAATAGGTACCAGCCTGCTGTGGAAAAGTGAACAACATAGGATAGGACCAATGGGCAGAGTCCATCTTTGGCTCACTCATATAAAACTACCACCAACAGAAAAATAAGTGAAATAGCAACAGTTTTTGCTTTACTTGCTGTAAAGTTTACAGTTTGGTGTTTATCTGTATATACACATGGTTATATGTATGTTATTTCCTTCCACAAATGATTTACGTGCCCTGTAAACACAATACAATGATAGGGTTGAATAAAATAAATAATACAAAATGAGGAGGAGAACAAAGATACAAATGTAGGGACCCGAAGGGGTACGTGCACCCCAATGTTTATAGCAGCAATGTCCACAATAGCCAAACTGTGGAAAGAGCCAAGATGTCCATCGACAGATGAATGGATAAAGAAGAGGTGGTATATATACACAATGGAATATTATGCAGCCATCAAAAGGAATGAGATCTCGCCATTTGCAACGACGTGGATGGAACTGGAGGGTGTTATGCTGAGTGAAATAAGTCAATCAGAGAAAGACATGTATCACATGACCTCACTGATATGAGGAATTCTTAATCTCAGGAAACAAACTGAGGGTTGCTGGAGTGGTGGGGGGTGGGAGGGATGGGGTGGCTGGGTGATAGACATTGGGTGGGTATGTGCTTGGTGAGCGCTGTGAATTGTACAAGACTGATGAATCACAGGCCTGTACTTCTGAAACAAATAATGCAAGATATGTTAAGAAAAAAAAAGAAGAAGAAGATAGCAGGAGGGGAAGAATGAAGGGGAGTAAGTCGGAGGGGGAGACGAACCATGAGAGATGATGGACTCTGAAAAACAAACTGAGGGTTCTAGAGGGGAGGGGGGTGGGGGGACGGGTTAGCCCGGTGATGGGTATTAAAGAGGGCACGTTCTGCGTGGAGCATTGGGTGTTATGAACTAACAATGAATCATGGAACACTACATCCAAGACTAATGATGTCATGTATGGTGATTTACATAACAATAAAAAATTAAAAGAAAATGAGGAGGAGAGTAAATATAAATTAGAACAGAAGTTCAGAGACAGAAGCTAAAAATCTCACAAGAACTTTCATGCTCTTTGTAAAAAGATAGCTTTTGAGAAAATTTTTAAAGCTGACTACTATCATTTGAAGTGTTTTTGTAATGGAAATATTTGGTTAATTCAATCTCTGACTCACATTTAAAAGACAGAGGGAAAGGTCATCCTTGAAGCTCCAGAGCCAGGCCAATGGGTTCCGATTAGTGTGCATGGGTGGGGGCCGCTAGGACCCCCAGTGACGTGACCCCATGGCTCCCTGGTGAAAGCCTCCATCCGAAGGGCGTTGTGTGGAGGTACGAGGAGGATCAGTCACACGTCTGACTCGTGCAGAGGAAGCATTATGTAAGAAATAGCTATCAGATTTCACATTTTTAATATTGCAGTTTAAGACATTTTTTAACAAACTAAAAATAAGAAGCAATTTCAGGAAAAAAAAGTTATAAAAGAAAGTCAAGGACGAAAGAGAAATTTAAGTTAGAGAAGTTTTGCTATGTGTTCTTATACCTTTTATGGTTGTTTGATGTTTTAAGGGAACGAGGCTCCATTTACATATTTGGAAGTTCAGAGTTTACAGGAGGTGGGTGCTTTTTTCACTGGCCACAAGGCTTTGTGAGAATAATGACTCAGTGACATATATCTCAAAAAAACCCAAATTACTTCTTTTGAAAAGTTGGTTTCAAATTCCTCAAATTGAAAAAGACCTAATTTTTATCTGATTAATAATTAATGCCCATGCTTCCAAAATGTCAAGCTTTTCCAAACTTAAATGCCATTTTTCTGAAAGTTCTGAAAATTGTTCATTTTCCCTACTCTTCCTGCTACTTCTTGACATCTAACTTCTTTCTGTGAGTCCCTTGGAGACTAACGCAACCAAGCATGACTTTTCAATAATTTCAATACACCCTCACTCACTTTCACATGTCTCTGTTTATATTCCCTCATGTTGAATAAAATTGGTATCGGAATAGGCATAATATTTATCTCCTCAAAAACAGTCTGGTTCCTTCATCGGGACGGTTTGTCTGCCGGCTTCTAGTCAGACAATTTACCTACTTAGGACCCCTCCCCATTATTTCCATGGTGGAAAGAGAGCCAGGTTTAGAGCGCAGTGCAATTTAATGAAATTTTATTTCTGAAAAGTCTGCAAAATGTAGGCAAGGTCAATGGGTGCCAGAATGATTTTGAGCTATGGTATAGAAGATAAAATATCCTTTCTAAATTCTTACCTTGGGACAATCTGTCTTTGCAAAGGCCTATGAGAGGGTCAGAATAGTAAAGAACATCATAACAAGGGCTGTCCCCAAATACCACAAGTTTCGCTAAAAAAAAAAAAAAAAAAAAAAAGAACCCTGGAGAGGCAGAGGTAAAGAACCTTTTGAATGGTCATCAAAGTACGACTTGCTTCTTATCACTGCATACTGTTACTGCCTTGTAAACAGTGGGGCTGTCTTATTATTTCTAAATCCCTAATCGGTTGCTTGTTCCTTTATGCTAATAAGTGAGGTTCCAATGAACCCGTGCCGCCGCTGTTTCTTGGCTGATTCTGAGTTCTCCGTGTTACTTTTCATGTTACTTGAGATTGCATTTATGCTAATAATATTCTAAACTAATAACCATATGTTTATGGAGCAGCAAGAATGAATACAATATGAGTTAATGAGATAATACAATGGTCTAGAAAATTGCTGACATAATGTGAAATATCAGCTTATTATAATTTCCCCCCCAACTTCCTGGGACTACATTAAGGATCCAGATGCTGAGTTGAGCAAAGCTAGTGTCTTGAAGGTCATATTATTTATCATTTCCCTCTTGGTGTCTCGGTCTCTTCATCTTGAAACCTGTGATAAAAACCCGTACGGGGTGAACACTCAGCGAGCTTGAGAAGAGGTGCTGCTTTTGAAATTATTCCGAGAGGATGTGCTCCACACGTGTGCATATTATTTACGGCGTCACTTCCATCTTCCTTTCTGATCATCCCACAGAATAGCTCAGGGGAGGCCCTGAGGCACAAGGATTATAGACCTTTCTCTCTGTTATCCCCTTAATCACGATATGAACCAAAGCCAATGACGTGTGATTTCCACAAACGGATGGCGTCAGACATCCAAGGAAGTCGTGAAGGTCCTAACTGAGGACAAGACCTGGCCCTTTCACTTCCAGAGCCCAGAAACCCATGGGGAGACCACAGGTAAATAATTGCAGAACCATGCATTGTTGCGTTAGAATATCAACATGAGCAAAGGGAGCAGTGCGTGAGGGGCTCATAAACTTGTCTGAGGCATAAGGGAACGAGCCGCTGATCACCTGGTATTTGAGTTATGTTTTTAAAAAAATAGAGCTTGGGGGCCCCGGGTGGCCCAATCAGTGGAGCGTCTGCCTTTAGCTCAGGTCATGATCTCAGGGTCCTGGGATCCATCCCGCATCGGGCTCCCTGCTCACTGGGGGAGTCTGCTTCTCCCTTTCCCTCTACTCTTTCCCCTGCTTGTGCTCTCTCTCTTTCTCTCTCTCTCAAATAAATAAATAAAATCTTTAAAAAAAAAGAGAGCTTGGGGTTCACCATGAAGATGGGAAGACATTCTGTGCTGTACAGATACATTCTTGTTCTGGGAGTGGGTGGTGAGTGCTATGACTAGGTAGTTCAGAAAATATTCTGGATAAAGATAGGGTTGTGACAAGTTCAAGATCTACTCCGTATGTGATTGGAAGCCAGGTAAGGGTGTTCTAAGCCCAGGGATGAGATAAAGCCCTGTAAAATCATGACTGGAGAAACCAGAGTCAACTATTGAAACCTATTGCCACAATCAGGTGCAAGATAAATTAGGGCAGGGGAATAACAATAATTAGGTTCATATTTAGGAGTGTGCATCACTTCGAAGCAAATAAGAGTAATTTGAACAGAGAACAAGAGGAGTTTGCTTTAGATATTATAATTTACAAAAAGGAAGTCAGCAGTTTAGCACACAGTGGAAGGAAATATCTACAGATACTTTGCTGGTCCAACTACTGTGTCAACTTATTAAATGAGCTCTTACCAGGATGCGGGGTGTGTGTGTGTGTGTGTGTGTGTGTGTGTGTGTGTGTTGGAGTGAAAATCACTTCTGAATAACAATCTGGTGAAGAAAACCTCCCGAGAGCTTCTCCTCATGGCACAATAAAAAATGCAAATAAAATGTGGGGCCGATATCAACCTTTGACAATTGGGGAACCTTTTTTCTCAGCAGTACCTGGGAAGTTTAATTGAGTATTTTATGGCCACGATACCTTGGCTTTCCCAGGAGGTCACTGGACAAAGATTTACCAGCTGCAACATTTTAGGTCTCTGGAATAAAACCCGTCTTGCGTGGGGATTGGAAAAGTGAGCAGACACGTTTGCTGCTGGTTTCATCCCAAAGGCCAGTCGGCCATTGCTGACACCTGTGCTTCGGTGTCCTTGGTCTGCTTTTGGCAACTACAGTAGCTCACATTACTCTTTTCTTTCTCTTTTTAAAGGTTTTATTTATTTATTTGAGAGAGACCAAGAACACAAGAGCAGGGTGAGGGGCAGAGCGAGAAGCCGAATCCCCGCCTGAGCAGGGAGCCCAATCTGGGACTCGATCCCGGGACCCTGAGATCATGACCTGAGCTGAAGGCAGACGCTTAACCAACTGAGACACCCAGGCACCCCTCACATTACTCTTTGACAGTTGGTTGCAACTGCCCCCTGCCTTTTTAATTCTCTTGGGGCTCGGTTCTTTTGAACAGGGATGTTCCATTTCTGCCTCTGAAAAGTATCTTTGAAAAACAATCCATCCAAACTCAAATGACAGAGCACCTGACAACCTCGTAATGGTTGTACCGCCATACTAGACTGATGGCTGGCATGCTCAACCCCGGTTCTGATCAGTGTGCCAAACGGCACACTTCTGATTCCCTTCCCCCTGAGCAACCCCCAACATGGTTGCAGGAAATTACCTTGCCTTCGCTGTGGCTGGGGCCCGGACCTCCAGGAGGAAAATAGGAGAGGAGGCCAGGCTGTGTCCCGGGCCTCGCCTTGACCACTGCTTGAGGGCAGCCCAAGCTGGTGTCAGACCCTGGAAGAAGTCTGGTGGGTAAGGTGTAGCTGTTCCTCCATCCTCCCTCGTTCTCTGGATCAAACACATCCGTCCTCTGACCCAGAGCCTCTTGGTCCCTCCTTGCTTTCGGCCGGGGCAAGAGGGAATGGCTCTGGGCAGGTGTCCACCCACACCACTCTGACAGTGTCTTGTTCAAAGCATGCACTGGGTGTAAGTCTCTGTCCGTGGCACCTCCTCTGCTAGCATCACCTGCAGACAGCTTTACAAAATGTCCCTTGTACCAATATGGCGGTCACATATTTCATGATATTGTCAATTGCATGACCACGTCAGCCCAAGAGACCATCTTCCACCATCTCACAGTATGCATTAGTTTCTGATGTTAAATCGGGAGGCCCCTGTGCTCAAACCCCACGCATTCACAAGGAAGGCCTGGAGATAACAAGGTGACCAGAAAAATGTTTATCCTGATAATGGGATTAACGCCGAGGCTCTGCTGAGTACCCCTGGTGGGTAACAGCTATCACAGGTTGTCGATGGGAGGGTTAATCACCGCCCCGGGTCCAGGCAGCCACGCTGGACAGGGACACCTGAAAGCTCACACCTGGTTTCTCCTGCATTTCTCCTTGTGCTGCTGGGTTTGATCCCCCACCTTCCAGCGCCCTAAACTAGAACTGTGGGTATAACAGCTTCCACTGAGTCTGTGAGTCCTTCTAGAAAATCACGGAATCTGAAGGTGGTCTTAAGGACTCCTAACCCAGAGAAGGACACCCAGGGGTAGCTACTGGTGGCTGCTCAAAGGAGCCCACTCTCTTCGCTTCTCTTCTTTCTCCACAGAAACAAAACAGAAAACCCATCTCTGTTGTTGATCCTCCAACTCTAGCTGATAATTATTTTTTTAAATCCACTACATCCTCATCTCCTCCATGCTTGAGAAGTAACTAGATGGTCTGTGGCGGTGGGGGGGAGACTACAGTTTGGAAATCTCTTTCCTGGGCTTTAATGTGGCATGAAATGTCATGTGAAATGCATTCTTCTGGGGCAATCTCATGTGTCTTAGTACCAACATGATTTGCAATTCCCATTTCCCGTGAGCACAAGGCATTCGACCTCATTTTAGCTTACTTACCACTTACCTCCTTGTGTCCAAATTCCATCCCCCTGGGGCTAAGGCTTCCACCTGTGAATTTTAGGGGACACAATTCAGTCCACAAGAATAACTTCAAAGCCTTTGTCATTTCTTCTTTTTCTCTTCTGTGATATGTAGACACTTAGCCTAGGAGTATAGTCTATGTACTTTGACATGGAAGGTTAAAAAAAAATATATATATATATATATATATATATATATATATATATATATATTTGCTGTCTTTGGGGAAAAACCTTGCAGCAAACTTACCACTATGGATGTGACCCGCACTCCCTAGGATTTCAATTTGCTATGATTGCATTAGTCAGCTTTAAGTGCCCTGCTAAGATTTCTCTCTTCAGCAGAAACTCTTTTTTTATTCTAGTTATTATTAGTTTTTGCTGTTAAATCACAAATGAATGGATTCATCCATTTTTCAGCTTATTGTGAGCACCCACTGTTTGGCTGTCACTCTGCTTGATGTAGTGGTGAGTTTTAAGATGCATGATACACTCTCCTTGTTTTTATGCTAGTGGTGAAGGGATCAAGTGCACTACAATCCCATAATGGTATAATATAGGTATTCACAAGGTGCAATTCAATTGATTACATGTCATCATATTACCTCGTTAGGATTTCAAGAATATCAGTTTTAATAGGAAGGCCCCCATGGGCTTCTTATTAACACAGAGAAGGAGGAAACTGGTCAAAACTGAAATGTTTTCTGCTATTCACACCTTTAAGCAAAGTTCACAGGGGAACATTTTGTCAGAGACACGTATCCATCACCTTGTACCCCAGAATCCCACATGCTGAGCCATCCAAACCACCCAGTCCTTGGAGAGCAGACTTGAGACGTCTCTGTCACCAGCCTGTCGGTGATGTGATGAAGCCTTCTCCATGCCTGCCTGTTTTCTATTTTTATTGATTTATTTATTTTTTGAGTACAATTGACACAAGATGTTACATTAGTTTCAGGTGTATAACAGAGTGATTCAGTTTCTCTGTACCTTATGCTATGCTTACCACCAGTGTAACTAGCTTCTGTCACCCTCCAGCACCATCCCAATATACTGACTGTGTTCCCTGTTCTGTGCCTTTCATCCCGCGACTTGTTCACTCCGTCGCTGGAAGCCTGTGCTGCCCCCTCCCCTTCTCCCGTTTCGTTCATCCCCCTTCCCCCTCCCTTCTGGCAACCATCCTTTTCTTCTCTGTCTGATTCTGGGTCTTTTGGGTCTGATTCTGCATTCTGTTTGTTTACTCATTTGCTTTCTCTGTTCTTTTAGATTCCCCATATGAATGAAATCAAACAGTATCTGTCTTTCTCAGCCTGGCTTATCTCATTTAACATAATACCTTCTAGGTCCATCGTGTTGTCTCAAATGGCAAAAATCTTATCCCTTTTTATGGTTGTGTAATATTCCATTGCATAATACATACCGCCTCTTCTTTATCCACTTGCCCATCGATGGACGCTTAGGTTGCTTCCATGTCTTGGCTATTGTAAGTAAAGCTGCAAGAAATATAGGGATGCATATATATTTTTAAATTATGGTTTTCATTTGCTTTGGGTAAATACCCAATTTTCTGTACCCATCTTATACCCAACACCTGTAAGCTTCATGAGTGCAAATATTAGTATTTATATTATTTGTATAATAAACATATATAAATGTTTCTAGATTATTATATTTTATATAGACACAAATCTACATATATAATTTCATCTACATTATTTATTGTTTTATCCCCAGCAGTTAGCAGTGCACTGTTTACTACATAGAAGTTAATGAATACAAGTTTTTTTTTAAGATATATTTATTTTTATTTTAGCGAGAGAGAGTGAGCAAGGAGAGAGGCAGAGGGAGAGTCCTCAAGCAGACTCCCCGCTGAGCACAGAACCTGACTTGGGGCTTGATCTCATAACTCTTGGGATCATGACCTGAGCTGAAATCAAGAGTTGGAAGCTTAACTGACTGAGTCACCCATGTGCCCCAGTGAATACTTGTTTATTCAATAAATTAATGAGTGAATGGACAAACACACAAGTTAAACGTTCCTTGGCTTGTAGCACTCAGTTATAAACTCTAAAAGGAAATATGCAAAATCTCAGCATAAATGTCAACTTTTGAGTCATTATTCCATGAGTGAAAGCTAAGGGAAAATTACACTAGAAATATTCTAATGTAGAATAGAGTTTTCATTACCAGTAGGTAAAAATTCAGGATTACAGGGAGCTGAAACAGTGCTTAACATTGGGGAAAATGGGGGAATGACCATCTGCTAAAGTAGTTTTATCTACAAAGCTCTGTCACTTAAGTGAGGGGCCCATAAAAATGTCTCTAATGTTGGCTAATATCTCTGAATAATATGATTCAAATAATGGCACTCAAATAAGGATCTTTCAAAGACACTGGCAATATTGATTGCTCATGATATTCTGAATGCCTTCTATGTGTTCATTTATTAAAGTTGGCCTCTTGATTTTCCCCAGGTTTACTCACCGAGGACCTGAGTTACAGAAATGTTAGAAAGTTCACACAGCCAGAAAATGATAGCACTGGGATTCCAACCGAAGAAATCTCGCACCCGAGCCAGTTTTCTCAAATATAGTGATTTTCTTCACGGCAAACACAAAAAGCATATCTTGTATGTCTTATTGCATAATGGTTGTGCATATATGTAAAATCAGTGCTGGCTGGTGGGTGAATTTGCCAGTGTGGTCACACATTCTTTAATTGCTTGTGTACAATATGCTTTAATATTGCTGACATTCTTTCTAAATCTTATGCAGCATTATTATTTTCAAAAACATTCAAGTCACTTAAAACCTGGAGGAGGAGAAAGAGAGGCAAACACATAATTAGCCCAGGGCAAAAATTATTTAGTTGCATCATGAAGCATGACCCAAACCTGCCACCTTGGGAATGATTTCACATGAAATTTAGTTTCTTTCCTTTAAGTATTTCCTCTTGTGCTGCAGATGTATGATCAGCATTATTTCAGGTCTTACTATTTGTTTATAAACATTTATCTTGTAATGGAAAATTTAAATAGAGATCAGCTCTGATGTATTGTAAATCTAGCGGTCTAAAATTGCTTTGTAGAACTTGGTGATTTATCCAATTAGTTAAATAACACCCTTAGAGCGGTGCAAAGATTTATTGACTTTTACTATTTGAGATATTCATGCAAACAACCTTCAAAAATACCTATTTGTAAACATTTTAATCACAAGATCTATGCCATTACTCTGTGGCGGGCTGTGTGGGGAATATTAAGTTGCTAAACACTAAATCATCCTTAATAGCTAAACACCAGAGCTGGCTTTTATCTTCAGAACGAATTTCCTTCCACTGCATTTTCAGGGATAGTTTGATGAAGGAAATGCTAAGCAGTGAAATCTCTAACCACCTTTACCTTGCAGAAATGCATTGATAGCATCAGACCCATGAGGCAGTAATTGACAGAAAACATGACAAAACTTAATCACCAGTTTCTGGTTTTAGAAAACTAATTTGTGCTCATTCTATAATTCTGGAGACATCGTCCAAAGATTCTTTGAAGGAGAGTTTTATTATAAATAACGTAAGGGCCCCAGACAGACATCATTTTTTCCATAAATTGCTCATGTAATAGACTAATGGATCAAAATCAGAAAACTATGTCCGAGACTAACAGTGCCATAATTAACCACAGACACGGGAGTTTAAATAACCATTGTAAATATAATTGCTCTGTTGAAGCAAAGTGACCAAAAAGCAAGCCTTGAGGATGAGATGAAAGCATGGTTTTGTTTTCAGTTTTAGTATTTTTCAATTGAAGAGAAAAATCTATAAAAGTAAGCTGGATGCGTGAACATAGATAAAAGCCAACCAGAAGAGTGAGACCATCACTCTCTACCTACCAAACACGTACAGAAAATAAAGCAAACAATTAGAATCTAAAAGAAAACTAGAACATTTTATGAGGGGAAAAATAGAGGCTAAAGACTACAGACAATGAACGTGCAATTAATTCCTTAAGAAAAATGAGGCCAGTGAAATATCTATTTGGGGACAGTCTATTAAATATTCTATGAGGAAAAATAATTTAGTTTAGATAAAATTTACTGAGCAGTTTTGGTGTTCTCTGCAAGTTGCTGGGTGCTTTTTGATTCAAAGTACTTTTTTGTTAACAAAATTTTCTCACACCTTCCCGTAGGGTCTAAGCAATTGGGTGGAGGAGGCATGCCCAGGACAGTATATTAGGGTGACACCCCTGGGGTGGTGGCTGTCAGACGTACGTGAGATTGTGTGAATGCTCTGTTGGCCAAGAGATTACATGAGTAAGCATATGAGTAAGTGTATCAGGTATAATGGGAGCCAGGTTGCAGAAGGGAGTTAAATAGTAAAAGAGGGGTCCCTGGGTGGCTCAGTCGGTTGGGCATCCAACTTTTGATTTTGGCTCAGGTCACGATCTCAAGGTCATGAGATCAAGCCCCCTGTCAGGCTCTGGGCTGAGCATGGAGCCTGCTTGGGATTTCTCTGTCTTCCTCTGCCTTTGTCCTTCCTCCCACCTCCCTGCCCTTGTTCATGTGCTCTCGCTCTCTCTCTCAATCAAATAAATACATACATAAATAAATAAAAATAAAATAGTAACAAAATTTTTAACACGAATGGATGGATTTTGCTAAATGCTTTGCCTGCTTCAATTTACAGAATAATGTGATTTTGCTTCTTTAGCCTATTCATACATTGTATTACAGTGACTGATCTTCAAATGTTGAAACAACCTTGCATACCTGGAATAAATCCCACTTAGTCGTGTGCTATTAATCTTTTCCCGCATCGTTGGGTTTGGTTTTCTAAAATTGTGTGGATTTTTCCATCTAAGTTCATGAGAAACACCAGACTGCAGGTTTTTTGTGGGTATTTGCTGTCTCTTTCTTATCAGGTTTTGATATCAGAGCCATACTGGTCTCTTAAAATGAATCAAGGAGCATTACCTCTTCTTGTATTTTCTTGTAGATTTTGTGTAAAATCTGCATTAGTCCTTTGGAGAAATTTGCTAGTGAATACCAGCGGGCCTGGCAATATTTGTTTTGTAATTTTTAAAATTATGAGTTCAGTTTTCTTAATACTTATAAAGCGATGCAAATTATCTTCTTTATAGTCAGTGATTTGTATTAATTTGTGCTTTTAGAGGAATTGGTCCATTGGTTGTACAATTTGTTGTGTGGAGTTGTTTGTAGCATTTCCTTGCCATCACTAGGTATCTGCGGCGTCTATAGTGATATCCCTTGTCTCATTCCTGACAGTAGTAAATTGTGCCTTCCTTTTTTTTTTTTTTAATGCCAGTTTTGCTAGAAATTTGATGATTTTATTGCTTTAGGAACAACTTTTTGTTTTATTGATTTTTTTCTTGTTTTCCTATTTTCAATTTTAATGATTTCTGTTCAGCTCTTTATTATTCCCTTCTTTCTACTCCCTTTGGCCTCATTTTGCTCTTCTTTTTCTCATTTCTTAAGTGGAAGCTTATCTTATTGGTTTGAGACTTCTTTTCTTTTCTAGCATGTGCATTTACTGCTATAAAACTCCCTTGTGGCACTGGTTTCGTTGCATTCTATACATTTTAGTTAAATGTGGGAGGGAAGGTCAAAGGAAGCTTTGGTCTTCCTTTGGTGAGGGCTGACTGCTGGCTTCAGTGACTGCATCCAAGTGGTCAAAGCAGCACTGGGCTCCTCCTTAGCCAGCTGCTGATCACCCGAGCAAGCCTGTTCCAAAGGGCTGGGGTTCACGTGGGACAAGCACGTCACCTGTTTGTGGAAGGAAAACCTCAAACCGTTTGCAGTTTAAATAAGTACATATTAAACAAACTCCTTGATGAGAAAACAAAGTTACTTTTTTTTCCCCCAGCTGCTTAGGAATTCAAGAAAGCAACCTCACTACCTATTTAATCTGATTACAATATTTCAGATACGAGATTATGCCATTTGACATTTAGGTTGTATTCCGTCACTTTTCATTAAAGGGTTCTGTAGCCGGATGAAGTTAGTTTTCAGTGGAGAGTTGGACCTGATTTTCCATTTCCTTTTCTTCAGTAGGTTTCAGTATGTGTTCTTGAATATCTTCCAGTGATCTGTGAGGTGCAAGCATTCTTATTATTCTAAGCAAATATGTGAAGATCCTTTATTTAAAACAGCAATCAATTAATATGCATTGACGATTGGTAACCCTCAGAGTTAATAAACTGTCTTTACCTTTTCTCAAGCTACTCAGAATATTTTGAGATTCATGTTAAACAGCTTGCTGACAGTGAAGAAAGCTATTTTATTTTTGTCCTTGTATTATGGCAGGGAGCTAATATGCAATGCATAACGATTTATTGCAAAGAAAAATCTTTCTCAGAGACAACCAACAAAAGAAGTAATATTATTCTAATGAAAGAAGCCTCACAAATGAGTATTTCCAGCAACTGGTTGAAGTTCAGGTGAGACAGGTGGTTCTATAGATGGTGTCCTGCCGGGGCACGGAAGATGCCTCCTGTCAGATGTGGACGAGGAATGAACACTTCACTCAGAGGCTAGAAGTTTTACTTTATTTTCATATTAGAGAGATAACTTGCCTGTTTACTTGCTGGATGCTGACAGGGACGATACTGGTTGTTTTCTGAAGTGAAAGTGTCTTTTCGGCAGTTGAAGGGGTATGAATAACCATTTTCCAAAGCAGTCTCCTGGTGGTGGCTGCCAGCCTCCCTCCTCTGCCCCTGTGAAGAGCGCATCGATTTTCTACGCTCAGAAGGCTCAGTCCCCCAGAAAAAAGAAACAGTGCTGTGCTCCCAGCAGGGAAACTCATTCTGTTAGTGGTGACATCAAGCACACCAGGAAAGAGATCATTTTTAAATTGGAGCAGAGGACTTCGGGCAAGTTACTGTTGGCTCAGAGGGACCCTGCTTGCAGAAGTCCCGTCCAGGGTGCCACCTTACAGACTCGATGCCCAGAAAGGGACCCAGAAACAGGAGGACGCTAGACGCTGGAGCCTTTTCCCAAGGACCATGGAATAGTCCCACTAAAGTTCCTCTGCTGTGCTGTTTTGAGTGCTTTGAAAAACCACACAAAACATCTAAACTAATCAATTTTAAGCTTAAGGGAGATATACACGCTGGACATTCATTCAGATTAACATACTGAATATATTTAGAGCAAAACCACAAAACTCTAATGAAAAGCCTTACCTGAACTGATGGTTATTATAACTGACAGGAATATCCTTGCTTGGCAAAGTCTCCTTTGACATATCCTTGTGTGTATTTGTCGCTGGTATTAAAGCTAGTTTATTTGAAATTAGTCGTTTACGTATGGTTTAATCTTTAATTATCTCAGAATACAGAATCAATACACAAACATTACATTATACACAAAAGAAAATACAATGGGAACATGGAACCTTATCCAATAACCTAGGAACAAACACATTATGTATATAATTGCAGAAATTTCATTATGAACACATAAATACAGGTGTGCTCATGTGTGTATGTTTTTGCAACTATTTAACCAAAATGGGATCTCTGTTACTTTGTGTACGCAACTGGAGCAAACTTTATAATGTTCTTTTCACTTAACGGAACATTCTTCCGTTTTGAGATACACACATATGGAAAAATTTGTGAATGGCTGGATAATATTTTTATTTAAACTCTTATGGAAAAAAATATATTTTCAGGATTATAAAAACAGTGTGATAAGTAACCTAGGAAGACATTCAATAATTCCATTAGAAAAAGTTGCTGGATGGGTGTCTAGCTGGCTCTTTGGGTGGAGCGTGCGACTCTTAATCTCAGGGTCATGAGTTTGAGTCCCACGTCGGGCATTGAGACTACTAAAAATAATTAAATAAATAAAAATTTTAAAGATAAAAAAATAAATTTCTGAAAATTCTGTTTTTCAGTTGAATGCTTACAATTCCTTAGAATTGTTTCTTAGAAGAATTCCTTAGAAATGCTGATATTTGGGCGCCTGGGTGGCTCAGTTGGTTAAGCGACTGCCTTCGGCTCAGGTCATGATCCTGGAGTCCCGGGATCGAGTCCCACATCGGGCTCCCTGCTCAGCGGGGAGTCTGCTTCTCCCTCTGACCCTCTTCCCTCTCGTGCTCTCTGTCTCTCATTCTCTCTCTCTCAAATAAATAAATAAAATCTTTAAAAGAAAAGAAATGCTGATATTTGTGGTAAATTTTCTTGCCTAAAAATTATATATAAATATACCATTTAATATTAGCCATTCTGCTGGGTGATCTAAAGTATCAAATTGTTTTAATCTATAATATATTAATATTATCATATTGAGAGTATTAATATAGTAATATCAAGGACTGTAATTGAAAAATACTTATATATTTATACAAATTATATATGTTAATTTTAAAATACATTGTTATATAATCTTTATATATTTTTTAAGATTTTATTTATTTGTTATAGGGAGAGAGAGAGAGAGCACACAAGCAGGGGGAGTGACAGGCAGAGGGAGAAGCAGGGTCCCCAGCTGAGCAGGGAGCCCGATGTGGGACTCGATCCCAGGACCCAGAGATCATGACCTGAGCCAAATGCAGACGCTTCACCGACTGAGCCACCCAGGCGCCCCATTTCAAATATAAGTTTTCTCTGGTTAATCGGTTGTAATGTCCTCTCCTGATGTCTATTGTTCTACTGTTTTCCAGGTTCATGAGAACTCAGTATAATCAGGATTATGGCATTCTGTCATATATTTGCTTTTTTTTGTTTGTTTGTTTGTTTTCGAGAGAGAGAAGGAGTGTATGTCAGCATGGGGAGGGGCAGAAAGAGAGAGAGAGAATCATAAGCAGGCTTCACACCCAGCACAAAGCTTGATGTGGACCTTGATCTCACGACCTTGAGACCATGACCTAAGCTGAAATCAAGAGTTGGATGCTTAACCAACTGAGTCACCCAGGCTTTTTGTGTCTGTTTGTATTTTTCAACCTTTTTAAAGGTGGTTTTGTTGCTCTTTTCTGCCATCTCTTGTAGAGAGATTAAAATATATATTTAGTCCAGTCTATCAACTTTGTTTGAGGCTCAGCTTCTGACAACATGCCTCAAAAGCTTACTTGGGTCCAACCGCCCTGCATTTTCAATCGTACGTAAATCAGTTAGTCCTGAGATTGATTCTGAATTCATTAGTGGTGAACTGTGTGATGAGTAAACAGGGTAGACCTTTCTTTTTCCAATGGTCCATCTACTATTTTAGGATAACTCATTACTCACCCCTCTATTTGGAATGTAATAATGATTACATGGGTAGTTGGCACGTCCACGGACTTCATGTCTTCCCCTAGAGGAAATGTTTGACTTCATGCATTTGTTTGACTTCTGAAAGCAATACAAGATATGTCAATGATCGTACTTGAATCCCATCTACTTTCGATGAAAACTAAGTTCTTCTTCACAAAAAATTGACTTTAGAGGCTTCCACGGTGTCTCTCACGTTTATTCATCCAGTTAAAGTGTAGAATTGTTCTGTTAGGTTTTATTAAATGTTATTTTGGGGATATTGACCACGCGGTTTTGGATTAAGACCCTGAATGTCTTGCTCCTCTGTCGTTTACTATCTTCAAACTGTAATGGGATGATCAGAATAAGAATCATACCTTACAGAGGCTGCGATAAGTGAATTAATGTTTATAGAAATTTTAATAAAGTCTTCAATTAATGTTGGATGGATTCAATCACAAAATTACAGCACTGTGCATTAAATTAATGATTTTGAGTCCTCTAATATAAGATAATGACATCTCTCAATACAATGGTCTTAATTCGCGTATCTGATTACATATTATAAGCACCGTGCATTTTAAAACATAATTTTAATTACCTTCCATTTTTTATTTCGATGAAGCATAGAATCTTTTTCTCATTACGTTTTTGAGCTAGTTATTTAATACAAAAAAGTACCATACTTTATTAAAATGGGCCAAAATATTAACTTTCTTATTATTTCTGATTTCCTTCTAATTATTTCCTAGAGATTATAGATACACTTTTGTATTTTCAACTCTTGATATTAGTGGGGAGTCCATACAGATCTGTGCTGGTTGGCACAAGTCACAGAAATATGAATAGAAATGAGTTGTGAGCTTTGACCAACAGAAGGAAAAATAAAACAATTTAGTAGCTAGTTCTGGTGAGCTCGAAGCAGGTTATCAAAAGTTAAACTTTGAACAAAGTTGACAGATTGAGCTAAATATATATTTTAAACTTTCTTTACAGAAAACAGCAAAAAGAAAAATCTCTAAGAAGGTGAAAAAATAGCAGACAGAAACAAAAAGCAAATATACGACAGAATACTACAATCCTGATTATATTGAGGTCTCCTGAATCAGTAACACCATTATCATTTCACTCTTCTGAAATTGTTATCCAGTTTAAGCAGAAAACTTTTTTAAATATAAAATGTAAAGAGGAGAAAGAAAGAAGTATTAATATGGTGGGTTGGGAAAGAGATAGCTAGGAAATTCTGAATTATCTATGCCCTCCCTGGCTCCAAAATAACTAGAAATCCCCACACATTCCTCTCTTCCATTTACCTATTGATGGATTCCATATAAATCAGCTAAGAAACTCATCTTGTTTTCCAAAGTTAAGAGGATTTTGGTTTACAGAGGTTTATATAATTGCATTTCTCAAGACACACCCTAGCTAAAGGGTATTAAATATCTGTATCTTCTCTTTCATAACATATCAGACTTCAGAAATATTTCAAAGAGCTTACGTTTCAGTGCATTTCATGTGGGAAGGATCTTTGGCTTCTGTCACTGGTGGTGGTTTGTTTGTTTGGCAAATGTGAAATTATCCCCATATTTATCAAAGTCAGCTCTGATTCTTCAAGAGGGGGGATTGCTCAGGTAAGAGCCTGCTCTCCCCACTGCATATCCGAGATTCAGAGTGCAGCAATTTATTCAATATACAATCAGTCGATAGATCTTATTAGTTTGACTCAAGAAATAATTGTAGTCTAGTCAAGGGAATGCGGTTAAATTATATGCTTTCTGTCAGATAAATCTCCAACTGTATCTCAGGTAAGTTGTAAGGATGCTTTATGGTGCCACAATAATAAGATTTCCTTCTAAACTTTAGCTCTCCCAGTTCTTCAACTATAGAAAAAAAATCACCAGGAACATAAATGAAATCTATGCGATCTATGACATAAATAGAGCAATTTGTTTCTATCAGTAACGGCCAATGATACCATAATAATAATTTTAATCCCGTGCATTCTCGTGGGGAAAGGATGACACTCGTTAATTAAGAATCATCTGACATGCTTAGAATGATTTTAACATGCTAGCCTATCAGCTTCTTTTGATACACCCTGTGTCATGCTAGCTTCTGATAAAATTATTTTCATTGATGATACTATCTTCTTGTCCCCAAAAATGAGCATTAAAGCAATCAGAGCTCTAAGATTAAATTGAACAGAGGGAGAAAAAGCAAGTCTTTGCCCCAAAGAAAACCTTACTCGTATATGTAAAATTACATTTAACACATTACATTCCATTTTTGCATACTGAATGTTACTAAACGTGTCCAAACCACAGGCTCTCTTTTTATGTTTTAAAGACCTTTAGAAAGGGCGCCTGGGAGGCTCAGTTGGTTAAGCGACTGCCTTCGGCTCAGGTCATGATCCTGGAGTCCCGGGATCGAGTCCCGCATCCGGCTTCCTGCTCAGCGGGGAGTCTGCTTCTCCCTCTGACCCTCCCCCCTCTCATGTGCTCTCTCTCTCTCTCTCATTCTCTCTCTCAAATATATAAATAAAATCTTTAAAAAAAATAAAGACCTTTAGAAAACCAGAAGTATTATTCATTATATTTATCATTAGACCAGGAGAGGAAGGCTCAGGCTTTGAAATATTTACAAATTTGAAATACTCACAAATGCATAATAACTCTCAGAGTCAGGAGACATGCAATGTCTATATGATCTTTTCCTCAGCACCTTTTATTTTAAATATCAAAATCCGGTTCCTCGTGTACATAAGATGATGCTCTTTATGGATCAAACAATGGAAGTAGCTGGAATTGTCATCACGCTTTGTCTTCGAAAGTTCATTTGAGTCTTTTGATTTGCCCAAGTGATTCTTCCATTAACAGGTCCCGACCTTTATGTTAAGCTTCCGATTTCTTATAAGCACAATTATAATCTTAATTATATTATATTCCCTTTTATATTATATTATACTATAATTATATTACACTCCCTTTTAAAAATATAACCTTTTGGAGTTATATTTTGGAAATCAGATCATGTCTTTCCTTGCAGCTTTATGGATGAAGACACAGGGACAAGTCCCTCCCACCCTTCCCCCTTGTCCTCCTTCCTGGATGCAGCAATGCGGGGTCATCCCACGGACATCTCTGTATATACTGGCATGAAGTTTAGCATATGAGGTTTGGGTCTGGAACATTTGTTACTTTTTAAAGAATTAATGACTTAAGTCTTTCTCGAGTCCAATTGGGTAATGGCTTTAGTCCTTAATTATGGCTCCTTCCCTTTCTTGCAGATACATAAGATTCTCCCAAAACAGAAGAAGAAATTCTGATCTTCAGTACATATGATCAGTGCTAACACCTTTTATGTGATCGCCCTGAAGAAGCTGGATGGCCCCCTCGACACACAATTTTGTTTGGATGTAAAGACCGATCTCACCACAGACACACACACACACACACACACACACACACACACACACACACACACACATCATGGGGTATGAACATGTTTTGTTTGTTGTTGTTTGTTTGTTTGTTTGTTTTTCTTTTTCACCTTGGAAATCAATATGGCCATTTCTTACAGAACAAAACATACACACACTTGCCATTTGACTCAGCAATTGTCCTATTGGGTCTTTATCCCAATAAAATGAACACTGGTGTTCACACACATTCTTGTACACAAGTGTCCACAGAAGCTCTCATCATAACAGGCAAAAACCTGAAAGTAAGCAGATGTCCTTCCATGGGCGAATGGGTGAACCAGCGGCTGTGCCTCCACAGTATGGAGCACCACTCTGCTCTCGATACAAAAGGACAAGCCAGTGATCCACTCAACAACCTGGATGGATCTCAAAAGACTTACTCTGAGAGAAGAGTCCGAAGGAGAAGCAGACCCCCACACACATCCACTGAGCGGGGAGCCCGATGCGGGGCTCGATCCCAGGACCCCTGGATCATGACCTGAGTCGAAGGCAGACGCTTAACCGACTGAGCCACCCAGGCGCCCCTGCACAATCCCTTTTATATAACATTCTTACATGATAGAGTTGATGAGATGGAGAGGTGGCCAGTGGCTGTCAAGGCTGTCCCCCCTGGGGACGAGGTAACCAGGGACTATGCGTGTGGTTATAAATGAACAGCCCAAGCCCTGTGGTGGTGGTGGTAGGGCGGCTCCTTATGTGGGTAGGTTACAGGGACCCACATGTGTGCTATAACTTCACAGAACCACACATACGCACGCACGCACACACACACACACACACACAGGGGCACGTGCAACAAGTCATGCCTGAATAAGCCCTGGAGACTGCACGTATTGGTCACTCGCACACAGAGACTTTCTCAGCAGGTGCAACACTGGTTTATGAAAGCTGCGAGGAGCAGAGCAGCTTTGGTATTTCTTGATGGCTGGGATGGGACCGCAGAGCATCCCACACAAGGACAGGGCTTGAGCACCACCGCAGGGAGCCTGGGGCTTCCCCTTCAGTTTGCCTGGATCTCCAGCTGAAGCGGACGAAGCAGACACAGGACGGGTGGGCCTGAACGTCACAGATGGTCAAATGTCAGGGATTCCATGTCTTCGGTAGGATTTCCCATCCTCATTGTCAGAACCCACTAAACCAGAATTCCAGAGGACAGCTTCTCTTCACTGTGTGTGATAAGAGTTTTGTGGGCTTCTTTCCTTTCCATTACCTCATGGAGATAAGGAGCTCATTAGTGGTTCTCCCCTCCCTTGTGACTTCAGAGGGCCAAGGGATCGCTTGAATCACCCAGTGTTTTTTCTAGAATCTAAAGACAGAATTTAACTGGAGACGACAATAGGAAAAAAAAAAAAAGGAAGGAAGGAAGGGAGGAAGGGAGGGAGGGAGGGAGGGAGGGAGGGAGGGGAGAAGCTAGTGCCTCCTTTGCTGCAGGTGAGTGTCTGTGGCTCTCGGACACACAGACACCACGGAACTCAGAAGGTGCCTCACACGTGGCTTGACCTCCACCCTCCGGCTGGCTCAGAAAGTCTAATCCCTGCTAGAAATAGCCACCACACTGAAAACGTTTGAGGAATCATTGTCCAAATAGAAACTTTCCCTTTCTTCTCATAGTTGATGCCTGTCACTTTTGAGTGTTATTTTAAGATTGCTAAGTTAATAGCATCCAAGTTTACAAAATAATGGAGAAAAATAAGTCTCTATAAATTCTAGCAGTCAGAACACTGCAGAGATGCTTTTTTGCTGAGAGTTGAAAAAGTGAGCTAAGTGCCATCCACTGTGCGCCCTATTTGAAAAGACATAGCATTCTCCTACTTCTCAAATATTCTGGAATCATGACCTCTGTCAGTCTCACTGCTTGGCTTGTGTCTGTCCCCTGGACCCTCCGTCACTAGGTTCCTGCGCTCTCGGGGAGTGCCGAGGACAGGGTAGCCATAAAAGGGCATGCTGAAGGAATAGAAAATGCGTTTGGCTTTCGAAAATCAATTTGCTTTGAAGAGAAATACTCACATACTTTGTGAACAAATCCTGGGATGACCAGACTCCGGTGTAGAGCAGGGTGATGTCATTGCCAGGTTTATACGTGATGAATCCCATGTGCTCCTGCCTCGAGGTTAAGAAGGACCACCCCCCCCAATGTAAAACTCAGGATGAGCTGCTTACACAATGCCACCAGCACAAGGTCCCTAACTAGCCACTTTCTTCCACAGTGTGTGTGCTTTCTTCCGCCCTCGTGTGTGTGTGTGTGTGTGTGTGTGTGTGTGTGTGCGTGTGACCCACCGGTTTGGGTGAGAGATCAAATCACTTGCATGCTACGGTAACTGACACAGGAGGAGACCCTCTTGCTCATGCTAAGGTGGCCAGATAGTAGGGGTGAACAGGGCTCTTTCCTCGGGCACACGGAATCCCACACAACAAGAGCCCGCCAAACAGCAGAAAGTGAAGCAGGCGCCCCATCTCACACTCTGTACGAAGATCTGAGAATATACATAAATATCAGACAAACCACAGGGTGATATTCAGTGTTTACCAGCCAGTAGGAAAATGGCACCAGCCTCTTGAGGGAGTCTCATGCCCCAGCAAACAGACAGAGCCACCCACGCTGCTTGGAGGAAGGTCTCGCAGGCAGCTGTCTCACAGATGCTGAATGGACTGTCCACGCACCTGTGCACAGCAGAGTCTGCGCCCCCCAGACCCCTCTTCACTAATGAAGAAAGGGAACACAAAAGCAAGTTGTCTATTCTAAAGGAGACTGGCCTAAACTCAGAGGGTACAGAAGAGCATATCTTGGCGGGGGCGTCAAGTAATAGTGGTCATAATAAATCGTACAGGAAATAGAATTCAGGGGCGCCTGGGTGGCTCAGTCGGTTAATCGTCTGCCTTTGGCTCAGGTCATGATCCCAGAGTCCTGGGATCGAGTCCCGCATCTCAAGCTCCCTGTTCAATGGGGAGCCTGCTTCTCCCTCTGCCTCTCTCTCTCTCATGAATCAATAAATAAAATCCTTAAAAAAATTATTTCTTTGCATAAGACGTGCAAAATTGAATTAGGGAAAGTTGAAAATAGAGGTTGAAAATCTCAATCTCATGCGTGAAATTGCTCAAATACTAACTACCACCCTCTTTTTTTCTTATTTTTCTCCCCAGAAATCTGCATTTGACACACTTGTTTCAACAAGCTATTGATACATGACAGCGCCTTGGCTGGATTTTCTTGTTTTGCTGGGAAACTACTTCTTCCCTGCAGTTGAAACTAGGCTCCTCCTTGAAAAGAGCAGCTTTTATAAACTTACTTTCTTGTCCTGTAATTGGTATCTCCAAATCAAGAAATGACAGTAATTGCAATTTAAAGACGTCTTAAATCCTTGGACAAAGTGATGTGCTTGCTCTTCCTGTCTACCCACAAAAATAATGGCGTAGAATTTAAATGAATCGAATTAAAATGGGTTTCCAAGTGTGTAAGGATTAACTCTGTTCTATTATTAATTAGAAGCACCTAATGACCAGTGGAGCTATTCATTTTATCAAATATTTCATGATGACTTGTACACAGCACATTTTAGATTGCTTTAGCATTACAAAGAACTCTGAGAAAGACTGAAATCCGCTTCACTTGCTCATTTCAAGGGGATGCAGACACAAACACACCAGATTCCCTCTGCCAGCTAATGAACTCTCCCCTGCACGGAAGTTAATTTTGCCACCTGACACTTTTGTCTGAGACTGTTACGATTTTAGAAAAACATACACCAATGTCTTACAAAAATAAAACAGAAATGTTGTCACAATCGAAACAACCAATTAATAATTGTTTATGGATATTCAAAAAAACCCAAGAAGATCCCACAGATGTAGCAATGTTTGGGCTTTAGTGAAGCAGGAACTGGCGTTGTAGAATAAGGCATCATATTTCAATTGACAACCTCGAGTACAGTTATCCACTAATAAGTGTTTCCAGGTGTTCAAATTGTTACCAGCTGGGAAGTACAGGTTTGATAGAATCCCCTGTCCTGCCAGGACGCGGTCTCAGGGCTGCAGACCGTGAGTCACGTTACCTGCGGCCACCTGGGAAATGAGAGTCCGGGGGGGGCTCTGCCAGCAGAGTGGGCCCTGGGGCTGCAAAGACAATCCATCCAACACTCTTCTGCACAGGTGAGGGGGAGAAGCTCCCACGCTCCCGTGGTGGATTTACTGACCTGACCACGAAGCCTAGGCTTCTGGACACCTCTCCCTTGCCACCGCCTTTTTGCAGGTCCTGGGCATGTTGCTCACGAGTGTACAAGGATATTTGCACAAGTAAGGCATTTTAGCTGCGACTCCTTAAGATCGCTGTCCCTCACACCCCTGCAGGTGGGTGTAGCATGCTGTTACAGTAGGTTTGGGCATCTGGGGCTCTGCCAAGGAACGCTTACTTGGGGATGCAGGAGTCTGGGTTTATTGATTTTGGGGTTTGGCGTTACACTCCTGCGGACTTAGGTCTCTGCTGGCTGACCTGGAATTGGGGTGTGTTCCAGGACCATCCCCCCACCTCTCAGTGGATTCACCGGGCATGGTGGGGGCCGGCAGGGCCATTCATTCATTCCCAGTACCTGGCAGCACGCAAGTGTGGTAAAGGATGGGGAACAAGGTTTCCAAAACACAAGTGTGGTTTCTAGTGCTTAAGAATTTCTCCCAAGTCTCAGAGGTCATACACCAGAGAAGC
Organism: Zalophus californianus; assembly: GCF_009762305.2. Taxonomy (NCBI): domain Eukaryota; kingdom Metazoa; phylum Chordata; class Mammalia; order Carnivora; family Otariidae; genus Zalophus; species Zalophus californianus. Next base: position 3,183,753 of record NC_045606.1, on the reverse strand, counting down.
CTGATGGAGGCTGTTCCTAATTTAACACAACCGTGCAATTTTACACAACCTTGCCAACAAGGAAATTCCAAACTGTCATTAATATTTTTTTGATCGACCATACTAGAAGAAGAGTGAATTATCTTTTATTCTACCTAAAACAACAACAACAAAACTATGTTCCAAATAATTACCTATGAACAAAGGCATTGCCTTCCTTTGGACAAGGAGTAGGGAGCACAATGAAGAAAAGTATCAAAAGTGTCAAGTAGTTTATTAATGAAAACAGTATGATATGTGTTGTTTGCCGGGATTTGGGGATGCTTATACTATTTGCAAGCTTCTTAAAATTTGTGATTCATTGTGATGTCTTTCCTCATCTGAATTCGTGTTTATTTCTTTTTTTTTTAAAGATTTTATTTATTTATTTGAGAGACAGAGAGAATGAGAGAGAGAGCACATGAGATGGGGGGAGGGTCAGAGGGAGAAGCGGACTCCCCGCCGAGCAGGGAGCCCGATGCGGGACTCGATCCCGGGACTCCAGGATCATGACCTGAGCCGAAGGCAGTCGCTTAACCAACTGAGCCACCCAGGCGCCCTCGTGTTTATTTCTTTACCTAAGATTTTTGTGTGTGTAACTTGGTCTCTTCTTCTTAAGGGGGTCATCTAAACTTCAAAAGTTCCAGTCCCCACAAAAAAAAATGAGATTTTTCACCTCGGCTGGTCTATGCTTTGGGGTAGCAATATGAGGACATTGATAGTGAATGCCCCCAGTTGTCGTCGTTTTGTTGATGAAGATGATCATGAAGATGACAATGGCGAGGGGACAAATACACCAGATGGGGAGAATTCTGGAAGTTTCCAGGACCCCATCTGAAGGATGGGTGAAATTTGCAGGAAGTGCCTCGCACAGTAGGAACACTGTTCTCAGCCCCGGTTGCGTAAAGACATGGAGGCAGGAATGGACATTAATCAGAGGGGGCTGGCAGCTGGGGGGTGTTTCAAGAAGAATGGATGAATGTGATGTGTTGGAAGAAACAGTAAGTGGTCAGGGTTGAGGCCAGGTGTCAGAGAGCGTTGAATACTTGGGACAGAGGGGACTTCCCGGGGCTAGCAATGAGACACCTCCTGTCACGGAGAGGGTAATGCGGTTATCTCTACTTCTGGATTCCACCAACTGTGCCCAGAACTGCTAATTATCCTATTTCTAAAATATTCCCTTTTGCCCCTTCCAGAGCACCTGTGTAAATCCCAGAGCAGTCAGATCAGTTCAGAACCAAAGGAAAAACAACTCACTTTTGCAAACATGGAATTAAAAAGAAATCAGATGCACTGAAGATGATTCTACAGATGTTTCCATAACGGCTAGCCTGAAAATGGTGGTGGTTGTAACCAACTAGTCTTTAGCCGCGTTTGATGAGGGTGAATGAAGCTCTCATTAGGCAGTATTTGTACATGGCAGAAATTAGCATCACTTTTCTCTTCCCTCCACTTTTTTAGGTTCTGGCCCAAGATTGGTCTTTTTCACCCCCATCTGTTTATTTCCTTTGATGTTCTCTGCAGAAAGTGACAGCCACTTGGGTCTCTCAGCTATCATTTGCGCAAATAAAACCTGACGGGGCTTTCATAAAATAGTGTCAATAGTATATCAAATTTCTCCCAACATAGTCACACACAGCTGCAGTAACCACAGGGAACAAAGAGCCGCCTTCAACCATAATTTATACAATCATAAATGCAGTGCAATGTTCTCCTTAAAAACAGCCCGGATACCCTATAAACAGGATGAGAAATCATCAAGTCCTTGTTGTTTACTTCCTTTCCTTCTTTTGAAATCGTTGGAAAAGTTCCGTTGCATTGTTTGCTGGCTTACCTTTCTTCCCGTCTCTGGTTAAATTGCATTATACGTGTGGTGTGTATCTGTGAAGAAGGGGTCTTGAAATACGTGACCAGATGGAATAAAGAAGCATTTGGAAAGACCAAAAATGAGCTGATTTCTCTGTTAATAAGGAAAAGTTCCATAAGTTTTGTATTAAATACACTTCAAGGTTGAAGAGGACCACATATTGGAATCAAGAACATGGGAAAGAGCTCGAGGCCAAGTCAGAAATGATGACATGCCGTGTTTGGGAAGGTAAAAAGGACGTGTGTAGACCCCAATACAAAAGTACACATGTGACCTGAAGGAGATGAGATTCGTTCCTTTATTCTCCGACCTTCATCATAAGAATCTGTGAGTCTAGGCTATTTACCTACCAAAATAAGAAGCTCTGAACGCAGCATGGTGGGGAGCTCCTATCAGGATGAACACACCACAGCAAAACAGAAGCTCTGCCTTCAGGATTCAGAGAACTAGTGTGGATAATGGGGAGGAGGTGGCAGGGGGGGAAGGGGGCTTGGACAAAGTCAGTGTGATTGTTTTATCTGCAGTCAAGTGGGCGTCATGTTGAGGTGGCACAGAAGCTAGACACCCGTGAAGAAGTCCTAAACACCCTACAGATGTGATGCAATTGCGGAAAAAGCAACGTATCTGTGCCAGTTGACCTCAGACAGTGGACCGATTTGTAAGAAGAAATATGAAGGTGGAGGGTACAGGAAAGTAGATGCAGAAAGGTTAAAGCCTGTTTGGGAATGAGAATAAACTCAGTTGTGAGCACAAGAGGCGTTTCTGGAATACAGGTCTATGGCAAAAATAAATTTAGAAACGTTGGCTTAAGCAAGTTAAAGTTGTTTTTCTTCTATAAAATGGATCGGTGTCTTTTAATATAGGGCGAGGCTCACCAAGGCCCCATGGTTTGCAGTGGGGAGGCATTGTTTCTCATCTGCACCATCCCTGGGACTGAGATCTTGACTCCTGGTCCATCTTGGCTGTTGGGCTCCAGCCTGAGGGTTCCTGGGAGGGCAAGTCAGTGTTTCAGCCCTGGCCAGCTGGGCTCAGAAGAAATGAGGAAAAAGAGATGGTAGATAGTAGCCTGAAGGTTCAAGTTCAGGAGAAGACACATTTCCTACCAGTGACTAAAGCTTGCTGTGCACCTGGGGAAGGGCTGTGCCTCCGGTTAGAGATGCTGCTCCTGCCTCCACACCCCTGCCCTGCCTCAAAGGTGATCTGCCAGGATGATTGCCAGAAAGCCCTACCTTGAGGCAAAGAGAGGGTTCTCAAGGTCCCCCTGTGAACACAAGTTCTAAAAGAAGAGTCTGTAGTCTTTAGAAGTCACCACTTGTACCCTCCTCTCTACCTACTTCATAAGGAAGATGATGAACGCAGACAGATTATTTTTTTGGAATTTTTTAGTTCATGTCTCTCATTAATCCATATATAATCACTTGTCTTCTGCTTTGTGGATGCAATGGGTCAGGCAATATTCCTCACAATAACGTCTGTCAAAGTGGCTGGTCATAAAATCTCCACCACCACAATCATTTGAAGGGCATTCGCAACAAAAGCGACTCATTCTGCCATTCTCTGCATCCTACAGTATTTGAGGACAGCCCCTCTTTGCCGTGTGCTTGTCTTCTTGGGAGTGGCTTAAGATTTCTTCCTTTTCTCAGCTCTACCACAAGCTCTTGACACAGGATGAAGAGTGGACTCCTTTGAAAGCTGTCACCAGACAATGGCCATCTTCCAGTTGTCTGCCAGCGAAGATCAGACCGTGCTGATCAGGGGGAATCCCTTCCTCGTCCTGGATCTTGGTCTCTATTTTTTCTCTTGTACTGAGAATTCCACCTCTAGAGTGACAGTCTTCCCTGTAAGGGTTTATGTGAAAATCTACAACTTGGCAGTGCCTCAACCTGAAGTTGAGCAAAAGGAAGAGATGGGTCAATCCTGGGGCCGCAGCGCAAAGTGTGACAGGACGGCCGCTGGCCAAAGAGATGGACAGAATTTTTACAAGGTCTTCTTACAAACGACCAAATACTTACATCTGAAAGAACAATAGCATGATCTCATTGTTCCTGGAGTCCTAATAAACTTAAGTACCTGGGGACTAATTTGGACGCCCTCTGGCATGAAGCTTATGACATGTCTCATTTCCTTTTTGTGTGAATTACCATCTCTCCAGTGAATGACCTTTCCATCCTCCTTGGCAGGATATGTATGCTAACTCCCACCGCATGTCCACTCATTATAAGCCTGACTCTTCTGACAACATGCCCCAGACGCTATCGCCCAAAGAGCTCTCTTTCTAATTGAGTCTGAAGCATAAATAATAATAATAGCACTTTAATTCTGGGAAATAACAATAGGAGGGAATTCATGATAGGAACAAATATCAAAAATTAGGATTTATTAATATCAGAGCATAGACATTGTCCTGCAGAACAAAGCCCATGGGTATTTACATAAGACCTGTCTGCTACGGTCGTTGTTGTCTGGTTTGGCTTTCATTCTCAATTCATAGGTCTTCAAAGGAGGGCACGTGGGAAAATATGAGGAACGTGTCTGAAAGTAAGTGGTCTGGTGGCCCATCCTGGAAAGTGCAGTTGGAACTTGATGCATGGTCTATATAACACTTCACTCCTCCAGTTTGTCTTGTTCATATTGGTTGGCAAATTCCTTTGAGAAGAAACACACACACACACACACACACACACACACACACACACACATGCACTTAGGCAGAAGCTCTCTCTGTTTGTTCAAATATTTATTATGAACACTTATTTTCACTTGGAGAGAGATGGAAGGTCAACTGGTCATTGTTTCCAGGTTACAGTCTTGGGGAGGTTGAAATTAGCAGTAGTTTCACTGATATATTGTTATTAACCAGAGAGTACCTTTTACAAGAGGGTTTGATGACGTTGGGACCACAGGCTGCAGTTGGGTACAAAGGCACAGAACTGTATGGGCTGCATGGCCATGACAGGACCCCCAGTGCCGCCATGTCTGTGTCTTGTCTGCACTGGCCACAGACCCAACAGGTGGCCTCCCTCTGCTTGAGACAGCCTGAGGGACAGGATGCGCGGTCACTTTCATTCTCCATTGGTGGCCACCCAGACCACTAATTCAGACAGAAAAATAGAAATGAAAGTAGTGCAATGAGCAAAATTAACTGGTCAGAGGAAACACTTAAAAACTCAGTATTTCTGTAATATTCCTCCCAGAAAACAACGAGGTGAAAAGTTTACATTTAAGTTTGCCTTGAATGATTGACCTGGGCAGGACAGTCACTGATTCACAATCATAATGATATAACCGGGGTTCCCTCTGCAGAACAGGGTGCAAATACATGCCCGCAGTGCTCTTGAAGGCCATGCTTTCTGAACAAACAGGAAGTGCAGGAGCCCAGTGTGGCTGGGTGGGGGAGAAGCCCAGCTGTCTTCAGCCTCACCTGGGCTTTCAGATTGCAGCAGAGTACACCTCAACAGAGAGGACACAGCCCCCAAACCCCAGTAATGAGCTCTGGGCTTTCGATGCCTACTGTTGTGGACATTGGCAAGGTTGTGCACGTATGGACTTACCAAATCCTCACTGCAACCCTAGTAGGTACATATTGTTGTCAACCCCATTCGGAAATGAAGGAACTGAGGCATATAGAGAATAAGAAACCGCATTAAGCTCACAATGCTATTACCCAGTAGAGCCAGGATTCAAATCCAGGCCACTGGACATCAGAGCCCTCAGCATTCCCCACTGGGCTACATGTCTTCTACTGGCCATTGATGCCAAGATGGCGTCTGCCCAACTGAGATGAAACTTCACTTCCTGCCAACTGCCTGTGCTGTTCTCAGGCAGGGAGCTCCCCATCCGATGGACCTGAGACCCCAGGCATAAGCCTCTTCTGGGTCCCCCTCTCAGCCACTTCTCTCAGAGGCCACTGCTTGGTGGGATGGGGCATGCAGTGGGTTAACACACAAAGACAGCTATAATTTGATGGAGCACCAAAGCCCCTCGTGTGGAATGGGGCAGTTTATTACTATTGAAGGCTCATGGTGGGAGTTGAAGGCTCATGGTATTGAAGGCTTATGGAAGGAGTTCACAGGGTCTGGTGAATATGGATTTCCCGAGGCAGGCAGCCTAGGAAGTGGAAGGGTGAAGTCATGCTCCCAAGGCCGAGAGGCTGAGAAACCTGGTCAGCTCTCTACAGCAGGGTCTCTGCATTCTGCAAAGGATCACCGGGGCATTTCAGACTGTTCTCTGGGGAGGCAGGCCAGGAGGGGCCACGCCAGCAGTGGGGCGTGGGACTGAGCCCTCGGTGCAAGCTGCTCTCCAGGACGGGGCAAGGAACCTGTGGGAGTTACCTGTGGTTGCCGAGCAAACCATCCAACCCTTAGTGGCTCAAAGGACACCGGAGTACAAATTCTCGGTCCAGCTGGGTTCTCTCAAGGGGCTGTGCTCCCTCATCTGGGCTGCTTCTCCGCAAGGTGTCCCAGTGTCCCGTCCTGACCATGGAGGGGCCCCTGCACCACATCATGAACCTTCCATGGCATTCGCCAAGGAGGACAACTGCACAGAGGCCATCACATGCCTTTGGGCGTGAAGCCCCGAGTTCCACACCTGGAACCCGTTGCTCACAGGAGCTCAGGGCGCCCTCGCTCGGATGACTCAAGCTGGTCTCCTTCTCCCCATGGTTAGAGCTGGCTTTTCTCATCCTCAGAACGACTACAGACCCATTACAATACAGTCTCCCTGCGCCTCTTTTGCCTGGATTATACACAGTTAGCTGGTAGCCTAGTGAATGTTGACATCGTACAGCATGAGAAGAAATACAGGACCAAAGTAAGTTTGATTCGTTTTGGCAGGCTTCTCTATTTTATGGGGCCGCCTGCAGGTGTCTGGGTCACATCTCCTGCTAGAGAATGTCTTTATCCCTGAAGATTTCAGACAGGATGACGCTGCACTCCCCATTTGCCTGTGCAGGCCTGACAGTCTGGGCCACCAGAGAAGGGAAGGAGCAACAAACCCAATCGGGGCCAGACAAAGGTCTCCACGTAGACACCTTCCACATGTTCCCTTTCCTCCTGGGATGCAGAAGCACCAGGGGCACGCATTGCCTTTGTCTTAGTCAGACCTGTGTCTCTGGGCAAGTGGCCATCAGCATCTCTCGCAGGTAGCACATAGGCCTCCTTGCACTCCATCGATTCATTTTATTCCTGCCAAAACATCCTCAAATTCTTTAAATATTTGAAATATCCCTGATTATAGTTTATCAAATCTCACTACAATTTTTAGATATTCTGTACTATAGATATATAATATATATACATATATATTTTTTTCAGATCAATCTTGCCTGCACTGTAGACCTGCAAACCACACAGTGAAGATAAATTTAACTGTTCAAAGCAGGAAGTTCACTAGTTCGATGATCCACAGGACTGCATGACTAAAAGCTGCTGAACACGTACCTTGCACACATGCCTCAGTGCTTTTTCCTCTCTGGAAACAATGGGAACACAGACAAATCTAAAATATTAAAGGGAAGAAAGAAAGCATTCTCAAGAACAATATTTTATTTACAAATGTATGTTTTCATGCTCAAGGGATTCAAGAATATTCTTATTACAAATGATTCAAAGAAGATCAAATGTGCGGAATGACATTTCCGACCCTCCATCCCCCTCACTAGACTCACCACACTGCCTACCTGTGTGCCGGTTGCTCACACTGCACGGATGGGGGGTATGGCCCCTTTCTTAGGCAAGTCCACATGCAATGCATATATGTGCATTTTAATTTTATATCTATTATATCTATTATTGTTTTATTTTCGTTCCAACAACTATGTTAAAGTTGTTCCTTCCACATTTTTGCAAACCCTACATTTTGATACATCCAAACAGTGTTGCCATTCTCCATTCCACAAATCCCAGGATTGTGTTCTGTAACTCATGAATCCAGTATTGTTTAAAGTCAGCAAATACTCTGAGGGGAAAGCAATGCCAAGTTGGACTCCTCTGAGTTTCCCTTCTCTCTCACATTATTGCCCTGCAAATCTTTGAGGCCGTGGTAGTTCTGTGATCCTTTCAAAAATATTTATTTTTAATATATCTGGTCTAGATATATATTTGTTGTCAGTAGAAGGTTGATACAAAGCAACCCATTAGTCATTGCTGGACGCAGACATTTTATACAATTTTTAAGCATAGAAAAAGGAAAACATAGGTACCTACAACTCTTATTGATTCTATAGGGCTGGGGCCGGGAAAGAGGAGTGAAGATTATAGATGGAGAAAGTGGAGAAATACACAAGTGAAATTAAAATATTTAAGATAAGATTGTCACAGCAATTGTTATAAAATTATGGGCATGTTTTCCCTAAAATATTTGATAGCTCAATATAGTGTCTGAAATAAATTAGCATGAGTAGAGATAATTTCCCTCTTCTCCCTTTGGAGATGGAGTGGTTAACTGTAGAACAGAACTTCCACAGATATGGTAGGAAAAGGCTGATAAGATGGATCATTAGTCTGAGGCCAGTGGAGAACAGCAGAGAGAATCAGAACTGAACAGCTGATTCTCTAGAGAGGAGCGAATCTCCGTGGGATGAAATCGTTGCTGGGGAGACAGCGTAGGGGCTTTGGCTGATTTGAGCAACAGGCAGGAGGCTGAAAGCTGCCGCAAAGCACAGAATGCAGGGAGACCCAAAGTCCAGACCAGAGGTGGGTGCACATCTAGGGTGGAGGGCTGAACACATGCAGTGACCCTTCCAGGACATTTGTTGACTTCTGGGGCTGCATGTCACAGGGAAATTAAAAACCTCAGCTGGAAGTTACTGAAAAACAGAGTATAGATTGCAGAACTACTGTGAGATAGAGATTAATGTTCATGACCCACCAGGGACCACATTAGAAAATAATTTATCTTACGATCACCATTTTAGATGCAGAAAACTATCCGATCGAATCCAACAACAGCGCAGTATTAAAAATTTTTAGCAAACTAGATCGGAAGGTAATTTCTTTAATCTGATGTGTGGAATCCACACTAAATTTACTGCAAAACATCATAGTTGATGGCAAATTGGTAAAAGCTGTCTCTGTGACTATCAGGTATAGCACGGGGACACTCACTGCTACAAACTGTGCTCAGGAGTACCCTGGAGGGCCTGGCAAGCACATGAAGGCAAAGGAAAGAAGATCAGATAAGAAAAAATAAAATAATAACTACTCACAGTTGCCATGATTATGCACAAAAAAAATCCAAAAGAACCCACAAATTAACAAACATGGAAACGTTGCAACGTAAGTTCAACATGCTCTCAATTTGGCAAAATCAGTGTATGTCTATATATCAGGAACAAACAGAAGGTGGAATTTATAGGGGTGCCTGGGTGGCTCAGTCAGTTGAGAGTCCTACTCCTGATTTCAGCTCAGGTCATGATCTCAAGGTCGTGAGATGGAGCCCCCGTGTTAGGCTCCATGTTCCATAGGGAGTCTACTTGAGTTTCTCCCTCTCCCCCTGCCCTTCCTCCCACTTTCTCTCTCTCTCAACATAAATAAATAAAACCTTTTAAAAAAAGGAAAAGAGAGTTTATAAAATAGCACTTAACATAGTTTAGAGAAATATCAAATACCTAGGAATAAATTTAAAGAAAATATACAGAAAGCCTAGACACTGAAAAGCACAAAACATTGTATTGGGAAATTAAAAATAAATAAGTAAATGGCAGGTATACCACATTCAAGATTTGGTAGATTTCATATTGTAAAAATATCAATTCTTCCCCCAAATAACCTACAAATACAATGTAATTCCAATAAATATCAAGTAGGTATCTTTTTTAATCTAAGGTTTTCAAACACTCTAAAATTTGTATGAAAATGCAAAGTTAAAAATAAAATCTGAAGCAATTCTGTAACAGAAAAAGCAGAAGGAAAAGGGACAGGAAGGAAAAGGAGGGACAGGAAAAAAAACCTGGAGGAGGGGCTCGTACTACCTGACACCAAATCTCACGAAGCTGCAGTTACTAGGAGGGTGTGTTATTGGTGCTTGGATCCACAAATTCACCCAGAGACACAACAGATTGCAAAAACAGACCCAACCATATAGCCGCAGTACCACGACAAGGTGGGCTGGGTTAACAGGATGTTCGTACAGCAAAAAAAAAAAAAAGAAAGAAAGAAAGAAAAAATAGCCCCTCACTCCTACCTCGCACTGCACATAGAACTCAACCTCAGGGGATAGCATATCTACATGTAAAAGGAAAAAACGAGGAAACTTTTATAATCCGACATAAGAAAATGTGTTTCTGCCCTTCATGTAGGCAAATATTTTCCTTAAACAGTTCACAAAGAGCACTGCTATGGTCTGAATGTTTGTGTCTCCTCAAAATTCATTTGGGGCGATACACGTACTTATATATGGATCTTACATAGACTCCAGCCTTAAATCCTAAACAACTCATCCTGGCAGATTCGGTTTTCTTCTTTCTTTTTTTTCCAAAAGAGAAAATGAAGTTTGAAAGTGCTAAGTGACTTGGTTGAGAGCACCTCACTGTCAGTCTCCAGATTGTGGATCTACCCCACCGAGCTGGCCCTGGAGCTGGAGCCCCCGGCAGGGCACGGCCCTCTCCTGCCAGCACCGACATTTCTGTATGAGAGCTCAAACCACAGCGTATCACCTTGTCTTTCCCCAGCTGGGCCCGTGTGTCTGGTGATTCCGCTCAAAGTTTTTGCCAGTCTGCATATATACATGAGGGACCACAAAAGTGCCATTCGTGACGTAGGAAAGACGTTAGGGTTTGAAGCCAATGGCCAAAGCCTAATGGTTTGTGCAAAAAGGTGGTTTTATTAAAGCACAGGGACAAGACCCATGGGCAGAAAGAGCCGCACAGGGGTCATGAGGAGTGGCCCATTAGATACTCTCAAGCTGGGAGGGGGTTAGGGATAGTGTAAGCCTCCCAGGTACTTTGGAAACAAGGTTTCCAGAATCCTGTGGGGGGCTAGCTATCATTAGGAAAGGTCATTTATTACTGTTTACTAAAAACTCAGTCATGAGACTCTTCAGCTGTGCATCAGTGGTTCATATGCTTGGGGGATGATTGCCAACATGTATCTCGGTGGGGTAGAGGTAAAGGAAGTTTCCAAACGAACGTTTATATGTTAAAGAATGAAGGGGGAGAAATCGGAGGGGGAGACGAACCATGAGAGACGATGGACTCTGAAAAACAAACTGAGGGTTCTAGAGGGGAGGGGGGTGGGGGGGTGGGTTAGCCTGGTGATGGGTATTAAAGAGGGCACGTTCTGCGTGGAGCACTGGGTGTTATGCACAAACAATGAATCATGGAACACTGCATCAAAGACTAATGATGTAATGCATGGTGATTAACATAACAATAAAAAATTTAAAAAATTTTTCTTTAAAAAGTAGACTTTGAGGATCCTGGTGGTGGGCTAAGATTGCCTTTTGCTCTTAGCAAAGCATTAACGTGGAGGCAGCTAAGTTCCTAAAGGAAGACCACTGTCTGTTTCAAGGACTTGTCAATGGGCTGTAGGTAGTATGGAAATTTAGTTATTTTTCTTTTGCCTTTATTTCCCACATGAATCTGTACTGATTTTTAGGTTACAAACAAATTTTAGCAAGTAGGCACATGCCCAGGATTTGCAAATAATAAGGATCCAGTGTATTTGTTTCTTACAAAAGAATCATATCAACATATATAAAGAGCTTCTCCAAATCGAAGAGCAAAAATAATTTATCTCTATTAAAAAAAAAAAAAAGGCTCGCGTGCCTGAGTGGCTCAGTTGGTTAAGCAACTGCCTTCACCTCAGGTCAGGGTCCTGGTGATGAGGAACAAAAGGCTAGCTGAGGACAAGGCAGAAGAAGCTGACACCCCACAAACTCCCGCATGGGACGTATGTGACACAGCTCAGGCACCCCTGCTGCCCTAAAGGAAAAACAAAGAGTTAATTTATGGAGATTACAGTCTGGCAAGACTTGAGCCTCCATCAGTTTATAAAAGTGTTAGCAATTTACAAGAACAGAGCATTTCTATCCATGGCCTAGCTTCCAGAAGGGAATGCAGATACAATTAAATGTCCTTATAACCTGCAGCCCGTTGACACTTGAAGTGGGCAGAAGGTAACGTTCCTCCAGGAAGCTCCCAAGTCTCTTCATGTTAATGCCTTGCTGGAGGGTGAAACAACCCTAACTCGACAATGGTTAGGCCTCTGGTATCCTGTGAGTCTTCTTTAACATACAAAAATCCTTTTGAAATCTCCCTTTTTCCTTAGCTCCCCCAACTCCCAAGTATAGAGTCAGCCACCCCGCACAAGCCCGGGAGAGGGCGGCAGCTCTTTCTGCCTCCAGGTCCTGTCCCTCGTGCTTTAATAAAACCACCTTTTTGCGCCAGAGACGTCTCAAGAGTTCTTTCTTGGCCATTGGCTCCAAACCTCACCTCACTGAACTTCACCTATATTCCAAAACCCCATCACTGGGATTAAACCCAGCAGCATCAGCCTCCCTGCTCAGCGGGGAGTCTGCTTCTCCCCCTCCCTCGGCCCCTCCCTCCCCCCATGCTCTCTCTCTCTCTCAAATAAAAGTTAAAAAAAAAAAAAAAAAAGCCTTGTATCAGCACTTCACTAAGTGGATACCAAATTTTCTTTTTTTTTAAGATTTTATGTATTTATTCATGAGAGAGGGAGAGAGAGAGAGAGAAGCAGAGGGAGAAGCAGGCTCCCAAGGAGCAGGGAGCCCGATGCGGGACTCGATCCCAGGACCCTGGGATCATGACCTGAGCCGAAGGCAGACGCTTCACCATCTGAGCCACCCAGGCACCCTCCAAATTTCCTAAAAAATGTAAAGTTTCTCAACTTCATTAGTCCTCAGGGAATGCAAAATAAAACCACAAACAGCACACTAGATAACTGGGGGCAAGGATACTGGGTACAGTGCTCCCAGGACCTGAAATTAGTGCAAACACTTGGGTAAGCCTCTTCTCTCCTCTCTGTTCCCCTCCTGGGCACCTATGTGTAGATAAACTCACCAAAAGAAACCTATAAGAGTGTAGACGGCAGCACAACTGGAAAGAGCAAAAAATGGGCGGAAAACCAATATTAACCGAAGAATGATAAATAACCTGTGGCATATTTATGTTAAGTAACATTTTAAAGCAACAAGAAGGAAAAATATATAATTACTCTCCTCAACATGGATAGATCTCACAAACTGGAGTAAAAAAGCCCAACACGAGAGGTGTGCTCCCAGTACGATTCCATGTACATGAATTTCCAAACAAGCAGAACTAATTGTTGGTATTCAAATTCACAATAGCGGTTGCCCTGGAGGGGTTGGGAGTGTGTGGAGGCATGTGGTACCCAAGGTTGTTTTATGGTCCTGTTCCGGTATTTGTTACGCTACAATCTGAATTTTAGGAAAATGTATCAGCAACCTTTGTGTATAGATACCCTGATGTGTCATAACATGCCCCGTGAAACTTGTAATAAAATTTTTTTTTTCCTCCTCATGGATACTGTATTTCTGTCATTAAAAGTTTGTTAGCTCACTTGTTAAAAATTAGAGTTACCATATCCACACAAAAAAGCTTATGCTTCCCTTACATGAAAATAAACTTTGAGATACATTGTCCTTCCACATTCTTTGAAAGCTGATACTTGAATGGGTTTCTTAGCATCTGAACTATCTAAATGGTTCCACAAATGATATAATTCAAGTGTGAAAGATTCAGTAAAAATAAAATAACTTTAAACAGAGATGGATGGGACCTATCTTTGAAGAAAGATTAAGAAAGTGAAGATGAATATCTTCCCTTCAGTTTCCTCTATGTATTTTTAATTGAAAGGTTTTGTATAAGCCCACTGGTTCAACCACATGATTAATCACATGCTCATCTGCCCTTCTCAGCACAATATACAAATGATCATCATGTCATAGGGAAAGATCGTTCCTTCAAGGGAAGGATACAGGAATTGGAAATAAATTTTATGAGCAAGCATTAAGTGATTCGGGCTTTTTGAAAAATAGAACAGTAAATGGAAGATTTAATAAAGTGTCTTCAATTTTAAATGGGTGATTACATGAGCAATAAGCTGTCAATTTTTCTCCATTTCCAAAGAAGTGACAGGAGAATTCTATTTATTTTAATGTTGGAGCTCACACGCTGCTACAGAGCAGGGGGCAGGAGGGAGTACCCTCATGTTTGGCAATCTTGAAAGACAGGATCACGTAAATAATCTGTGAAAGTTCAAGAGACTAGGAGCGTCCCAAAACCCCACCCCACAGAGGGGCCCATAGGCAACGTTGTATCAAAATGTTGTTAAATTTTCACCTTCTGCTTAAAACTCCATCCAAATTTGTGTCCCATTATATACTATGTCCATTTATTATAGCATATTTTCAGTAATTAGTTTGATCATTTTTCCTTAGAAATCTTCAAAAGAAAACAGTAATAATAAAAAATTGATGTACCATTTTCTTCCCTTCTGGATACGCTTACCCCAGTGTGAGAAACATTGGCTTGAATGATCCTCATTTTGTAAAGGGAAGATTTAGAAAGATAATTTATAATAATATATTAATATTATATAATATACAATGATAATACCTTATTATAAGGTACTATTTCATGAACAATAATAGCAGGATTATATAATAGCTGGAGGGTTTTTTATAAAAAGTGTCAACACCAACGGGGCGCCTGGGTGGTTCAGTCGGTTAAGCAACTGACTTTGACGCGGGTCATGGTCCCAGAGCCTCTCGTTTTGCGGCTCTCCCTGCTGGTGCTCTCTCTCTCTCTCTCAAATAAATAAATAAAATCTCTTTAAAAAGTGTCAACACCAAGAACTCTATCTCATAAGTTACATGTAAAAAGATGTGAAATTGTAGAAAGTTTTAGATACGATGTCAATTAATGTGAAGTGCAGTTGCCTTAAGCCTGGGTGGCTTTTTCTAGCACAGTCTCTCCAGAAGTGAAGCCAAGCGTAGCTCATTTGTCACCAACGGTCCACATGTTCTGAAATCCACAGGAGCTCAGTCAGAGAAAGCTGACTTATTGACAGAGCATAACACAGTGGAAGTCAGCCAACAGCTTTACTTGTTGTTGTTGTTGTTGTTGTTGTTGTTGTTGTTGCTTGCCCTCCAAAGTACCATGCCTCAAAGCAAGTTTATAGGTTCTCCCTGTTCTGACTCTGGATTCCATAATAGACACACCCTTCAGCTCTTTTGGACACCGTCAGATATTAACGAACAATCTCACCTTCAGCTAGCACAAACCCCGGGGCAGGGAACTTCACGCCTTCCTTGGCTCCTCTGTTTTACAGCTAACCTCTTCCCTGCACTTGTATCCCTCAGCCTGAAACCAGAAATTTGCAAAAAGGCACCATTTATTCCTGATTGCTCTCCTTCCCAAGACCCAAGGTGCTTATTCCATCGCCCACAGATAAAAGTTTAAGAACCAAAACCTTGGATGGAAATACATGTGTATTAGCATTCCCACCTCCGACAACGAGTTGCCAAAAGTCACTGCTGACATATTTGGAAAATAAACATGTGAATCAGAGGCTGACTGGGAAGGACACCTCCTCACTCACAGCCCCAGGGCATGCACCCGATCACTGCGTCCCATGGAAAGAAGTCACGTGCACATTAGAAATGGTTCCAGTCTCTCGCATTGGTAAGACAGGAAAATAACCGCATAAATTTCAAGTGCAAAAAATCATATTTACAACAGCACAAAGAACAATGCAAAGGAAAAATGAAGAACAAGGTGAAATAAAAGGCATGGAGAACAGACCGTCAGATTATTATAACTAGCTACTAAAGGCACATATTCCTCCTAGTGATTAAATAGAACCTAACAGAGAATGGAAGTGAAACCATTAACAAAATATAGAGGGGAAGGATCTTGCCCACAGAAATCACTGTCAAAATGAATTCTATTAAAATAACTAAAATTCAAAGAGCTCGATTCTGGAAAATTCCGAAGTAGGTGGGTTCAGTTGCTTTCTGGTTTAAACATTTTTCTCTTCCGAGTTCTGTTGGTGAATCATCCCAACTCCAGTCACCCCGAGACAAATAGATAAATACAATTTTGCTCTCATAAGTTCCACTTGAACTGCCACCAGCCAATCGTCTATTGTAAATTGTATTTAAATATAAAGTGGACTTGCCTTTCAGGGGCAAACTGTTGGGAGAGAGCTCCAACAACCTACTGCCCTCTGAATGTGCCCATCCCTGTGTGTGACAGGTGGCAACCTGGGTTCTGCCGACCACCTGGGTTCTCTCACCTTTAAGGAGAATACCACACGTGTCATCACAGGAAATCATGAGTTTACTGTACATACAATGTAACTTTACCAGTGACTCACACACAGGAGGGACAAAGCAAATGATTATTGCACGGTTTCCTGCTAGCATCTCCATTCTGTTCACCTGTATTTTCTCAGACAGGGTTCCAAGAGGTGGTATTCTAAACAATTCTGTTTCTTCGGCATTAGCATATGGAGAACACATTTTATCTCCTTCTTTGGATCAGGTAAGGCTAGGTCTTGCTCATTCATGTTACAAATAATTATCAGGCAATTTTTGTGTCTGTTGTTCTGATAAGAAATATAATTTACTTGAAGATAATGTCTGTATGCTTTCAGGACTTAATAAAGTAGCATTTTATCTTAAATGTACAGATCAAAGACGTCTTCAGAAAACCAGTGTTACACTCATTAATTTGAAATGGAAGCATAGAAACATCAGAAAGAGTGGCTGAGAAACTAATTGGAATCAGACTTTTTGTGTGTATAAATAGGAAATAACATATTTCTTAGAAATCTATAAAGATTCATCATAAGGATACAAACAAAGAGGTGGTGAATAATTAAGTACATTGAAGCAAGAGATAAATAAAATGTAAATCCTACTATGTATAAGGAACTGTATCAAACACTAGGTCTCAGATCTCCACAACAGTCCCAGCTTTTGAGCAAAAGAGACAGGCATTTGCCGTCTCTGAGAAATATAGTTGTAGTTTGAAAATTGTTTCACAAAATGTCACTCAACATCGTATTGCATTAGCAACTCCTTATTAATCTCCAACAATGTAGATTTTTCTCTTGATACTAGCCTGCAGAATTCCCTTAGCTAACTGCAAACTTTCTGGACAAGCCCATCATGTAACAGGATGTTCAGTCCTAACTCCTATGATGCAATATTAACCCAAAGTTATCATTGCAATCGCCACAAGGAAAGACCGCAAATTAAGACAGTGTTACGAAATGATCAACAACAATCACTTGAGCATCTCGAGCATCTCCTGCCTGTTGAATCTTGTGCTGACACAGTAACTTTCACCCTCACTGTGCATGTCATATTTTATTATCTACTCCAGCTCTCTCCAGACTTGTTTATAGCACTGTGAAGTATGCCTTGGGTTTTAATTCACATTAGTATGGTCTATCTGACACACTGTTGATTTCAGTTGGTTATATATTCCTATCAATGGCACTTTTCCCATTCATTCGCAACAGACCAGTAACAGCAATATGCTCTTCAAAAACAATTTTGATCAGACTTAATTTCATGTAAGAAGGCTTTGAAGAACCAAGGAAACCTATAGCTCTGTTAAAATTTTAATTACAGGTGCATTTTCCAGGACCTTTTCTTCCGCATCTATTGAGATTCTTTCTGACAGTCCTGAGGTGTGGGACTGACCGTGCCTTCCTGGGAAAAAAGCAGCAGGAAATTTCAAGTAGAAAGTAGAAATCAAAGGAGCCATTTTTTCACATATGTGCATGTTGATTTAAAGACAAAAAAAAATAATTCCACAAAACTATTTTAAGATTAAATGGAAGAGAAGCACTCAGTAATATTGCAGCCATTATAAATGGCACTGTAACCTGCATTTTCAAAGGCCAGCATCTCTCCTAGAACAAGAATCTTTCAAAAGGGGTTGAATCAGAACCACAATTTCGTGCGTTCCATCACAGGTTCTATGGCAATCTGGAGAGAGTCCTTCTCTCCCTAGCGGTAGGGAAAAGCTTTTAGAGAGTAAGTAGAAATACTCAGTACCTTTTAACGGTTGACTTCTCCGTCTGCACTGCCATTTCTCCCCCATCTGTATGGGGTTTTTTGGTTTGTTGTTGGCTGTTTGTAATGAATTGTTTGTAAGCAAGCTACAAATCCAGGAAGAAAGTGTTAGAGGAAACCGAAGGGTATGGAGAACAATATTTTTTTAAAGATTTTATTTATTTGAGACAGAGAGAGAGAGAGGGAGCACAAATGGAGGAGGATTAGAGAGAGAGGGAGAGGCAGACTCCCCGCGGAGCAGAGAGCCTGACTCGGGGCTCGATCCCAGGACCCTGAGATCACGACCCGAGCGGAAGGCAGACGCTTAACCGATTGAGCCACCCAGGCACCCCGAGAACAATTTTTTATAACCAGTTCACCACTTTAGTTTGAAATTCAAATATAACATTATATTAAAGTTCCTTTTTTTATTATCTTAATCACCATACATTACATCATTAGTTTTTGATGTAGTGTTCCATGATTCATTGTTTGTGCATAACACCCAGTGCTCCACACAGAATGTGCCCTCTTTAACACCCATCACCAGGCTAACCCATCCCCCCAGCCCCTCCCCTCTAGAACCCTCAGTTTGTTTTTCAGAGTCCATCGTCTCTCATGGTTCGTCTCCCCCTGCGATTCCACCCCTTCATTTTTCCCTTCTTGTTATCTTCTTTTTTTTTAACATATAATATATTATTTGTTTCAGAGGTACAGATCTGTGATTCAACAGTCTTGCACAATTCACAGCGCTCACCGTAGCACATACCCTCCCCAATGTCTATCACCCAGCCACCCCATCCCTCCCAACCCCCACCACTGCAGCAACCCTCAGGTTGTTTCCTGAGATGAAGAATTCCTCATATCAGTGAGGTCCTATGATACATGTCTTTCTCTGATTGACTTATTTCGCTCAGCATAACACCCTCCAGTTCCATCCACGTTGTTTTTTAAAGTAACAATTTGGGGAAATCATATCTAAAAATTAACTTTGTTATTGTTAAATCTGAGGTACTTTGTTCCCCACATCATCACCTTTCCAATAAGAGAATTGCTTTTGTATTGTGGTTTGAACTATCTTCAGTTTCTTAGGGATGTCAATATTGATTATGAATTATTATATGGCAATCAGATGAGTGTCTAAAAGCCTCTGAATACCAGTCCCTTAAACTAGAAGTCTATTTCTCTATAAAATTCTGTAGTGCATCCACAATAGCCAAACTGTGGAAAGAGCCAAGATGTCCATTGACAGACAAATGGATAAAGAAGAGGTGGCATATATACACAATGGAATATTGTGCAGTCATCAAAAGGAATGAGATCTTGCCATTTGCAATGATGTGGATGGAACTGGAGGGTGTTGTGCTGAGTGAAACAAGTCAATCGGAGAAAGACATGTATCATATGACCTCACTGATATGAGGAATTCTTCATCTCAGGAAACAAACTGAGGGTCGCTGGAGTGGTGGGGGTTGGGAGGGATGGGGTGGCTGGGTGATAGACATTGGGGAGGGTATGTGCTACGGTGAGCGCTGTGAATTGTGCAAGACTGTTGAATCACAGATCTGTACTTCGGAAACAAATAATGCAACATATGTTACGAAAAAAGAAGATAGCAGGAGGGGAAGAATGATGGGGAGTAAGTCGGAGGGGGAGACGAACCATGAGAGACGATGGACTCTGAAAAACAAACTGAGGGTTCTAGAGGGGAGGGGGGTGGGGGGATGGGTTAGCCTGGTGATGGGTATTAAAGAGGGCACGTTCTGTGTGGAGCACTGGGTGTTATGCACAAACAATGAATCATGGAACACTACATCAAAAACTAATGATGTAATGTATGGTGATTAACATAACAATAAAAAAGTTTAAAGAAAAAAAATTCTCTAGTGCACTGATTTAATGAAATGGTGTGATGCCAACCACCACGCAGCAGGATTTCTACAAATGTGGGGTCACTTCCCTGACTGTAGAAAATTATAGCACAGTGAAAAAAGTCTGTGCCGATAACAATGGAAAAATGCATCTAAATAATCAACTGGAAAATTTCTCTACAGAAAAGGCATTTTCCCCACCTTTAAAAGAAAACATGAATATATATTCTATGTTTTATTTATTTATTTATTTATTTATTTTAGAGAGAAAGAGAGAGAGCTTGTGCAAATGGGGTGAGGGGGGAGCAAAGGGAGACACAGAGAAAGAGCTAGAGAATCTTAAGAGGGCTCCGTGCTCAGCACAGAGCCCAGTGCAGGGCTCGATCCTATGAACCTGAGATCATGACCCGAGCTGAAATCAAGAGTTGGATGCTTAATGGACTGAGCCACCCAGGTGTCTCTA
This sequence comes from Zalophus californianus, assembly GCF_009762305.2. NCBI lineage: Eukaryota > Metazoa > Chordata > Mammalia > Carnivora > Otariidae > Zalophus > Zalophus californianus. The sequence goes on along the minus strand of NC_045606.1, from coordinate 3,163,487 downwards.
TCTTCTATGTTTTAAATAAAATTTAAAACTATCTTAAATGAATAAATGATATTTCTTTTAGGTGACTATTGCTTTTTTTACAAATTAGTTTATGTCTAAACACGTGTGTCTTATTTGTGATGCCTACCGTGTGTGTGCGTGTGTGTGTGTGTGTGTGTGTGTGTTAGAAGGCATAAGAGCTTTTTGAGGAATGAAGGGCAGAAAAACAGGTGGGAAATCTTGTTTGACATCGGTGTAATTTTCTGATATTTGAAAATGTTGAAATAGCCACATACTATGCTAACACTGTAGATTTAAAACGTGTTATTTATGTGTGTTACAAAAAGCACCCTGAAACATAATATAGCTCTTATCATACGGCAGACACTAAGTTGCTGGATTTAAAGAAAAATACCCCAGACAGGGTCTCTGTCACAGACAGTCTTACAGTCTCCAGGAAAGGCAGGGGAAAGGCTTATAGCAATACAGAATAGTGTAAGAAGAGTATGCATTTGTCCAGAAGCTTAGAGTGTCCAGCTTAGAAGCCAACAACTTGGCTCTGTCCATGATGGACACTCTACATGAACACAAGTTAAGGAGAGAGGAAATTAAAAAATAAAAGTCATGGACAGAAATAATAACTCAGCCAGGTAGGTTACAGCTGGTAAAATCAAGTTGCTAATTCAATCTTGTTTTTACTAAAAGCAGAAATTCTCCAAATGTAAAAACGTTTGCCTTTGTTTTTATTTTAGGGTGAAATAAAGTATTCATAGTATTCAATATTATGTCAGTAAAAGCTGAGGTATGATGCTTTGTCCCAAATAAGATACTTCACACTCAGAGTGGCTGCGGGCTTACCGCCAACATAAAATCCAGGTCACTGTCAACCTTTGTGACTCGATCTTTTGATCTTGATGTGAGATTAAAAACCAGTTAGAAGCTTGGGGTTGGCAAACATTTCTTGGGACATGAAATGCACTAACTCTAAAGGAAACCTGATAAATTGCCTCCATCAAAATAATGAACAATTTACCTGATATCCAGAACACACCATGAAGAAAAATGAAAAGTCCAGAAACAGACTGGAAGAAAATATTTGTCATACGGAACATGTGACAAAGGATTCGTGTCCATAACAAATAAAGAAGTTTTCAATTAAATAACAAGAAGACAAATATTGTCATCAGGAAAATTTGCAGAGACCCTTCTGAAAAGTGATATAAAAGTGGCCAATAAACACATGGAAAAAATGCTTGACCTCATGGGCCATGAGATTGAATTAAATCATGTGACCCACCTTTGCATACACGAGAAGGAATAAAATTGAACACATTGACAGTGTGAATTTCAATGAGGATTTGCGGCCGGTAAGTTTCTCACATGTTATCGGTGGTAGTAAAAATCGATAGAAGCCCTTGTGAAGTGGTTTGGAAATGTCTTATAAAGTTAAACATATCCTTACCATAAGACCAATAAATTACCCTCCTAGGTAATTGCCCGAAATAAATGAAAGTATATGTCTGGGGAAAAAAAAATCGTATGTGGATTTTCGTAGCTGCTTTACTCATGATTGCCAAAAACTGGAAACAACTCAAACATCTATGGACAACGATATGCCAGAAACATGTTGAATGGAAGAAACAAAAAATTGCCTAATGTAGGATTCTGTTTACATGAGGTTTTAGAATTATGGAAGTTACTTTGTAGTGATAGAAATTTGGCTCAAGCGTGCCCGGGGTAGGGGTGGAAGGGTGAGTAGGAGGGGAACGTGCCAGCTTCTTGGGGTATGGAATGTTCTAACATGATTGGAGGGATAGCCACACAAGTATGTACGATTAAAACCATTAACATGCACACTTCTGACAGGCTCGGAGCTCCAGAAGATTCAAACCAAATGCAAGGCGAGTGTGACGTCAGTGCATAAATAAGTGGGGGCTTTCTCAGCCCCGAGGGGCCATCTTTCCTTTCGAACCAGAACTTTGCGATTTCTTGTTTTTGAATTCAGAAAGGAAGCAATGGTGTTCTAAGAAATCCGGATGACCAAGGACCCTAACCTGTCCTCTCCTACTGCTGTGTCCCTTCCCTGCATCAGACGCCCTCCCCTACTGCAGTGATAGGAAGGACTCGGAGAGAGAGCCTCCGAGTTCCTTTCCCGCCAGTCCTGTGGTACTGGGGCACAGCCGGAACTTGACACTGTTGACAGAATGTGCGCCTATCAAGAAGTGAAACAACAAAAATTGAGCTACTTCTATGCAGCATCCCAGTCCCACTGTTTTGATAACAATGAAATATGCATGCATATGCAAGTCACAAAATACAAATTGTGAAATGCGATGATCCCATATGCAGCGAATGTTCTTATATTTACATTTAAAAGTGTCATTTAACAAAAGAAAGACGAATGTTAAGCTCTATCTTTTTTTTTTTTAAGATTTTATTCATTTGTTTGAGGGGGGGAGAGTGAGAGAGACAGAGCACGAGCAGGGGGAGCGGCAGGGGGAGGGGGAGAGGCGGGCTCCCCGTGGAGCAGGGAGCCCGATGTGGGGCTCGATGCCAGGACCCTGAGATCGTGACCGGAGCCGAAGGCGGACGCTTAACGACTGAGCCACGCGGGCGCCCCTTTATTTCAGCACCTTTAAGAGGACTTTTCTCTGGGATTTTGAACAGGGATGCCCATGATTTTATCCCATGCTGAGTTCTGAAATTTACGTATCCTGCTTTGTTTAACAGCTAGAGCTAGTGTCCCTGGGTCCTTTTGTTCCCTGGAGTCTGGACTCGCGGCAACACACACGCGCGTGCATGCACACACACACACACACACACACACGGATTCTTCCCTGTTTTCCCAACATGACACTTTGTCATCTTATGAACCTCCTTGGATGTCCCCAACCCCCCTCTCTCTGGACTGTAGGACCTCCGTGCAGGCTCCTCTTCCTCCAGACTCCAGTGCAATGCCACACTCTGGGGCCTGCAATGTCTGGCTTCCTCAGCAGTCACTAATGTGTGGGATGATGTACCTCTAAATTGTAGGAGAGTTAACTAACCTCAAAGTGAACTTTAGTAGGTAGGAAACAGAAGGGAGGGAGCAAAAGACAAATTCCACGCCCAGTCCTTTAGCTCATAGGCTTGGTTGAGCTGCAGTTTCTCCTTTTTGGCTGGACTTGTGGAGACATCCATGAGCCCAGCGGCTGGCTGGTTCCTGCAGAGCTCATCCGGAAGGAGTGATCAGCACAGAGACGCATCACTGAGCTTGACTCCCACCCTCCCTCTCAAATACCCCTTCTCCCACTGCTCACGGCCAGGACTGCCTCTCACAGAGAATCATTCACCCATAATCCTTGTTTCAGGCCCGTTTCTTAGGGGATCTGGCTAATAGAGGACTAGTCGTGTAAATCAGACCCTGGGAAAGGGATTTTGGAATTGGATCATGAATCTCTCCGATAGACGTTGGGAGCCCTTAGCTTGTGGTCAGCGGAATGATAATGACCCTGGCATGCACCGAGTTCACGTCTTGGAATTTGGTACAAGTGGAAAGCAAGTGCTGAGAGATTAATAGCTACCTCCTGTTTTGATTAGGATAATGTTAGCATGATGAAGGGTGATGGCTGTTCTGACAAGTGCTGTGATTTTGGACACCTCAAATGATAGGCTCAGAACAATTAACTGACAACCCGAAGCACGTTCTGAGAGCCCAAAGCCATCTGGGGCAGTTACAAAGGGACTCGTTCCTCGTGTCTTGGCTGAAACCAAATTAAGCATCTAAATGTTGCGTGGCTACAGGTGGTCTTTCTGTCAAAGTCAGGGCTGTGGTTAGAAATGAGAGGGACCCCATGTCCAGGGATGCAGATATTTTGGGAAATGATCCTGAAAATCTGGAACTCTCACATTTTCACGGACCATTCTGGCCATGGGCCGTAGCACCTTTGACCTTGCCGAAGGAGAACAGCCTTCTCCTACCAGGAAAGTGACCTCATCTGAGGCAGGTGCTGGTTTTCCACCAATGCCAGAGTCACGATTCGGCAGAGATCGAATGTGAACGTCAAAGTTCCCCCAAATAGGCTGTATGTGGAAAAGACTGCTGGACCTGGCTGGCATGTCCCAGCAAGAAAGGGAGGACAACACAAGAAAGAGGGGGTAGCACCAGGAAAGGGTTCCGGAGGGTGTTAGAACCAGAATGGCTGTGACATATTACACAAGGTAGGAAGAAATCCTACACAGGGACATTCATGTCATCCTTGACATTCAGCTGATTCTAATCACTTGCTGGGGAGGCTGGTTTAAGGCCTGACACAAAGATGGGCTGCCCTAGGGACGCCTGGGTGGCTCGGTGGGTTAAGCGTCTGCCGTAGGCTCAGGTCATGATCCCGGGTTCCTGGGATCAAGCCCCACATCGGGCTCCTTGCTCAGCAGGGAGCCTGCTTCTCCCTCAGCCTGCCGCTCCTCCTGCTTGTGTTCTCTCTCTCTGACAAATAAATAAATAAAAAATCTTAAAAAAAAAATAAAAGATGGGCTGCTCTAAGTGTACCTCCTTGACATAATACTGGAAAGAAGCAAGAAGCTTAATCTGTAAAAGGGGGATCATAAATACGTGAACAATATTTCTAAGAGCCTGGCATATTTCCCAATATGTAGTGCTTCCTTCCATTTCTAACTTCAGCAGGAGGCCTCCACTCCCATAACCTAATCACCTCCCAACCGACTTCCTAATACCGTCATGTTTGGGGGTGGTTAAGATTTCAACATAGGAATTTGAGGGAACACATTCAGCCCATAATACATGATGAAGGACCTCACCATGTTCCCATTCAATTGCTCTGTCTGGCCTCCACAAAAAACTGGGTGATGATGGGCTGCCATCAACTTAATTAAATGGTGGCATCATTATAGATATTGACGTAGATTCTATCACAGGGTATGGATTATTATTTTTTTTAATTTTACAAATATAGCAGTTTGACCTTTCACGGCAAGGACAGTCTTGTTCCAGAGCTGTTTTGAAATCTTGTTTTTATACAATCTATGAAATCTTTGTTCATTGTTGTGTTTGATAGAATATCATGTAAGTCCACATTATGATAAATTCTAGCTAATTGCAACTGGCACACAAGAAGCAAGAGATATACTCCAGATGGCTTACCACCCATGCCTGGGAGAGGGAGGAGCTAAGTTCCCAAAGATTAATTGGCCTGCAGAATCAGGGAGGGTTTTGGGACCCAGAGTCCTCTCACATACCAAGACATCCCCTTTAAGGTTTGGGAGGAGCTGTTGCACCTTGCATAAGAAAGACAGATAGTGCTCAGCAAGCTTCTAAAAGTTACGGAAGCCACACGGCTTTTGGAAATCCTGAAGCAACCCACTCGTTGGCGGATGCTGTCAGTTTCAGGTAGGTCCAGGAGCAAGACAGGGCTCTCTCTGCATCATATCCAGGCTAGAATTGTTCTGCCCAGGAGCCCAATGACCAGCAGATCTGATCGTGTTCAAAAGATCTTTTGTAGATACGGACATTACCCAGAGTCTTTGAAAAGCCCAGTGAGGGAGGCACGTACTCCTAGAATTCTAGAGAAAGGCTGCATTCTGTTTATAAATGAGCTCCTTGTATTTAGTTGAGGTTAAGTGTCTGATTAAGGGAAACCAAGGTGCTTTCACCAGAGTTGTCCGTCATGAGCTGTGTGCTTTATCTGACTCATCATGGTGAATTAAAACCTGTAGTGTAATGGGTAACAGATCTCTATATTACATCATGTCAGAAAATCTATTTGGTGTCCATCTTACCGTTGGCGACCATTTTCCTACACGGATTTTATCAACTCTTTACTTCTAGCATTTCTAGGCTTCATATGTCAGTCCTCCGTGCCGGGCACAGTATGTTTATTTCCAGTCTGATCAGTTCTAGCTTTTAATTGGCAAATGTAACTTATTTGCATTTTTGGTGGTAACCTTTGCTCTCTTTGGAATTCAGCCCTCTTCCTTTTGAGCTTGGTATTTACTCTTTTTGTTCACGCTCTTGTTGTCTCTCCCACAGTTTTAGAAAACATATCTGCTGAAGTATGAGAAATGCACAGATGAATGCATTCTCTTCAGTGTAGAGCTTAATGAATTTCTACCCAGTTTTGGCAGCATTGTGAAGCCTCCGTATCCTGGACATCCCTAAAATGTCCCTCCTTCAGGAAGATTTTTTTATCAATATCCTGATATTCATCAACCATGGGTAAGTTTTTCCTGTTGCTTAAACTTATATAATTGTAATATATGATAGTTCTTTTGTACCTGGTTTTTATTCACTCCATTTTATCTTTGAGTATCTGCCCCTCTTGTTACTCATTCACTTTCATTTTATAAATACATCACAGGTTCTATATACATTTTACTGTTGAGGCATATGAGTTGTTACCCGTTTTGTCCTCTTATGAAGGATTCGTCTGTGGCCATTCTTGTATATGTTTTAGGTCTGACCCATTTACTCTCTTATCTAAGTGGACTGACTCATCTACCCAAACACTTGCAGGCAGGAAGGTAAAACAATCGTTTTTACAACATCTTGTTTGGAAATGTATTTCTCTTGACTCAAGTAGCATCAAGGCAACCTGTGGTCGAGGGCTGGCTTTGTCACCCTCAAAGTCAATACATGCTTTGTCCTCCACCTGGTCCTCCTTCAGTTGTGATTGTTCTGTATGGCCGGGCAGAACCAGGAATTGTCTGATCCTGTGTGAGCTCTGGACCATAGAGCCATTTTGGAAATCTTGAGAGAAGAAGTCCATGATGTGATGTGTTGTTTTTAATTATATTTATAAATGGTTGTTGATCATAAATAGATTGTGTTTATCGTCTAAGAGCTTGCTGGCATCTCTGATTAGATTTTATAGACTGTCTGTAGAACCATTTGAATTTTCCTTTAAAATATTCCCTTAAAATGATAAAATATTGATTCATTCCTTTCACTTTTAAACCACTTATTTACCGTTCTAATATAACTGCTAGGATTTCTAGGATATTATTGAATATTGCAAGTGACAGTTTATTAAAGGCTATGCTCCCATTCGTTACTGAATGCATTTTTTTCTTCTTCAGGATGAATGTATTTTTTTCTGTTTCCAATGTGCTCTTAATTTCCTTTGTTTTTTTATTATTTTTTAAATTTTATGTAAATTCAAGTTAGTTAACATATAGTGTAATATTGGTTTCGGGAGTAGAATTTAGTGATTCATCGCTTACATATAACGCCCAGTGCTCATCCACCAAGTGTCCTCTTTAATGGCCGTCACCCATCTAGCGCGTCCCCCACCCACCTCCCCTCCAGAGACCCTCAGTTTGTTCTCTTAGCTCTACAGTGTCTTACGATTTGCCTCCCTCTCTGTTTCCATCTTATTTCATTTTAATGTCTTTTAATTTGAGTGGTGATTTAAAATGTGATTTAAAAAAATTGATGCCTGCACTGTGATAGTTTATGTCATTTAAAAAAATCAATTATTTCCTTGTCTCTCTCTTTTGTTTGTTCCTTTTGTCCTATGACTGGCAAATAACCTGTTTCAGGTAAATAGAGTCTGTTTGGGATTTCTCCTTGTCTTGGCAATTCAGCAGTCTCACTCGCTTCAATTCTTAAACCTGAGGACAAGGTGTCATTATTTTTGTAAAATCCTCAGACATTTTAATTAAATACTACTTTTTTTAAAGATTTTATTTATTTATTTTAGATAGAGAGAACAAGAGAGAGAGACTGTGGGGGAAGGGGCAGAGGGAGAGAGAGAGAGAGAGAGAGAGAGAGAGAGTGTTAAGCAGACTCCCCGCTGAGCGCAGAGCCCGACATGGGGCTTGATCCCAGGATCCTGAGATAACAACCTGAACTGAAACCAAGAGCCGGACACTCAACCGTAACTCAATGCGTTACTCAGGTGCCCCTTCATTAAATCTATTTTTATGTAATATATTGTATTTTTTATTCCAGTAAGTTAATCAGATATATTTCAAACATTTTTTCCTGTTTTTCATGTCATATATCCTTTTATATATCCTGTCACAAAATTTAATGTGCTGTTCATCTGGTCATAAATTTTCACTTCCACCAACTGTATATTTTGTTTGTTTTTGGTGGTTCCTTCTCGTTCCTTCTCACAGCTGTATGTTCCTTCGTCACAAATATGCTTTTCCTTTTGATTCCCATTCTTTCTTATATTTCTCCAGGTATCTGTTTTGTGGTATCTTTTATGTTCTGGTCTCTTTTTAGGTTGACCTACAACCTGATATTCTTTGAATGAGAGTAATTCCAGTTTTGTTTCTGCTGAGTTGAGCCCATGCTGACCCTTTGCGGGGGCATTTTCCCCTTCTAACTGAGGTTTGCTCTTGTTTGTTGACTCACCTTCAGTGAAGGTCACTGTCATTATTTAACGGGAGCCCCCTTGGCTTGAGTGTGGGTTCTCCTTGGAGAGGTACTGTTTTTGTCTCTTTCCCTTTGCCAACACATGTTCACTTTTACTAGGTCATTCTGGCATCAGATGAGTAGTATAAATTTGGACTCTCATCATGTATTTGATGTGATGTCGGGGTTTTAATTTCCCATGTGAAATTAAAAATTTTCTTTCTAATCCCTACTCTTCGGCAGGGACAAGCTTTACAGCCACCTACCTAGATGAGTACAGAGACTTACTGTTCTCCACTCACCAGTGGGACAGGTCCCTGGGGTCCCAACCTGGTGCCAGAGTTCTGTGTTTCCCCACGGTCCTGAGGGCTTTCTGCTCCACATGCTTAACAATGTGGCTTTCCACTTTCACTACTTACTGTGGCCTTGGGACTGTCTTCTAATAGTTCTGCATCGACATTTACTCGTGATTTATCTGGAGGTTGAACAAAATGATAGAGAAAAAAAATGTTTCTCCTATGATTCTGTGTTCATGTCCAAACTACACTGCTATCACCCAATGTACCAAAATGAGATATGGGAACAATATTTTTATAATAGCATATTTAGAAGGCAAGGAAATTATTTAAAATTACTGCTTCAGGCATTCCCATTATTAAAATACATGATCAAAATTCACCATTGTATGGGCAAGAGAAAAACATACTTTTACAAAGCAATTAAGTGCCAGGTATTATTGGTCGTATATGACTTGGTTTGAGAAGGACCCTACTAAGGGTGCCTGGGTGGCTCAGTCGGTTAAGTGACTGACTCCTGGTTTTGGCTCAGGTCATGATCTTGTGGTTGTGAGATCAAGCCCAGTGTTGGACTCAGTGCTCAACATGGAGTCTGCCTCAGATTATCTCTCCCTCTCCCTCTCCCCTCACCCCCCACCCCATTCACACACTCTCTCCCTCTCCTTCAAATAAATAAATAAAATCTTTAAAAAAAAAAAAAAAGAGGGACCCTGCTAAATCACATCCCCTTTGTACTTAAAGACTCTGAAACACAGAGAATAGCAATCTCAATGTAGGCTTTATCGGATGACTCATATTACTGTTATTTCAAGGAAACTTTAAGCCTGATCCAAGTAGATGAGAACACTGTGACAGAAGGAAATAATGGAGGACTTGTACCTGAGTTTTCCTCAAAATCATCAGTATGAATTTTTTGACAATGTTTTCCATCAGATTTAAGTTATGGAGTGACACACCTGCAGTATCTCATAACTTCCATCTTTCATCAAAATAAACCGTTATAGAAAGTTACATAAATTCTGCCAGTAGAATGTGAAAGATTTCATTAACTAGGATTTGGAGGGAGAATAAAATAGTCTTGCTCATAAATACAATATGGTCAAAATGAATTATTCTGACAAAGAAACAAATCAACTCTTAATTACATTAATGCAGTGGATGACACCATTTCATTATTAAAGAGGAAATTCAGAGTATGCAAAATTTTATTTTCTTAATTTATAAGTACAGATGTTGCTGAATTTTTGTTTTCCCTGTTTAAAACCATAAAGTAAATCTTTCGCTCAATCTTTAGCTACAGGAGCAAACATCTCATCGAGTTCCTTTTATATGTCTTGAGACCTGGGGATCTGGAACTATGCATAAGAAATGCTTTCCCTTGTTCAATATTGATCCGGTTACTCTGGTGACATTGATTCCACGAAAGGGTTCTTTAAATTCATATGATTAGTGTGGAGCAATCTGAGCAAACCAAATGTCTCAGATTTTTTAAAAAGATAGAGAAACTTAAATTATATTTTCTCAATAAAAATGCATATATCAGTAGCTCAGGTCAGAGGGTTGGTTTAGATTTGCAGGACTAACATAAGCATTTCTTCTTCTTTGGACTTGGCACCTCCAAATTTCGGTCTAAACTGTCTTTCTGTCTGTAGTCTTCAGTCAGAGTTTATTAAGAATTCACACTGGTAGTCATCTGGTGCCTACCAATAGGAGGCAATAAATAATATGCCCAAGAGTTTAAACAAACCAAAGAAGAGTATGCTAATCCTTCTTATATTCTCATTAGAAGTAAGCAGAGGAAAGTCTGATAAATAAATATATGATTCCACAAGGGTTTTTATTCATCTTCTGTCATGTAATCCTGCAAATTTGTGACATGTTTTATTTTGTCTTTCTTTTATTTAATGAAAAGAAAACAGACCTAGAGACATTAAGTAATTAGCTCGAGTTTATAAGTAGACATAACTGGGGCTTAAATCCAGGTTTGAATATAAAACCAATTATCTTCTCCTTCTGATATTATTTCCTGAAGAAACAATAAATAGAAAGTGTACACATTTCTCTAAGGTGTAAATTTCTTTCTAGCTGCCAAAATAAAATACTTGATGCATAAGTCACTCAATAATTTCATGTCTAAAAATAATTATGCAAAGTGTAGCAATAGAGATCCATATGGGTGTTTGTCATAGTGCTCACTATGTGCTGGGCACTTTTCAAAGTGTTGTGCACCCGCTAATTCATTTAATCTCCACTACAGTCCTGTGGGTCAGATACTAATGTTATGCTCTTAAAATATTCTAATATATTAAACCTTTTAAAATATTTTAAAATAGTGTTTAAAGAGATTATATCCATTTGGAATAGTTTAAGATAAATATTTAAAAATGGGCCCATTTTTAGGAGCATCTATGTGGCTCAGTCCGTGGGGTGTCCAACTCTTGATTTCTGCTCAGGTCATAATATTGGGGTCCTGAGATCTAGCCCTGCGTTGGGCTCCATGCTCAGCGAGGAGTCTGCTTGAAGATTCTCCCTCTCCCTCTCCTGTGGCTCCTCCCCCACCTCTCTCTAAAATAAAAACAAATAAATCTTTTTTTAAAAAGATTTTATTTATTTATTTGACAGAGAGAGACACAGCTAGAGAGGGAACACAAGCAGGGGGAGCGGCAGAGAGCAAGGGAGAAGCAGGCTTCCCGCTGAGCAGGGAGCCCGATGCGGGGCTCCATCCCAGGACCCTGGGACCATGACCTGAGCTGAAGGCAGACGCTTAACGACTGAGCCACCCAGGCGCCCCCAAAATAAATAAATCTTTAAAAAATAGTATGTCCATTTTGAAAAGGAAGAACCTGAGGATATCTCTAAGGCTAGGACATCTGACTCTGGTCTCAAGTCAAGGATTTTACACATGACACTGTCCATTTTCCCACATAAGTTTCACTGACTTTATTTTTATTTAGGTAATATTTCATAAAGAGATTCAAATTTTAAGATTCGTTGTAGGATGATTTAAAGAGACACTAACTGAATGCCTGCCAGCAGAGGAGCTGAGTGAGGAGCTTCCATACCCTCCCCTACAAAAGGCAGGGCTGTATTTTTAGCCAAGGATGAAGCCCTAAGAAATGGGACCCAGTTCTGCCTGAAGTGGGGAGCTGAAAAGGGAGATAGAACCTGAATAAGTCACCTTTCTACAATGAACACAGGAAGGAAAGAAGGACACAGGTGATAAGCATAACAGTGCTCTCTCACAGATAATATAATTAACTACTAATGTGTGTATAATTGTGTATTCCTTGTGCTTGCACCATAGCCTTGAAACCTGCTTACAGACAATCAGTAGCCAATTATACAGCTCTTAGTTCAGGGGAGGGATGTGTCTGACCTACTTATTTGTATGTTAACCCAATCTACTAATTGATCTATTCCTTCTTTAGAGCTATAAGCAAGAGAAGGGTTTTGCCAATCTTGAAGCAACCTAAGAGCATGAAATAAAAGAACCAGGGTATGCAAATGGGATAACTGAGCCCAGAGGAAAATAAATGAGGCAGGAAACAGAAGACAGTTGGAAAATATTCCAGGACATCTTAGCGAATATTGCAAGCTATAAAACAGCACATGCTGTGAAGTTAAATGCATTCAACCAGAGAAATAAGAACAGGTATTAGAAACTGAAACCACATTTTCCCAAAGGAAGAGCAAAATTTAATAAAACGACAACAGAAAACATAGAGAAATATAAAATGAATGCATGCAAAAATGTTTTAAAAAATCCAGACATCCAAATATATATGAGGAAAAAAGGCAAGAAAATTTCAAAGTAGGAAGAAGAGCTTGAGGAAACCCAATACTTGGTCCAGAATGAAAGAATAGGAAGGGTAGACAGATGTAAATAATTTAATAAACAATGTATACAACATTTCTGAATTGAGGAAAATTTACCTTCATATTAAAAGTACTCACCACTGGCTGAGAAAGAAAAAAATATAAACCAAATTAATGTGTGGAACATATAAACACATCATGATGAAAACCTGAACTCTGAAGATAAAGACAAATAGCTAAACATTTTGAGAGTAAAAGAGAAAAGAGTTTATCTACAAATCAAAACAATCAAAATAAATCTGCAAATCATATCAGAAATACTAATTTATGAAAATTTATAAGTATAAAATAGACAAAATCTACCTGATTTTCATGTTTAATAATTTCTTATAATTTTTTATGATTTTGTTACCCTTTCCCTGTAATATACCTTGTATGTCATACATATTTTTGAATTTTACACAGATAGAACCATTTTCTGTGTATTCCTCTATAATTTGCTCTTTTTTACTTGAAAGAACACTTGTGAGATTAATCATATTTATGTACATATTGGACTATCATTCATCTTTTCTTTGGTGCACAATTGCCTTTTTTGAACATAACACTATTGGTTTATTCATTTTCTTTGTCAGTAAATATTAATATAGCTACCTCAGCTTTCTTATGGTTATTGTTTCCATAGTATATATTTTTCAATTGTTTTACTTTCAGTGTACTTTTATGTTTGAATTTGAGGTATGTTTCTTGCAGACAGCATATTATTGGATCTTGTTTCTTCATGTAATCTGACAGTCTCTGCCTTTGATCGGAATTCTAGTCTGCATACATGTAATGTAATCAATGATGTGTTTGTATTTATGTCTTATATTTGCTGTCTTTTTCTATAAGTCACACTTTTTTGGGGTACTTTGGTTTTGTCTTCTTTTAAAAATATTTTTTAGTTGTAGAAATTTAGTCAACTTTACTAAATTCTCTGGAGCTGATAATATGCATGTTTGATTTATCACAATCTACCTTAACTTTGCACGAAAATAATTTTGTCTCCATCCTCCAGGCTCCTTGCCATGTATTTTTCAATGATATATGTTATGAGCCCAACAATACAGAATCCAGTTTTTGCTTCAAGATGAGTACGTGTATGTATATGTACATACGCACCATTTTTTATATATACCCACATATTTATATGTTCAATGCTCTTTGTTTATTCCTGTGGATTTTCTTTTAGCCTCCAGGACTTGCTTATAATTTCTTTCAGGACAAGTCTGTGAGTAACAACTTCTGGCAGTTATTGTTTATATAGATATGTCTTTATATTACCTTCATTTTTGAAGGATAGTTTCACTGGATATTAAGTTCTTGGTTTGCAGATACTTAAAAATCATTCAGCACTTGAATTTGCCATTTTACTGCCTCGGGCCTTTGGCACTTCTGATGGGAAATCGGCCATTAAATGAATATTCACTTTGTGTGATAAGTCATTTTCTTTTCCTGTTTTTAAGATCTTCTTCTTCTTCTCCTTCTCCTTCTTCTTCTTCTTCTTCTCCTTCTTCTTCTTCTTCTTCTTCTTCTTCTTCTTCTTCTTCTTCTTCTTCTTCTTCTTCTTCTTCTTCTTCTTCTTCTTCTTCTTCTTCTTCTTCTTCTTCTTCTTCTTCTTCTCCTTCTTCTTCTTCTTCTTCTTCTTCTTCTTCTTCTTCTTCTTCTTCTTCTTCTTCTTCTTCTTCTTCTTCTTCTTCTTCTTGTCCTTGGTTTTTAGCAATTTAACTATGATATAAATAGATCTGATTCTCTTTGTATTTATCCTATTTTGGAATTGTTGAGCTTCTTGAGTCTGTATATTTGTGTATTCCATCAAATTTTAGACCTTTTCATCTTTTATATTTTTAGTTGTTTTTTTTTCCTGTCCATATTTTTTCTGTTCTATATCTGTGATTCCTATTATTCATATATTGGAACACTTTATTTTGTCTCACAGGATTTAAAGGTTCCATTAATTTGTCTTCAATCTTTTTCCTCTCCTGTTTCAGATTCAATAATCTCTCCTACTGTTTCTTCAAGTTTCATGATTCTTTCTTCTGATATCTCAGTTTCACTGTTGCAACCATATAGGTAATTTTTAATTTCAGATTTTGTACTTTTCAAATCCAGAATTTCCATTTTCTTATAGTTTCCATCTCTATCTGTTGACTCATTGCAAACATATGTTCAGTTAATTATGTAAATTTACTTTCATTTAATTATTAAAACATATTTATAACAGCTATTTTGAAGTCTTTGTAAAACCAACATATATAGGCACAGATACTGTTTCTATTGAAAGCTTTTTGTTTGTTTGTTTTCCTAAGTATAGGTCACAATTTTTTTTCATATATCTGGTATTTGGGTTGAAAACTGTGTTTTATTTATTTATTTTTTTTAAGGATTTATTTATTCTTACTTGGGGGGGAGGGGCAGAGAGAGACTCAAGCAGACTCCCCATGGAGCACAGAGCCCAACACAAGGCTTGATCCCAGGACTGTGATATCATGACCTGAGCTAAGTTCAAGAGTTGTATGCTTAACCGACTGAGTCACCCAAGAGCCCCTGAAAACTATATTTTAGTCTTGTATTTTATATAATATATTGTAGCAACTATCAATTCTTTTCTATTTTCCTGGTGAATGTTACTTATTTTTAGTTAAGTTACTTGCCTGACCTTAGCCTGCTATGTGCAGGTGCTGATGGTTTTGCTAATTTAAAAAAAAAAAAATTTAGCCCACTTCCCTTGGAAGGTTGCTCATGGACTTGCATAGTCCAATGATCAACCATTTTGGGGGGGGTATAGATTATACCTAGGTACTCACTCACAAGCTGAGTAACATTTCCCCTAAAATTCCCTATCCCCCAGACCTCCAAATGTGAACATATTTAGAGGCAGAAACTTTAATGAGGTAATTAAGGTAAAATGAGGTCTACTCCAATATGACTGGTATCCTTCAAAGAAGAAGAGGTTAAGACACAGATACACGCAGAAGGACAACTGTGAGGACACAGGGAGGAGACAGCTATCTATATACCAGGGAGAGAGGCCTCAGGAGGAACCAGCCCTGCCAGCTCTTGTTCTTGGACTTCTAGCCTCCAAGATGTGAGAAACAAATTTTATTGATTAGGTGTGCCCAGACTGTGGTACTTTACTATGGCAGCCTAAAACTAACACAAATACCTTAAACTGGATAAGTTTCTATCTTCTGCCAGCTAAGTGTATGTAGATTAAAGAATTTATTCAAATTATAGCCAGCTCTCTCCTGTCTGTCACATTTTCCTGTCTTGTCTCAGCATCTCTGCCCCCAGTTTATAAAGTTTAGCAACAAGCCATGCATACGTGCATAGATTATCTCAACCCATCTATGGCTCCCACATTTTTTTTGAATCTTTGGCTTCCAATGCTTGCCCTAAGTTGGGTCCACAAATGGACTAAAAGCAAAGACTGTGGCTTTTCCTATCTCTTCCAAACAAATTCTGTCCCTTTTATGGACCAGTCCGTGGATCTTCACTCACACCATTCCCAAACAGAGCCTGCCACCTCTTACTGCATAGTGGTTACTTTTTACTACCACCCCCAAATTGGTAGACGTGCACTTTTTTTGCAAATCAAGTAAAGAGTTGGGTCGGAGTATCCCCAGGCAAGAAACTCACAAACTCCTGTTGGTCTTACTCAAAGAAGAATCAGTAACAATCAATGGGTTATCTTCCTTTGGCCAATTTCCTATGTTATGAAATTTTGTTTGTTTATTTTTTTATTGCTTTTATGGCTAATAAATTTGTTGATAAATTTGAACTGTTTTCCTAGAGGAGAATTTCCCAACTTCGTGTCATCATTAGTAGCAATCCTTCACTCTCCCAAGTGTTTTTTTTCTAAGTTTTTATTTAATTTCCTGTTAGTTCACATATAGTGTAATATTAATTTCAGGTGTCCAATGTGGTGATTCATCACTTCCATATATCACTCAGTGCTCTTGATGAGAGTTTCAAAGATATTGTTATTTTGAGAGAAATTTCACAATATGATTCACAATTAATACCATGCATGCTCTTGGACGCAGCTATTAGACAGTTATATTTCTGAGCATCTACCCATAAATATTTACATAAGTGCAGGGGTGCCTGGGTGGCTCAGTTGGTTGAGTGTCTGACTCTTGGTGTTGCCTCAGATCATGATCTCAGGGTTGTGAGACTGAGCCCTACAGTGGGCTTGTGTTCATCATGGAGCCTGCTTGAGATTCTCTGTCTTTCCCTCGTCCCCTGCCCCTCCCCCCACTCATGCACATGTGTGTGCTCTCTCTTTCTCTCTCAAATAAATAAATAAATCTTAAAAAATATTTGCATAAGTATGAGAAACAAAAAATATTCATTCTTATTGAATACCAATAAAAGTGGAGATAACCTCAAAGTTGGATAGTAGGTGGATTAAATGATGTATCACACTTAAATAAGTTGATTTAAAGTTGATATAATGATAATGTAAGTAGCTAATCATACTCATGCTTGGAAAATATGTATATATTTATGCATATATATGTGTATACAATATATATGTACAGGTATAAGGAAGCTTATATTGAATAGCTAATATATATTGAATGGCTAAGTTCTTTGAAAATTTCTGAAGATGAGAAACAAAGTTATGGTAATGGATAATATTCAGTTTTCAATCTAAATATTTCTTAAATGTTTAAAATTTTTAGAATAAAATAAGATACATTCATTTTTACCACTTAAAATCCCAGAAAACTAATGGAAACAGATGAAAATGCATTATTACGTTGGTCTGCATTTGGAGGATGTTAGACAATGGAGTTTCTGAGTCTGCAAAGCTAAAACAAACTTATACTCAATTTTGTGTGTCTCCTGCCTCCTTGGACAGCTAGAAGATTTTCCTTTGATATCACATTTCCACGCTGATGCTGTGTCTGAGAAAGTTCAAACCGTAGCTGACTATATGGTGAGCATGTAACCCAGTCTTCCAAGCTCATCCCCATTGATTTAGGTTGGCCTCCTCTCAAGTCTCTCCCCATTGACTTCCAAGTAGACTCTGCTTTAACCCTGGACCTTCACATCTAAAATATGTTTGGAGGCAGGGGAACCTGGAAAACCGTGGTGCTTTTTCAGTTGGATATCGATGTTTGGGCTCAATTGTGCAGGGAGTCCAGCATGTGCATGCTTTGCCCAGAGGCACGAGCCTCTGAACTCTCTGCAAGATGATTTCCACAGGCTCTTTGCCGGTGTGGTTGTCCACTGGGTGCCTTTGTCATAGTTTTCTTTGAAGAACCTTTCTCTCTCACAACTGACTCCTTCAAGGCTTGTTCTTTTGGAGGTTTCGTTGAGTTGTATTTTATTTATATGTAATTGAATGTTTTTCTGTACACTCTCCCTTTTATTGAGTAATCACCTAACTTATTCAAATATATTCTGAGACTCTCTTTTATTTCAAATGGGGAATGTAAAGAAATGGCTCAAAAGGGATTAATGTGGAATATTTTAGACATCAAATCAGGAGAGGAAGTATTCTACATTCTATCCCCGAAAGAGATTTTTAATCTTGCCCTTTTGATAAAAATTCTGACCTTAAACATAGCCTTTATCTGTAATATTATTAAGGATTATTCCCTCCACTATGATCGTAAAGTCACTGATACTAATTATGAACCCAGTGATGGCTGTTCTGCCCCGTTTGCATGGGGGCAGCGTTCTGTTATGCTTTCTACTCCAATGTGTGAGTGGGGAAGGAACCCCCTTATTACTTTTAGTAGAAAGATCAAATGTTATTTTGGAAATCAGGCTGAAAACATATTTCATCTACACGGTGAGGACATACATATACATTTTTTATTTAGCACACTTAAACAGCAAAACTTGCCCTAGAAACATGGATACTTCATTCTATAACTGTATAATACTGACTGTTTTACAGACTACATCCGTTAATCAGCTCCTGAATAAGTACACAACCCACAGGGGTGAAGTTGTAAAACTCACTCCACTAAAGGCACATGGTTCTACTTATAAAACGATTTATTGATACAGACCTCAGATTAGAGAAAAAGTAAAGCATCAGATCCCCCTTCTCCTACGGTCTGCAAAGGGCCATTCTTAGGCTAAAAGATGGACATGCAAGGCAGACCATCCCACTTCCTGTTACATATGGATAGAGTATCTCAAGAGGGGTTGAGAACACCTGGTAACATGTACCTAGGTATCTCCAGGCACAGGGAACAAAGCTAAGGAGGCTACCTACGGATTTCCTTGGGAATGACCCAACCTCCTCTGGAGAATTTCCAAGGGTCTTCATACCAAGAGAGCTCACATTTGCCAGAGACCCTGCTGAACCTCCCCAGATAGGTTCTATCTTGTTGACTACTGATGACAGGGTAAAAAGTGGTGGAGAGGTATCCCCATGGCATTCCAAATGAGACCAAGGGTCTGCCCCTTCCCCCAGGGATGTAAAAGAAAGATGGAGACTGTTATTTACATTTGAATTTAGAAACAAAATTCAACTTGATAATCTTCTGTGTCTATAAAAGGCCCCTTTCTTGTCTTTAATTTAAAAAAAATTACTCTTGTACTTAAAGCCAATGCATTTATTTTTTTCATAAATATGATCACTTTCAGAATATCTCCTAGATATAGAAGACCTAGCTAGACCACATTGCTCTCAATTTCCTTATGGAGTCAAGAAAACCACAATTCATCTACCTTTTTAGCCTCATCAAAAGTAATACTCAATATATCTAAATATCTGCTAAAGAATGCAATTATGGAGTTTATAAAGAACATTGGACTACTTCAATTTGAAACTCTTTTAAAATTGCATTTTTATTTCTTTATTACTGAAGTATATTGATACACAATGTTATATTAGTGTCAGGTGTACAATATAGTGGTTCAGCAGTTCTATACATTAATCAATACTCACCACAATAATCATATGTTATTACACCATCTGTTACCATACAACCTTATTACGATATTGTTGACTTTATGCTGTGCTTTTCTTCTCTGTGACTTTTTATTTTATAAGTTTGTACCTCTAAATCCTCTTCACCTATTTTGCGCATCTCCCTCTCACCTCCCCTCTGGCAACCACCAATTTGTTCTCTGTATAAAATTATGTTTTCATTGAATCTCTTACCCAATATAGAGACTGTATATTACACAAAAGGCAAGATTGGAAATAACTTTGCTTAAATTTGCATTTTGTCTAAAAAGACCAGTATCAGGATGAGAGATCCTCCATGGTGTACAAGTTTTGAGGTGAAAAATTTAACATAAAAAGATTGGAAAAAGACCATACTCCTCTAAAACTACATTGTGACATGTTTGCAGGTCAGGCCGTGGAAAAACCCATTAGGAAATTGATCCACATTTCCAACAAACGGACAAGAGTAGCTGTTCCCCATGATTGGCCTGTATGTCTTGGGTACTCCATGAAATGGACATCTTGGGCCACATACTGTCCATGACCATCACCACATCCTTCTGCAGCTCTGAATCGAAAATGGTGTATGTCTTGACAAAGTCGTGAACAGATCGAGAAGAATGGCCAATACTGAGACCCGATCAAGCCACTCAAATACTCAGAAAATTAAATCTCTGCATGTTTACAAAGGAGAGCAGATAATTAAAGATCTCACCGAGAACATTTTATTAAATCAGCTCTTTCACGTGACCTTAAGGAACAGCAGAAATAGCCCACAGTGATCCAGCTAAACATTTTCTTTCTTCTAAAACCGAAGTGCTTCTTTTCAGTGTCATTTTTTCATTATCCAAATGGATAACATAAAAAAAAATTATGTTCAAGAAGTGAGCTAATTTTGCTTGGAGAACTTGTGATTTGTGGCCAGACTGCTGATAGAGTCGGTGTTTTGCCATCCTGCTCGGAATGAAATCTTCCAAAGGAATCAAATTGCGTGTTTTGGTGGAAAGGGGGAGTCGCCTCACTTGCTGTCAGCACTCAGGATGCAGGGGTGATGGTGACCTGGCCTTATGCTGCTGCATTGGAGGACCGCAGGTGGGAGGCTGGCCCCCAGGGTCCAGCGCCACGCTGTCTGGCGCCCCTCCCCGCCACTCCCCCTGTCTCACACCTGGCTTCTCAGCCCACTCCTTTCACAAGGACTCTGATTCCGGCATCACGCTTTTATCTCTCCAAATTTTATGTTTTCAGTCAATCTCCAAGCTGCTCTGTAAAATATAACTGATCTTCTGTCATCCACTTTACCTTCTTTTTTCCTCTAGATCCTTCATGTTCTCTCTTTTTCCTTTACCAATTCTTTGAGCCTTTCAGGAAACACAAATCAATGTTTTGAGAGGTTTCTTTGCCTTGTTGGCTTTCCACCTCTGGTTGGATACTAATATGGCATAAGAAATAGGCCACTGGACTTTTACTGCAAAATGCCCTTTTGGCCAATATCTATGGCATATACATCTCTTTGAAACTCTAACATGAAACCCACAGTTTGGGTATTCAGCTAAATTTTGAATCACCTCCTATGAAACACCAATAAAAACTCAAGAATACTGATATTTTGAGAATAGCCAAAAGTTGGATCTTCTAATAATTTCTTTCTCATGATTCTTCAAGTTTTATTCTTACTTTCTGCTAGATCAATAGGAAGGCACAAATCTGGTTTTACATAGTACCAAAAATTTTTCTGAGAATTCAGAATTAGGGAAATTATTACTCTACTATGGGGAATAATATGTCCCAATTTCTTGAATTAGGCAATAGAAGCTTTCTAACATTTTTTTTGGGGGGGGGGGGCTGGAAAATGTGCTGTTACAATGAGTTTTCTTAGCATAGTTTTACAGGAAGAGGATTTCTTTCCCTTCCTGCTGATCAAATGTACCTTTTATTTCAATTCTATGTAACTACCTCAAACTGCTTTCCAAGAAAACCGAGTATGATCAACTAATCAGATTCATTGTTCCAATGTCTTTTCAGTATGTACTGAGAGAACTGGAGATTTGTTATGATCATCAAGAACATCATCATCATCATGGCTCTAGCCAAGCATAGCCCTTATTTTCCTTGTCCTAACTGAACTTCCCTTAGATACATGCTTGCCTTGTCTCCAGGTCAGATGTCAGTGTTTTCTCAGCCCACACTGTTTTTGGATCCTGAATATCACTCTCTTATTCCAGTAGTCTGTCCCTGTGACCTAATGAAGAACCTGGAATATTTATTTTAATAATTACTGCAGGAGGGGTGTTTGGGTGGCTCAGGCGGTTAAGTGTCCAGCTCTCGATTTCTGCTCCAGGTCATGATCTCAGGGTCATGAGATCAAGCCCCGTGAAGGGCTCCACGCTCAGCTCAGTGTCTGCTTGAGATTCTCTCTCTCCCTCTGCTCCTCCCCCAATTTGCACTCTTTCTCTCTCTCTCAAAGAAATAAATCTTTAAAAACTAATTACTGCAGGAAATGATTATGTAACTTTCTTGTAGGTGTTTGGGAGGGATATATTTCAAGCACTGGGTGGATGGTGAGATTACATTGTCTAGAACTTCTTTTTATACATTGACATTCCTGGTGCTTGATATATTTTTCACATGTTAAAATAAAATCTGTGTGCCAGACCCCAAATTTACTTCATTATACTAAGTTAGTCCACATAACCTGATGCATTTGAATAAGCTTTGTGTCCTTTGTCCCTTACATGATTATGTCCTTTAAGACCCCTTCATTTGTTTTTATTTATATGACTTTAAGGTTTCTTTCACTTGTTCTTATTTACATGTCAGTTATGGTGCCTTCAAAGCCGCAGAGTCTAAAGGTCTAGAATGGGCTCTGATGTGCTGAACTGAAGAAATACAATCCAGTTGTCTGATTCCATTAGTTACTAATCACTCAACAGGAACGCAATCAACTAGGATGCGGACTAACTTGTAACTAACTTGTAACTTTGTTAAGAGTATCACGTTGGGGGCAGCTGGGTGGCTCAGTCATTGAGCATCTGCCTTCGGCTCAGGTCATGATCCCAGGGTCGTGGGATCGAGCGCCACATCGGGCTCCCTGCTCCGTGGGGAGCCTGCTTCTCCCTCTCCCACTCCCCCTGCTTGTGTTCCCTCTCTCGCTGTGTCTCTCTCTGTCAAATAAATAAAATTTTTAAAACAAACAAACAAACAAACAAAATTATCACGTTGGTCTCTTCCATCTTTTTAGCTTGCTAAAGCACACACCTACCAACACACACTAAACATTTCAGTGACCGCTGTTTAATAAATGTTTGTTGAAGTATTGCTTTTTTTGTTTTGGGGGCTTTGTTTTTGTTTTTGTTTCATTTCTCATCATTTTATCTCAATGTGAAATTTATTTTCCACAATTAAAAATCTATTTCCCACACAACTACACTTCTCATAAATGTAGGACTTACTTTCTAAATTTTATTAAAAAGGAGTTTTAAAGCATCCACAATTATGTAGATGAGTTGCACAGTTTCTGCTTAGTTGTTCTAAACCAAACTGAGCAGATATGACATAAATCCCAATGAACAAAGGATTTTTTTTTTTTTGGCTTCAGACCGAGTCATGGCTTGCCATACTAGCTAATGCTTTTTTGATATGGTATTGCTGTCATAAAAATGCAGTCACTAGTTTTCTGTAACAATTTGTATGGATTTATTATTTTATTAGTTTTTTACCTTTATCTGACAGGAGTCACTGAGTGCACCTCTATACAGCCAGAACAAAATCTAAGTAATCTTTTATGGAGTCCCACATTAAAATGTAATATAACCAGACAGTAAAATGTATCAACACACCTCAGAGGGTTTTCAATTTGTCATGTCTTTCAAGCAGTTGGGAGGATATGTATTCAAGAAGTGATTTATTTCTCATAAGAAAACAAAACCACTCAACACAAAAATGAAATTAATTACTTCTACCCAATTGAAAATGTTCAATACCTACACAACACTATGTTGCACTGTACTTAAACCAAGATACTTTATCACTAAGCAAAAATAGAGATCAGATAATTATTGGATGAAGTAATATTAACCATAATGCAATGAGCATTGCAGATCATTAATAGAGAAGACTAGCCCCAAATATGAGACATGTGAGAGCTCCATAATGTAACTGGTGTTGTTGTGATCATTACTGTCTCTATATTTATCTATATGGTCCAGTACTGACAAGCAGGACAAAGATCTGTTGGTAGTCAGAATGGTCAATGCAAATGGAGAAACAATCATATCCCAAGACAAATCTAAAGCTTTTTATGCAAACATGGACAAAACTTTGAATATGAATATTTACCAAAAAATGGATACTGTATATTTTACCAGCTGTCAGATATTCCTCAGGCCTTATGGAATTCACTCAGAATGGAAACTGCAAAGTGTCTGATGCTATTTTCAGAATGACCTATTAGTTTTCCAAGAGTCTTTGCTGTGATTTTTAGGGTTTTTGTGTGGGAGCCAATAGAAATAGATGAAATGGAGAATAAAAAAAAAAACAAAATTAGCACAACCAAATTTATTTCTTTGAAATGGACAAAACT
This sequence comes from Zalophus californianus, assembly GCF_009762305.2. Lineage (NCBI taxonomy): Eukaryota > Metazoa > Chordata > Mammalia > Carnivora > Otariidae > Zalophus > Zalophus californianus. The sequence continues at coordinate 3,139,503 of NC_045606.1, read as the reverse complement.
TTAGACACTCCAATTATGAAAAGCAGGAATGGTAAGGAACATCCCCACTAGCCTTCCAGAAATATAAAAATGTTATAGGGAAATACGACACATACATATATCGTAATTCGAGAACTGCTATGTGTGTCCCTCCAAAATTCATACATTGAAACCTAATCCCCAGTGTGATGGTACTTGGAGATGGGAGATAAGTAGGTCATGAATCCCTCATGAATGAGATTGGTGCCCTTAAAAGAGACTTAGAGGACTCTCCTCTCTTCCAAACATGTGAGGACACAGTGAGAAGGAAGCAGTTTATGAGCTGGGAAGTGGGTCTACACCAGAAACCAAATCTGCTAGCATGGACTGAACTTCCTACCTTCCAGAACTGTGAGAAATAAATTTCTGTTGTTTATAAGCCACCCAGTTTATGGTATTCTGTTATAGCAGACCAAATGGACTAAGACTCTAGCTTAGATGAAATCAACAAATTCCTAGAGGGAAACAAATTGGTGAGACTGAATCTAGAAGAAATGGAAAATCTGAATAGGACTAAGAGATTAAGTTACTAATAAAAACATTTCCCACCAAGCACTGAGGAGAGGGGCCCCGAGTTCTCAGCTCCCCCGGGCGGAGACTGGGAGGTCACCATTTTCGCCCTGGTCCTCCAAAGCTGTACCGAGAGCTTGCAGGGAACAAAACTCCTGAGAGCAAACCCGAGCAGCTTGCTTAGCCCGGACCGACAAGGGCGGGGCAATTCCGCCTCTGGCAAAGACATTTGGGAACCACGGCAAAAGGCCCCTCCCCCAGAAGATCAGCACGAACATCCAGCAAGCCAAGACCAAGTTTACCGATCAAGGAGAACGGGAGAGCTCCAGCGCTAGGGGAATACTGCACATAGAATTCATGGCTTTTTTTTTTACCATGATTCATTAGTTTTTCAAAGTTAATTTTTTTAACTGTTTTTTTTTTAATGTTTCTTTTTCCCTTTTCCAACAAACATCTTATCAATCACTTTTTTAAAAAAACATTTTTTATTTTTCATTTCTAGAGTCATATTTTATCCTTTCATAGTAGTTACCCTTATTGTTGGCATATATATATATAAGTTGATCTCTCTTTAAAATTTTGAGATACAGTTTCTTCTAACAGATCAAAATATACCCTAAATCACTAGTGTATGGCTTTGTTCTAGTCTCCTACCTGATCACATTCTCTACTTTTCTTTTCTTTTTTTAAAATCTTCTTTCTTTTTTCAAACAACTTCATATCTTATCAATTCCTTTTATAAAATCTTTTATAATTTTCATCTTTACAATCATCTTCCAGCCCTTCATTGTATCAAACCTTAATCTGTACATATATAAGTCTTTCGTCCTTTAAAATTTTAGGAGGCACTTTTTTATAACAGACAAAAAACCACCCAAAATCTAGTGTGTGCCATTGATCTATGCACTAGCCTGATCATATTTGATCATATTCTGCTTTTTTTGTATTGTTCTGTTTTCGTTTTTATCTTTTTCGTTTCTTTTTTGTTCTTTCATTTTTCTTTCTTTCCCTTTCTTTTCCCCTGGTTTCAGGTCTTTTCTGATTTGTATACAGTATATTTGCTGGGGACGTTGTTAATCTGCTAGCATTTTGTTCTCTCATTCATCTATTCTCCTCTGGAAAAATGACAAGACGAAAAAAATCACCTCAGCAAAAAGAACAAGAGGTAGTACCGTCAGCCAGTGACCTACTCAGTACGGACATTAGTCCGATGTTGGACCTAGAGTTCAGAATCATGACTTTAAAGATACTAGCTGGGCTTGAAATAAGTGTGGAAGTTATTAGAGAAACCCTTTCTGGAGAAATAAAAGAACTAAAATCTAACCAAGTCAAAATCAAAAAGGCTATTAATGAGGTGTAATCCAAAATGGAGGCACTAACTGCTAGGATAAATGAAGCAGAAGAGAGAATCAGCGATATAGAAGACCAAATGATGGAAAATAAGAAGCTGAGAAAAAGAGAGATAAACAACTACTGGATCACGAGGGCAGAATTCGAGAGATAAGTGATACCATAAGACGAAACAACATTAGAATAATTGGGATCCCAGAAGAAGAAGAAAGAGAGAGAGGGGCGGAAGGTATATTGGAGCAAATAATAGCAGAGAACTTCCCTAGTGTGAGGAAGGAAACAGGCATCAAAATCCAGGAGGCACAGAGAACCCCTCTCAAAATCAATAAAAATAGGTCAACACCCCGACATCTAATAGGAAAACTTACGAGACTCAGAGACAAAGAGAAAATCCTGAAAGCAGCTCGGGAGAAGAGATATGTACCCTAAAATGGTAGAAACATTAGATTGGCAACAGACCTATCCACAGAGACCTGGCAGGCCAAAAAGGACTGGCATGATATCTTCAGAGCACTGAATGAGAAAAATATGCAGCCAAGAATACTATATCCAGCTAGGCTGTCATTGAAAATAGAAGGAGAGATAAAAAGCTTCCAGGACAAACAAAAACTAAAGGAATTTGCAAACACGAAACCAGCCCTACAAGAAATATTGAAAGGGGTCCTCTAAGCAAAGAGAGAGCCTAAAAGCAGCATAGATCAGAAAGGAACACAGACAATATACAGTAACAGTCACCTTACAGGCAATACAATGGCACTAAATTCATAACTTTAAATAGTTACCCTGAATGTAAATGGGCTCAATGCCCCAATCAAAAGACACAGGCTATCAGATTGGATTAAAAAACAAGACTCATCAACATGCTATCTGTAAGAGACTCATTTTAGACCCAAAGACACCCCCAGATTGAAAGTGAGGGGGTGGAAAACCATTTACCATGCTAATGGACACCAAAAGAAAGCTGGGGTGGCAATCCTTCTATCAGACAAATTAGATTTTAAAACAAAGACTGTAATAAGAGATGAAGAAGGACACTATATCATACTTAAAGGGTCTATCCACCAAGAAGATCTAACAATTGTAAAGATCTATGCCCCTAACGTGGGAGCAGCCAATTATTAAGGCAATTAATAACAAAAGCAAAGAAACACATTGACAACAATACAATAATAGTGGGGGACTTTAACACCCCCCTAACTGAAAAGGACAGATCATCTAAGCAAAAGATCAACAAGGAAATAAAGATGTTAAATGACACACTGGACCAAATGGACTTCACAGACATATTCAGAACATTCCATCCCAAAGCAACGGAAAACACATTCTTCTCTAGTGCCCATAGAACATTCTCCAGAATTGACCACATCCTAGGTCACAAATCAGGTCTCAACCGGTACCAAAAGATTGGGATCATTGTCTGCATATTTGCAGACCACAATGCTTTGAAACTAGGACTGAATCACAAGAGGAAAGTCAGAAAGAACTCAAATACATGGAGGCTAAAGAGCATCCTACTAAAGAATGAATGGGTCAACCAGGAAATTAAAGAAGAATTTAAAAAGTTCATGGAAACCAATGAAAATGAAAAGACAACTCTTCAAAATCTTTGGGATGCAGCAAAGGCAGTCCTGAGAGGAAAGTATATAGCAATACAAGCCTTTCTCAAGAAACAAGAAAGGTCTCAAAAACACAACCTAACTCTAATCCTAAAGGAGCTGGAGAAAGAACAGCAAATAAAGCCTAAACCCAGCAGGAGTAGAGAAATAATACAGATCAGAGCAGAAATCAATGAAATAGAAACCAAAAGAACAGTAGAAGAGATCAACGAAACTAGGAGCTGGTTCTTTGAAAGAATTAACAAGATTGATAAACCCCTGGCCAGACTTATCAAAAAGAAAAGAGAAATGGCCCAAATCAACAAAATCATGAATGAAAGAGGAGAGATCACAACCAACACCAAAGACATACAAACAATTATAAGAACATATGATGAGCAACTCTATGCCAGCAAATTAGATAACCTGGAAGAAATGGGTGCATTCCTAGAGATGTATCAACTACCAAAATTGAACCAGGAAGAAATAGAAAACCTGAACAGACCTATAACCACTCAGGAAATTGAAACCGTCATCAAAAATCTCCCAACAAACAAAAGCCCAGGGCCAGATGGCTTCCCAGGGGAATTCTATCAGACATTTCAATAAGAATTAATACCTATTCTCCTGAAACTGTTCCAAAAAATAGAAATGGAAGGAAAACTTCCAAACTCATTTTATAAGGCCACCATTACCTTGATCCCCAAACCAGACAAAGACCCCATCAAAAAGGAGAATTACAGACCAATATCCTTGATGAACATGGATGCAAAAATTCTCACCAAAATACAAGCCAATAGGATCCAACAGTACATTAAAAGGATTATTCACCATGACCAAGTGGGATTTATCCCTGGGCTGCAAGGCTGGTTCAACATCCGCAGATCAATCAACGTGATACAATACATTAACAAAAGAAAGAACAAGAATCATACGATCCTCTCAATAGATGCAGAAAAAGCATTTGACAAAGTACAGCATCCTTTCTTGATCAAAACTCTTCAGAGTATAGGGATAGAGGGTACATACCTCAATATCATAAAAGCCATCTCTGAAAAACCTACAGCGAATATCATTCTCAATGGGGAAAAGCTGAGAGCTTTTCCCCTAAGGTCGGGAAGGCAGGAGGTATGTCCACTCTCACCACTGCTATTCAACGTAGTATCAGAAGTCCTAGCCACAGCAATCAGAAAACAAAAAGAAATCAAAGGCATCCAAATCGGCAAAGAGGAAGTCAAACTCTCACTCTTTGCAGATGATATGATACTGTATGTGGAAAACCCAAAAGACTCCACCCCAAAACTGTTATAACTCATACAGGAATTCAGTCAAGTAGCAGGCTATAAAATCAATGCACAGCAATCAGTGGCATTCCTATACACCAACAACCAGACAGAAGAGAGACAAATCAAGGAGTCGACCCCATTTACAATTGCACCCAAAACCATAAGATACCTAGGAATAAATCTAACCAAAGAGGCAAAGGATCTGTACTCAGAAAACTATAAAATACTCATGAAAGAAATTGAAGAAGACACAAAGAAATGGAAAAACGTTCCATGCTCATAGATTGGAAGAACACACATTGTGAAGATGTCAGTGCCACCTAGAGCAATCTACACATTCAATGCAATCCCCATCAAAATACCATCCACCTTTTTCAAAGAAATGGAGCAAATAATCCTAAAATTTGTATGGAACCAGAAGAGACCCCGAATAGCCAGAGGAATCTTGAAAAAGGAAAGCAAAGCTGGCGGCATCACAATTCCGGACTTCCAGCTCTATTACAAAGCTGTCATCACCAAGACAGTATGGTACTGGCACAAAAACAGACACATAGATAAGTGGAACAGAATCGAGAGCCCAGAAATGGACCCTCAACTCTATGGTCAACTCATCTTTGACAAAGCAGGAAAGAATGTCCAATGGAAAAAAGTCTCTTCAACAAATGGTGTTGCGAACATTGGACAGCCACATGCAGAAGAATGAAACTGGACCATTTTCTTACACCACACACAAAAATAGACTCCAAGTGGTTGAAAGACCTAAACGTGAGACAGGAGTCTATGAAAATCCTAAAGGAGAACACAGAGAGCAACCTCCTCAACCTCAACCGCAGCAACTTCTTCTTAGAAACATCGCCAAAGGCAAGGGAAGCCAGGACAAAAATGAACTATTGGGATTTCATCAAGATCAAAAGCTTTTGCACAGCAAAAGAAACAGTCCACAAAACCAAAGGACAACCAACAGAATGGGAGAAAATATTTGCAAATGACATATCAGATAAAGGGCTACTATCCAAAATCTATAAAGAACTTATCCAACTCAACACCCAAAGAACAAATAACCCAACCAAGAAATGGGCAGAAGACATGAACAGACATTTTTCCAAAGAAGACATCCAGATGGCCAACAGACACACGAAAAAGTGCTCCACGTCGCTCGGCATCAGGGAAATCCAAATCAAAACCTCAATGAGATGCCACCTCACACCCGTCAGAATGGCTAAAATTAAGAAGTCAGGAAACGACAGATGTTGGCGGGGATGTGGAGAAAGGGGAACCCTCCTACACTCTTGGTGGGAATGCAAGCTGGTGCCACCACTCTGGGAAACAGTATGGAGTTTCCTCAAACAGTTGAAAATAGAGCTACCATACGATCCATCAATTGCACTACTGGGTATTTACCCCAAAGATACAAATGTAGGGATCCGAAGGGGTACGTGCACCCTGATGTTTATAGCAGCAATGTTCACAATAGCTAAACTGTGGAAAGAGCCAAATGTCCATCAACAGATGAATGGATAAAGCAGAAGTGGTTTATATACACAGTGGAATATTATGCAGCCGTCAAAAGGAATGAGATCTTGCCATTTGCAATGACGTGGATGGAACTGGAGGGTGTTATCCTGAGTGAAATAAGTCAATCAGAGAAAGACATGTCTCATATGACCTCACTGATATGAGGAATTCTTAATCTCAGGAAACAAACTGAGTGTTGCTGGAGTGGTGGGGGGTGGGAGGGATGGGGTGTTGGCTTGATAGACATTGGGGAGGGAATGTGCTATGGTGAGCACTGTGAATTGTGCAAGACTGTTGAATCACAGATATGTACTCCTGAAACAAATAATGCAACATATGTTAAGAAAAAAGAAAAAGAAGAAGATAGCAGGAGGGGAAGAATGAAGGGGAGTAAGTCGGAGGGGGAGACGAACCATGAGAGACGATGGACACTGAAAAACAAACTGGGGGTTCTAGAGGGGAGGGGTTGGGGGGATGGGTTAGCCTGGTGATGGGTATTAAAGAGGGCACGTTCTGCATGGAGCACTGGGTGTTATGCACAAACCATGAACCATGGAACACTACATCAAAAACTAATGGTGTAATGTATGGTGATTAACATAACATTAAAAAAATTAAAAAAAAAACATTTCCCACCAAAAAAAAAAAAAAAGCCCAAGCCCACATGCCTTTGCAGGCAAATTTTTCACACATTTTTGTTAAAGATTTTATTTTTATGTATTTGAGAGAGAGCATGTTGGGGGGAGGAACAAGGGAGAAGCAGAGGGAGAAGCAGACTCCTCAGTGAGCAGGGAGCCTGACTCAGGGCTTGATCTCAGGACCCCGGGATCATGACCTGAGCCCAGGGCAGACGCTTAAGTGACTGAGCCTCTCAGGTGTCCCTCAAACTTTTTAAAGAAGAATTAACACAAATCTTTTAAAAATTCTTCCAAGAAATAAAAGAGGAAGGACTACATTTTAACTGACAGTGTGAGGCCATTATTACCTTGATACCAAAACTGAGAAAGAAATCACAAGGAAGGTGCACACCAATATCTTTTATGAATATAGGCACAAAAATCTTCAACAAAATACTAGCAGACTGAATCCAGCAACATATAAAAAGAATTATTCATCATAACCAACTCACATTTATCCCAGGAATTTAAGGTTTGTTTAACATACAAAAACCAATGAATATAATAGAGCATTTTAATAGAAGGAAGGACAAAAATCATATGATGATTTCTATAGGCTTACAATAATCATTATGCAAAATCTAATACCCTTTAATTATTAAAAAAAACACTCAAAAAACTAGGCATAGAAGGGAACTTCTTCAATTTGATAAATAACATCCAAAAAAAATCTACACTTAACATCATACTAAATGGTGAAAGACTATGTTTTCTTCCTACAATCAGAAACAAAAGACAGATGTCCTCTCAAATAACTTCTATTCAACATTTAGCAGAGATTCAAGCAAGGGCAATCAGGCAAGAAAAATAAATAAAAGTTATCTAGATCAAAAAAATAGAATTAAAACAATCTCTTTGTACGGATGGCATTATCTTATACATAGAACATCTTCAGGAATCCACAAAAAACTCCTTGAACTGAAAATCAATTCAGCAAGGTTGCAAGATACAAGATCAATATACAAAATTAGTTGTATTTCTATACATTAGCAATAGATAATATGGAAACGAAACTTTAAAATAATTCCATTTAAAATAGCATTTGAAGAATAAAGTATTTAGGATTAAATTTAACAAAATTCAAGATTTGTGCACTGAAAACTATAAAAAAGTTTTCAAAGAATTAAAGATAAAGGAAAAACATCCCTCTGTTTATGTATTGAAAAACTTAATAACATTAAAATGGCAATTCTTGCTAAAATCATTCAACAGTTAAATGTAATCCCCGTCAAAATCCCGCTGCTTTTTGGCAGATACTGAATATGTGATACAAAAATGTATATGAAAACTGACTCGTAAGAGCAAAACAATCTTGAAGAAGAACAAAATGGGAAGACTCCACTTCCAAATCTTACTACAACCTATGGTAATCAAGACAATGTGGTATTAATATAAAGATAAACACATACACCAATGGAATGAGACTGAGAGTCCACAAATAAACCTAATATTTATGGCCAATTGATTTTTGATATTTCCAATTCAAACATGCATGGCCAAATTGCTCTCCAAACACCAAGATGTATAAAACTTTCATTCACCCTTGTCTAAACTGTTTATTATCTTTTAAAAATATATGTCTGAAACAAATAATGCAACATATTTTAAGAAAAAAGAAAAAGAAGAAGATAACAGGAGAGGAAGAAAAGGGGAGTATGTCAGAGGGGGAGACGAACCATGAGAGACGATGGACTCTGAAAAACAAACTGAGGGTTCTAGAGGGGAGGGGTGTAGGGGGATCGGTTAGCCTGGTGATGGGTATTGAGGAGGGCACGTTCTGCATGGAGCACTGGGTGTTATGAACAAACAATGAATCATGGAACACTGCATCAAAAACTAATGATGTAATATATGGTGATTAACATAACAATAAAAAATTAAATATATATATATATATGTCAATTAATATTCCATGATGATGCAAAGAAAATTCAAAAGGAACATAACATTTTTTTTAACAAATGGTGCTCAGACAAGTGGACATGCATACAAAATACTGATGTTGGAACCCTTCGTCACACCATATGCAAAAATAAATTTAAGTTGTATCAAAGACCTGAAGAATGTAAAAGCTAAAGCCATTAAACTCAAAAATGAAAAGAGACACAAATCTTCGTGATCCTAGGTCAGCAACAGTTTCTTAGATATGCTACCAAAAGCACAAGCAACAAAGGAAAAAACAGATAAAATTGGACTATATCAAAATTCAAAACCTCTGTGCTACTGAACACACCATGAAGACAGTGAAAGACATCCCCCAAAATGGGTAAAAATATTTGCAAAACACATGTCTGAGCAGGGACTTGTATGCGTAATATATAAAGAACTTTTAAAATGCATAAAAAGACAAATTAAAAAAACAGGCAAGGGATTCAGATAGACGCTTCTCCAAGAAAGATATACAAATGGCTCATAAGTACGTGAAAAATTCTCTAGTCATCAGGGAAATACAAAATAAAACCACGAGACACTGCTTCATAGCCACTGGATGGCTAGTATCAAAAGGTCAGGTGGTATCAAGCATCTGCAAGAATGTGGAAAAACGGGAACCCTCATCCTCTGCTCGTAGGGGTGTAAAATGGTGTAGGTACTTTGTTGTTTTTTTTTTTAAGATTTTATTTATTTGAGATAGAGAGAGAATGAGAGATACAGAGCACGAGAGGGAAGAGGGTCAGAGGGAGAAGCCGACTCCCTGCTGAGCAGGGAGCCCGATGCGGGACTCGATCCCGGGACTCCAGGATCATGACCTGAGCCAAAGGATGTCGCTTAACCAACTGAGCCACCCAGGTGCCCTGCTGCAGGTACTTTGGAAAGCAAGTCTGGCACTTCCCTAGATGACTAATCATAGCGTTACCATATGTCAGGGGTTTCCAGGTAAACAGACCAATAGGACACTAACCACACATCTATACCCAGCTCTGTATCTATGTTTTATATGGGTATATTTAAGCACACACACACACAAATATTAGCTCACCCCAGTGCTGGCTGGCAAGTTGGAAATCAGTCGAGCCAGCCTGTAAGCTAGAATCTCAGGCAGGATTTCCACGTCACAATCTTCAAGCAGAATTCCTTCTGGAAACCTCAGTTTTTGCTCTTAAGGCCTTTAACTGATTGGATGAGTTCCAACCAAATTGTCAAAGATAATATCCTTTATGTAAAGTCAACTCATTATGGGGCGCCTGGGTGGCTCAGTCAGTTAAGCCTCTGCCTTCAGCTCAGGCCATGATCTTAGGGTCCCGGGATCGAGCCCCACATCGGGCTCCCTGCTCAGCAGGGAGTCCACTCACACTCTCCCTCTATGCTCCCTCTCTCTCAAATAAATAAATAAAATCTTAAAAAAAAGTCAGTTGGTTATAAACGTGTATCAAATGTACAAAGCAACATCTACATTGGTGTTTGACCAAAAACTGGGTACTGAGGTCTAGCCAAGTTGACACATAATTAACCATCACCACCATATGAGCCATCAATTACTATCCGAAATATATGCAAAGAAAACAGAAAACACATGTCAACCCAAAAACTTGCACAAGAATGTTTACGGCAATATTATTCATCATAGCCCCAAAGTGGAAACAATCCAAATCTACTCACCTATGAAAGTATCAACAGAATTTGGTATATCCATACAACATAATGGAAAACAATGAAGTGCTGAACCCCTGAAGCATTATACTGAGTAAAAACAACCTGTCACAGAAGACCATATGCTATTGGACTCCATTTTTAAGAAACGCCCAGAATGGAAAAATCTATAGAAACAAGAAGTAGATTAACAAGTCCCTTGGCCAGTAGAGAGGAGCGAGGGGGGAGGGGTGGGGATGCTCTGTTAGTGGGTACCAACTTTTTTGGGGGTGGGGCTGGGTAATGGAAATATTCTAAAATTAGATTGCTGTGGTGGTACACAACTTTGTAACTATCCCAAAACCATTGGTTGGTACCCTTTGCGCAAGTGAGATACAGGCTGTATACGTTGTATCTCAATAAATAAATAAAGTTGTTCTAACAATGTGCTGTTCTGCCAGTTCCCCGTTGTTCTGCAAGAATTTGCCTTTTTTATTCTTTAGGCAGTGGTCAATTACTGTTTCAACTTCTATGCACAATTGTTACTCTCTCTAGGGCAGAGACAATGAGTAATTCTTCCCTCTGCAACCAAGACTTCCTGCTGGGCACTGTGGGTACAACAGGGGCTCCCTAGGCCAATCCATAGTTGTATAATTAAATACTCCCATTACTTGCAACTCTTGAAATGAATTGCTATTAGTGAAATCAGCATAGTTATAAAAAATATCCAAAGCCTAAAATATGATGTACAAACAGCAACCGCTTTAAACTATGAAAATGGACAATTTATAGTACAATGCTTTTCTGAGGAACTGAGTTCTAAAATGATGACCAGGGGCGCCTGGGTGGCTCAGTCAGTGAAGCGTCTGCCTTCATCTCAGGTTATGATCCCGGGGTCCTGGGATCGAGCCCTGCCTCCGGCTCCCTGCTCAGCGGGAAGCGTGTTTCTCCCTCTCCCTCTGCTTGTGTTCCTTCTTTCACTGTGTCTCTCTCTGTCAAATAAACAAATAAAATATTTAAAAAATAAATAAATAAAAAATAAAAATATTATTGATGTTAATGTATTTTTTCAATGCTTATTAGTTTATTTCTGATTCTACAAATAATGCATCCTTATTATAGAATAATTACAAGATAGAGAAAACTGTCATTAAGACAGTTTGTATGGTATCACCTCTATAAATATGTTTGCGTATTTCTGATTTCTTTTTATTTTTTTATTGTGGTAAAATGCATATAACATGAAATTTACCATCATAACCATTTTTAAGTGTACAGCTCAGTGGCCTTAAGTGTATTCATATCACTAGGTTTAACTGTCTTTTAAAATGAAAAAAAAGGGGGGGCACTTTGCTGCCTCAGTTGTTTGAGCATCTGACTCCTGATTTCGGCTCAGGTCATGATCTTACGGTCATGAGATGGAGCCCCGCATGGAGTCTGCTGGAGATTCTCTCTCTCTCTCCCTCTGCCCCTCCGCTCAGTCGTGTTGTGTTCACTCTCTAAATAAATAAATAAATAAATAAATAAAAAGTCTTAAAAAATAAAATAAAATGAAGAAAAATTTTGTACTTTAATCCTGACTGACAAAACCCAGAGAAATTTTTAGAGGCCTCATAAAGAAAAGCAAGAAAAGACATTGAAATAAGAGGGGCTTTCACTTATGTATACTTACTATGTGATTCTATTAAAAACAGGGTTTGGCGTTGTTTTTTTTAATTTTATTTATTTGAGAGAGAGAAAGAGAGTGATCAAGAGAGCACACACGTGGGTGGAGGGGCAGAGGGAGAGGGAGATGCAGACTCCCCCAGGAGCAGGGACTCGATCCCAGGACCCTGAGATCATGACCTAAGCTGAACACAGACGTTTCACCAACTGAGCCACCCAGGCAACCCCCAAAGCAGGTTTTTTTTGTTGTTGTTGTTAAAAGAGTACTACTGCTTTCAGGAAATTCAGGCCTATCTACAGTTGTGAAGGACTACAGATCACTCAATTTCAGATTCCCAGTGACTTGAGATAATTCAAGACACAAAAGCAAAAGGCATTTCTGCTCCACAGCTGAGATCTTTGGTGGAGGCTTGCGCCCTGGAGGCCTGTCCAGCACATCCTGGATTCAGGGCCAAGTGCTCACAATAGTAAGTATATGTGCCCATCATGTTCTGGGAAGAGTGAGTCAGTTGTCCAAAATGAATTCTCCCCCTTCTGATATGCAGAAGTTTGGACACAAAGAAGGAGATGCTGTTTAGGAATCCTAATTCACATAAGACCAGAAAATTTATTTTATTTTATTTTATTTTATTTTATTTTATTTTATTTTAATTTCCAGTCAGTTAACATACAGTATATTAGTTTCAGGTGTACAATTTAGTGATTCAACACTTCCCTACATCACCCGGTGCTCATCACGACAGGTGCGCTCCTTCATCCCCATCACCTCTCTCCCCATCCCCCACCCACCTCCCCTCTGGTCACCATCAGTGTGTTTTCTAGAGTTAAGAATCTGTTTCCTGGTTTGGCTCTCTCTCTCTCTCTCTCTCTTTTTTCCTTTGCTTGTTTCTTCTGTCTCTTAAATTCCACATATGACTGAAATCATATTGTATTTGTCTTTCTCTGACTGACTTATTTCTCCTAGCATAATACCCTCTAATTCCATCCATGTCATTGCAAATGGCAAGATTTCATTCTTTTTTCCTGGCTAAATAATATTCCTATATCTATCTATCTCTCTATCTATCTATATCACCCCTTCTTTATCCATTATTCAGCTGATGGCAATAGACACTTGGGCTGCTTCCATAACTTGGCTGTTGTTGATAATGCTGCTATAAACATCGGGATGTATGTATCCCTTTGAATTAGTGGTTTTGTATTCTTTGCATAAATACCCAGTAGTGCAATTGATGACTCACGGGGTAGTTCTATTTCTAACTTTTTGAGGACCTTAGATACTGTTGTCCACAGTGGCTGTACCAGTTTGCATTCCCACCAAAAGGGCATGAGGGGTCCCCTTTTTCCACATCCTCACCAACACTTGTTGTTTCTTGTGTTGATTTTATCCATTCTGACAAGTGTGAGGTAGTATCGCATTGAGGTTTGGATTTGCATTTCCCTGATGATGAGTGCTGTTGAGCATCTTTTCATGTGTCTGTTTGCCATCTGGATGTCTTCTTTGGAGAAATAAGACCATAAAATTTATATTTTATACAAAGATATGAATAAAAGAAGGAGACCCCAAGTAATTTTATGATATTAATATAATCCTCATTTCAACACCACACAAAAGAGCATAAGAAAATACAACCAATACCAATCTCATTTATTAATGTAAACATAAACATTCTTAATAAAATAGTTTTAAAATTCTAAACATCAGCATATAAAAATAAATCATTTGTGTGTGTGTGTGTTTATTCTCAACATCAGAAAAATCGACTAACGTAAAACTCGTCATTAACCACTAAAGCAAAGAAATCATATGTGTGCAAAATGCATGCAAAATGCGTGCAAAATGATTGCAAACAATCAGGTGCATGCAAAAAAAATCATACAATAAACTAAAACACATTCATTGTAAAAACCGTTACTAAGGAATTGGAAAGAATTCCTTTTGGTTGATAAAGCTGTCTACCAGAAAAATGTGGCAGGTTTATAAATAACAGAGATCAGGTCAGGAAGGAGATGCTCACTCTCACCATTATGGGTCACAGTTGCCCTTGAGGTTCCAGGCTAGAAAAATAAGACAAGAACAACAAATAAACAGAATGGTATTAAGGAGGAAAAAATACTATCTTTTTTTTTTTTTCAGGTGACATTATATTGTAGGGGAGAAAGAAATGACTGAGTCGGCAAAATCTTAACATTGGTATCAGAACCAACAGGAACATCTAAAAAGAGTAATATCCTTCCTATATATCAGCAATAACTAAAAGAAATGTTTATTATAATCTAGGATCTGATTGACAATAACAATATCATTTAGTGGTCTATTAAGATTTAAAATGGTGAGATAAAATAAATTACCACATAACCATCACTAATAGGATGGACTCAGACTGGCAGATGGTGAAATATTTTTGATGTATTTTACCAACAAAATATTTTCATTTCAAATATATATGAAGAACACCTACAAATCATTAGGGCAAAGACAAAGACAACCACCCAACAGGGAAGTTGGAAATGGCTTTCAGCGGGCACTTTTCAGAACCGATCAGAATGGCCAAACCCCTACATGCATAAGTCCACTCATGGTCAGCAAAATACTAATTAATATACAAAGAAACCATTTTACATTCCTGCAGTTTGCACAAATTCGTTTGTGATAAAACCAACGGTTTCCAAGGATGGTGAGAAACATGAACCCCGGCACATTTTTGGCTACATTGCATGAGGTGCAACCATTTGGAAGGGCAATTTAGAAATCAGCAAAGTTGGGGGGAGGGGGTACCTGGCTGCTGGCTATCGGGAGCGGTAGCTGGAGGGAGACTCTTCTCTACCTGCCCCCCCATTTAAATTTCGGTGTATTATTAGAAAGTCTGAGGGGTAGTAAAGGCCCGCAGATCAGGAGGTGATTGCAGTTGAAAGCATGGTTTATGACGCAGAGATCCCAAGAGGAAAGGGCACACCATGCCCCAGGGGGCCACATGGAGAGTGGGGAGTCCCAAGGGTCAGAAGCGAGGCAGGGGGAGAGTGGGAACTGTGGGCAGGAGCCTGCACCGTGGTTTCCACGGGCAGGGCAGGGCAAGCAGGCTCAGGCTTCCCAAGTTTGAATGACTGCAGTGGGCTGTGGGGCTTAGGGGTTCCCCCTAATTGTCTAGTTCCAGGCCCCGGGGTGGTTAAGGCAGATGGACGGTGCCAGGAGTGTGAGGCCCCCGCAAACATAGGAGCAGGGTAAGGGTGGATTGGATGGTTTGTATTTGGAACAGAAGGGGCAGGTGGGGGCGGGACAGGATGTGGGAGGCAGGATGCCAGTGGCAGGTGCCTCGGGCATGTCAGGAGATTGTCCAGACAAGTTGTCTCCAGCATATGCATGCGGGGCGGATGGGAAAGCCTTATGTTTCTAGAAGCCGGCAACATGGTTAGTACATCCCCAAACTCAGATCGAGCCAGATTCAGGGTCTTCTCTTGGGGGCTGATGGTAATGGTGACATGCAACAGGGACATAGGAAAGTGGGAGAGAACAGCGGGACATCATGGCAAGGGGGCAACAGCTTCTTGGGGAGATCTGGAGACCGACTCTGTGTCTTCAAGTCCGGCTTTGTCCCAGCTCAGTCTCAAAGGGTCGGACCTGCAAAATGCGTCAGCTAGCCGGGAGATGTGATGGGGTCATTGTCGATGTGCTGGGAAGACCAGGAAACCTCCCCATCAACAGCAAAGCTGGAGCAACGACTCGATGTGAGGCCCGAACACAACTGTATCAAATTTGGACTGAAAGTAAACAGCCAGACCTCGAGAACCCTCTGCTGGCCCCCTGGGCAGGTTCGGGCCAGTCATTTAATTGACCTCAGAATAATCTCATTTCCAGCGTTACACAGTCTGGACTCTTGGACTCCACTAGTTGCGTAAGGTGATCTCTTCGGGTTTCTGATTCAATTGTTCTTCCCTTTCTTCTAATAACTGCACTTTTTGGAACATGCTATAGCAAAGCTCTGGCACCCGTGTGCAGGGAAGCCTAGGTGGGTATGTTCCCTTCAATGACACACGATCAAAACATTGGAAATTATCTGCATTTTCAGCAGCAGCAGAACAGATCACTGAACCACTAAATAGTTATACAATGAATTCTTTACAGAACATATGTCAGATGGATACATCTCTATTGAGAATGCAAATAATGCAAGCATATTTTATAACAGTGAAGAAAAAAATAAATATACAAAACATGTCTTTGGTTTATACAAATGCAACCAAGGTATGAAAAGTATAAACAGTCTTAATTCCAGAGAATGAATTTCAGAGACAATATTTGAAATATTTAACAGCTGTCACAGGAGGGACACTAATCAGTCAGAATGGACTCTGATGATGGCTGAGCACAAGGTTCTTGAGATCCTCCCTGGACCAGACTAAGTACCTTTCTGGCAGTTTCCTCGGGGGATCGAGGAAATGTGGGGGCAGGGTTACCAGAGTGCGGTCCGGCACCTGCACAGGGGGTGGAGGGCAGAAACCAGGGGATTTTATTTTTATCAGCCATCATGAATGCATTTCAAAGTTTTAAAATCTGATATGAGCATACTGGCTAAGCATCAGCTCTGATAGGAGAAAAGAAGCTACTTGGGGAAGAGTTACAAAGGAGGAATATATTTTTACATATTACATATTTTATTTTATATATATTTTTATGTATGTATATATGTGTATATATGTACATGTGCAAGTCCATGTGTATCCTAGAAAAGAACAGGTGTCTCTTGAATAATCTTACTGGCAGGTGCCTGTAGACTTGACTTTGGCCTCAAGCCTAGTTGAGTTTCCTAGATTTGGAAAGGGTCCTTTTTTTTCTATATGTACACATATATACACACATATGTGTACACTCAGACATGTATATACACATATGAATATATACATAATCTTCCTCTGTAAACCTTCCCCCTAAAATTTCCTTTTGCTTATCACAGTTGATATTACATGTTTTAAATCTCCACACAGACATACATATGTATATGTGAGTCTGTGTGTGTTTGCTTTGTTTTTAAAACTATTTACTGCTAATATGGCAACAGTGTTATATTGCTGAAATAAGTTTAAGATGTTAAACTCTTAATTAAAATTTCCAGTAAAATTAGCACAAAAAGTTCATGCTTCAGAACTCTCCAGTGGATAAAATAGTTTTTTTCTAAAAGTGACTAAAATGACGTAACTAAGCTGGGACCAAGATTGTCAATGTCAAGCTCTGAACAAGACTTTTTCTGGGTGCCTGGGTGGCTCAGTTGGTTAAGCATCTGACATAATCTTAAGCTGACTTCAGCTCAGGTCATGATCTCAGGGTTGTGGGATCGAGCCCCACATCAGGCTCAGTGCTCAGCGTGGAGTCTGTTTGAGATTCTCTCTCTTCCTCTCCCTCTGCCTCTCCCCCCACTTGCATGCTCTCTCTTTCTCTCTCTCTCAAAAAATAAATAAAATAAAAATAAAAAGACTTTTTCACCATACTCTTCTCTACAGTACCATATGGTACCTAGATAACTGGTGGAGGAAATGTCTTCATGGCAGCATTTTCAACAAGATGCTTTCTCTGAAAACCAGCCCCTGTATGGATGGCTGGAGTTGTGGATGACAAAAAATAATGCTATTATTTCTAGGAACTTTAAATTCTTTCTAGGGGCGCCTGGATGGCTCGGTCGTTAAGTGTCTGCCTTCGTCTCGGGTCATGATCCCAGGGTCCTGGGATCGAGCCCCGCATCGGGCTCCCTGCTGGGCGGGAAGCCTGCTTCTCCCTCTCCCACTCCCCCTGCTTGTGTTCCCTCTCTCGCTGTGTCTCTCTCTGTCAAATAAATAAATAAAATCTAAATTCTTTCTAATAGGCTTTCCTTACATCCTATTATACTTTCTCTGAATACAGTTTTGTCATCTGCCATTAAGAATGATTTAACCTCTTCCTTTTAATTGTTCATTAAAGTAAGGCTAGAGACTATGTCCTTTTTTTTTATCTTGCACAATTGGTTAGAAGACATTGGAAGTGGCGAGGAGAATGGTGATGGGGATTTTATTTTATTTTTTTTTTTGTTCTTGTTTCTGACGTCAACAAAAATGCTTCAAAACTCTACTCTGGATACCATTCCTGGCCTATAGGTCCTGCATCCAGCAGACCCATGTAAAAATGTCAAATGTTGGGGAGGAAAGGAACAGGCTGGAATTCTCCGGCTCTGCTGAAGGGGTGTAAATTGGTCCAACCGATTTCAGTGGAGCAATTAGGCATCATGTTCTAAAACCATGAGTTTAGATTGCCTCTGAGTCTCTAGCCTCACTTCATACCAACACCAGAGACAACACGTACGTACAGAGAAAGGCACTTCCTCCCGGTTGCGGATATTTGATTACCCAGCTTTGCTTTTAGAACAGTTCTAGAGGAGAAGCCTTCTCGTAAAGTTAAAGATTTTCAATAATTTGGGGACCCACTGACTGTGATTGTGTGTTTCAAATAGAAAATCCCCGATTACACCATTCTCCATCTTATCCTTGCCCTGTGCTTCAGCCATACAGACCTTATTTCAGGTTTCACCGTTAGGTTGACCGGATAGCATAACTGACGAGAGCATGAGCACGGTGGGGAGGGGGAGCAGCAGAGGGAGAGGGAGGGAGACTCTCCAGCAGGCTCCCCACTGAGTGAGGAGCTGATGTGGGGCTCAATCCCAGGACCCTGAGATCATGACCTGAGCTGAAATCAAGAGTTGGACATTTAACCAACTAAGCCACCCAGGCACCCGCTGAATGTCTTGACTTACAAAAATAGTGATGGCATATGACTCCACCTGCTCTCCGAAAATAAGACCATGACCTGTCTTTCTGGAAGGCTTCTCCCACATCCACCTCTCACCTACTTAATGCCTTTCGGTTTGTAGTCAGGCCATGACATCATCATAGAAGCCATCACCATGTCTAAGACAGTTCTTTCTCACACACTCTTAACTTCCTCTGGATCACCTGATGCCAGGACTTGATGCAGATCTCCTTTCTCCAACAGACGGTGAAGTCAGTGGCACCAGGGACCATGTTCACTTGTTCATCCTTCTATCCTCAAACCTAGGAATCAAAGTTGTCACCTGGTACCTGGTAAATGCCATGTGAAATTTTAGTGCATAGGTGAAAGTTTAAATCTGTAAATGCTCAGCATAGAACTTTATAGCTAAAAGAGGCCTTTGTGATTATTTAATGATATCTTCTTGTTTTACCAAGGGAAAATGCTTGAAGAGTATATAACTGACTTATAAAACTGATGTGCATAACTGCTTAGTTCCTGAAATTTAGCATACAAGAGCCTAGTTTAGCATTTTACATTTTTGATTATTTTTTTTGAATTTAGCCTCACACTAAATATCCTGTGCATATTGATCTCCCACTGAATTTTGAAACGCTACATGGATATTCACTAATTTCCATCTCTTTTGTAGCTTATCCTGAGGTGAATCTAAGCATCCTTGTATTTGAGGAAAAAGATCTAAGCATCAAATAGGAAATTTAAAAAATCCTCGGGTGCCTGGGTGGCTCAGTCGGTTAAGCGTCTGCCTTCGGCTCAGGTCATGATCCCAGGGTCCTGGGATGGAGCCCCGCATCGGGCTCCCTGCTCAGCGGGGAGTCTGTTTTTCCCTCTCCTTCTATCCCTCCTCCCTGCTTCTGCTCTCTCTCTCTCTCTCTCTCTCTCCGTTGCTTGAACATTCTCTCTCACAAATAAATAAACTCTTAAAAAAAATCCTATGGCTCCAAAGTTAAATGAACAGTAAAGGAATTGAGGGTAGCTGTGAGCTACTTGTGGTGACCAAAAATTAGCTGCACAGTAGAAGACTTGAAGCCCAGGATGAAATGTTAAGTATAAGAATTTGATATTAAAGTCTGCCTGTACCGAGAAGCTGGGGACAATGAACGGCTGGGTCTTGGGACTAGATACACCTAGGACCAAAGGACAGATACTGGAGACCTTGCCAACTTGACATTGAATTCCTCTCAGGGACTTAAGCACAGAAGCTGAGAGGTAAGGACATTTGTCAGGTCCAGTTTTGTTGCTAGACACCTGGGAGGTCACGAGAGATCTTTGAGTACATAGAATAAAGGGATAGATTGTGAGAATAGCAACAAAAGTAGCAATGGTTCTTATCAATCAAGCAGCTCCTCGGTGTCGGGCGCCATCTTATTATTTTACCCACAGTTCAAGGAGACAGTAACCTTGATTATCAACATGCTACGGGTGAGCATACTATGCCTCAAGTCTTCATATTGTTTTGCCTGTGATTACTAGTTAGTGAATTGAAGAGCGGGGGTATTAACCAAGATCTTTGGTACAGCAAATCTGAGCATGCAGTGTTCTGGGAGGGAAATTGTGGGATGTCGTTGGTAGAATAATTATAATAGTGTAAATGTAACAACTGGCCATATGGTGCTTCTAGAGAGGTAAATAGTGTGGAGATTGTGACCTGCTCTCCTGGCCATTAGAGTTCTTTTTCACAAAGGTGTTCTTTTTCACAAAGGTGTTCTTAAACATGTAAATGTTCTGCACTCTACATGATACAGAGACCTAAGTGGAATGAAAATTTCTAGCAGAAAAGACCTCAGGTATAGGACAGGACACCACAGCGTGCAATACTCTGAGGTCCAAGGAACTGAGTTAACAGAATCTTAGAGATTTCTAACCATTGCAGATCTTCCATGGATAGATTTCAGAGGAAGAGTTTGAGGTCTTCAGGGACTGGTACAAAGAGAAAAGAGGGAACAGAGCAAATAATTCTAGCAATGACCAAAACAGAAATTAATTATTAATTTTAAAAAACAAGGAATTAGAGGGGATGTTTGAGCTGAGGTGCAGAGAGGAGGGGCTCTCTATCGGAAGAGGCTGGGTGTAGGGCAAGGTTACAGCATGGGGGAACCCGGGTGCACCATTACCAACGTGCTGGGACCATGGTGCAGGAAACTGGCAGGCAATGGGACTGGGTGGTTTATGTCTCTTCCCTCATGTTCATTCTCTCCGTACTTTATACCTGGTAGTTGTAACCATTCTAAACTTAGAGATAAGAAAATTCAGACAAATCAAAACTAAATAAATATGGGATGCGTACTACAACCAGCTTTCGTACCCAAGATACTAGAGATGAAAACACACTCTTTCTAAGACATGGAAGGAAGTACAGTGGCACCTGCCATGGAGAAGTAGAGATGAGGCAGCTCCTGGAAAAGGAGTAAATACTAGAACATATATGCTGATGGCAGTGAAGAAGATAAATGTGCCCATTAACATGAAGTGAGCTCACAAGATGTCCATCGACAGATGAATGGATAAAGAAGAAGTGGTATATATACACAATGGAATATTATGGAGCCATCAAAAGGAATGAGATCTTGCCATTTGCAACGATGTGGATGGAACTGGAGGGTGTTATGCTGAGTGAAATAAGTCAATCGGAGAAAGACATGTATCGTATGACCCCACTGATATGAGGAATTCTTAATCTCAGGAAACAAACTGAGGGTTGCTGGAGTGGTGGGGAGTGGGAGGGATGGGGTGGCTGGGTGATAGACATTGGGGAGGGTATGTGCTATGGCGAGTGCTGTGAATTGTGCAAGACTGTTGAATCATAGTTCTGTACCTCTGAAACAAATAATGTGATATATGTTAAGAAAAAAAAAAAGAAGAAGAAGATAGCAGGAGGGGAAGAATGAAGGGGGGGAAATCAGAGGGAGAGATGAACCATGAGAGACGATGGACTCTGAAAAACAAACTGAGGGTTCTAGAGGGTGGGGGGGGGGTGGGGGGATGGGTTAGCCTGGTGACAGGTATTAGAGAGGGCACGTTCTGCATGGAGCACTGGGTGTAATGCACAAACAATGAATCATGGAACGCTACATCCAAAACTAATGATGTAATGTATGGTGATTAACATAACAATAAAAAATAAAAAACCCATGAAGTGAGCTCGGTAGCTGGAAGGCAGGAGGACCTCCTGGTTAGGAACTTGCACCTGTGAAATTAATGTAACGGGGTGATTGTGTGTCAGCTATACTCAAATAAATTTTTTTTTAAAAGGTACACATAAAGCTTTCAAAAAAGCTTTGCTGTTATCATCATCATGGCTTCATTTTACATCATCTCTAGGAATGTCATTCCCAATAATCTGAAAAATCTCCAAAAATAAAGATAAGAATACTAAACATAATGAAATTTTTTTAAAAAGAAGAAGAATGTGCGACTGAAAGTAACTTCTGGGTTCTTAGGCAGGTTCTAGAATTTCTACCTGTGTGAACTTAAGACGAATCTATAACTTATGCATAAATCAGCCTTCTGATATAAAAAAATCGATTTTCAGTCGGAATGCTTTGACTCTCGGATTGACTTCATTAATAATAAGATGCTTTCTCTCACATAATGCAAAGCCTGGGGAAGTCATCTACAGGCACTGCAATCAGGATTAGTTCTCATTCCCCACCACTCTCTCAGCCCTGACTTCCTCTGTGTAGGCTCCAACCTCACCCCCAGGAAGGCAGCCATCCCTGGCATCACACCTAGCCCTATTAGAATCCAGAGGAAGGAAATAGATGTCGCAGTCCATCTCATGAAGAACGTGAAATCCTTTCTCAGAAGATTCCAGCAGTTGTCTGCTCCACTGGAGAACATGACTTCCCACTGGTCGGGGTTGGATCACATGCTCTTCCCTAATCCATCATTAGCAAGAGAGTAGGGCTGTCCAAAGGGATTTAGTTCATCCACCTCTACACCTACGCTGGGATGGGGTCACCTCTGAGACACATCAGAAGAATTGGAACAAAAGAGAAGGAGAAATGCACGCAGGGAAGGCAAATAGTGCTTACTCCATACAGTTGTGGTGAAGCCTAAAGCACATAATACATTTAAAGGAACATAACATTTCCTCAATTAATGGCGGCCTTCATTACTGCTGTGTGCCCAGCACTGAGCCAACACTTCAAGCAATGTAAACATTACCATTAGTCTATGAAGTATGTAACGCATTCTTTTTTTTATTTTATTTTATAAATGAAAAGAATAGAGACTGGAAAAGATTAAGAAATTTACTTGAAGTCAAAATGTGGTCCAAAAAAAAAAAAAAAAGCTGAAATTTTAATCCAGAACCATCTGAGTGCAAGACTCATAACCCACAATGCTTTTGTTGAGTGTTTCCCCCAAAATGAAAGAGCAGTTGAGTGTTGTCATGATATGGGAATGCAGCCATGATACCCTCTTGCCGCAGAGTCTCTACCATCAGACTTCCATCATGGGGGGCAAGGGGTGGAAGCATCCAGAGCTGCCATGTCCGGGAAACTAGAGTGATGAGGTGGCTTTGCTTGGGTATCACATTTCCCCGATAGGTCAATTTGTGTTGTTGAAGAGTATTACAGAAGAGACACCATTATCTTTTTCTAATTAGGATATTTTTCTCCTACTTTCTATCCTTTGCTGATGAGAATAATGGATTTATTTTCTTGAATTATCCGTGAAAGAAGAGTCTGCCATGATACAAATGGATTGATTATTAACAAAGAAATGAGAATTGGTGAAGAGGACGTGAAAACATATACAATTCCTAGTCTATTAAAATGCAGGAGCTTTATAAGGTTAATTGCCCATCTGCACACGACCCACATCACAATGATTTTGCAGCCTGTGAAATATTGCAGGTTTTCACATTTCACTCTTGCTTTGATAAGCTGTTATTTTATTCACTCGGTAAGCAATGAAAGTAACACATCTGGAAATGCCAATGTATAAGCCCCAAAAGGAACACACTCCCTTCATAAAGGACTTCTAATTACAAGGAATATTTCCAATGAATCCTATTTAGGAGGTGCAGAAATTTTCACAGAACCTTTAAGTTTTGCCTTGAAATCATCCTAAAGCCAATCAGATGATTCTTGATGTGTGCAGAATGAACTTATTCCAAAGTTATGGACATAAGGAAATGAATGACACATGATGTTGCTGAAATTTTTTCTCTCCTTTGAGTCTTTCAAATAAAATATTTATACCCAGAGCATATTATCTAATTATCAAGCTCTGGGGAAACATCACAAACACATGATGTGTTGACATATGCCGAGTATTGTTCTAAATCCTTTCAATTTGTTAACTCACTTAATCCTCACCACCATCCAATGGGTTCAATGAGTATTTTTTTGCATCAGCTTATTTAATAGTTATCACAGGTACTGATGAGGTAGTAGGGGCTCCATTTTGTTTTTTTAATTTTTAATTTTTTTAAAGATTGTATTTATTTATTTGACAGAGAGAGCACAGGCAGGGGAAGAAGGAGAAGCAGGCTCTCCCTCGAGCAGGGGAGCCCAATGCAGGGCTTGTTCCCAGGACCTTGGGATCATGACCTAAGTGGAAGGCAGATGCTTACCCAACTGAGCCACCCAGGTGCCCCAGGCTCCATTTTCTATGCAGGGAAGTCAACTATGAAGATCCGAGGATTTAGCCAGCATTCTTCCCTTCAAAGCTGCTAGACAAGTAAGGTCTAGTACGTTGCCTG
Organism: Zalophus californianus; assembly: GCF_009762305.2. Classification (NCBI taxonomy): domain Eukaryota; kingdom Metazoa; phylum Chordata; class Mammalia; order Carnivora; family Otariidae; genus Zalophus; species Zalophus californianus. Next base: position 3,114,799 of record NC_045606.1, on the reverse strand, counting down.
GCAAATAGTGGGTTGTACAATGAATGTTTCAGAATTATTTGGGGGAAATTATGGAAAGCTTAAATTATAATATTATTTGGTGTTTAATCATCTGAGTGCCCACAGAGAGCCCGAAATACCATTCTGCCCAAACAGAATTGACAACAGACCCAAACACGAGAACATGGAGGGTCTTGACTAGTGAATACGATGTGAATATGGGTTTTGTTCTTGGGATAAGTGTAGATATGTGGACAAATAGCTTCAAGGCAAAGCAAAAAAAGCCTCATCAGAGGGGCCAGCAGTGATGTAGAAGGAGGACTCAAGGATCCCTCTAGGGCAATTAGGAACTATTGCCCATAGGAGCGATGTCTGGGGTGTTCCTTGAGAGAGAAAGCAGAGCTTCCAAGGACTGGAAGCAGGAAAACCACACTACTGAGCACAAGCATTGCTCTATGTTTCCAGACTCTCAACATCAAAGCAGCCGCAGCAGCCCCACCAGATGGGCCCATCCCAGATCCAGAGTGCATGCCATGTGCATGTCTTCTCTGAATCCACTACTATCATCCAGCATACCAACTCCTGTCTGGATGCTTCTGTATCCTTCCAATTGATCCATGTGCTTCTACTCGTATTCACTCACTTGTAGTTTATTTTTCAAATACTCTAAGTTATCAGTTATTGTAAAAAACGCAAAACAAAAAATTTCACTGCTCCCCTTAAAATGCTTCAGTGGGCTTCCACCATAAATGGAGTGAAATCCAAACTCTTATCAGATCCCTGTTAGCTTCAGGGTCCCCTACACTGACACTTCTTTTGGTTCACTATGTTCCAACAATGTCTGGCATATTTTTCTTCATCAACCATTCTGTGTTTCTTATTTCAGTCCTTGTGCACCTCTCTCTTTTCTGTGGAAAATGTTCTTCCACTGGACCTTCTTGTGATGGATTCTCCATAATTCAGTAACAGAGCCCATGGTGGCTTCCTCCAAAAAGGACTCTCTGAACAACACAAGCTGAAGTATGCCTTCTTCAACACCTCAAATCACTGCCTATACAATTGTCTTCCTTATTTATTACTCAAATGAGCCCCTTTCAAAGAATGCAAGAAGAGAGAGGAAACCATTGTAGAAAAGCTTATATTTTAGAGCTTTTGCTCTGAATGAGAAGATAGGCGTGTGCACAAGGATGGCAGGATTATACCTCCTCAAATTCTTCCACCACCCATCTTTCCTGTGACTCAAAATAAACCCTGGGCACCTTGAGACATTGAGAGCTGCTTGGCTCCTATCTAGGCCTGGACTGACCTATGCCAGAGATGTGAACTCTGATGGCGTTCTTCAGCACTGGCTGTCCTCTGCTGACTGGGAGCCCTACGCATGGCCCACACCTGGCTTAGCTTTGGTTCTGGGAGGAGCACACCCCAGCGGTCTTTTTTTTTTTTTTTTTAATTTGTTTATTTGAGAGAGAGAGCGTGAGCATGGGGCAGGGTGGGTTTCTGGATGGACTTGGAATTAAAATGCACTGGAAAAAAAAAAAACATCCCTCATATGTGGCTAAGATGCCCCTTCTCTTGCCAAATTGGTTTCTTCCTTATCCTCAGCCACTTGGCATCCATCCATAGCCTGGCTTCAGTTTCCATTTCCGGTATCAAAATCCCTCTATGCAAAGATGCTCTGGCCCCAAAGCCCTCTGACTTCTCCACGAGAAGCCAAGGCAGGCTCACCAGTGCTCTAGCCGGGGATCAGGAACATTCTAAAACTGATAGACTGTTCAGGTGCTTACCGTCATCCCCATGTTTTCTTGCTGGTTATGTAAAATATAATTTGAAAATTTTTAAATGCAATAAGTTTTGACAGAAGCACAAAGTGATGTGCCTACCACCACATTCAGGATATAGAATAATTTCATCACCCCACAAAGTTTCCTTTTGACCACTTATAGTTGACCTCAACCCCAACACCTCATGACCTGGCTTAATGACTTTTGTTATATCTATCCTAGAATTTCATAGAAATGGAATTCTACTTTTTGTTGTCTTTTATGTCAGAAATAGAGACTCTTTAGGATAATATAAAAATGAGAATTATAGGGGGGGCGGAGCAGGATGGCGGAGGAGTAGGAGACCTGGATTTCGTCTGGTCTCAGGAATTCAGCTGAATGGGGATCAAACCATTCTGAACACCTACGAACTCAACAGGAGACCGAAGAGGAGAGTAGCAACAACTCTCTGAACAGAGAAGCGACCACTTACTGGAAGGTAGGACGTGCGGAGAAGTGAATCCGAGGCGATATTCGGGAGGATAGACGGCGGGGGAGGGGCCTCCGTCGGCCGCTTCTGGCAAGTGCTAGAGCCGCGGAGCACAAAATCGGACCTTTTAGAAGTTGGCTCCGCTGAGGGACGTCGCTCCAGTGGCCACGCGGGGGGTGGAATCCTCCCGGGACAGTGTGGTCTCAGGACCCTGGGGGTCACAGAAAGACCGGGGGTGCCTGAGTGCGGCAGAGCTCCCAGGTATCAGAGCGGGGAAGCCGGCTGCAGAGAGGGGGCCGAGGCGCGGGCTCTCAGCTCGGGGTGGCCATAAACTGTGATCAGTGACAGTCGGGCCACGGCTCCTCCAGCAAGGATCCAACAAACGCAGAGCCGGGGAGACTCCCCTTCCTCCCCCGGGAGGAGCGGCGCGGGAGCGCACCGCAGGGATCTGCTGGGTTTGGAGACTCCACACGGGGTCGGGTGCCAGAGGTAGAAACGCTCGGTCACAGGCCGGGTGAGCACGGAGTGCGGCCGGAGACCGGGGACACGGGAGTGACTGCTTTTCTCTGGGGACCCACTGAGGAGCGGGGCCCCGATTTCTCAGCTCCTCCAGGCGGATATTGGGAGGCCACCATTTTCACCCTGCTCCTCCAAAGCTGTACCGAGAGCTTGCAGGGAACAAAAGCTCCTGAGAGCAAACCCGAGCAGCTTGCTTAGCCCGGACCGACAAGGGCGGGGCAATTCCGCCTCCGGCAAAGACATTTGGGAACCACGGCAACAGGCCCCTCCCCCAGAAGATCAGCACAAACAGCCAGCAAGCCAAGACCAAGTTTACCGATCAAGGAGAACGGGAGAACTCCAGCACTAGGGGAATACTGCATGTAGAATTCATGGCTTTTTTACCATGATTCATTAGTTTTTCAGTTAATTTTTTTAACTGTTTTTTTTGAATTTTTCTTTTTCCCTTTTTCAAACAACATCTTATCAATCCCTTCTTTTAAAAAAATTTTTTTTATTTTTCATTTTTAGAGTCATATTTTTATCCCTTCATAGTAGTTACCCTTATTTTTGGCATATATATATAAGTTGTTCTCTCTTTAAAATTTTGAGATACAGTTTCTTCTAACAGATCAAAATATACCCTAAATCACGAGTGTATGGCTTTGTTCTAGTCTCCTGCCTGATCACATTCTCTCCCTTTTTTTCTTTTTTTTCTTTTCTCTTTTTCTTTTTAAATTTTCTTCTTTCTTTTTAAAAACAACTTCTTATCTTATCAATTCTTTCTATAAAATCTTTTATAATTTTCATCTTTACAGTCATCTGTGATCCTTTCATTGTATCAACCCTTATTTTGTACATATATAACTCTTTCTTCCTTTAAAATTTTAGGAGGCACTCTCTTCTAACAGACCAAAATATGCCCAAAAGATAGTATGTGGCACTGATCTATGCACCAGCCTGATCATATTTGATCATAATCTGCTTTTTTTTGTTTTGTTCTGTTTTTGTTTGTTTTTATCTTTTTCTTTTTCCTTTTTTTTTCTCTTCCTTCTTTCCCTTTCTTTTCCCCTGGTCTCAGGTCTTTTCTGATTTGTATAGAGTATATTTGCTGGAGACCTTGTTAATCTGTTAGCATTCTGTTCTCTCATTCAGCTGTTCTCCTCTGGACAAAATGACAAGATGAAAAAATCACCTCAGCAAAAAGAACAAGAGGTAGTACCCTCTGCCAGGGACGTACTCAATATAGACATTAGTTCGATGTCGGACCTAGAGTTCAGAATCATGACTTTAAAGATACTAGCAGGGCTTGAAAAAAGTGTGGAAGTTATTAGAGAAACCCTTTCTGGAGAAATAAAAGAACTAAAATCTAACCAAGTCGAAATCAAAAAGGCTATTAATGAGGTGCAATCCAAAATGGGGGCACTAACTGCTAGGATAAATGAGGCAAAAGAGAGAATCGGTGATATAGAAGACCAAATGATGGAAAATAAAGAGGCTGAGAAAAAGAGAAACAACTACAGGATCACGAGGGCAGAATTCGAGAGATAAGCGATACGATAAGACAAAACAACATTAGAATAATTGGGATCCCAGAAGAAGAAGAAAGAGAGAGAGGGGCAGAAGGTATATTGGAGCAAATTATAGCAGAGAACTTCCCTAATGTGGGGAAGGAAACAGGCATCAAAATCCAGGAGCCACAGAGGACCCCTCTCAAAATCAATAAAAATAGGTCAATACCCCGACATCTAATAGGAAAACTTACGAGTCTCAGAGACAAAGAGAAAATGCTGAAAGTAGCTTGGGAGAAAAGATATGTAACCTACAATGATAAAAACATTAGATTAGCAACAGACCTATCCACAGAGACCTGGCAGGCCAGAAAGGACTGGCATGATATCTTCAGAGCACTAAACGAGAAAAATATGCAGCCAAGAATACTATATCCAGCTAGGCTATCATTGAAAATAGAAGGAGAGATAAAAAGCTTCCAGGACAAACAAAAACTAAAGGAATTTGCAAACACGAAACCAGCCCTCCAAGAAATATTGAAAGGGGTCCTCTAAGCAAAGAGAGAGCCTAAAAGCAGCATAGATCAGAAAGGAACACAGACAATATACAGTAACAGTCACCTTACAGGCAATACAATGGCACTAAATTCATACCTTTCAATAGTTACCCTGAATGTAAATGGGTTCAATGCCCCAATCAAAAGACACAGGCTATCAGATTGGATTAAAAAACAAGACCCATCAATATGCTGTCTGCAAGAGACTCATTTTAGACCCAAAGACACCCCCAGATTGAAAGTGAGGGGGCGGAAAACCATTTACCATGCTAATGGACACCAAAAGAAAGCTGGGGTGGCAATCCTTCTATCAGACAAATTAGATTTTTAAAACAAAGACTGTAATAAGAGATGAAGAAGGACACTATATCCTACTTAAAGGGTCTATCCAACAAGAAGATCTAACAATTGTAAAGATCTATGCCCCTAAAGTGGGAACAGCCAATTATATAAGGCAATTAATAACAAAAGCAAAGAAACACATTGACAAAAATACAATAATAGTGGGGGACTTTAACACCCCCTTAACTGAAAAGGACAGATCATCTAAGCAAAAGATCAACAAGGAAATAAAGACTTTAAATGACACACTGGACCAAATGGACTTTACAGACATATTTAGAACATTCCATCCCAAAGCAACAGAATACACATTCTTCCCTAGTGCCCATAGAACATTCTCCAGAATTGATCACATCCTAGGTCACAAATCAGGTCTCAACCGGTACCAAAAGATTGGGATTATTCCTTGCATATTTTCAGACCACAATGCTTTGAAACTAGAACTCAATCACAAGAGGAAAGTCGGAAAGAACTCAAATACATGGAGGCTAAAGAGCATCCTACTAAAGAATGAATGGGTCAACCAGGAAATTAAAGAAAAATTAAAAAATTCATGGAAACCAATGAAAATGAAAAGACAACTGTTCAAAATCTTTGGGATAAAGCAAATGCAGTCCTGAGAGGAAAGTATATAGCAATACAAGCCTTTGTCAAGAAACAAGAAAGGTCTCAAATACACAACCTAACCCTACTCCTAAAGGAGCTGGAGAAAGAACAGCAAATAAAGCCTAAACCCAGAAGGGGAAGAGAAATAATAAAGATCAGAGCAGAAATCAATGAAATAGAAACCAAAAGAGCAGTAGAACAGATCAACGAAACTAGGAGATGGTTCTTTGAAAGAATTAAGAAGATTGATAAACCCCTGGCCAGACATATCAGAAAGACAAGAGAAATGACCCAAATCAACAAAATCATGAATGAAACAAGAGCGATCATAACCAACACCAAAGAAATAAAAACAATTATAAGAACATATGATGAGCAACTCTATGCCAGCAAATTAGATAACCTGGAAGAAATGGGTGCATTCCTAGAGATGTATCAACTACCAAAATTGAACCAGGAAGAAATAGAAAATCTGAACAGACCTATAACCACTAAAGAAATTGAAGCAGTCATCAAAAATCTCCCAACAAAAAAAACCCAGGGCCAGATGGCTTCCCAGGGGATTTCTATCAGACATTTGAAGAAGAATTAATATCTATTCTCCTGAAACTGTTCCAAAAAATAGAAATGGAAGGAAAACTTCCAAACTCATTTTATGAGGCCACCATTACCTTGATCCCCAAACCAGACAAAGTCCCCATCAAAAAGGAGAATTACAGACCAATATCCTTGATGAACATGGATGCAAAAATTCTCACCAAAATACAAGCCAACAGGATCCAACAGTACATTAAAAGGATTATTCACCACGACCAAGTGGGATTTATCCCTGGGCTGCAAGGCTGGTTCAACATCCGCATATCAATCAATGTGATACAATACATTAACCAAAGAAAGAACAAGAATCATATGATCGTCTCAATAGATGCAGAAAAAGCATTTGACAAAGTACAGCATCCATTCTTGACCAAAACTCTTCAGAGTATAGGGATAGAGGGTACATACCTCAATATCATAAAAGCCATCTCTGAAAAACCTACAGCGAATATCATTCTCAATGGGGAAAAGCTGAGAGCTTTTCCCCTAAGGTCAGGAATGCGGCAGGGATGTCCACTCTCACCACTGCTATTCAACATAGTATTAGAAGTCCTAGCCACAGCAATCAGACAACAAAAAGAAATCAAAGGCATCCAAATAGACAAAGAGGAAGCCAAACTCTCACTCTTTGCAGATGATATGATACTGTATGTGGAAAACCCAAAAGACTCCACCCCAAAACTGCTAGAACTCATACAGGAATTCAGTCAAGTAGCAGGCTATAAAATCAATGCACAGAAATCAGTGGCATTCCTATACACCAACAACCAGACAGAAGAGAGACAAATCAAGGACTCGATCCCATTTACAATTGCACCCAAAAGCATAAGATACCTAGGAATAAATTTAACCAAAGAGGCAAAGGATCTGTACTCAGAAAACTATAAAATACTCATGAAAGAAATTGAGGAAGACACAAAGAAATGGAAAAACGTTCCATGCTCATGGATTGGAAGAACACACATTGTGAAGATGTCAGTGCTACCTAGAGCAATCTACACATTCAATGCATTCCCCATCAAAATACCATCCACCTTTTTCAACGAAATGGAACAAATAATCCCAAAATTTGTGTGGAACCAGAAGAGACCCCGAATAGCCAGAGGAATCTTGAAACAGAAAAGCAAAGCTGGCGGCATCACAATTCCGGACTTCCAGCTCTATTACAAAGCTGTCATCATCAAGACAGTATGGTACTGGCACAAAAACAGACACATAGATCAATGGAACAGAATCGAGAGCCCAGAAATGGACCCTCAACTCTATGGTCAACTCATCTTTGACAAAGCAGGCAAGAAAGTCCAATGGAAAAAAGACAGTCTCTTCAACAAATGTTGTTGGGAAAATTGGACAGCCACATGCAGAAGAATGAAACTGGACCATTTCCTTACACCACACACAAAAATAGACCCCAAATGGTTGAAAGACCTAAACGTGAGACAGGAGTCCATCAAAATCCTAAAGGAGAACACAGGCAGCAATCTCTTCGACCTCAGCTGCAGCAGCTTCTTCCTAGAAACATCGCCAAAGGCAAGGGAAGCCAGGGCAAAAATGAACTTTTGGGATTTCATCAAGATCAAAAGCTTTTGCACAGCCAAAGAAACAGTCCACAAAACCAAAAGACAACCGACAGAATGGGAGAAAATATTTGCAAATGACATATCAGATAAATGGTTAGTACCCAAAATCTATAAAGAACTTATCAAACTCAACACCCAAAGAACAAATAATCCATTCAAGAAATGGGCAGAAGACATGAACAGACATTTTTCCAAAGAAGACATCCAAATGGCCAACAGACACATGAAAAAGTGCTCAACATTGCTCGGCATCAGGGAAATCCAAATCAAAACTTCCATGAGATACCACCTCATACCAGTCAGAATGGCTAAAATGAACAAGTCAGGAAACGACAGATGTTGGCGGGGATGTGGAGAAAGGGGAACCCTCCTACACTGTTGTTGGGAATGCAAGCTGGTGCAACCACTCTGGAAAACAGTATGGAGGTTCCTCAAACAGTTGAAAATAGAGATAACATACGATCCAGCAATTGCACTACTGGGTATTTACCACAAAGATACAAATGTAGGGATCTGAAGGGGTACGAGCACCCCAATGTTTATAGCAGCAATGTCCACAATAGCCAAACTGTGGAAAGAGACACGATGTCCATTGACAGATGAGTGGATAAAGAAGAGGTGGTATATATACACAACGGAATATTATGCAGCCATCAAAAGGAATGAGATCTTGCCATTTGCAACGACATGGATGGAACTGGAGGGTGTTATGCTGAGTGAAATAAGTCAATCAGAGAAAGACATGTCTCATATGACCTCACTGATAGGAGGAATTCTTCATCTCAGGAAACAAACTGAGGGTTGCTGGAGTGGTGGGGGGTGGGAGGGATGGGGTGGCTGGGTGATAGACATTGGGTAGGGTATGTGCTATGGTGAGTGCTGTGAATTGTACAGGACTGATGAATCACGGATCTGTACCTCTGAAACAAATAATGCAATATATGTTAAGAAAAAAAGAAGAAGAAGATAGCAGGAGGGGAAGAATGATGGGGAGTAAGTCAGAGGGGGAGACGAACCATGTGAGACGATGGACTCTGAAAAACAAACTGAAGGTTCTAGAGGGGAGGGGGGTGGGGGGATCGGTTAGCCTGGTGATGGGTATTAAAGAGGGCACATTCTGCGTGGAACACTGTGTGTTATGCACAAACAATGAATCATGGAACACTACATCAGAAACTAATGATGTAATGTATGGTGATTTACATAACAATAAAAAATTATTTTAAAAAATAAATTAATAATAGAAAAAAACTAAAAAATGAGAATTATATTTTATAACCTCTTAAAATGAACTGGTGGGTCATCACTTTTTTTATTGGCTGAAATATGAATATTAAGCAGAAGGTGCTGTAGCACTAATAGGCAGGCCAAGCTAGTTTGGGAGTATTTTGAGGAAGATAAGAGAAAGGTAATAAATATCTTAAAGCTTTCAAGAAAAGACCCTCAGCATAATACCTTCCAGATCCATCCATGCTCTTGTAAATGTCTAGATTTCATTCTGTTTTATGGCTGAGTAATATTCCTGTGTGTGTTCATATATGTATGCCACCTCTTCTTTATCCATTCATCTATCAATGGACACTTGGGCTGCTTCCATAATTGTTGGCTATTGTATATAATGCTGCCAAAAACCTAGGGGTACATAGATCTTTTCAGATGAGTGTTATCATTTTCTTCCTGTAAATACTACTTCATCATATGGTACTTCTACTTTTAGTTTTTTGAGGAACATTCATACTGTTTTCCATGGTAGCTGCACCAATTTACATTCCCAGCAATGAAGTGAAGTAAGTCAGACAGAGAAACACAATACCATATGATTTCACTTATATGTGGGTAATCTAAAAAGCAAAACAAACAGACAAACAACAACAAATAGAAAAACAGACTCCTGGGGCGCCTGGGTGGCTCAGCTCATTAAGCGTCTGACTTCAACTCAGGTCATGGATCCCAGGGTCTTGGGATCAAGCCCTATGTCAGGCTCTCTGCTCAGCAGGGAGCCTGCTTCTCCCTCTCCCTCATTTCCTCCCCCTCCTTATGCTCTCTCTCTCTGTCTCACAAATAAATAAATAAAATCTTAAAAACAAAACAAAACAAAACCAGAATCCTAAATACAGAGAACAAACTAGTGGTTGCCAGGGACAGGGTGGTGGGGGGTGGGGGAAGCGGTGGGCAAATAGGCAAAAGGGGTTAAGAGGTATAGACTTCCAGTTATAAAGTAAATAAGTCATGAGGATCAAAAGTACAACAGAGGGAAAATAGTGAATAATATTGTCATAACTTTGTATGGTGACAGATAGTAATTACACATCATGGGGAGCATTTCCTAATATATATAATTGTCAAATCACAGTGTCGCATGCCTGGAACTGGTCTAATATTATATGTCTATCATACTTCAATTTTAAAAAATTAAAATAAAATAACAAAAAATAAAGAAAAAGGCACTTGAGATAAAAGAATATGATTAATTTTTTAATCACAAAATATTTGGAAGCCTAGTGTGTTGTTTCCCAAAGCTTCTTGTTTCACTCCTATTGGTCTGGAATTGATTTTGCTGGGTAGCATTTGCTTTTGATTGAGTATGATTCAAATGGAAACCTTTTGGCAGATTTTCGGATGAAGAGACTTGGTGTGAGAATGTTTTCTGCACTCATTTGCAGCCAATTTGGTCTGGGCATCTCCCAGGTGCAGCAGGTTATCCATGACTATGGAAAGAGCTCTCGCTAAAGCAGTGCCTCATAATGAGATTCAGTCCAATTTGATGGCGGAAAATAAGGTTTAATGCATCCACTGTTTGTGCCTAGGAATTTCAGTAAGTACAAAGCTTCATGAACCCTCTCTCAACATAAAATAAAGCAAACCAGAGATACCATTAATAAAGTGAAAAATGGCACCAAGAAACTCCCAAGTTTAAGAGTAGTGTCATTTGTGTTCACAAATGTACGTAAAACAGTTTGAGCTAAGGAATCTGTCTTACTGATCGTATTTCCTTCCGTGAAAATTAGCTGCACGCTTGCTGTGCTTGTTTGTTGTTTGGTTTGATTTGGTTTTCAAGAAAAAACATTTCTTATTTCTTTGTATTGACTAATTGGTTAGTCTTTCTTTCTTCCTTCCTTCCTTCCTTCCTTCCTTCCTACCTTCCTTCCTTCCTTCCTTTCTTTAGTAGGCTCCACGCCCAGCACAGAGCACCACGTGGGGCTTGAACTCACCACCTCGGGATCAAAACCTGAGCTGAGATCAAGAGTCCGATGCTCAACTGACTCAGCCACTCAGCAGCCCCCCCAGACTTTCTTTTTCATGCTGAGGTAGTGCCTTGTGGCAGGTATTTGCTCTTTTCCTTTGAGATTTTAGATGCATTAGATGCCAACATTTTGTACTCCTAGGGACCATGACCAGATGTTCTAAAGTTTAATGGAAAGATTTGGGCCTGGAGATGGATGAGGATTCACACCCTTTCTCTGCAAATCATAAATTTTGCACAGAGAAGATATGATTTCATCTTTCTGATCATTAATTATCATCATCGTGAATAATTGTTGCATAGCTTATGAGATAATGTAAGTAAAGTAAAAACGATATGGGACAGAATTATGCCTCTCTCCACACTGTCCATGGCTGAAACCCAGAAACCTGCGAATATGTTATCTAGATGACACAAGGGACTTGGTGTGATTAAGTTAAGGGTCTGAGGATGAGAGGCTACTATGGATTCTGGGTATCCTCGGTGTGATCGATGTCTCCATTCCAGCAACCCCCTTTCCCATTTCCCATCACCCTGGGACAATGACTGCCTATTTAAGCACAGACCTTTGCTGATATCAGTGCAGATAAGCGCATTGGCTGTAGTCGATATAAACTATCATCAACTACTAAATGTGGTAAGTGTACTTCCAGAAAATCAAGAGACGCCCCTCTCCTCTATCAGAACCCACTTCTAAGTTAGCCATTATATGTGCCTCGGGGAGTATACTTCAACTGCTCCAGCCCTATACCTTTCAATTTTTCCTCTACTGATACTGAGCTATTTCTGTTTCCTTAAATGGACGTTTGCTTTCACCATCTACCTCTATTCTTTCATTCATGTATCCGTTCATCGTGGTGTAGCCACTATGGAAAACAGTGTGGAGGTTCCTCAAAAAGCTAAATATACAACTATCCCATGATCGTGCAATCCCTCTTATGGGTTTAAACCCAAGGCAAATGAAATCAGGACCTCAAAGAGATATGTGCACTTCCGTGTTCATTTCAGCGTTAGTCATTAACATCCAAGACATGGAAATGACCTCAGTGTCCACTGTCTGGATGAATAAAGAAATTGTGGTTTATAGATACAATGGAATATTATGCAGCCTTTAAGTAAAAGGAAATCCTGCCACTTGCAACAACGTGAATGGACCCAGAGGACATTAGGCTAAGTGGAATAAGCCAGACACAGAGAAAGTTTGAAAACTGTGTGATCTCACTTATATGTGGCATCTAAAATAGTTAAATACGTAGAAGCAGAGTAGAACAGTGGTTACCAGAAGGAAAAGGGGAAGAAGTTGGTACAAAGTTGCAGAATGACTAGAGTTAAGAGTGCTGGAAACTTGTTGAGAGTGGATTTCTGATGCTTTCTTTTACCACACACCAAAAATGGTAACTATGTGAGCAGATGATATTGTTAGGAGTCAGTTGGACAATTAGGTAATCAGGACCAAGGTCCCCAACAAGGAAATATGGAGTCAGGACAGCTAAGATCAAACAGCACTAACTTCCTGTTCTGCAGCTTAGACAGGACTGCACTGATGTTCTGCTTTGCAGACTTTACAGAAATGACTTCCGCAAAACGTCCTAGAATAAGACAATTAACCACAAAAACATTTGTCAGTATCACTGGCAAGGGGCAGTTAAGACCTAAGCCCCCAGATATCAGCAAAAAAAGACCATTAACTTGTGGACATGAACCTAACAGGTAGACAGATACGTGTCCAAAGCCCTAATTGGCATGACTCAGCACACCCTGATTGCTTAAGAAAGTTCCGAAAAAGAGCTCATAAAAACCCTTACTTAGAAACTCCGGGGGCAACTCCGGGAGCCTCCGTCCCTCTCCGGGATCTTTACACTCTTGCTCAGTAAACTGCACTTTGCTGCCCACCACTCTTGGTCTGGTCTACCTCTTCCTTCTTCGAAGCGACATGACCAAGAACTACAGGCGCTCAGGGGACACAAAATCCCGTAATATGTTAGCGCCACTGTAGTAATTAGCTTGTATATGTGTATCAAATCATCATGTTGTATGCCTTAAACATTCACAATTTTTATTAAAAAATAAAATAAACTTTGGACTCAGTTCAGTGGTGAGCATGGAACAGTAACATATATTTCAGAAGATAGTTTGGGTATGTTACAATGCAACCACTTCGTTATTATTCTTTTCTGAACACTTATACTTCCTTGAATTACTATTTGAGGGTAAAAATCATTCAGTCTATATTCTGTCTAAACCAGAGGCAATTTGAGATTTATGTTTTAATCGCTAATTACTTGAACAAATATCCTAGCAGGCACTTTGCAATTGCCCCATTATTTTTCAAAGCCACTTTAATCTTCTTACATTTCTGATCCAATTATGCTTTTGAAGTACCTGTCATTTATCCCATTATCTGAAAATTTCTTCTATCTGATGCTTTTAGACATACACATTTACATTTGTATCCTTCTCTGTAGCATTATCCACATCTGGTACCTTGAACCAACTGCTGTCTGCCTCAGTCTCTCAACTAGAAGCTGATCCGCCTCCCCCCATCATTTCTCTGCCGTCCTTTCTGCTGACTTTTGCTCTCAGGAAATCTACTTAGTGAAATGATATGAACAGTAAACAAAATAAACACGCAGACAATAAAAAAGCTTGATAAGATTGCCTATTTTCTAACAGTTGGCCTCTATCCGATTCATAGTTAAGATGATGGAAGGTCATTCTGTGCATCTTCTATCTGCTGAGTTATCCATTTGCCCCATAATGCCCTTGTTCCCTGGAAAGGTTCTCCCCAAATGCATTGACAGGTCCACTGAACAAACGAAAAGGACATGCCTCCTCCTTGATTTGTTGACTCATACGCAGCATATGAAACTCTTGATCTTTGGTCCTTAAGATTTCCTCCTCCCTTGGGTTGCAGGATGCTCTTCTCTCCCAATTTTCAGCCCACGGCAAGGATGACGGTGAGTACTTACACGGCTCCAGGCCATATCCTCAGTGCTTTCTTCCTGGGATCTGCCTCAACCTTAGAGGAAATCTTTGAAGCAATTGCAGTCTGATAATCCCAAATGGGGAAACCAAAGCTGGATGGCACCCAAGGTAAGTAACTAAGGGAAGTAGCATCCCAGGTGATACCGCTTGTTGATGGAGGAGATGAGACTCCAACAGGAGACATGCTTTTCCGTCATGTCCACGTTCACCTTCTTGCTGCCACTTCTCAGTGTGGTTCTTACCCCCAAGTTCCAGTGTGGCTCCCGTGACTGCTCTGCTTTGCCTTTCATCCACAGGCATGGCTGCATGGAGCCTGGGTATAGAGAGTGTACCACAGATGCTTGTGTGAGCAATTAATTAGAAAATTCCTGAGATGTTGGACTGGCATCTCAAGCCCAACATGTGTCAAACCAAACTCATTCTTTTCCCCGTGAACCTACAATTCATCTTATGTTCCTGATCCAGTTGCCCATACTTAACCAAGAGCCAACTCAAGAAACTGGCTGTGTTTGTCCATCTCCCTCTCTCATCTGACTGGCTGTGAAGTCTACTGTCCAAGTGCATTTTGGGAGTACTTCCAGAACCCTTCTAATTCTCTTACCTAGGTATAGAGACTCATCGGGGCTCACTTTCTCTACTGTAAATAGAAATTGACACCCAGTTCCTAAGTTAACTTACTCAGTGAGTTACAGGAGAATTCCTTCCCCTTTGGGGATTGGGATTATCTCATTTGTAAAGGAGAAAAAAAAAGACAGTGATTATAGTCAATGTTCACGGATAATTTTCTCTCTACCCACAGCCTTTATGTATGTCAACTCATTTAATTTCAAAGTTTGATGGAACTTTAGCAGTTCCATTTTATGAGCGAGAGAATGAAGGAAGTGTGAGGAACTTTCCCATAGTCACATAGCTTTTACAAGTGGATTGGGATTCCTTCCCGGGTAGTTGGACTCTGGACCCCACTCTCAGCATGGGGCTAGATGATCCTCAAGCAGAATGCTGCAGTTCTGTATAGCTTCTCGGGTAGAGCATGAATGTTGGACTAAGCCATACATTGGTCTAATGTGGGTCTACCACTGATAAGCTGTGTGACCATGGGAAATCTGTTTTCTTTCTGAGTTCCAGATCTTTTTGAAAGAAAAGTAATAATCCCATTGCATAGGATTTGTAGCAGAAATAGCGAGTTATCATCCAATATCAATTTCCTCTTTCTTCCTTGATAATGGAAGTTCTGATTTTTAATAGGCATGAGGTCACCAGAATACATTTCCCTCAAAACTGGATGTGACAGTGAGATTAAGTCTGTCCGAGGAAATTGAGAGGAGGTGGTATGTTCCAGATAACCATAAATTCACAAGGTTTGGTTATTCATACTTGGAGCATCTTCTGGGATCATTTCTCCTCTTAGTTAAGTAAGAATACTGTTATGACATCATGTTTGAAAGATATATTTTCCAGATATAAAATTATAGCCTCCTCTTCTTTTTTGCCTTCAATATTTAAAAAAAAATATGACTGTGTCATCTTCTGCCATCTGGTACCGCTGTTTAGAAACTTGTCATCAATATAATTCCAATTAATTTTTGTGATCTCTCTGTCAAGTTTTAGAATTTTCATTTGTCTTTGGTTGTTTTAATTTCACAATAATTCACAACATATGGGTTTTCTTGTAGATCTTAAATGGCCAATATAGTATGGCCATTTTCCTGGGAGTGAGGATGACCAAGGGGTTTAGAGATGGGTTCTGGTGCCCAGATCCACTGTTTGCTAGTAGATCATTGATCTGTGACCTAAATGCTCGGTGACTCAGTTTTCTTATCTATAAAGTGGGGATCATAAATACGTGAACAATATTTCTAAGAACCTGGCATATTTCCCAATATGTAGTGCTTCCTTCCTTCCACTTCTATGGTGTTTATGATCTTTACCTTGTCATCCCGTCTCTTAAGCACTGATTCAGAAGGTCAGAGGGTAAGGAAATTTAAAAGTTGGAGGGATGAGCATATAATTGGTTTAAACTGTAGAGAAAAATGAGGGATATTGATGGGTCTGGTTCCTTATAATGAAAGACTATTTCCAACATGAATAGTTTTAAGTTTTAAGTAAAAATGTAAAATACGAAAACATTTTTAAAAAATAAATGCCATTTTATGTCTTTCTCAGTTTACTACCAGGTACCTTAACAGCTCAAGTTGCAGTGAGTTTGAGAACGGCATTTATGGGAGCAAATGTAATGATCCCTTCAGTCTCTCCAGGCCCAAATACTCAGTTTTCATGTGCACATGGGTTTCAGGGAGATTTTAGCATGCATACCCTGTCCTCAGAGGAGTAATCTGTTACATTCCTGGCACCCATTCTCTGAAATGCTTTTCTAAGATGGGATTTTTCATCAACACTGGGGCCCATCACACATTATGTCAATGATGAAGCACTATTATTAAGAGCTTGGGTTACCCTGAAGTTTCCTAGGTTTGAAATGCACATAATTCAAAGGAGAAAAATAAAGTAGATTCTTGGTCGAAGTTTTCACCATTGATCACAATTTCATCATCAGATGCTTTATGGAAAGATATAACACAAATACAGTTGCATCCACAGCAAAAGCTAATGCAAACTCTGCTATTCAATTCAATGGATCCATGAGCTTATGCACATATCTTGTGGAGAAAGGCATTTCTTGCCTGTTATATGATTTTTCTTTTCTTTTTAAAGATTTATTTATTTATTTGAGAGAGCGAGAATGAGAGAGCGAGAGTACATGAGAGGGGGGAGGGTCAGAGGGAGAAGCATGCTCCTCGCAGAGCAGGGAGCCCGACGCGGGACTTGATCCCGGGACTCCGGGATCATGACCTAAGCCGAAGGCAGTTGCTTAACCAACTGAGCGACCCAGACACCCATGATTTTTCTAGTAATAAGTTAGTCATTGAGCACTTTCAATTAGCCATGTCCACATTTCTTGACATTACAGTTAATCTTAATCTCTTTGGGCTGCAAAAGCATGATATCCCTCTATCAGCCACTGCATTGAGTTTAGCTTCCCCTCATCTTGACCAATCATAAACTCCAACTTGTGGTCGAATGGGCTGCAAGGCTCTTCAAAGGCAGAGTGCTGGGCTTCACACCACACTTTGGATCCAGTGTTTCTGAACTGACATCTTAGCAAGTGTGCAGTTGGTACAGGTGCCTCTGATCAGGGACCATCTAAGTGACATCTGAGTTCAGGTGGCTAGGATGGGGCCAGCTATGCTGGGGAGATTCTTCAGAGTCATTTGTTGGTACCAGGGCCATGGAGGTGTGTAACATCCCACTTGATCCTCAGCTGTCAGTTCACATAAGCCTTTGAATTGCATGCATTGTTTCTATGCAGAAGGCCTCATCGGGTTCATTGTTTCTGATCATTTCCCGCATTGGGGTAGAAACCACTGTGTTGGGGCCACAGAAAATTAGGAGGCTGTGTCAGGCCCATCTACCTAAATCCACTTCCATGGTGGATGCCTTCTGGAGTTTTTCAACTCTTCGGGTTCTTTTTGGGTAGGAGGACCCAGCTTTCTGATGTTTAGATCATAGTCCCTTCTGGGATATCCCAAGGGAGGCAGGGCACAAGATCAGCTTTCTTATAGGTCAGAATTCCAGGGATCCACATCCAGTTCAGGGTGCGGAAAGCATTGGTCCTACTCATCATGCACTTTCACTGTTTATTTTTTATGTTTCAAGTTCTTTTGTGTCTGGAAAAATTGTCCATGTTTTATTGCTGTAACATATTTTCTCCTTCGGGAAAGAAATGGCACAGAGTCTACCTTCCTGAATTGCGGTAAAGGAAAGGAGATTCAAAAAAACTAGGGATAATAGCAGTACTAACATCTCTGTAATATCTTATTTGCCATGCCGGCAGTCAAGGCTTGACAAATGCTACCTACTCACGCATGAGCTCCATCCAGGGAAGCTCGCCAGTTCTCTTTCCAAGGGTGGGTGTTTCTCAGTCCCTTCCCTGAGTGAGGAGGTTTGGTACATTGTGTTATAAATGTTAAATAAAACAAGGGGGAATATGGACATTTTGTGCTGGGGTAATTTCAGAAGCTTTTTCCAGGGGAGAACCACACAGATCTTTCTAGAAAAATAGGGTTTCAACCTTGGAAGATGAGGGGTATAGTTGTAATAGTAGGATGATGGTACAGGTAGAAAAGAACTGTGTGTCTATATGAAAGCGATTTGGGAAATGAGCCATCCCTCCAGGAAGAAACAGAGGCCCAGGGAGGGGAAGTAGCTTTGCCATTGGCCATCCTGTGCCATTGGCAAATGAGTATGGGGTCCATGATCTCAGACTCCATGGTCCCTTCCCATGACTGAACATGTGGATGGGTGGGTGGTGTGGAGTAAAAGTACTGAAAATTGGGTGAAGTGGGAAAGCTCTGGAAATGTCTATTCAAAAGGAGAAATGAAGAAGAAGGAGAACCGAAAGACCTTGTAGATCCGCTTGCACTGAAGGCGAAAGGAATGGGAGGAAGCAAACCCTGGAACTGTATTTCTAATACAACTGGCAGCTGTAGGGACCTAAGAAATGCCAGGCGCCGCCAGGGGTCCTCCACTGCCTTCATTCCGTCCACATTGTGCTCCCACCCTTGAGGAAGACACTCCAACCCCCTTCACAGATTCGGATCCTTCTCAAGATCAGGATGGAAGGAAACAGCAGGAAAGCACTTTCTAGGGTTATCCCCATGTCCTTTTTGATGCCCAGCTATTTACAAATAAAGCCTTTTTCTCTATCCTCCAAAGTATTTCCACTTCACAAATCATGTATGGGAATTTTGGGAAAGAAAGAGATCAACAGATTTTAAAAAGGAAAAACAATCACTTGTTACTTGCAATCTCTCTAATAAGAGATGGCCATTGCTAATATATTGATGTGCATTTTTGCAAACTTCTTCCTATGGTAATCTATATTTAGGTACAGGAATATATATGAATGTGTGTGTGTATCTTATATATATAATATATATGTATATGGATGAGACAATGAGAGAAAGAGAAGAGAGAAAGAGATTATATGTGTATATATTTTTCCAATCCTTAGCAACACACATTATACTTTTTCTTGCCAATATTAATATATCTAAGCCTCACGGTCAAATTTTCTATTTTCTGCTCTCTACTGAATTATTAATAATTTCATTAGCTACAGCTGATAGTTACCTGATTATTTTTTACCCTTTTTATTTCATATCATTTTATTAAAAGCATTTATCATATTCCTGTAACAATGCTTATCCACTAAATTTTATAAACAGACCTATTGACTCATGTTGATTTCAAGATTAACCAAATGATTGAGTGGGTTTTTTTTTTAAGATTTATTTATTTATTTGAGAGAGAGAGAGAGAAAGGAGGGAAGGAGCAGAGGGAGAAGGGAAGAGAATCCTCAAGGAGACTCCACGCTGAACGCACAGCCCGACATGGGACTTGATCTCATGACCCTGAGATCACGATCTGAGCTGAAACCAGGAGTCAGATGCTTAATTGATTGCGCCACCTAGGTGCCCCTGAGTGTTTTATTTTTAAAAATGTAGAGCAATGTAACAAATAAAACACAAAAAAACTAGAGTATTCTCTAAAGTCATTTGTCACATGGTATGAGAGTCAAAAATTATAAGAAATTACCATTTTTGACTCCACAAAAAGAATAACAAGTTTTATGTGGCAAAGCACACACAAAAACAAACTTGAGTAACAAATTTTAAAGATGATTTTCCATTAAAATTTGTGGTGGTTTAAAAGAAAATGTTTACAAATTATCTGATACTTTTTACCTCAAAGGGCAGAGCTTGATGTCTTTCCCTTAGAGTATTGTTTGGGCCTAGTGACTCATTTCTAATGATTAGAATACATCAGATATTAAGGGGCATGATTTTAAATATTTGGCTATAAAAAGACTGTGATTTCCAACCAAGTTGAGTTATTTTGCTCCCCTTCTTGAATCATCCATTCTGGGGGAAACCAGCTGCCCGGTCATGAGAATGTTCAAGCAACTCGTGAAAAGGACCTATTGACAAGTCACTGAAGTCACCTGTCAACAGCCATCTGGGAACTCAGGTGGCCAAAAACCACAGGAGTGACCTTGGCAGTGGATCATCCCCTAAGCAAACCTCCAGAAGAGCCTGCCTCCCTGACCAGTAGCCTCTATTTTGTGGGATATCTTGAGGCAAAGCACCATCTTGTGGTTTTTCTGACCCCCAGAAATTGTGAGACAATAATGTTCATTGTTTTAAGCCACTGAGCATGAGGATAGCCAGTTACACAGCAATTGATAAATAACACAGCACTTTCAATTAAACATTATTGTCAGGAATGTCCACTTGACATGAAAATGGAAGAAATAAACAACTCAAAGATAGGAAAATAATCAACTAGGCTTTTCTTTACGAGTAAATGTGATTAGATAATACGCCTATAAAAGTTTTCAAAGTCATAATTTACCTAAAATATGCAAATTAAAAGAATAACAAACACTTGAAATATACTAGCTTTCAAATCTCATCTAGGAAGAACCGGATAACCTGAATAGTTCTACATCTATTAAAGAAATTTTATTTATAGTGAACAATCCCCCACCCCCACCCCAGTGCTCTTGGCCTGGAAGTCTTCACTGTTTGTTGGTCTTTTTTTAAGCTATGTAAGATATATATATATGTATATTTTAGAGAGCGATAGAACAAGTGGGAGGGGCAGAGGGAGAGAGAATCTTAAGCAGACTCCACACTGAGTGTAGAGCCCTAGGCGGGGCTCAATCTAATGACCCTGAGATCATGACCTGAGCCCAAACCAGAAGTTGATCATTTAACTGACTGCACTACCCAGGCGCCTCTAAAATTTATCATTTTAACCACAATCAAGTGTACAGCTCAATGGCATTAAGTACATCCACATTGTTGTGCAGCCATTACTCCCACCCATCTCCAGAACTTTCTCATCATCCCAAACCGACACTCCATTCCATTAAACAGTAACTTACCATTGTCTCTTCTCAGCCGTAGGTAACTGCCATTCTCCTTTCTGTCTCTATGCCTTTGACTACCCCAAGTACCTCATACAAGTGGAATCATATGGAATCTGTCCTGATGTGACTGGCTTATTTCACTTATCATAATATCTTCATAGTTCATCGGAATCCCCTTCCTTTTAAGGCTGATTAACATCCCACTGTATGTATGTGCCACATTTTGTATCCACTCCTGTGTTGGTGGACACTAGGGTTGCATTCACTTTTGGCCGCTGTGAATACTGCTGCTGTGAACACGAGTGTGAAAATATCTGTTTGAGTGTCCTTTCAGTTGTTTTGAGTATATTCCCAGAAGTGGAATTTTTGGATCATATGGTCATTCCATTTTTAATTTTAAGGAATTAAACCATACTGTTTTCCACCATTCCATACTATGTTTCATAATGGCTACAGCTTTTGAAATCTAGCCATGAATGCGTGAGAGTTTCAACTTCTCTACATCTGCCAAAACATGTGATGTTTTCTGGGGGTTTGTGCTTTTTCTTCTTGTCTTTTTGTAATAGTCATTCTAATAAGTGTGAAGCATGGTCTCCTGTGATTTTGATTTGCATATCCCTAATGATCAGTGATAATCTTTTTAGGTGCTTGTTGCTATTTGTGCATTTATTTTATTTTATTTTTTTTGAGAGAGAGAGAAATGTCTGTTTGAGGTCTTTGCTCATTTTTTGAGTTATTTGGAGGTTTTTGTTTTTGTTGGATTACAGCTACCAACCGATATACAATTTGCAAATATTTTCTCCCATCCTGTGGGTTGCCATTGCACTCTGTTGGTAGTGTCCTTTGATGCACAAAAGCTTTGAATTTTGATTTCATCCAATTTATCTGATTTTCCTTTTGCTGCCTGTGTTTGGCATGGGGCTGGGGGGTATCATATCCAAGAAGTCATTGCCAAATCCAATGTCATGAAGCTTTCTGTATGTTTTCTACTCGTACGTTTACAGTTTTAGCTCTCGTGCTTAGGTCTTTGAATAATTTTGAGTTAATTTTTGTATGTAGTGCAAGGTAAGGATCCAAATGCATTTCAGTGTGTTTTATGATGTTGTGCTTTTATTTTCATTTGTGTCAAGATACTTTCTTTTTCTAATTTATTTTTTTATTTTTTATTTTTTTTTTTTTGAGAGAGAGAGAGAGCACAGGGGAGAGGCAGAGGGAAAGGGAGAGAGAGAGAGAAAATCTCAAGCAAGTGTGGAGCCTAACGTGGGACTTGATCTCACAATACTGAGATCATGACCTGAGCTGAAATCAAGAGTTGGACTCTTAATCGACTAGCCACCCAGGCACCTTGATACTTTCTAACTTCCCTTGTGATTTCTCCTTTGAGTCACTGGTTGTAAAAGAGCGTGTTGTTTGATTTGCATATATATTTAATTTACATATATTTACATACATTAATTTGTGGATTTCAAATTTTCCAGTTTTTTCCTTTCCTATTGATTTCTAGCTTCATTCGCTTAGGATCAAAAGAGATACTTTGTATGACTCAATGTTTTAAAATTTGTTATGATTTGTTTTGTGACCTTATATATGGTCTATCCTGGAGAATGTTCAATGTGCATTTGAGAGAAAAATGTGTATTCTGCTGTCGTTGGGTAGAACACTCTGTATAGTTCTATTAGGTTCATTTGTTCTGTATTGTTCAAGTTTTTTATTTCTTTATTATCTCCTGTATAGTTGTTTCCATTGGTAAATTTTTAACAAACATTTTAGAGAGAAAAATACCAGTAACATATGAACTCTTACAGACATTTTGAAAGGGATTAACCATTTTCTGATTTATTTTAGGAGATCAGCATACTTAGACTAAGATAGAAGATCCCTGTGGGGTTGTCCCAGCTTCTTGGTGGAAAAAAAAATAATCTGTTGCTAATTCTTTCAATTCTTGCACAGTGAAAATCCCTGTGATTTGTATATATACCCTAGGAAAATATTACTGCTGCCTAATTTATGTAATAATACTCTTCATTCCAGGTTTGTTTAATAAAACTTTTATCTTAAAAAAAAGGAAAAACTAAGTGTACTGTGACATATTAACAATTTATATTTAAAAACATGATGACATTTCTGAACTTGACAAATAACACCAACAGAAACCTACAGTTAGCATTGCCCTTAATTGGGGAAGACTGACTGTTTTCACCTTAAGATCAGAAATTGCATCCATTTGTCCACTATTGCCATGTATCCAGCATCGTATTAGAGGTTTCAGCCAGGGCGGTACGTCAAGTAAAGGAACAAAAACGCGGCAATCATAATGAAAAGGAAGAAGTAAGATTGTCTCTAAAAATCCTCAAGACCCATGCTGCGACTCATCTGGAGGGACCAGACAAAGGCTCCAAACACCCTCTTTGTCGACCACGGAGACTTCAAGCACCATTTGATCTACTGGATCACGTGGCCCAGGGGACAGAGGAGTTGTGAGCCAGCCTGGACTTGTTGCAGAGCCTTCTCCTGTTCTCATCTCCACTTGAAACCAGCAGCTTTTGGGGTACTTGGTAGATGGGCTAGAGTAACACACCCAAATGAGGACCATGTTGCTTCCAAAGTTCATAGCAGCTTAATTTTTAGTAATCAAAAACTGGAAACAGCCCAAATATCTACCAACAAGAGAGTAATTTTGTTTGTTTTTTTTCAACTGTGGTGGATTCATTCTACAGAACAAAAGGGGAAAAATAAACAGTACTGAGGGACAAGGGTGATCTGATTACTGTAATAGGGAGCATCCACGGTATTTGATGTGTAATGGCTAATGAATCATGTGGCATGAAGGGTGATATAGATTACAGCTGACTAGGGTCTTGCTATATGTGCATTTAAAAGTCAAAATACTGTGATCAGAGAGCTTATGCTATGCTCTGCAACAGAAAATTATGACCTTTCTGTCAGTTTTCAGATCTAAGTCAGAGCCTGAGCCCATCCAGTAAAAAAAATGCCCATGTTTCTTTGACAAAAAGATCCTGCAAAGTCATCATGAGTATTCAAAGTAAATATTCTCCCAATCCTTTTACAAAGGGCCATGGCTCTTTTCCAGCCTAACAATGCCTTGACAAAGCTGACTTAACAAAATTTTTAAGGACTGATGAGTGTGGGGTCTGAGCTAACATCAGTACAAGGGGACCATCATAATCCCGTGGCTAGCGTAGGATAGCATGAAGGCAGGGTGATAAATAGAACTCTAGAACACTTTGTAATAACTGTGTACCCACCATATTCTTAAGAATCTTGTCCTTGAGTGTATAATTAATAGAAATATACTTAACAGTAGGCAGGACCTTCAGATTCTGTCCCTGAGCCCTCAAGTAAGAGTTATTAAGACAAGCAAGTGTATTAGTTTGTGAGGGTCACCATAACAAATGACCACAAACTGGTTGGCTTAAAAACTATAGAAATTTATTCCCTCACAGTTCTAGAGACTAGAAGTCTAAAAACAGGGTACAGCAGGGTTGGTTCCTTTTGGAGGCTTTGAGGGAGACTTTACCTCATGCTTCTCTCCCAGCTTCTGGTGGCTTCTGGTCATCCTCGACACTTTGTGGCTTGTAGATTCATTACCCCCAAACCCTGTCTTTCTCTTCACGTGGCATTCTCCTTTCTGTGCATCCATGTCTCTGTTTTCTCTACTTATAAAGACCCCAGTCTTGGATTACAGCCCACCCTCATCCACATGACACCGTTTTAACTTCACTAATTACATCGGCAAAGATCCTGTTTCCAAATAAAGTCGCATTCTGAGGTCTCTGGTGGACATGAATTTTGGGGGTACGCCATTCAACCCACCACGAGGGTCCAAGTGAAGTGCCTGAAACTACTCAACCTTCATGCGGCAAAAAGAGGAAATCAGTAGCAATAATGTGTCCCCAGGCAAGCTGCAAGATTCTTGACAAATCATGTCCCTGTTGGCCAAATTTGGTCCACTGTTTATTTTCTGAAATAAAGTTTTATTGGAATACTCATTCATTCATGGATTCTTTGTGGCTGCAGAGGTCAGTTATGGCAGAGACCTTTTAGCCCACAAGGCCTGATATATATCTGGTCCTCTACAGACAAAGTTCGCCAACTCGGGACACAAAGGATGCAAGATCAGTAATTGACATGATATCCCATCCAATTCACCTTTCTGACTCTTGCTAAAACTAGAGGAATTGTAACAGATGAAGGAGGATTATTGTGGATGTAACTAGGTGGTATTGCTTTTTCTAATCACAGCTGCTGTGCTGATATGGTAGTTTACTGAAGCAGATCAATACAGCTGCTGGCATTCACTATATAACCATTGATCTGTGAATGTGTACTTCTTGATCCACATCCGTAGGGTTGATCAAAAGCAGTTTGACTTTATATGGGAAACTCAGTAGTATATATTCACTACCTCCTTATGGCAGTATTAACTGTCCAGAACTCTGTCACACAGTAGTCTTTGGGTCTTTAAGGATCTTGTCTCCTTGATATTCTGTAAAGCTTCATGTTAGAGTACTACCCTAATGACGTCGTACTAACTGGTGAGTAACAGGTGGTAAGTACCATTAATAACCTAGCATGGCACATTAATTCCACAGGGTGGGTAAAGGACCAAAGGATTCACTGACCTGCCCTGTTGTTGAGGTTTTGGGGCTGCCATGGTGTATGAAATGCAAACATATCCCTCTATGTAAAAAAAAGAAAAAAATAGTTGCACCTCATGCACAGAGAGAGTATTAGCGCAGATCCTTAGATTTTGGGAGAAATGCCATGTCCTCGGCAACAACATAAATAACTTTTCATATTATCAAACAATTTCTGCTCTGCTGCTGGGTCCTAAGGAAGACTGAACACATGGATTGATGTGTGTTTCTGTTGCTAAAACTGCCAGTATGACCCGATATTATTAGATTCACCCAATCACATACTTAAATATGTGTAAACAGAGCAATCCAAATTGTGAATGTTCCTATGTAAGCACCAGCAATCCAAACTATATGACTGAACGGTATACTTGGAATCTGGCCCTTGGGTCCATGGAACATGCAAGGACAGGGTGCATAGACTCTTGTATCCTCCTATTTATATTTAACCACCAAGTCTTTCTTAGAAGCAGGATCCCTAACAATAACTGACAAAAGAGGAGTTGGGTCTACAGATGAGATGACATAATTTGGCCTCAGTGCAGAAAGGGATTATGCCACAATATGGCCACCTATAGGGGCATGGTGTGCCCTAAAGAGCAGTGGCAAAGCAAATTCATCCCAGCCCCATGAGATAGCTGACAAATAGTACTATGTCCCTAGTAGCTTGGCGTACACAGGCCCAGGAGCTAAGGGATGGAAGGAGGAGTTTTTACTTGCCTTAGGGATTTGTGTTTTCCTGTTCTCTAAACCTCAAGCTCAGAGTCTCAGGGGTCCTGATTCCCAGGAGGTGCACTGGGTCGATTGGGGAGATAGAAAGTGTTGCTGCCATCACACTTTGGGTCCCTCCTGCCAGTGGAATTGTGAGGGTGAGCTATCCTGATCACCATAGAGAGCTCAGGTTGCTATTATACACTGAGGTCCAGACATAAGTCAGGAAGCCGGGGCATGCTCTGGGGTGTCTCTTAGTGTATCCTTCTGAGTCATATCAGGAACGGTGCGTTAGAGCACCAAGACCTCAGAGAAGGGAGGTCTGTGGATTCAGTTCCCGCTGGGTTAAAGTCCAGACTGTCTCTCCACACAAGCAACCCAGAGCAGCAGAATGACTGGTCAAGGTAGAGTGAAGCATAGATAGGGTATTTCAGGAAGGCGATAATGGCTGCGCTTAGGGCTCGTGAGACATGTGGCCATGGGCTGTAGTCTGTTTCATTTGCCTGTTTGTTCCCAGTATTTGCAGAGACTGTGGCTGGCCGCCATCTCCAAGCCGACTCTGCAGCAGACCGGACTTGTATCTCTACTCTCCCAGGAGAAGAGCAAGCGCATCTTTTCTTCCACAACTTTGAAGCCAGAGCTGTGACAACGGGGGCTGGGGAGCTCATGGATGATACAGGGTGGACTGTGTCAGACTCCCATCCCAGCCTTGTTGGTCTCTCCTTCCCACCTCAGCCTTTGACATGAGCATCCCACCACATGTTCTAGAGCTTCGATATTGACACCATAGCACGGAAAACGATAGTAGTTCTCTGAGTCCACGATACTCAACTCTGAAATGCAGGGTAGTTAACAGAGAGGGGACAGTGCCTCTGTTGCTTCTCCTCTGCCTAGGACAGATGCATTTCATGCCATACCCAGCAGTTCCGAGGGAGTAAACCCTTAGCCACCCAACAATATGGTAGTCAACTTGGTTGCTCTTACTTCCATGGATTCTTCCCTCAAAGCCTGTTGTTGCCATCCATCACTCTTACTTCATGGGATCATATTTTCAGACTAAGTACCATGTAGAAGTCCTTTTCTAAGACTCTGCTTTTCTGGAAGCACAGCCTGATAAGATGTCCGTGATTTATTATAAAATGAAACAGGCCAAGCATGATAATATTACATAATATATTTCAACTATGGATACACACAAAGAGAGAGAAAAAGAGACACAGAGAGAGGAATAGAGAGAGGAGCAGAAATCTATGTGCCCAGATTTTATATTATACTGTTGTTTGTACCCAAGGAGAACAGGCTGGTTTATGGGGAATGTTAAAATTTTAAGACATTTCTGTGTAGTTAGAATGCTTTGGTAAGACGGATTTGTTTCTTGGTAAACTAGAATGAAGCAGGGGGGAAACATGTGGCTTAAGTTTCTAGGACAAAAGCAAATGGAATGAGCTAGAGATTATCATCTAAAGGTATGGTAATATATATCTGAATATATGAACTGAAACATCCTTAACCCAGAGAGGAGGTGCTGAGGGAAAGTTTAGGTCTCAAACACATTCTTTTTCTTGGGAACTAAGCCAAACGATTTCTATTTATTCTTTCATTTTTACCTCACGATCACCCTCGGCATATGTATCACAATTCAGCAGAGTGAAGCTTTAGCTCCAATTGTTTCTGACGCCAAGTTCATGCCCTTCTACCTCAAAGTCTCATCAGGCCAAGCCCAGGGGTGAACCGTCTAGAGCTTGGGATGCAAGAATGGTTCAATCAAAGGACTGTGTGAGCTAGCATGGAAAGCCACACGAGCCGAGAGCCACTTTGGGAATTAGGAGATTTGTGGTGCAGTCTTCAGGGTTTTCTTAATTAGTTTTGTAACCTTGAGCGGTGCGGGCTCCACCTGAGTTGTTAGCCTCCTCACCTGTGAAATTAGGTGTTTGACCTAGATTTTCCCCGAGTTGCATACCTTCTGGCTCTAAAATTATATGATTCTATGGATAAAAAGCAACATCATTTTACAGCATTCAGAGGACATGGGTGTAGCTGTTGGAAAAAAAAAAATACTTGTGAGAATTCATCAGAGGTGGTTTAAAGACATTTAGCACCTGATTTTCCATATTGATAAGGAAAGAAAGGTCATCGTGAACGGTAAGCATGCAGAAAGACACCAGAAGAAACGCTGAAAAATCAAACCAAATTAAACTGAAGTTACGAAATAAGGAGAAAAGTTCGTCTGAGCTTTAGCCAAGATTAAGGGAAATGTTGAAAGCAGAAAGCCCCTGAGACAAGATAAAACGCTTTCAGACTTTTTTTCTACCAATGAGATTGTATTGTTTCCCTTCCCTGACAACCTTGAACTATTTTCTGTTCTTACCTACAACTGAAATACCAATCAGAATAAAAATAGCTCTTTGAAAACCTAAGGGAACAAATTAATTATTTTTTCCCTTTGTATTTTTTATAAGATGAGAACTGTTCTTTGATTTTTCCTCAGGCAGCAGGCCTCAGTGGGAGGGGTGTGTAAATAAAGTAGAGAATCGGAGAATGAAATAAGTATATTTTCAAATGAATTCCCAAGTCCAGGTGGAGAGGCCAGTTTGGCTCCCAGGTGGCTGTTCTTCACTTGTTTTGTTCTTGGTGTGATTTTCAAGAGTCTCTTGCTCTTGGTCGGCATCTCTGAGCCCACGGACCTTACTCTGGAGAGTCTAAACTTCAAACAACTCCATGTCTCCCCTTCTAGCAGTTACCATGCCTATCTCTTAAAGAGGGAAGTAGAATCTTTGTAGAACCTCTTAAAGATGCTATATTCAATTAACAGTGATTTATATTGCACCAGAACCGTGGAAAAAAAAAAAAATGCTGGTTAATTAATACAACAAACATGTTGGAATCTACAGTGTGCCAGGGACTGCTAAAACTTAAAACAGAGAAGAAGAAACAACTTTCTTTGTAAAGAAACTGTCCCCACTCCAGGAGAACATCAACACAAACAACCACACTTAAAATGCAGCCAGGGAGGTGCGCAAGGGGGATTGGGTAATGAGGTATAGAGTATATATGTCTTTCCACCTGGCTGAGGTAGAGTTAAATTCTCCCACGTTCCAGGCATCCTGACATGAGAGTGCTATGGAAATGCTGTCTGCAGAACAAACTAGAGAAAGAGTGGTTCTGGTGACAAGAAGTCAGCACCATCTGGTAAACCAAGCCCAGATTGTGCCAACATCTTGTTTGCCAAATCAAGTAGTCTGTTCTGCTCTGGAGAGCTCAAGGAGCCATCTGACTGTTCAGGTTGGGGAGTAGCTGTAATTTAGTGGGCTCTTGAAGATTACTTTCCAGGAGATGTCAAGGGAACCTACTAGATTAAAAGGAACAATGGCTTTGGAAACCGGAAAAAAAAACAAAAAACAAAACTGTGTTCAAATGTTCATTCCTTTAATTTCCCGTGGGACCCTAAGCACACAATTTAACCTCTCTGTGCATTAACTTCATAAACCAGTGCCTTAATTTCCCCTCCATAAAATGTGGAAACACGCAAATGCAAACACAGAAAATCATGGTATTTTTTTTCTCTGTAGCAATATGTCTGTGGTTTTTAGAGTCAGGTAATGCATAGTAATGTGGTATGCCTTCACATGACATATATTAGGTACTCAGTAAGTGTGTGTGTGTGTGTGTGTGTAGTGTGTTTCCTTTGACCTGTAGGTAATTCAAGTACTAGAGAACAGTGAATCAGTTGAACAGAACAGCTTTATGAATAGAACTCTGCCAGTAAGCCCTATCCACGCCACAGGGACTGTGCACAATCCTTGCCTGATAAGCTCCCTCCTGCTCGAATGGAATGCCCTGTGCTGGGCCAGGCTTCGTCCTTGCAGCTGGGATGCCCGCCAGGCACACTAAATGCTGGGAGCATCCTCTCCTCGAATGGCTGAGCATTCATCCAGGAGAGGGTGACAGTCCCCTCTGGCTCTGCCTCTTCTCATTTCATCACATTATACAACCCTCCATGTCCATAAACACTGTCAGTGTCTGGCACACCCGTTCCTCTCCCCTGGACCCCGCTGCCATCCGCCAGATGCCTGTAGCCAATATTCGAAGTCCTGCTTCTGGTCACTTCTTTTTGATACAGGAAAGCATGCTCTCTGGATTTTCGTTTGCTTGCATGTGGTCATGAAGCGGTAAAACGTCCAGCATCTGGGAGTCTATTGTTAATCAAACTGAGATAGAGTCAACAGTCGCCCATCAGATCATTACAGACTAACAGGTAGGAAAGAAGTAGAGATCATTTAAATGAAGGGGCAGATAAAAGGACAAGAAGCGGCATAGACGCATCGTGTGTTGGCAGTCCTGAGCAGACACGTATTAATTCTGAAGGCATCAGGGGAGACTTCACAAAGCTGTTTCCCGTGGGCAGAGCATAGGGCCACGGGATGGCAGAGTCCCTCCAGTCCACGGACCGTGGGGGTGCCGTGGGAGCAGGGCCGAGCAAAGACAAAGATCCACACCGCCAAACAAGAGAAAAATAAGCGAGAAAGTTGAGCCACGCTGGAACGTATACTTAAAATGGCTAGTGGAGAATATCCCCAGACAGGTACTTGCCAATGATCAGACCGACTGAGAATCCGAACAAGGATAGGTGTGAGCTCTGTTTATCTGGACAAGACTGAGCTCTCTCCATCCCTCTGGTCCGCAACATTTCTTTCCCGCTCAGCCTCCTACCTCATTTTGGTAGGTACCTCGAATAGCTCAGATGCGCTCACCTGGCCGGTCTAGATCCTGGCAGCAGGAAGTAGAATCTCAGTCCTCAGGTTTATACAGGACCAACAGTAGAGGTAAAATTAAAACTTGAGATGTATTTTCACAAGTGTCTGTTGCTTGGGTCAACATGGCTGGGAAAGGGTCCTAAGATTTGCCTTAATGACCACATCAGGGAAGTTAAGGGAAAAAAAGAAAAGAAAAAAAAAATCCTGCAGTGTTTTAGGAAGAGAGCTCTAAACAAGTCCATAAAATTGATTTACAAACCAATAAAAATGCTTAATGATTAGCCTACCTATCTAGTTAGTAGTTAACTAATTTGCTAATGATTTACTGCTTGAACAAGTCTCATCTCTAGTAGCACAAATAAAAGTTTAATCATAAATCATACTTGCATGTCACGCCCTGTGTATGAAATCAAAATCACTACTCCACTTTCCATGGATGGAGCTTTGGCATTTATCCAGGGGTGGAAATGGAGCCCAGTTGTAAATTCGAGATCTGCTGGTTTGCTAGATGTTTATTCCAAAACTATTTCATATATAACTGAAGAAAGTATGTATCATCTTGAATAGTGTGACATTTACTGGGGGAGGGGAGGTGTGATATGACTCGATGGATGGATAAAAAACAGAATAGATCAAAGAGTGAAACAGAAGTTACTTTCATCAGTAAAGCACTCTTGCCTCCTGCTGTTTTGGATGGGATTAAGTGTTAGATACTAACAGTGACTAATCTGCTGGAGAAATTCACAAATTGTATTTTGTTATGGACTTGAAGGCATGACTTTGATTTTGCATCTTAATTATATCACCACTTACTAGGGGTCACTCTTTGGCAAGTCAATTAAATCTTGGCTTTCTCACAGGGAAAATCTAGATCATAACGCTGACCTAGGTTAAGAAGCAAAGGAACAACTGGAGAATAAAGTACTTCACGTACAAAGTTACATATAAAGAATGAAGAAAAAAACGCTAACGTCCATTCGATTATCATCATATCCACTGTCGTGGCCAATCATTTCAGCTTCGATATTCTGAGGATCTGAGCTTCCCAGATACGCTAGGGGCTCGTGCAAGAAAGGGAAGAGCATATTTATCAAGTCCTCACTGTGGCCGAGTCCCATATACATCACCCTTCATTTTCTGTGTATGTCACATGTCACGTTAGTGGGGTAAACGATTTTTATCCATTTCTCTAAAAATGCTACAGAGATCAGATAATTCAACCGAGTTGACACAGGAAAAGTCAGAGCTAAGATGGGAATCCTAGTGTGTCTGACTGCCAAGTTCATGCCACCACTCCACATCTTTCCGCTTTAGTGTTGAGCCCTGAGGCCCGAATATAACATATGTGCTGGAACCTGCTTCTGGATTATGAATCCCAAATGGACTGTGCCAACCGGCTGGTTGTTCAGTTGGCACTTCAGGCTGCCAGTCCCTTTCTTTCTGTGTCCTTACTTTCTAAATGTAAGGAGTACATATTCTCCCTTTATTATTTTATCACACATAGTTTATTTTATTTTTTTAAATAATTTTTATTGTTATGTTAATCACCATACATTACATCATTAGTTTTTGATGTAGTGTTCCATGATTCATTGCTTGTGCGTAACACCCAGTGCCCTCTTTAATACCCATCACCAGGCTAACCCATCCCCCCACCCTCCTCCCCTCTAGAACCCTCAGTTTGTTTTTCAGAGTCTATCATCTCTAATGGTTAGTCTCCCCCTCCGACTTACTCCCCTTCATTCTTCCCCTATCTTCTTCTTCTTTTTTTTTTCTTAACATATATTACATTATTTGTTTCAGAGGTACAGATCTGTGATTCAACAGTCTTGTACAATTCACAGCGCTCACCGTAGCACATACCCTCCCCAATGTCTATCACCCAGCCACCCCGTCCCTCCCACCCCCGACCACTCCAGCAACCCTCAGTTTGTTTCCTGAGATGAAGAATTCCTCATATCAGTGAGGTCATATGACACATGTCTTTCTCTGATTGACTTATTTCACTCAGCATAACACCCTCCACTTTCATCTACGTCATTGCAAATGGCAAAAATCTCATTCTTTTTGATGGCTGCATAATATTCCATTGTGTATATATACCACCTCTTCTTTATCCATTCATCTGTCGATGGGCATCTTGGCTCTTTCCACAGTTTGGCTATTGTGGACATTGCTGCTATAAACATTGGGGTGCACGTACCCCTTCGGATCCCTACATTTGTATCTTTGGGGTAAATACCCAGTAGTGCAATTGCTAGATCGTATGGTAGCTCTATTTTCAACTGTTTGAGGAACCTCCCTACTGTTTTCCAGAGGGGTTGCACCAGCTTGCATTCCCACCAACAGTGTAGGAGGGTTCCCCTTTCTCCGCATCCCCGCCAACATCTGTCATTTCCTGACTTGTTTATTTTAGCCATTCTGACAGGTATGAGGTGGTATCTCATTGAGGTTTTGATTTGGATTTCCCTGATGCCCAGTGATGTTGAGCACTTTTTCACGTGTCTGTTGGCCATTTGGATGTCTTCTTTGGAAAAATGTCTGTTCATGTCTTCTGCGCATTTCTTGATTGGTTTATTTGTTCTTTGGGTGTTGAGTTTGATAAGTTCTTTATAGACTTTGGATACTAGCCCTTTACCTGATATGTCATTTGCAAATATTTTCTCCCATTCTGACGGTTGTCTTTTGGTTTTGTGGACTGTTTCTTTTGCTGTGCAAAAGCTTTTTATCTTGATGAAATCTCAATAGTTCATTTTTGCCCTGGCTTCCCTTGCTTTGGGCGATGTTTCTAGGAAGAAGTTGCTACAGGTGAGGTCGAAGAGGTTGCTGCCTGTGTTCTCCTTTAGGATTTTGATGGACTCCTGTCTCACGTTTAGGTCTTTCAACCACTTGGAGTCTATTTTTGTGTGTGGTGTAAGGAAGTGGTCCAGTTTCATTCTTCTGCATGTGGCTGTCCAGTTTTCCCAACACCATTTGTTGAAGAGACCGTCTTTTTTCCATTGGACATTCTTTCCTGCTTTGTCGAAGATGAGTGGACCATAGAGTTGAGGGTCCATTTCTGGGCTCTCGATTCTGTTCCATTGATCGATGTGTCTGTTTTTGTGCCAGTACCATACTGTCTTGATGATGACAGCTTTGTAATAGAGCTGGAAGTCCGGAATTGTGATGCCGCCAGCTTTGCTTTTCTTTTTCAAGATTCCTCTGGCTATTCAGGGTCTCTTCTGGTTCCATACAAATTTTAGGATTATTTGTTCCATTTCTTTGAAAAAGGTGGATGGTATTTTGATGGGGATTGCATTGAATGTGTAGATTGCTCTAGGTAGCACTGACATCTTCACAATGTTTGTTCTTTCAATCCATGAGCATGGAAAGTTTTCCCATTTCTTTGTGTCTTCTTCAATTTCTTTCATGAATATTTTATAGTTTTCTGAGTACAGATCCTTTGCCTCTTTGGTTAAATTTATTCCTAGGTATCTTATGGTTTTGGGTGCAATTGTAAATGGGATCGACTCCTTGATTTGCCTCTCTTCTGTCTTGTTGTTGGTGTAGAGGAATGCCACTGATTTCTGTGCATTGATTTTATAGCCTGCTACTTTACTGAATTCCTGTATGAGTTCTAGCAGTTTTGGGGTGGAGTCTTTTGGGTTTTCCACACAAAGTATCATATCATCTGCAAAGAGTGAGAGTTTGACTTCCTCTTTGGCGATTTGGACGCCTTTGATTTCTTTTTGTTGTCTGATTGCTGTGGCTAGGACTTCTAGTACTATGTTGAATAGCAGAGGTGAGAGTGGACATCCCTGCCGCATTCCTGACCTTAGGGGAAAACCTCTCAGATTTTCCCCACTGAGAATGATATTCGCTGTAGGTTTTTCATAGATGGCTTTTATGATATTGAGGTAGGTACCCTCTATCCCTATACTCTGAAGAATTTTGATCAAGAAGGATGCTGTACTTTGTCAAATGCTTTTTCTGCATCTATTGAGAGGATCATATGATTCTTGTTCTTCCATTTGTTAATGTATTGTATCACGTTGATTGGTTTGTGGATGTTGAACCAGCCTTGCAGCCCAGGGATAAATCCCACTTGGTCATGGTGAATAATCCTTTTAATGGACTGTTGGATCCTGTTGGCTTGTATTTTGGTGAGAATTTTTGCATCCATGTTCATCAAGGATATTGGTCTGTAATTCTCCTTTTTGATGGGGTCTTTGTCTGGTTTGGGGATCAAGGTAATGGTGGCCTCATAAAATGAGCTTGCAAGTTTTCCTTCCATTTCTATTTTTTGGAACAGTTTCAGGAGAATAGGTATTAATTCTTCTTCAAATGTCTGATAGAATTCCCCTGGGAAGCCATCTGGCCCTGGGCTTTTGTTTGTTGGGAGATTTTTGATGACTGCTTCAATTTCCTTAGTGGTTATAGGTCTGTTCAGGTTTTCTATTTCTTCCTGGTTCAATTTTGGTAGGTGATACATCTCTAGGAATGCACCCATTTCTTCCACGTTATCTAATTTGCTGGCATAGAGTTGCTCATCATATGTTCTTATAATTGTTTGTATGTCTTTGGTGTTGGTTGTGATCTCTCCTCTTTCATTCATGATTTTGTGGATTTGGGTCATTTCTCTTTTCTTTTTGATAAGTCTGGCCAGGGGTTTATCAATCTTCTTAATTCTTTCAAAGAACCAGCTCCTAGTTTCGTTGATCTGTTCTACTGCTCTTTTGGTTTCTATTTCATTGATTTCTGCTCTGATCTTTATTATTTCTCTTCTCCTGTGGGGTTTAGGCTTTCTTTGCTGTTCTTTCTCCAGCTCCTTTAGGTGTAGGGTTAGGTTGTGTATTTGAGACCTTTCTTGTTTCTTGACAAAGGCTTGTATTGCTATATACATTCCTCTCAGGACTGCGTTTGCTGTATCCCAAAGATTTTGAACAGTTGTGTTTTCATTTTCATTGGTTTCCATGAATTTTTTTTTAATTCTTCTTTAATTTCCTGGTTGACCCATTCATTCTTTAGTAGGATGCTCTTTAGCCTCCATGTATTTGAGTTCTTTCCGAGTTTCCTCTTGTGATTGAGTTCTAGTTTCAAAGCATTGTGGTCTGAAAATATGCAGACAATGATCCCAATCTTTTGGTACCGGTTGAGACCTGATTTGTGACCTAGGATGTGATCAATTCTGGAGAATGTTCCATGGGCACTAGAGAAGAATGTGTATTCTGTTGTTTTGGGATGGAATGTTCTGAATATGTCTGTGAAGTCCATTTGGTCCAGTGTTTCATTTAAAGTCTTTATTTCCTTATTGATCTTTTGCTTAGATGATCTGTCCATTTCAGTCAGGGGGGTGTTAAAGTCCCCCACTATTATTGTATTGTTGTCAATGTGTTTCTTTGCTTTTGTTATTAATTGCCTTATATGATTGGCTGCTCCCACGTTAGGGGCATAGATCTTTACAATTGTTAGATCTTCTTGGTGGATAGACCCTTTAAGTGGGATATAGTGTCCTTCTTCATCTCTTATTACAGTCTTTGTTTTAAAATCTAATTTGTCTGATAGGAGGATTGCCACCCCAGCTTTCTTTTGGTGTCCATTAGCATGGTAAATGGTTTTCCACCCCCTCACTTTCAATGTGGTGGTGTCTTTGGGTCCACAATGAGTCTCTTGCAGACAGCATACTGATGGGTCTTGTTTTCAAATCCAATCTGATAGCCTGTGTCTTTTGATTGGGGCATTAAGCCCATTTACATTCAGGGTAACTATTGAAAGGTATGAATTTAGTGCCATTGTATTGCCTGTAAGGTGACTGTTGCTCTATATTGTCTGTGTTCCTTTCTGATCTATGCCGCTTTTAGGCTCTCTCTTTGCTTAGAGGACCTCTCTCAATATTTCTTGTAGGGCTGGTTTCGTGTTTGCAAATTCCTTTAGTTTTTGTTTGTCCTGGAAGCTTTTTAATCTCTCCTTCTATTTTCAATGATAGCCTAGCTGGATATAGTATTCTTGGCTGCATATTTTTCTCGTTTAGTCCTCTGAAGATATCATGCCAGTCCTTTCTGGCCTGCCAGGTCTCTGTGGGTAGGTCTGTTGCCAATCTAATGTTTCTACCATTGTAGGTTACATATCTCTTCTCCCGAGCTGCTTTCAGGATTTTCTCTTTGTCTCTGAGACTTGTAAGTTTTCCTATTAGATGTCGGGGTGTTGACCTATTTTTATTGATTTTGAGAGGGGTTCTCTGTGCCTCCTGGATTTTGATGCCTGTTTCCTTCCCCACATTAAGGAAGTTCTCTGCTATTATTTGCTCCAATATACCTTCTGCCCCTCTCTCTCTTTCTTCTTCTTCTGGGATCCCAATTATTCTAATGTTGTTTTGTCTTATCATATCGCTTATCTCTCGAATTCTGCCCTCGTGATCCTGTAGTTGTTTTTCTCTCTTTTTGTCAGCCTCTTTATTTTCCATCATTTGGTCTTCTATATCGCTGATTCTCTCTTTTGCCTCATTTATCCTAGCAGTTAGTGCCCCCATTTTGGATTGCACCCTATTAATAGCCTTTTTGATTTCGACTTGGTTAAATTTTAGTTCTTTGATTTCTCCAGAAAGGGTTTCTCTAATAACTTCCACACTTTTTCCAAGCCCAGCTAGTACTCTTTAAAGTCACGATTCTGAACTCTAGGTCTGACATTGAACTAATGTCAGTATTGAGTAGGTCCCTGGCAGACGGTACTACCTCTTGTTCTTTTTGCTGAGGTGATTTTTTTCATCTTGTCATTTTGTCCAGAGGAGAACAGATGAATGAGAGAACAGAATGCTAACAGGTTAACAACGTCTCCAGCAAATATACTCTGTACAAATCAGAAAAGACCTGAAACCAGGGGAAAAGAAAGGGAAAGAAAGAAGAGGGGAAAAAAAGGAAAAAGAAAAAGATAAAAACAAACAAAAAGAGAACATAACAAAAAAAAAGCAGAATATGATCAAATATGATCAGGTTAGTGCATAGATCAGTGCCACACACTAGCTTT
Organism: Zalophus californianus; assembly: GCF_009762305.2. Lineage (NCBI taxonomy): Eukaryota > Metazoa > Chordata > Mammalia > Carnivora > Otariidae > Zalophus > Zalophus californianus. The sequence goes on along the minus strand of NC_045606.1, from coordinate 3,076,534 downwards.
TGGGCATATTTTGGTCTGTTAGAAGAAAGTGCCTGCTAGGGCGCCTGGGTGGCTCAGTTGGTTAAGCGACTGCCTTCGGCTCAGGTCATGATCCTGGAGTCCCGGGATCGAGTCCCACATCGGGCTCTCTGCTCAGCAGGGAGTCTGCTTCTCCCTCTGACCCTCTTCCCTCTCGTGCTTTCTATCTCTCATTCTCTCTCTCTGAAATAAATAAATAAAATCTTAAAAAAAAAAAAAGAAAGTGCCTGCTAAAATTTTAAAGGAAGAAAGACTTATATATGTACAAAATAAGGGTTGATACAATGAAGGGATGGAAGATGATTGTAAAGATGAAAATTATAAAAGATTTTATAGAAGGAATTGAAAAGATAAGAAGTTGTTTTTAAAAAGAAAGAAGAAGATTTAAAAAGAAAAAAGAAAAAAAAGAAAAAAAAGGGAGAGAATGTGATCAGGGAGGAGACTAGAACAAAGCCATACACTAGTGATTTAGGGTATATTTTGATCTGTTAGAAGACACTGTATCTCAAAATTTTAAAGAGAAAACAACTTATATATATATATATGCCAAAAATAAGGGTAACTACTATGAAGGGATAAAACTATGACTCTAAAAATGAAAAATAAAAAATATTTTTTTTAAAAAAGGGATTGATAAGATGTTGTTTGAAAAAGGGAAAAAGAAAAAATCAAAAAAAAAGTTAACAAAAATTAACTTTGATGAACTAATGAATCATGGTAAAAAAAAAAGCCATGAATTCTATGTGCAGTATTCCCCTAGCGCTGGAGTTCTCCCGTTCTCCTTGATCGGTAAACTTGGTCTTGGCTTGCTGGCTGTTCGTGCTGATCTTCTGGGGGAGGGGCCTGTTGCCGTGGTTCCCAAATATCTTTGCCGGAGGTGGAATTGCCCCGCCCTTGTCGGTCCAGGCTAAGCAAGCTGCTCGGGTTTGCTCTCAGGAGCTTTTGTTCCCTGCAAGCTCTCGGTACAGCTTTGGAGGACCAGGGCGAAAATGGTGGCCTCCCAATCTCCACCCAGAGGAGCTGAGAACTCGGGGCCCCGCTCCTCAGTGCGCCCCCAGAGAAAAGCAGTCACTCCCGTGTCCCCGGTCTCCGGCCGCACTCCGTGCTCACCCGGCCTGTGACCGAGCGTTTGTATCTCCGGCACCCGACCCCGTGCGGAGTCTCCAAACCCAGCAGATCCCTGCGGTGCGCTCCCGCGCCGCTCCTCCCCGGGAAGGAAGGGGAGTCTCCCCGGCTCTGCCGCTTGTTGGGTCCCCGCTGGAGGAGCCGTGGCCCGACTGGGCCGCGGATCACAGTTTATGGCCACCCCGAGCTGAGAGCCCGCGCCTCGGCTCCGTCTCTGCAGCCGGCTTCCCCGCTCCGACACCTGGGAGCTCTGTCGCACTCAGGCACCCCCGGTCTGTCTGTGACCCTGAGGGTCCTGAGACCACACTGTCCCGCGAGGGTTCCACCCCCCACTTAGCCACTGCAGCGACGTCCCTCAGCGGAGCCGACTTCTAAAAGTTCCGAATTTGTGCTCCGCGGCTCTAGCACTTGCCAGAAGCAGCCGACGGAGGCCCCTCCCCCGCCGTCTATCCTCCCGAATATCGCCTCGGATTCACTTCTCCGCACGTCCTACCTTCCAGTAAGTGGTCGCTTCTCTGTTCAGACAGTTGTTGCTACTCTCCTCTTCGATCTCCTGTTGAGGTCGTAGGTGTTCAGAATGGTTTGATCCCTATTCAGCTGAAATCCTGAGACCAGACGAAATCCAGGTCTCCTACTCCTCTGCCATCTTTCTATCACACATAGTTTATTACAAGACTATAAAATACATGTAGATCTCTAACCATTGATGATATTCAGTTTCAAGCCTTCATATTTCATAGAAATATATGAGATGAATACATATATATATTTAAATCTTTTTAAAAAGATTTTATGTATTTATTTTTGAGAGAGCATGAGCACGAGCAGGGGGAAGGGCAGAGGGAGAAGCAGACTCCCTGCTGAGCAGGGAGCCCAATGTGGGGACTCCATCGCAGGACCCTGGGATCATGACCTGAGCTAAAGGCAGACGCTTAACCAACTGAGCCACCCAGGTGCCCCTATTTAAATCTTTTAGGAAAAAAAAAAATCTTTTAGAAACAAAATTTAGTCATCGGACACATGCCATTTATTACTTAAGTAGCATCTAATTTAAACTGATTATCTGTGCTGACATCTGCTATCACCTGCTATAACAATTTTCTCACCACTACGAACCTAGAACTCACCATTTATTCACATTCTGCTCATATGAAAACATAAAGAGACATGATGATCTCTTCCAACCTTGTCAAGAGTTGGAGAGAGAAAGAGATCTGCATCACCCACAGCTCAACATTAAAATCCCTATTTAACAGTTTCCTTCTTTCTGTTTCTTTTCTTTTTTTTTTCTTATTTTCACTAAATAACTTCCCAGCAGCAACTCTGTCCACCTAAGATTGCACACCAGATCTTCGAAAGCCTCTATTTTGCCGAACAATTAATTTCCAGCCTGATCCTGCCCCTGAATTGTGGCAGTCCTCCAGGTAAAGGGACCTACTTCCTGAGAAGAGCCCCTCCAGAGACAACTCTGTGACCTTGCTTCTTGCCTCGCATGCACCTTGGAACCCAACTCCTCATCAACAGCTGGCCAGAATATTCCTCCCTCACCAGGATGTCCCCATGCACTTGGACTTTAGACAATAGTCTTCACACTGTGCTTTTCCAACCCACAGTGACAGGTTAATTACCTAAACTCATGAAACAACTAATCATATTCTATAAGATAATAAACAAGTCAAGTTGGAATAAGAAACATCAAGAACAGAGATAAATGCTCATAAATTCAGAAAACAATAGACAGTAATGGCTTTTTCAGAAAGAACCAATGAGCGTTGTAAAGAATATCCAAATGTCAATGTGATTTTATGGCTCTTAACCTAGAGAAAATTCAAGAGTTCATTCTTAGGCCCCAAAATCATTTCTAACAAGCTTTTCATCCATGGTTGTTCCTATTATGTAAGGCCCATGGGGACTCTCCTGGTGGCACTTGTCACCTGGACAGTTCCTCCCAATTTCTGAATCATCCTCACATCAAATCCACTGCCTCTCGGAGACACTTGTAAAACACAAACCCAATCACATCACTTATTTTAGCTTCTGGATCTTCAATGATGTCTCATCCTTGATATTAAAATTTAAGGGTTTCTCAAAGTCTGGTATAAACCTTTCTTTCCAGTTCCTTGTCCTTCTATATTTCTTTCATGTCTTTTAATTGGCAGAGATTATACCCTGTTTCCTTTCTTTTGTAATCTTTCTGCATCCTGGGATTTGTAAATATCCATTAGTTTTCCTGGAATGCCCTTTCCACCTTTCTCATTCTACAGAGACTTCTTTTTTTTTATTATGTTGTGTTAATCACCATACTTGACATCATTAGTGTTTGATGCAGTGTTCCACGATTCATTGTTTGTGCATAACACCCAGTGCTCCATGCAGAATGTGCCCTCTTCAATACCCATCACCGGGCTAACCCATCCCCCCACCCCCCTCCCCTCTAGAACCCTCAGTTTGTTTCTCAGAGTCCATAGTCTCTCATGGTTTGGCTACGGAGATTTCTTTTAACCCAAAGACTCAAAACTATTTTTTTGTTCCATTAAAGTTTATTTCCATTCTTCCTTTATCCTAGCAGATCTTGAGTTGTCTGAGGGCCAGAAATTTTACATTGTGCTTCCCCTGTCCCTAGAGAGAGTACAGGAATATAAGAAGGGAGTGAAGTAAATCTACTTGTCATATTTCCATGCAACCGGCAAAAAAAAATTCTTTGGGGTCCTAATTTTTCTCCTAATTTAGTTAGGTAGCTAGTTAAATAATAGATCAGACAATAGAGCAATGCTTGAGGAGAAGTCACAAAGGAGACAGTTGCTTCTAAGCTATTAAAGGCGATTAGCATTTAAAGGATCAAAGAGTACGTGTGACATCAGGCAGAACTGAAGGGAGAAAAATGTTAAATACCAAGACAGAACACACCCATTGTGCATCAGCAGAAAACATTTGTGGAAGAGGTATCATTAGGGATGAGCCTTAAAAGGTTGATGGTTTTGAAGCTCAGGATATATGCTGAGTCATTCTAGGTACTGAAAAGCCCATGGACGACAGTTACCTGAAACACACAGCCCTGCACGTGAGGACCTCCGGGGTCCGAGAAGGAGGAGCGCAGCTTCAGCACATGGATGTGAGGGCACCTGGGCTCAGTCATGTTCCTGCCGTCCTGGGGTCCACACTCGGGGTACTGCCTCTTGATCGTCTGGATTCAGCTGCCTGCTTCAACCAGGGCAGGCCTGGTCCTCAGTTGTCATGGTGAATATGATGTTGAAACCCCTGTGCAGCTTCTTGCAGGATGGGGTGTCAACTCCATCAGGTCCAGGACCCTATGTGATTAATATATAATCAGTGTATTATTATAGTATTAATATAATCAATATAATACAATATCAATATACTCAATATAATGTTATAGAAATGATCTCCCCTCACGTATCCTGCAGTACAACAGAACTGTATGCGTGTTTTTAAAAGTCAATCTATTATATAAAAGAAATAATACTGGGCACCTGGGTGGCTCATTTGGTTAAGCATCTGATTCTTGGATTCGGCTCAGGTCATGATCTCAGGGTCATGAGATCGGGTGCCCTGTGAAGCTCCACACTGGGCGTGGAACCTGCTTAGGATTCTCTCTTCCTCTCCCTCTGCCCCTCGACCCCTCCCTCTCTAAAAAAAAAGAAATCATACCAAAGAATTTTAAATAAATACATACACACACATACAAACACATAAATGATGCTTTGGCACAACTCCCTGAAATGTGAGGAAGTTGTCAGAAGCTCAGACCACTGTTGGCGAGGATATTTCCCACAGTGTAGAATGGCCTTGATGAGGCTCTGTGTGGACAGTAGATTCTCCCCTCCCCCATCAATTGGCGGTAGCTGCATTCACGGAAAAAAATTAGTGTATAATAAATAATGCAAAATATACTTTGTCTCTCTAGAGAGAATTAGATTCTAGATTTCATAGGTATTTCAGAGTCTGAAGCTGTAAAGAGCATGAGGCATCATTTTTTCTGGTGTCAGACTGTTCTATGAGTTGCAAGATATTCTCCCAAACCAGCCTCCCGCGGATCAAGTGCTTCCCAACCACTGAAATTTATTTATCTATTTACTTTAGAGAGAGAGAGAGAGAACACAAGCAGGGGGAGGGGCAGAGAGAGGGAGAGAGGATCTCAAGCAGATTCCCCGCGGAGGATGGAGCCCCTCGAGGGGCTCGATCCCATGACCCTGAGATCATGACCTCAGCTGAAATCAAGAGTGGGACACTCAACCGACGGAGCCACCCAGGCGCCCCTCCCAACCACGGAAATCTAAAAGGAAAAAAAGTGCTCAGTTGTTGGCAAAACAGCATTCTTTTTCCCTAAGATACTGTTTTTAAGATTCATTCATGCTGTGTGTATTAGCAGTTTGTTCGTTGTCGACTAGTATTCCACTGAATGAATAGAACACTAGTTTTTATTCAGGTTTCTGCTGATGGACATCTAATGTGGGTTGCTTCCAGCGTTTGCCTGTCATGAATAAAGCTGCTACGAACATTCATGTGCACGTCTTCCTGTGGGGCAGTGGGCTGCTGGCTCACCTAAGTGTTCAGCTTTATGAGAAACTCTCAGAGCAGTGCAGAGAGCTCGTGCTCTTTCACACCCCCGGAGCTCCGCGGCTCAGCTCCGCGGATCCCCTTCCTTACAAATCTGCTTTTCTCAGTCTTACTACTTTTATTAGTCTTAGCGCCTCTAGTGGTGGAGTCGTGATATTCCATTTCCCTGATCACAAGTGACTAGCAGTTTTTTAATGTACTTACAGATCATTTGTAATCTTCCTCCAACAAGGAACTGATGAAGTACCTCTGGAAGTGTTGTTGTCCATTTTGTAACTCATTGTCTTTTGGCTAAAGAGCTGTAGGTATTTTTTGACATATTCTAGATACAACTATTTTGTCATATGTGTATTAGGAACATATCTGCCTGTGGATGGCTGGTTTATTTATTATTTATTCTGCTTTTATGATGAACAATTTTTGTTTTACTGATGAAGTCCAATCTGTCTTTTATGGTTAAACTGTCTAATGGATCCTAAGAAATCTTTGCCCACCTCAAGGTTGAGAAGAGATCAGTCTATAGTTACTTCTGGAAGCCGTACGTATTTATCTTTTGCAATGTCTGTGATACGTTGCAAATTACTTCTTCAAATAATGTTAGGCGTGTTACCAGTATTCCCTGTTTCTCCATATAGGAGCCCAGTTTTCAGGGCACCACTTGGTGAATAGACCTCATTACTGCTTGAACAGCTTTGGCACTATATTTTTAGAACCAGTCGCTATAAAAATATGAATCTATTTCTGGACTCTATTCTGTTCCTTTGATTTTTTTTTTTTTTTTGGTTATCACGAATAGTGTATCTTTGTAATAATTCTCAATCTCATGTAGTGTATGTTCTACAATTTTTTTTCTTTTTCTTAAAGATTATCGGGTCATTTTTATTTCCATATACGTGATAAAATCAGAATGTCATTTTCTAAAATTAACAGGGATTTCAGTGGGACTGCGTTGAATACATATATCAGTTTGGGGCCACAGGTACCCTAACAGCATTGAGTCAGCCAATCTACGAGCGTGACTTTTTGTTCACACTTTTTAGGTTGTGTCCAATTTATTCTAACAAGTTTTGGACTTTTTAGGGCACAGATGCGGTATATATTTCACGCAATTTATTCCTAGAGATTTTATGTTTTTGATGCCGCTGTAACGATAATGTTCTAAATTTGACTTCCAAGTATCCAGCGTTCATTCTTCTCTAGTGACCTCTACCTTGTTCTTTTCTCAAAAGTTTGTTTAAAACTGGTATGAATTCATCCTCAGTGACATGATGGCATTGGTCACTGAGGCTGTCTGGGCCTACAGTTTCCGCCGTGGGAATTTTTAAATGGCAGGTTTAGTTTCTCTAGCGGAGGGAGGCACAGTCCATTTTGCTATTTCTCTATTACAGTGTTGGTCATTTGTTTTTCCAAATATGTGCCTGCTCCTTATTTCTTGGCGCATATATATGTTCCTAATTTTCTTATCATTTGAAGGTTTGTAGGATCTGTAGTATTCCATCCCTGTTTCTCCCGGTATTATTGCATTGCATTTATTTTTCTTAACTAGTCTAGTAAAGAGTTTATTGGTTTTATAAATATTATTAAAGAACCAAATTTTGGTTTCGTGAATACACTATGGTAAGGTTCACCATTACTATTTATTTGTTACTTCCTTCCTTAGGTTTCCTTTTGGTTTCCTTACTGTTCTTTTCATACCATTTTTTAGGTGGAAGCTCAATTACGGATTTTAAAAACGTCAAACACAAGTACTGGAATTGTAAATGGCCCTGAAAGCACTTTATCTTTGCTTTATCCAACACACTTGAACTTGTGTTTTTTTTAAATTTCCGTTGCATTTCTTTTAAATTTAGAAATGTGTTACTTGCTTTCCAAATACTTGCCAGTTTTCCGGATGTCTTTATGTTAGAGTCAGAAAACACCCTCATTCTTTTAAATATCTCAAGACTCTGTTGGGACGCTCATACGCACATTTGGGATGCTTGGCTCTTTTACATACATACATTGGTCATTTTCTCATTCATAAACAGACCTTTTTACCTTCAGTGACTGTTCTTTTCTGTTTTATATGAAGAGCCATTCCAGTTCCCTTATGATTAGTATGGGTATGGTTTGTCCTTAAGACCCTTTACTGTGAACCTACCTGGGTCTATATTAACTACATGACTCAGGTAAGCTGGGTTGCAGCTGGGTCTCGCTTTTACTTCCGCATTGTAATTGAAGCGTTTAGTTCATTTACATTTACTAGTACTTGCACTGTTGGATCTAAGCTGACCATGTGTATTAATCGTGCCTTTTTCTTTTTTCCTGCATTTCTGATGCATTGACCTCTGAGGCCTTGCGGACACTTGCCTCCCAGGGCTAGCCAACTCTGAAAGGCAGAGAACAGCTCTACTGGGAGCTCGCCTTTCATAGGCAAACCGACCAGTGCAGTAGCCCGCCCTGCTTCTATGGGCCCTCACACTCAGGGCCACCATCCCCCTGCCCTGATCACCCCAGAACCAAGCACCAGACAACTAGGGACAGCCCCAATGTCCCACAGCCCCCGAAATCATTCAGCCCAGCCAAACCTAGACCTGCCTGCTCTGTCTCACCTGCTCCTTCCCTTGACCCATGCTATTCCCTCTCCGTCTACCTCCTGACCGGTCCTGGTGCTTCTCCGTAGGGTACCCTGTGGGTGCCCCTTCTTCTGGGGAGCTGTGACTAGCAAACTATCTTTTCTGAAAAACCATCTTGGTCGGCTGGCTGCGCCGTGCTTACATCATCACAAAACCTCCAACACTGTCATCTTGTCATTTCCGTTCTAGCACCATCTCTTTTCGATTTTCCTGCTTTCTTTTGTATTGATCATCGTTTCTCAATGTCGTTGGAATCCCTTATTGGCTTATTAAACATGCCACTTTGTGTCGTCTCAGTGCTTGGTCTCTGACGGCCCTCTGAGACTTCCCACATGAACTTTAAGTAACTATTCTCTTTCACGTATGTTGAAAGAAATTTATAACCGCGGATGCTTATTTTTGCCCTTCACGTACTTTCTGCTATTATTTCACATTTTCTTTCTAAGTATGTCATAAAGCACAGACTACAATATTATTTTATGTGCCTTAAGTTTTAAGTTGGCACTTAAAGAAATTAAATGTACAAGGAGATTCTTTTTTCATTCTTTTTTTAAAAAAATCTCATTTATTTGGGGTGGAACATGAGCAGGGGGAGCAGTAGAGGGAGAGGGAGAAGCGGACTCCCCAGAGTCCAACATGGGACTCAGTCCCAGGACCCCCGGATCATGACCTGAGCTGAAGGCGGACGCTTCACCGACTAAGGCACCCAGGCGCCCCACCCCCCCCCCCGCCCCCGCCTCTTCATTCTTAAACACGTATTTGCTGTTTTTCATGGTCCTCTTTCCTCTCGATCCAGCTCTTGGTATGGTTTGCTTTCTCCTCATCCCACCACAGGTCTGTCCTACACATAGGTCTGCTGCCAAGGACTCTGCTTTGTTCTGAGTTCCCTTCACTTCCGAAGCCTGTGCTGACCTGATCTAGAAGTGTGGATTGCCGGTTTCCTTGCCATTCAGCAATACCACACCTTGTTCCAAGGGCTTCTGCTGCTTCTTGCTTCTGGTGCAAAGTCAGCCGCCCCCTCCCCTCCCTGCTGTTCCCAGGGGCACGGGATGCGTTGTGCCTTTTCTTTTTTCTGTGTCCCCTTTTAGATTTTTCTCTTTATTAATGGGCTTTCAGCAATGTGATGAGAGCATGCCTCTGTTTGCTGCCTTTTATTTACTCTGCCTGGAGTTGGTGGAGTTTTTTGGACATCAGGTTCACATTTTGCATAAAGTTTGAGAAAATCGTGGCCAGTGCAGTTTAACATCGATGTGACTCAATTTCTCTGTCCTTTTCTGGCATCTTAGAAATCTTAACATTGCCACTTGGGTTACGGAGGCTCTCTGGACTTTTCAAGATGCTTTTCTCTGGATTTTAATTTGAATATGTTCTAAGGGTCTCTCCTCATTATTAATGATCATTTGAGTTATTCATCTCAAAAAGCAAATGCTTCATTGCAAATATGTTACTTTTCATTTTTATAATTTCCATTTGGCTCTTTGTATCATTTCTATTTCATTTGTAACATTCTCTTTGTTCCCTGATTAGGTTGATATTTCTTTTAAGATCCTAGCATATTTTTCATAGCTGCTTCAAGGTATTTATCTGTTATTTTCATATGTCTATAAAGTTTCTACTGACAGAATTTTTTCTGGGTATGGGTTAAGTTTCTCTGCATCTTCACATCTATTAATTTTTTATATTTTATTCTGGGGATTTGGGGTGTTACCTTGCTTGTTCTTTTGGTTGTTATCCAAATACTGTCTGAATATTGTTGTCTTTCATTCGGCAGGCAGTTTCAAGCCTTCTATCAACTTGTGAATATTGCTTGTAAGCTTTTACAAAATGAGTCAAGTATCTTTACTCTTGGGTGGTATTAGCATCACCCCGAGATGTGGCATTGCCAGGAAATCTTCTTAATGCTTAGGTGCTTAATAAGACCTCCACACACAAATGGGCTGGAACTGGACGTCTCCCAGTCCCGAGTGAGCTCCAGCCCTTGCTGGGACCACAGCAGCTCAGGAGGGGCATTTTCTTTGTGGCTGCTCTCTGGGTGGTCTCGTGGAGCCCCTTCCTACACATCCAGCTCAGTGTTGCCGCAGGTAGTAAATTCCTGTGCATGTTTCTACAGTCCTTCTTCACTTGCTTTCTCTCTGTAAACTGCCCCCCAAATTCCAGCCTCCTCGGCAGCCTTGAGCTCCCAGCTTTCTCTCCTGGGTTCTGCACGACCACCCTACTGTGCCCACCCACCGCCTGCTATGTGCCACAGGAAGGGGTCTCTGGACCAAAGCAGGTGCATCGTGTGTCTCCCTTCTCTTGTTTCCCTTCGTTCTGAGACTGTTTCTGTTCAGGTTCCTCAATGTGCCACATCTCACCTCTTTCTGGAGCACCCACCCCAACTCCTCACCTGCTTAAGTTTTACTCACCTTCCAGGCTTCTTAGCAAAGACCTTATTCTTCAAGAACACATTTCCCCAAATGTTCCAAATACGGGGTCCAGGTCACTTTCATGGTTCCATACGACACAAATTTCCTTAAGATAAAACACAGCATCTTGTGAGATCCAGTTTACCTGCCTATATATCCCATGAAAAACAGAACAACTTAGGGTCAGGGGTGTCTTTATACTCTTCCTCCATGTGTCCAGCACCTAGCATAATATTAATTTTTTTTTAAGATTTTATTTATTTATTTGAGAGAGAGAGAGAATGAGAGACAGAGAGCATGAGAGGGAGGAGAGTCAGGGGGAGAAGCAGACTCCCTGCTGAGCAGGGAGCCCGATGTGGGACTCGATCCCGGGACTCCAGGATCATGACCCGAGCCGAAGGCAGTCGCTTAACCAACTGAGCCACCCAGGCGCCCGCATAATATTAATTTTGTGTGGTAGACACTAAACCCGGGGTTGTAGAAAATATAAATAAGGTCCAGTTCTAACTCTTGAAAAATGTAAAATGCTACTAGCAAACCTAGACTGAAACATAACAAATGCAGTGCAAGTAACAATGATCAAAACCTTGGAGGTTTGAAAGACAACATGAACTCACTCAGAGTTTTGGAGGCTAGAAGTCCAAAAATCAAGGTGTCGGTAGGGCCATGATTGCTCAGGAGGCTCTAGGAGAAAGCCCGTTCCTTGCCTCTTCCCCATTATGGGAGTTTCTGCATTTCTTAGCTTGTGGCTGTATCTCTCTACTCCGTGTCCATGTGGCCTTCTCCTGTGTGTGTGGTGGTGGACCTACCTCTGTCCCTCTCTTTTATGGAGACTTGTGATTGCATTTAGGCACCCCCTGGCTGATCCAGGATAATCCCTAATGCCATCACACCGTTTGCCAAATAAGGTAACAGTCAAGGGTGATTGGGGCGTGGACATACCTTTGCGGCTGCCATTCAGCCTGCCATAACAGTTACAATGTGTGAATTATCTTTTTTTTTCCCAAAGATTTATTCATTATCTTAGAAAGAGAGAGAGAGCAGGATGTGTGGGGGGACAGAGGGAGAGAGGGAGAGAGAAAATCTCATGCAAATTCCATGCCGAGCACAGAGCCTGATGCAGGGCTCCATCTCACCACCCTGAGATCATGACCTGAGCTGAAATCAAGAGTCAAACGCTTAACCCACTGAGCCACCTAAGCGCCCCCAATGTGCGAGTTATCTTAGGGAGAATACAAATCAAGACATCGGTAGTTCAGAAAAATGGAAAGAATTTGTTATTAAAAACAAACAAACAGGGGTGCCTGGGTGGCTCAGTCGTTAAGCATCTGCCTTTGGCTCAGGTCATGATCCCAGGGTGCTGGGATCGAGCCCCGCATCGGGCTCCCTGCTCCGCGGGGAGCCTGCTTCTCCCTCTCCCTCTGCTTGCCACTCTGCCAACTTGTGTTCTCTCTCTCTGTCTCTCTGTCAAATAAATAAATAAAATCTTAAAAAAATTAAAACAAACAAACTGTTGACAATCAGTAGGAGTTCTAAAAATGAGGCTATTAGAGGGGCAGCCCAGTTCCAGACTATGAGACTATTAAAATGGCACAGAGTGTGTTCAGATTAAGTTCTAGAACTTGGAATATGGGAAAGGGTATTTTAGGGCAAAAGACCAGAAGGATGGTTTGGATAAGAAAGCAGCTGGTTATGGAAATAATCCTCCATAGTTTGTATGAATTTGTATTAATGTGTATTTAAAAGAATGAGAAAATTTTGAGCAAGAGAATGATTAGGTTTTCGAAGATTACATGAGCAGCTGTGTGCATGGTGATTTAGATGCAGGAGGCCATCTGTCCATTAGCCAACCCCATATTGAGGGTTATTCTTTTTTCCATTGAATGTAATGGCAGGAGGCCTTACTATGAGTATTAAAAATATATAAATCTTAACAATGTCATTAAAGATATGAAATCAAATGTGTTAAATGGGTTCTCTGCAAAGAATAGAAATTTTAAGAAATGTTTTAGCCACTATAATTCCTAATGTTGTAAGATACATAAAAATTTAACATAATTTAAGCCTTTAGAAATATGTTCAAGTTTTGGATGAACATCAGCTCTCAGGTTAAAACAGAAACCTGCCCCTGACACCAGGAGATTAAATTTGATTGTGTGCTTTGCTAGCACCATTTTCTGCAAGAAAAGGAGTGGAATTGTTCGTGTGTCAGAGGAGGTCATCAGGTAGATGTGACAGCCGGTTGACCCATGAGCTGGACCCAGGCGATCAGAGGCTCCTCAACCCCTCCTTTGTCCTTGGAATGTGCATCCTGCTGGCCTCCCTGCTCCCAGAAGCTACCCCAGGGACATGGCCCTGAGAGGGTGACCTGGTGCTGAGACCATTTGGATGGTGCATGTAACTGAGCCTCATTAAGGCTTCTGTAGAAACTTTAAGGCTTGGGGATGGGGTGAGATCATCTTGTGATGCCCAGGGCAAGCCTCAGATGTAAGTTCCCTTGCTCCTTACACCTGCCGTCTGCCCATCCAGAGTGGCCACCTCGGTCTTCCCTCTCTTCCTGCCCTGCACCCCCAGTGGCTGGTTTCAGATCTCGCCCTGGAAGCTCCCGACGGTGTGAACCGACACTTAGTGAACAAGCCAGGAGACTGAGGAAATGGGCCTTGGGCAGGAGGTGTCTGTGGGGAAATCCCGAGATGGCAGGTGACCCCTGGGTGGGGTGGGGTGGCCCGTGTGGCAGATGCTTGTGGACCCCCTCGTGGGTACGGGAACAGCTGGGAGACTCCAGCTTCTTCAGTGCACTCAGAGGGAGTGTGGTGCCTGACAGTGAACCACATGGATCCCTGAGCCCCGTGACCCCTAATACAGAGGAACACAAGAGAAGAGACACAGCACCCCCAGCCCGTGGGGCAGCCTCCCTTCAGGAAAGGCTCATGATGAGAGAATGTACTCCCGCTGAGCTCACTGATACAGCTGCCAAGTTCCAGCAAAATGCCAGGAGAGCATCCAGGCGTGGTCAGAGCGTTGATGTGACACAGGGGTGACAGCATTTCTCTGACCAGGCAGGAGACAGAAAATGAGCAACTCCACCACCCACCTGCCCTCCAGCAGCACCTGCGGGGTGCTCAGGGGGCTCACAATACTCACTTCCTTATAGGTTGGGTCGTTCTACCCTGCAGCCAGGCTTGACCCAGGGACCTTCCTATGCCAGACCCTGGAAATCCGTGGGGAGGTATGACAAATTCTCAGGGAGCAGGGAATGTGACAGACCCCTGTTTCCGAAGGTCCTGGTGGGGCCACATTCATTGCAGGGACCCTCAGAGCCAAGATCCTCCAGTTCTTCCCCAGCACCTGGTATGCGACGCTGATGCCTATGCTGAGCGCAGTCATGCGACAAGACATTTATGATATTGGCAATTCATTGTTGATCTAGGGAAACCAATAAATCCTGAAATGGGTACAGGTTGTGGGGAGGACCCAAGAAAAAGGGGAAGCTCAGAAAGCCAACAGATTATTTCAATCAACTATAAAGTATTGGGTAAAAATAACCCAGAAGTCAATGTGGTTTGACCTCATTGCTGCAGGAACCCCACCTGAACATCCAGATGGACAACCCAACTCTCTGTGGGTCAGCCTGTGAGAAGCCTTAAAGCCTGAACAACAATTCAGACCTGCCACATCTGCCCCTCCCATCCTTGATGCACCACCTGCTCCAGCAGAGGCCTCAGGAATACAGAACTATTAGGGATGGGTGCCTCCCACATCCCGAGCATAGGATCCAGGCCAAGACTGCCTCCAGGTGAGGGCCATTGGAAGTGAATTCCCTGAATTCGCTGGTCCTCCAGAAATGAACAAAACGTGACAGTTTTGGTGGATACTGGAGCTGGGTGCAGTTCAATACATGGTACCCCTCAGAATAGTCAGGAAAGTCTTAACACTCCAAATTGGGCATTCTCCCCCCTGAGATTATGAGGTTTTTATCTCTCCAATGCCAGAGAACATATTGGGCACGGATATCCTACAAGGTCAAACTCTGCAAATCTCTGTCCATGAAGTCAGCCTCCAGGTTAGAGTAATCAAACCAGAGCTGAGGGGAAACACCAGCTGAGAACCAGTAAGCCTGCCCCCACTCCCTGTGAAGGGTGGTAATGTCAGGCAATATAAATTGCCTGGGATGGGGGTGCATAAGAAGATAGGAGAAACTATCCAAGAACTGCCCTGAGTGGTACCGTATACCTTGCCCAGAGAGCACTCAACAGCCCTGTGTGGTCTGTAAAAACAAACAAACAAACAAAGAACAACAACAACAAAAAACAGATGACTCCATTGTGTATATATACCACATCTTCTTTATCCATTCATCTGTCGATGGACATCTTGGCTCTTTCCACAGTTTGGCTATTGTGGACATTGCTGCTATAAACATCGGGGTTAGGGATATGATGCAGCCATCAAAAGGAATGAGATCTTGCCATTTGCAATGACGTGGATGGAACTGGAGGGTGTTATGCTGAGTGAAATAAGTCAATCAGAGAAAGACATGTCTCATATGACCTCACTGATATGAGGAATTCTTAATCTCAGGAACAAACTGAGGGTTGCTGGAGTGGTGGGGGGTGCGAGGGATGGGGTGGCTCGTAGTAGACATTGGGGAGGGTATGTGCTATGGTGAGCGCTGTGAATTGTACAAGACTGACGAATCACGGATCTGTACTTCTGAAACAAATAATACATTATATGTTAAAAAAAAAAAGAAGATAGCAGGAGGGGAAGAATGAAGGGGGGGTAAATCAGAGGGGGAGACGAACCATGAGAGACGATGGACTCTGAAGAACAAACTGAGGGTTCTAGAGGGGAGGGGGGTGGGGGGGGTGGGTTAGTCTGGTGATGGGTATTAAAGAGGGCACGTTCTACGTGGAGCACTGGGTGTTATGCACAAACAATGAATCATAGAACACTACATCCCAAACTAATGATGTAATGTATGGTGATTAACGTAAGAATAAAAAAATTTAAAGAAAAAAAAGAAAAAAAATACAGTGACTTGCTTAAAGCAGTAACAGCCTGTCCCACGTGTTCTAAACAACGTCCAAGGTAACTGCCAAAGGAGTCTGGGGCCATCCACCAGTGTTCTCCACGGGTGAGAGTTTGGCAAACTGATGACACTGGTCACCTCCCTCTGAGTGCAGGTTCTAAACATGTCCTGGCTCATGTGGACACTGCATCTGGCCTCACCCAAGCTTTGCCCTGTCACCCTGCAAATCAGGCTGCCAGCATTAGGGATGAAAGAGGCTTACTAGCCTGGATGAATACCCTCATCGAGTAGACAGTGATGGAGGTCACATTTCAAAGTCACAATGTACAAGACCGAGCAAAAGAACAGGACCTTGTACCGAGGAACCGCCTCCCCAATCACCCACAGAGAGCCGGGTTGGCAGAAAGGAAAAATGGAAGGTTAAGCAGCAGAGGGACCAATTCCATGCTAGTGACACACTTTGCTGACCACTCAGGGCACGCTGAGGAGGAGGGGAGTACGTGCGATTGGAAGGGTGGGTCAAGGGGGGTGGAGTGTCAGGGGGGGTCATGGAGAGGATGTGCCCCCCGTTGACCTGTGAGAGGGACCCTGGCAATGGGAGGCCTCTCACTTCATGCTTGGAATGGGCACCCTACTTGCCCTCTCCACTCCCAGAAGCAGCACCCAGAGCACATCCCCGAGGGAATGACGCGCTGATGAAACCATCTGGATGGTACACATGACTGAACCCTGTTAAGGCTTCGACAGAAGCTTTTAAGATTTTGCAGGCAGGTGCACAGACCTTGTCTTGCAGCTGCCCAAGACAAGCCTCTGTGTATGTTCCCCTGCTTATCAAACCCTGCCACCTGCCTATCTGGTGTGGCCGCCTCTTTGTTTGGTCACTCCCTGTCCTCTGTGTGCTGGGGCTGGTTTCAGATCTCACCTGGGAAGCTCCCGAGGACATGACAAACCAACATCATGACTTTGTTCTTTTTAAAATTTCCATTTCTTACCTGAAACCGAAGTAACATCATGAGTCAACTATTCTCAAATTAAAAAAAAATTTAATACATGTATAAACAAAATAAAATTTCTATTTCCTCCCTTGGCAATGATGTCTGTTGCACGTAATTGAGTACATAGTAATTACAAAGTTTTATTTGCTAAGCTAAATAGATTTTCACCAAGAAACAAGACATTTACCAAGAAATACTTATGTATGCGTTGTTAAAGTGAGTTCTAAAAATTTTATTACATTTTAGGATCATTTAGCTCTCACTTTGGCAAGTTCATTCATCAGAGTGTTTTACTTCTATTTTTGTTGTATGTTCTCTTCTGTTTCAATAATATGTTAATTCAAAAGAGTATTAAGAACTGTGATTTCCCAAGAACCTATGTGAACTTTTAGACCCTAAGAATCAGGGAGCTAAAGGAATTCATTTTCTGAACCCACACAGCTACCACTCTTGTGCAAAGTGACATTTACCTAACTTTGTAGGGGTTTTTTGTTTGTTTGGGAGCAAACAGATGGCTCCCTATTTAAAAGGAAAGCTTTGATGTGACAAAAACATTACATCTCCCTTTTTAGAACATAGTGGAGGTAACTGACTCCTAGCTTTCTTTTCATTTAAACGTCATCATATAAGATTCCACTGACCCTCTTTCAAAAGCCAACATTCAGGACATTCATCGGCGTGTGGTGTGATGAAAAGCATATGGCTACCTGACATTGGTAACACCACCTATACCTACACGGTACCTTCACTAGAAAATCTTCAAGATCCATCCTGCAAAGGCTTTTAGAGCTAATCTGCAGGGTACAGGGAATTCAATGGATAGAGGAACAGGTTAAATATCACCATGAATTCTGTCAACTAGGACTGCTCTCTTCTTGTCCACATCACAAACATGTGTGTTTAAATGCATAGAAGGTTATGCTTCCTGTTTAAAAAATAATTAGCACACAATTCAGTCAGGGAAACTAGATACCTTCTTATTATTTTGAAGATTTTTTTAATTTATTTCAGAAACAGAGAGAGCATGTGAGCAGAGGGGAGGGACAGAGGGAGAAAGAGAGAGAGAACCTCAAGCAGACTCCACCTTGAGCATGGAAACCGCCCCCCGCCCCCGCCGGCCGGGGCTCAATCTCATGACCCTGAGATCATGACCCGAGCTGAAATCAAGTCGAATGCTTAACCAACTGAGCCACCCAGGTGCCTCAATACCTTCTTATTTTTAAGAACATATTTTGATGTGAAGTTTGGAAGTGGACTGAGTATTAGACATTAGTAAGGAATAATTTTCATTTTGTCAGTTGTGATAATGGCGTTGTGGGCGTATAAGAAAATGTCCTTATTTGTCTAGATGTATATTGAATTATTTAAAGTGAAACATCATAATGCATGTGCTTTACCTTAAAAAAATATTTTAGGAGGAACAAAAAATACTAAAAGAGGAACAAAAAAATACCTATAATCTGAACAACTACAAATCTAGGCTATGAGTTCACAGGGGTTCATTACACCATTGTCTTTACTTTTAAACGTGTTTGAAAATGTCTATAATAAGTATTTTTTTTAATGCTCATGAGTGCTAAATCAAAAATCAGAATTTAGGATTCCTGAAAGTACGAAGTGAAAGATATATAAAACATACTGCAAACCGTAATAGTTAGAATTACCTCAGCCATTTTTGCCTGATCAAAATTATCTTAAGAATATATAGATTATCATTAATTTTAAAGGAACAAGTTAAATTGTTTCAGCCTGGGGACCTTGAGAAGACCTAGTTAAGAGACAGAAGACAATAGAGATATGTAGGTCACACCACATTTCACTAAGATTTGCTTTTACTATGGATTTGGAGACCCAATATTCCAGTCCAAGTTTATTTGTGGTTTTGAGTTCCAGAAAGTTTTCTCTTCTGGAGACTGAAATTTCTGTTTCTGAGTATGATGGAGTACCATTCAAAAATTGCAACATCAAAGCTGGAAAACACAACATCCAAGCTACAGGACTTTCAGTCAAATGTCATAAGAGCCCTAGAAACTCAACAACCCCCAAGTCCAATTCAGAAAGTATTTTCTTTTTTAAAAAGACTGTTGCATCTTGGTAATGTACTATTCCTATATCAACATAACTCAAATAGAGTAAAAAGTTGATAACTACTATCCTTTATTTATTTTGTTTTCAATTTTCCTGTGAGCTTAGTTGGATTATCTTCAAATTTCAGGGAATGTCCATCATCTGAAACTATGTTTCTTTTGTTCTCCTTCTCTAACGCTTGGTTCCAGACAATGACTGAGCCTGAACTACTAAAGTCAGTTGGAAAATCATTTCTTCTGCAATTGTTCTCTGAGCTCGTCCCATCATAGCCTTCTTGAAACCCTCAGAGAAGATGCTGTATCTCAAGTGGAAGCATGTTCCGGCCACATCTTGCCACACCACCCAGAAGAGAGACATTGCGAGAAGCAAACACAGTTGATGTTTTACTCTGCATGATGCAGGCAACATTTCGTTTCGCAAGGACCTTGGTTAACTTGAAAAAGTTGGTGCCAATGTTGATACTTAAAGATAAAATATGGGTCCAGCTGAAGGGAAAGAATCTGTAGTCAATAATAAAGTCACGGAGAAAGATATAAACATGTAATTAACATGTGAGGTGGGTTTCAACGTTTTAATGTTTCCACTTTACATAAAATTTAACTAAACTTCAGTAAGATTAAGTAAATTGGTCAAGGTCACACAATTAGGAAACAGAGGCCCAGGGTTCAAAGGCAGACCTCACTGGTTCCAAAGTCCCTGTTCTATCCACCATGTCTGCTTTCCCTGAACACATCATCTTTGGACACTTTATAATTTTCAGTAGAGTAGTTTGGAATAAATGCATATAGATAGGAGAAAGAATGTAATCAGCCCCCTCACAGAATCAATGGGTTATTAGCATAGGGTCATAGGGAGGAAATTTCTGGGAAGAGGTTCCAACGATCTGGTCACAGGTGGCTTGCCATGGCCTTGCTGCAGGAAGCCGGTTGGTTCTTCATCAGAGCAGATCCTGGGATTGCAGACAGATCGCAAAAGGAACGGAGTAAGATGGCTAGCAAGAAAGTAGTTATGCCCATATGCCCGGATAAAGCAAGTGAGTTGTCAGGGATCTGGAACGGGCACGCAAAGAAGCAGCAGGCTGCAGACTACAAAGAAGCCCCCCACCCCACCCCCTGCCCCTCTCAGCATGGTGTGGACATCCCTAGAAGAGGGTGTGGCTGTGGCCTTGAGATGGTGGGGGCGTTCACTGAAGTGGCCCAGGTCAGAGATGGCAAGGAAGAAAACCCACACTGGGAGTGTCATCCACTCAGATGCCACTGAAAAGCAAGAGTCACGGGGGAGCCACCCACTGGGTCAACTGCAGGGTACTGGGAGCCCGAGGACCACAGAACCAGAATGGAAGAGCCGGTTCTTCCTTGTGCAGCGTCCCTCCAGCGCCCTCTACTGGCAAAGCGTAACATTGTGCCAGATGACCCAGGAGGGTCCAGCTCTCAGGGTCTAGCTCCAGGTGCCCCAGGCAGGGCGAAGAGGGGCAAGCCCAGAGCTGCGGGCAAAAAGTGGACGACTGGGACGTGTAGCAAGGTCCTAAAACTCCCTCCTTCAATGAAGCAGTCCTGCTTTACACCAGTTAGGACTAAACACGTTATCATCTTTCTTCCGCCTGTGTTTTCTAATTTATCTTACTCGCTGAATTAGCTATCACTTCACTATGTGATGAGGCCTTTGAGAGCAAAACCCACGTCATTTTACTTTTTGGCAAAAATGCGAAATAACCACAATGTACTGTATATAGTGAGCGTGCAAATATTTGTGAGTCTGAATAATGGAAAGGTGATCGTGTTTAAGGCATGCTCTTTAGTGAGTTTTAAATGCTTTTTTCCTCACCATATAAAGAGCAGATAGTGTATCATAAAGCGAATGTGATTTTTTTAAGAGATTATGCCTGGGAAGATTTTTTTTTAATGCTTCAACTTCATCCATTTCAAGGCAAAACATAAAAAAAAAAAAATGTTGCTTTTATTATTGTCCAGAAATTTAATGAACCAGAGCCTAAGGGGATACTGCCAAAATACCATTCTAAAATCAAGTCACTAAAATGTTGGGTCAAATATTATAGTAAAATGGATTTGCAAAGTTCATTTGAAGGGCAACAGGATAACAATTAAGTATAAAAATGTTTATCAGTACTCCAGAAGGGTGACGAGTGTATCTTTGCAATGATTAATCATAGAGCACTTGGCCAGTATGGGGGAGCCCTGGTGAATGATGGGGTGACCACTGAGCGTGGACTGAGGAGACCATGATTTAAAACCCAAACCTGATGCACCTGAGGCTCAAATTCTTCATTTCAAATTGAGAATAATGTTAATTGATCTGCCAACTCCGTCAAGTATGTGTGAATATTAATATACCTAAGGAGTATCAAGTTTCACTGACGCAACATTCTGCAAATCCAGGATTTAAAAAAAAAATTTTTCATACAACCAAACTCTCTAGAGCTTCTTGTGTGAGCTCTAGAGAAGCCATTTTACTAATAGTGGAAACTTAATTTAGGCTAATCTGGTACACTTTGTCTGATTCTGTAATTCTTTATTCAAATTCAAGTATCATTATCTCAATCACTGTCCAATTCAAACTTCGGCTCCCCTAATTTCTTCCCCTTCTCAAGCATTTCCTGTTTGCCTCCTCCTGGTGCTGCTTCTATCTTATGGGGCCACGTCGTGCAGGAAGAAAGGTGATTGCCCAGAGAACTGGCCCCAGAGCAGCAGGGCGAGTTGCCATCTTTGGTCCTTCGAGGGCTTCTCAGCTTACTAGGTGACGAGGCTGCAGGGACAGAGGGCTGCAAACCGGGGAGGGACCAGGCAGCATCCTTGCACTCAGCAGGAGTCCTTGTGACCTCTGTGGTCTCTGCTGTCCCAGGGCGGTCTCAGCCAAATGGAGGTGACGACAGCTTCCACAAACACGCGCACTCAGCATCGCTTGGCTCTGGCTCTCAGGTGGCTCTTAAAAGCTTCCCACCTTCAGAGGGAGTTCAGAGGTCCATTCCCTATCCTCAGAAACACTTCTCAATTGCAGCCTTCAGCAGGGAGGTTGGGGAGCTGGAGACACACTCTCCAAATCTAGTCTCTACCCAACACTCTACTGGGACACAAACAGGCACTGTCCCTCTTCCCCCACCTGCATTCTTTTGAGACGGTGTTGTGCTTAATGTCTAGTCCTCCAGCAAAGTGGAATGAAACAAAATGTCCTTGAGTTTTCACATTTTTCCATTTCACCTTTTTCTGTTGCTTTTTTGTTTTGTTTTGTTTTTAAAGATTTATTTATTTATTTGAGAGAGAGAAAGAGAGCAGGAGGGGCAGGGGGAGAAGGAGAGGGAATCCCAAGCAGACTCTGAACCAAGCGCAGAGCCCGTCATGGGGCTCAGTCTCACGGCCCTGAGATCATGACCTGAGCCAAAACCAAGAATCCGATGCTTAACTCGCTGAGCCACCCAGGCGCCCCTGGTTTTTTCCAAATTATTATTTAAATTCTAGTTAGTTAACATACAGTGTAATATTCGTTTCAGGAGTAGATTTAGTGATTCATCACTGACGTACAATACCCTGAGCTCGTCATAACAAGTGCTCTTCTTAATGCCCATCACCCATTTTATAATTAGGAAGGTGGTGCAGGATCCCAGCAGAAGTGAGAGTCATTTAGCATGAGACAAGGGACAGCAGAACCGTTCACGGCCACACGCCTCGCTCACTCATAACTGAAAATGAGCGAACACCATTTGCAAAAGGCAAAATTATACACACATAACAAATGGAAGTTGTACAATGAGATTGCTTACAATCAAGGATACACCATACTAGATAGATCTTTATTAACAAGGCTCATGGAACAAAACAGTGGTTTGGAATTTCCTTGTAATCAGGGTCATAGAAATCTTTACATCATTTTTTTCATGGACAGTTGACCCTTGAACAATGTGGGGGTTAGGGGCGCTGACCCTCCGTGCAGTCAAAAATCCATGTATAACATTCGAATCCTCCCAAAACTTAACTACTAACAACCTCCTGTTGACCAGAAGCCTTACTGATAACATAAACTGTTGATTAACACATATTTGGTATGTCATATGTATTATACATTGTATTCTTACAATAAGGTAAGCTGGAGAAAAGAAAATGTTATTAAGAAAATCATAAGGAAGACAAAATACATTTATAGGGTTGTCCTGTATCTATGGGAAAATATGTTTGAACTTGTATAAGTTCAAACCCGTGATACAAGTTCAAACCCCTGTTGTTCAAATCAACTGTCTGTGTGATGAAGAATTTATGCATTTTCCTAACCCACAGATGCAGCTAAAAAGATGCTAAGTGTTCATGGGTGGCATTGAAGGTTTCAGTTCTCGTTCACAAAAACGAAAGCAGAAGAGATGGAATGGCTCCATCCAAGGCAGATATCTTAAAAATAAGAGGAAAAAAGCCCCAGTGACAACCTTACTTCTTCAGTATGGGGTGATATAAAGGATAATAATGACAGGAGAAAATATTTTTCTATTTTATTTAGTGAATGGGCAATTTAACAAGTTTTTTTGTGTTAGTGGTGCTAAAGACATCGTAGCATTTTTTTTCTTAAAGTTTTATTTCTATTTAAGTAACCTCTATACCTAACAGGGGGATCAAACTGACGACCCTGAGATCAAAGGTCACATGCTCTTCCACCTGAGCCAGCCAGGCGCCCCTCCTAGCATTTTTGATTGAGCAAACCATCAGAAGGTTAAGAAAAATCCCCAAGATTCCACCAAGCTGACTAGACTTTCTCTTATTTAAATTATGCTAGGTCACTGGGGTTTGACTGCTATGGATAAGGGGCCTTTCCCATGACAGCAAAAATTTATAAACTAATGAACCATTGGAAAATAACTCAGATAAGGCCCTCAGCTGCCTTCACAATGACACCTAATCCTTGTTCACCTAAATATGGCAAAGCTTCCTTACCAATATGTTAGTAGATATTTTATGAAGTGAATAAATGTCTCACACTTTCTAATTCCGTGCATGTCATTTTTTGTAGAAAACAATATGCGTATTTTTATTATACTCCGTCAAATTTAGGTGCTAATTAACACTGTTAAGGGCTGCAGAAGTGCATCCAATCCTGAATACATTAATCATTAATTTCAACAGGTAAGAGGGGGTAAGGAGTGCATAAAAAGTAGCCTTGGACACCATTCATAATGCAGAAATTCACAGGGAACAGTTAATGCACTGGAAACTTCCATTTCATAATCAACTCCTCACCAATGAGAAACTGAAGTCAATTTGGCAAAACAAATAGCAGTTGAGCATGGGCTTGGATGAAATAATGACGTGAAATCCATCACTGTCAGCAAGAATCTTATTCCAAAGTGTGTTAAGCGAGAGACCCCACCTTGTGTCTCTCAAATGTGCCGATACGTGTGTGACTAAGATGCCTGTCAAATGTATTCACTCACTTTTGTTTATAGGCCTAACAAGTCATACCAAAACGGTTTTGGCTTCAGAAAACCTTGTTAATTGCTACAAAAATCTTAGTTTCAGACAATTAGACTCACAAATCAGAGGCTTCTTCAACTTATGACTTATATAATGTTCAAAGTCCTCCTAATATTTCTTCTTATTTTTTAGTGTTCTAAATACAATACTTTGGCATGTAGAAAATAAAATTAAATGAAAACATTTTTAATAATCATTCCATCCTAAAAATCAAACATTTTCATCCACATGTATATGATATTTTCACATTGCAATTATAACATGCATACATTTGCATTCAAATTAATAACCTAGTATGTTTTTTATAAATACGTTGTATGCAGAAAAATTTTTTTTACTCCTTCTAATAATTTAATTATATTCCATTCAATTAAGTTTCTTTTTTAAACTTAGCATTTACTCTGTGCCTTGAGTTATGCTAAATGACAAATCTAATGTTATAGGTAATCATTCCACTTTTCTTATTTTGGCTTGTTGTCTATGTATTGTTTCCTATTATAAAACCAATTCAACTAACATATTCATGCCCAAAATATTTTTTCTTTCTCTCTTTTTGATCATTTTTCTTAGAATAACTTCCTGAAAACGATAGTGGAGTGAAGCGGTCCTTACCACTTTCTGGTTAATGATTTCACAATTATACCAGTTTAGCCAGTGGTACCCTAAAGTTCTCAAATCTATTATTAAACTTATAATACCTTTTAGAGGAAGTTAACATTTTTTTCACCCAAGGCTCAGTGTCCCAATAAGGTAAACTATTAAACTCTGTAAACTTCTTTATGATAACTCATCATAGAAGGATAAAGTTTTGACATGGCCAGCAGGGAGAAGCTCTTTGGTGATGTAGTTTGTGATCCACACTAAGAAACAATATAAGTGCTTACTGACAGAAAAATGGGAACATTTCCTTTATCTATTAATAAAATTCACTATGATAATTGATTACAGGAAAGCAGAGCTAAGCAGAGGGAAAGGATGAAGCAGGGTGAGGGACAAGGGAAGTTGACAAAAAGAAAAACGATAGTAAAGATAAATCAGGAACAGAATCGTCGAAGGAAGTGGTCGGGATGGAGCGATGCATAGGAACAGTGGTAGACAGAACACCAGGAGAGAAAGAAAACATCCCATCTCCCTTCACCCCTTTTCCAGTGTCCCTGTGGTCATTACCTGTATTTAGAGCCCATAAGTCCTGACTGAGGATTTGGTATTGTGGCAGGTGGAGTCAGTGAACCCCTGGGCCATGTCAGTCAGGTATACTGATGCCCTCCACAAGTGAAAGCACAAAAGCATTGGCTCCCTTGGTTAGAGGCACACAGAAGGGCAGAGCAGAGCCCCACTGCAGGGAAGCCCATAGCCTCAGGAGCAATTGGTGGAAGCATGGTATTTGGGCTGGGTATTACAGGGAAGCTATGGTAATGATTATTTTGGTGGCCCTGAATTCTTAAATGAATCAAAATCTTCATCCATTCTGTTCTTTACCGGGGTTTGACTGCAATTATGTTGCCAATGTGAGTGGAATTTTTGGCCCATGGTCAGGTACACTGTCAAGATATTTATTTGGGGTATGCATTAAATACAATGGAGGAGACAGGTATGTTGAGGGCAGATGCCACTTGATTATGAACAGAGGGGTCCTCTGGAAGCTGAAGAACTAGTCCCCATGGTGTGCATTTAATACTGCAATTCCATGAGCAGAGTAAGTCTCTCCCAATTAAATTTGCAGAGATTTTTCAGAGTTGATGTAGTAGTAGCATGTTTTACAGTCACGTTGAGGGCTGAGAGAGAGGGGAACATTTGTGGGTTATTTGAGATACCTTCCACCTGTGCAGTATGTGTGCTCCAAGAAAGAGGCTGAGCAAAGTTGGCAGGGTTGGGGCACCTGGCTGGCTCAGGTGGAAGGGCGTGCAACTCTTGATCTCAGGGTCATAAGTTTGAGCCTCAAGTTAGGTATAAAGATTGCTTAAAATAAATAAATAAGCTTTTTTTTAAAGGTAATAGGGTTAATGTTGAAGGAGTAGCACCCGTATCCACCAGAAATTGACGAGGATGGCCATCTATATTTATAGTGAATTCATTCTGAGCGTTTAAGTGGATGACACGATACTGGCCACTTTTTCCTTCCTAAAAGCACCCTCATTGATCTGAATCAAGGGATTTTTTTCTTTGTCTTTCATAAGATGGACCTTTCTGTTTTTCAGCATCCCTTCTGTTCAGATCTTCAGGTGGTTGGCTGGGAAACAGGCCACCTAGCTGTTTGATCTGCAGGGCCACATGTTACTCAGGATTCCATCTCGTTTTTTTGTTCCAAAGCCCTTCCTTTGCTTTCTTTTTTCTTGAGATTATTTATTTATTTATTTGAGAGAGAGAGAGAGAGAACATGAGAGGAAGCATGAGAGAGCACAAGCGGGGGCGAGGGGCGGTGGAAGCGGTAGAGGGAGAAGTAGACTCCCTGCCAAGCAGGGAGCCCGACATGGGACTCCATCCCAGGACCCTGGGATCATGACCTGAGCCGCTTAACTGACCGAACCACCTAACCACTCCCTAAAGCCCTTTCAAAATAATCTGCCAGATGCTGTAGTTCAGCTAAAGGGGCTGTTTCTCTTCCAATTTTTCTGTTTTCAAATTACATTCGGGATTCACTCCCCTGACGAAACAAGAGGAGGGGGTGACTGGCACGCTGGTCTTTTCTTAAACACTTGAATGTTGTCTGAGAGGTATTTTCTGGTCTACCATGAAAATCGACAGTTTCATATCTTTTTGTGGTTTACATAACTGAATTATAGTCCAATTCATTTTACCGGATGTTTCAGGTATGGCTTTTAAGAGATTCTGATCTGCTTTTCTAGCCTTTCTGTTTTTGTTTCTGACCCTCAGGTTAACTGTGGGGAAGGGATGCTGTAGGTCTCTCTCCAGGTAAGTCCAGTCAGCATTTATGCAGAAGCAACATTCACGGTTCTGATCCTGACCAACACGTGTACAAATCGACTTAAGTTAGGTAGCTCTGGGTTATATGTACTGAAAAGAATTCTAAATTCTTCTATGAATATTTGCTGGTCTTGTTTAGGTTTAGGGACGTCCGTTTTTGTTTTTTTTTTTTCCTTAGAGAGAGAGCAAATGGGAGTGAGGGGCATAGGGAGAGAGAGAGAGAATCTTAAGCAGGCTCCACACCCAGCATGGAGCCCAACGTGAGGCTTGATCTCATGACCCCAAGATCCTGACCTGAACTGAAATCA
Source organism: Zalophus californianus (assembly GCF_009762305.2). Taxonomy (NCBI): domain Eukaryota; kingdom Metazoa; phylum Chordata; class Mammalia; order Carnivora; family Otariidae; genus Zalophus; species Zalophus californianus. The sequence continues at coordinate 3,048,977 of NC_045606.1, read as the reverse complement.
AGAGTCAGATGCTTAACCAACTGAGACACCCAGGTGCCCCTGGGGACATCTGTAATTACATCTCTGAAGCTCAGGGCTGGGCCCAGGGTTTAAATTCTATCGTTGTCAGCATGCAACTGAGGAGCACAGCTCATGGGAAGGATGGATCTTTGGAGGCAACTGGCATTTTGGTCTTTTAGGAGAGTCCCCAGGAAAAGGCAGAGTGTATGGACAAGAAGAGGAAGAGGGGGACACAGGAGGGGAGAGATCAGCGTGAGAGGAAAGTGGGAGCACTGGAGAGAAGGAGACAACTGGAGGATTTACTTGAGAAATAAGTCTACTTTTTTCTTGCTTATCGTGGTCAAATTGCTCATTAACTTCTGTCACAGAATCTTTTAGTGAAGCAATTTTTAATTAAGAATTTCATTTGGAGGTCTCTGCATAACAATCCAGAAGTGTTGCCCATCGGGCTTATGAAATCATATCTCCTTTCTAAGATACCTCTCAAATGAGCAATGTTGCTCAGATCATGCGTTCACAGGAGTGGCTGCTGAAAGCCCAAGATCATCCTTGCTGAGGTGATGCCATTGAGAAAGGATCAGAAGCGTGCAGGGAGTACATGTAAGAAGTGGGTTTTTCCCAGAGTAGAGGACACAGGCTTGCACGGCCCCATAAGAGGGTGACCGTGGGTAGGACAGTAACAGCGGAGCATGTCGGGCCTACACCGGATGGTGGGCCACCCCCAAATGCAGACGCAACAATCTGCACTCTGACGGGTAGAACGCCAGAGAGAATGCTGTCTCTGAATTGAAGTCAAGCTTTCAGGACACGAAATCAAGGCAGAAGGAGAACATCACCCAGTTTCATGGTGACCCACAGCCCACAGACCCCATGGTGAAGCCAACTTTATGGGAGATGATGGTGGTCTCATGATAACTGTAAACCCACCAGCCTGTGAGGCCACCTCAAATGGGCTTATGGGGCCTACATTCCACCCCATGACTCTCCTTATGACGAGCCACCCCTTTAGACAGCGTGACACAGAACAGCAACACAAAAGAGCAAAAAAGAATGAAAAGAAGTGAGCTGATCCCACCAAGGATGCCAAACAAAGGGGAGCTCATCACAAAACCCAGTACCTAACTGAGAACAGATGGCTGAGGAATTCAAAGCAAGGAGAGCAGAGTTCAGACCCAGTGCTTACTTACCACACCTTCACGGACTTGACAAGCTGTGAGCAGCAGGGCACAGAAGGCCTCTGTGGGCACCATATCTGGTGGAAGACCAGGGCCCACAGTGATGTGTAGTGCAGATCAAACCTCAGTGGAGCCTCCATGATTAACTGTGGACATAAATGAAGAGCAACCAAACGCAAATAGTGAAGCTTATTTATTCAGAGCTTATTACAGCAAAAAGATCAGCCACCATCATTTGTGTTTGGGCAGAGACCAAATGGCAGGCAGAGGAATGGGAAAGCTTTATGGTTCAGGAAAGGAAAGCCACAGATGGGCCCCCGATGGAGGCCGTGGGCCTAGGGAAGTTGGAGGTGGCTGCGAGACGTGGGGAGTCCCATGTGAATTGCGAAGGGGGCATATTTGTCTCTCTCTGTTGGTCCTAAGTTGGAAGTAGGACCAAAAATTAGGGAAGCTGTCTGTTACTGATCATGTCCTGCCATTTGGGGCCTACTGTTTCAGCAAGATGGTTTCCTGGGTTGTTTATCGTAAATAAGGGGTGGGGGAGGTCGGTTTCCCTAGCAGGCTGCTGCAGGTAGTGGGTCAGACATCTATTGTTATATATGGTCCAACCACGGTCTGCTTTATATTTAGTCTCTCATGGATGGAGTAAGGGATTCTCAGCAGCTACCTTTGTCCTTAATCCTGAAAAAACTTATTTCACCTTGAAAATTCAAAATAAGTCATTCCCAAATTCGTTACCATTCAATGCAAACCTCAAAATATTGAAAATCTAAATTAATATTCCTGACAAGTGGTGAGAAAGCCATGGCTCACTTTTCCGAAAGAACATTTTGCCTGGAGAAAGTGAGAGATTGCAGGCATCACAGAGATGGTCTTATGTCTAGAAGCCTTTTAATTTATTAGCTGGGAATGAAAGAACTGAGAAATCCATCCTGTAAATGGAAGGTCAGTCAAAACCCCTCACTTAAACTTCTATGGAGAAAGAAGAGTGAGCGTTCCCTCCCCATTTTATTTTATTTTTTCCTTTTTGAACTTCAAGTACAGACTCAAGTCTTTGGACTTCACGGTGCCCTCTGTAATACCCATCACCAGGCTCACCCATCCCCCCACCCCCCTGCCCTCTAGAACCCTCAGTTTCTTTTTCAGAGTCCATCGTCTCTCATGGTTCGTCTCCCCCTCTGATTTCCCCCCCTTCATTCTTCCCCTCCTGCTATCTTCTTCTTTTTCTTTTTTCTTAACACATGTTGCATTATTTGTTTCAGAAGCACAGATCTGTGATTCAACAGTCTTGCACAATTCACAGCGCTCACCGTAGCACATACCCTCCCCAATGTCTATCACCCAGCCACCCCACCCCTCCCACCCCCCACCACTGCAGCAACCCTCAGTTTGTTTCCTGAGATGAAGAATGCCTCATATCAGTGAGGTCATATGATACATGTCTTTCTCTGATGGACTTACTTCACTCCGCATAACACCGTCCAGTTCCATCCACATCATTGCAGATGGCAAGATCTCATTCCTTTTGATGGCTGCATAATATTCCATTGTATGTATATGTGTGTGTGTGTGTGTGTGTGTGTGTGTGTGTGTATATATATTATATATATATATATATATATATATATATATACCACTTCTTCTTTATCCATTCATCTGTCGACGGACATCTTGGCTGTTTCCACAGTTTGGCTATTGTGGACATTCAGCATGTATTTTTAAGATCCATCCAACCTGCTAGGTGAACACCTAACCCATTTCCTCTGGCTGCCCAGTAGCAGCTGCTGTTTGTTCCCAGCCAGATGTGCTCCGCTGGTCCAAAGTATTCATCTGGGTGCTTAGGGATTGTGGCCACTAAGTTCTCACACTGTGCTCTTCTCCAAATCGATGCTCTCGCTGATGGGAGCCCTGGCACTGTGGGAATATGAAATTATCACCTCCAGGGGCAGCCTATGGACTGATATGCCCCTGCCCCTGGTTAAGACAGACTGAACTGTGGCACCATATATACCACAGAGCTCCGCATTGGATGAGGCTAAGGCTATGCATCTCCAGAATCATGCATTTGCCCAGCTTCCTCCCCTGCTATATACTCTGTTTCCCTCGCTTTTCCACAGGTTTCTTCTGAGAGCACCCAGCCAATACATGATTGCACAGGAGTCGGCATCTCAAGTGTGCTTCTAGAGATCACCATCCAAGACAGGAAGTGCTCTGAACTGTGTATCTACTACACTTCACCTATTCATCCATGTTGTCTTTACTGCCACCACAAACATCTCTCTAATTCATATACTTGTAAACCTGTTTGAAATGTTCTTTTCTCTGTACATTCTCAGGAGTGGAATTGCTGGGTCCTGGGGTCTGTCAAACTGCATGGAATGAAGTACTTCCAGCTTGCTCTACTTAATGGTTCCATAACTCTCTAGATTCCCACTCTGGGAAGTTGAAACTCCTTTCAATTATTGCTGAAATTCTGTTTTAATATTGGCTCTCTTCTGCCATCAAGATTAATTTTTTAAAAAAGTAATGGGTTGTCCCTATTTATCCAATCAGCAACTCTATCTGTTCTTATTTAAATCAAACTCTATATATGGAGTGTGGGTTTCAGTAATAGGATGTTTTTCTTGCGTTGAACACCACCCCCATGTAAATTCCTTAACCCTTTATCTTCCTGTCAACATCTTGATCCTTAACTCCCCTCAAATTATCAGGGAAATATATCGGTGATGCTCAAGTTTTTCATGCATTCAAATGACACTTTTTGAAGATTTCAATCCAATCAACATCTGTTGTTGTGTATACACTGTGTGCTGATCCCTGGAGTGGCCACTGGGGCTGCAAAATTTTAATAGCCATATTTTACCTAATTTGAATATTGGTTGAATCAGTATTTAAGCTGCCACTTGGAAATAAACCTAATGATTTGGTTCAGCTTAACAAGCAGTGTGGCTAACTGCATGAGTCAGGGCTGTGGACAGCCAAACGATCGATGGGGAGGCTGCGGTGTGGTGATTGCAGCCTCACAGCCCGTGACGGAATGGAGCAGAGCCAGCACACGGCTCATTTATCCGGATTCCCGCTGCTCTTTCTAGCGCCAGAACTGGATGAAAGTTTTGGGGAGTAAAATGAACATTCTGACATGACAAAGCTGCTGGATTCTTTATGTTTAGTTTCTCGGTCCTATTTAATCCACTCCAATGTAACACCTTAATAAATTCTAACTATGCAGTGAGGGCATCGCAAGGACCAGTGATTTGTAACAGAATCAGTCAAAATAACCCAGGCTCCCACCAGACATTTAATGATTACTTCGTGTTTTCAGGCGACCATTCTGCTCACTTGTCTTCCCTGTTAGCTCCCTTCCCATTCCTAGCCAGAGGTTAAATACCGTTCTTTCTCTTCTCAACCCAGCTTCTGTCTGAGTCTTGGTCTTTTTTCTCCAACCTCTTCACCGAACCTTCATCTTATTATTGCCCCCACTGCTGCTACTTTGTTTATCCTTTTTAGCAGGCTGATTGTCCTAATTATGGGCCCTAATACTGCCTGCAGGCTCTAGCTTAGTACTTCCACAATTTGGAATTACGTTGTAGTCATCTTTGAAATACTGTGAAAGTAGAGACTTTCTGATAGTGTCCTTAGAGATCCTGATTCAGTAGGTCATGGTGGAGCTGGGAAATCTGTGTATTTTAAACTAATTCCCGGGCACCTGGGTGGCTCAGTTGGTTAAGCGACTGCCTTCGGCTCAGGTCATGATCCTGGAGTCCTGGGATCGAGTCCCGCATCGAGCTCCCTGCTCAGCAGGGGGTCTGCTTCTCCCTCTGACCCTCCCCCTCTCATGTGCTCTCTCTCTCTCTCTCATTCTCACTCTCTCAAAATAAATAATAAATAAGTCTTTTAAACTAATTCCCATCTTACCTATGACCCTACCAAACAATCTGCAAATTCTCACTTGCCTTATGTCTTGAGCCTAATAGAATAAGTACATACACATTCACACATATATACCTACTATGTATGTATGTGTATACATGTACTAAGTATGTATATATAGTATACTATGCATGTTAGTATATTAATATATAGTGTATATATAGTCTATATATAGTCTATATATATTAATATATAATATATATATATCCATAAAATTTCCCCCAGCCCTAACATAGCCCCAGTCAATCCTCAATCCCTAGACAGATATAAAGTTATTTTTTCTACAAATTACTCTCTTCTTGAAAAGAGTGATGCTTTGGGGTTCTAGGGGTGAGCACATGAGCTCATGATGGAAGCCCAGACCCAGCATTTTCCCCTTGTTGTCATCATGATGAGAAACGTTCAGGCTAGCCAGAATCTTAAATAATCTGCAGGACACCAGTTATTCACTTCACTTGAAGAATGTGAATCCTTCTATCTTTATCTTTAGCCTGTGTTTTTTACTAGTTCCCTTCCTGCAAATTGGATTCCGACTTCCTTATCCCACCTCACTCCAAAATGTGAACTCACAGAGCCCTAGTTCCCAGGCATTAGACAACAACCTGGATACACACACCTGATTGCATAACCCACAATTGAATTGCCCCAGAAACATTCTGAGACTACCAGATCCCTAAATATTGTCTCAGGCCCTGTCAGTAGGTAAACAATGTAATAACTTAACATTCTTTGAGGAAAGACAACATAATCCAGACTCCCTATGCAAACTAAACATAATGTCCACCATGCAATGAAACTATTAGATTGGTAAAATAAATAAATAACCAGTTAGAAAAGGTGACCCATAGCCAAAAGAAAGGGCAGACAACAAAAACGGAACCCAAAACAGTTTAGATGTTGGAATTAGCAAACAAAAAATCCTTGACTTCAAGGATTTAAAGAAAAGATGCACAAAATAAGTACACGTGTGGACTATCAGTACAGAAATGGGAACTAAAACAAAAAGTCAACTGGAATTCTAAAACTGAGACATAACATATTGAAAATAAAGAATTTGGTGGAAGAACTTAACTGCATATTGGACATTGAAGAATAAAAATGTCAATAAACACACAGAATAATATAAATTACCTAATAAAAGAACAGGGAAAATAGTAGGTTGGAAAAAGTGAACAAAGCTTGAGTAAACATTGACACAACATCAAGCAGTCCACATATATGTACTGTGAGTCCCGAAAGATAAAAGACAGGTAATACAGTAGGAAAAAAAATAATAAACAATGGATGAAATTTTATGTGGAGACAATGTTAACTGTTAGCAGACTGTGTGATTAATTAGGAAGACATTTTTTAGTGCTTAAAGCAACCTATAAAGGTAATACAAATGTAATTACATTACTCAAAAATGTAGACAATAAAAATAAATATTCGACTATACTTGATTAAAATGAAAATCAAATAGTAGAAATAGAAACCCAAACTGCAAAACTTAATCACAACTATATCAATAATTACACTAAATGTAAGTGTAATAAACACTTCAACTAAGACAGCATTTTTCAACCAGGATTAAAAAAGTAAGACACAACTACTTTCTCTTTAAGTCATAGTCAATATAAATACAAAGACCTGAAGATGTTGATGGTGAAGGGATGAAACATTAGGTCGAATACACAGGAGAGACTTGCTTCCATAGCAGATAATAATTACATGTGGATTAAATGCTTATCTTGCCCTGTCTAACAAATCATAAAATACAAGACATAAAGGGAAAAAATGATTTCATATAATTTATCTGTATCTCAGGATAAAGCTCAAGAAGATTTATAGGAATAATAAAATTGTCATCCAAGGGAAAAATACACAACTTTTGACATCTGATCAAAGATTACCAGACATTCTAAGAAGCAGAAAAAATATGAATCATAGGAGTAGAATAATCAATCAATAGAGACTAACTCCGAACTGGCACAGAGGTAGGAATTAGTAAACAAGGACAATAAAAATACTTACTGTATGTATATCATGTATGTTCAAATTGTTAAGGAGAATCATTGATGAAATGAAAAAGGCCCGAATCAAACTTCAAGAATGAAAACCGCAATGACTGAAATAAAAATTACCACTGATGGAAATAATACCACATTGAATATCACAGAAAAAAGATTAGTGAACTATAAGACATAGAAGTTGAAACCACTCAAAATGAAATACAGAGAAATAGCTTGCTTGCTTGCTTTCTTTCTTTCTTTCTTTTTTTTCTTTCTTTCTTTCTTTTTTTTTTAAGAAAAGAGCATCAAGTGTTTAGGGGAAATCTCAAGCAGTCAAAAACATAGGTAATTAGAGTCCCAAAAGGAGAGGAGTGAAGGAAAGGGGCAAAATAAATATATGTATAAATGATAGGTGAAAAAGTTACAAATTAAATGAAAACTGTCAACTCACAGTTCAAAAAAATCTCAACAAAACTCAAGTATAATAAATCTGCAACTACATCAGAGCACAAGTACTATCAAATTGCTCAAACCAGTGAAAAAGAAATCTACAGCTAAAGGAAATAAATGACATATTACATACAGAAGAACAAAGATCAGGAAGGCAAAAGATTACATTTTTCAAAGGAAGCAACTCATGAGAAGACAACGGAGCAATATTTTTCAAGTTCTGAAAGAATAAAATGAAAACTGTCAGCGTAGAAATCTACCCAGTGAAAACCTATTTTCAAAACAAAGGCAAATAAATAAATTCTTTTACATAAAATATAAAAGCTGAAAGAATGGGGGCACCTTGGTGGCTCAGTCTGTTAAGCACCAGACTCTTGGTTTCAGCTTAGGTCCTGATCTCAGGATCTTGAGATCAAGCCCCAGGTGGGGCTCCACGCTCAGCACAGAGTCTGCTTGAGAGTCTCTCCCTCTGCCTCTACCCGCCCCCCCGGCATGTGTGCTCTCTCTCTCTCTCTCTCTCTCTCAAATAAACAAATAAATAAAATCTTTAAAAAATATCTGAAAGAATTGATCAACAGGTCTTTCAGATAGAAGAAAAATGACATTATGTGGAAATATGTATTTATACATATGAATAGGACACCTGAAATGACAATGACATGGATAAATATATAAGATTATTTTCTTTTTATTTAAGGATTTTAGAAAAGTCAGTTGACCACTTACACAAAAATTTAAAACACTGTATCATTAGATTTATAACAAATGTAAAAGCGAAACATATGGCAAAAATGGAGAAGAAAGTATAAGGTACTTAATCTACAAATAAAGTGGTATAACATCATGTGAAGGCAGATAGTGAGAAGATGAAGATTTACAGTATTAGTTCTTAAAAAAAAAGCAAACACTATTTCTTTTAAATGGTATAGCTGGTAAGCCAAAGAAAGAGAGAAAATCAAATTAAAAAATGTACTCATTATCCAAAATAAGGCAGAAAAAGATGGAAAAGGGGAACATAGAACAGGTGAGACAAATAAAAATCAAATAGTAAGATGACAGGCTTAAGGATAACCATATGTGTAATCACATTAAAGGTAAATTATCTAAATATTTCGATCAAAAGACAGAGATTATCATAGGAAGACAATCAAGATCAAGACCCAACTTTACACCACTTACAAGAAACTTACATTAAATAAAACGCATACATAAAATAGTCAAAGTAAAAAAAATGAAAAAGATATGTCATACTGTTCTCAGTAAAAATTATACTAGAGTGGTTAGTTCAATAACAGACAAAGTAGATTTCAAGTAGTAAGTGTTCCAGGAATAAATAGGCCATGTAATGATAAAGGAGCCAAACAACCAGGAGGACATTAAAACCCTTCATGTTTATGTTCCTAATAGCAACATTTCAAATACATACAAAAAAACTGATAGAAATTCAAAAAGAAAGAGATGAACTCACAATTATACTTAGAGATTTATTGAAATCTCTTTCAATAAATAACAGGAAAAGTAGACACGAAATCCATAAAGGTAAGAAAGATGTGACAAACACCATCAACTACTGAGAGCTAACTGACATTTATAAAATTCAGTATTTGAATTCAACACATCGTTTTCCAAATCACACATTCCATCTACCAAGATAGAGCATCTTCAGAACAAACAAACAAACAAAACCCAGTGACAATGAACTTTAAAGGATTCAGTAGAATTAATAATAGAAATCAACAATAGAAGATATTAGGACAACGACCGAGTACTTGGATATAAATAAAACTTCTAAACAACACATGAGTCAAAAAGAAATCAAAAGGGGGAGGCGGAGCAAGATGGCGGAGGAGCAGGAGACCTGGATTTCGTCTGGTCTCAGGAATTCAGCTGAATAGGAATCAAACCATTCTGAACACCTACTAACGCAACAGGAGATCGAAGATAAGAAGAGTAACAACTCTCGGAACAGAAAAGCGACCACTTACTGGAAGGTAGGACGTGCAGAGAAGTGAATCCGAGGCGATATTCGGGAGGATAGACGGCGGGGGAGGGGGCCTCCGTCGGCCGCTTCTGGCAAGTGCTAGAGCCGCGGAGCACAAAATCGGACCTTTTCGAAGTCGGCTCCGCAGAGGGATGTCGCTCTAGTGGCTAAGCGGGGGGTGGAACCCTCGCTGGACAGTGTGGTCTCAGGACCCTCGGGGTCACAGAAAGACCGGGGGAGCCTGAGTGCGGCAGAGCTCCCAGGGATCGGAGCGGGGAAGCCGGCTGCAGAGACGGAGCCGAGGCGCGGGCTCTCAGCTCGGGGTGGCCATAAACTGTGATCCGCAGCCCAGTCGGGCCACTGCGCCTCCAGCAGGGACCCAACAAGCGGCAGAGCCGGGGAGACTCCCCTTCCTTCCCCGGGAGGAGCGGCGCGGGAGCACACCGCAGGGATCTGCTGGGTTTGGAGACTCCGCACGGGGTCGGGTGCCGGAGATACAAACGCTCGGTCACAGGCCGGGTGAGCACGGAGTGCGGCCGGAGACCGGGGACACGGGAGGGACTGCTTTTCTCTGGGGGCGCACTGAGGAGCGGGGCCCCGAGTTCTCGGCTCCTCCGGGTGGAGATTGGGAGGCCACCATTTTCACCCTGGTCCTCCAAAGCTGTACCGAGAGCTTACAGGGAACAAAAGCTCCTGAGATCAAACCCGAGCAGCTTGCTTAGCCCGGACTGACAAGGGCGGGGCAATTCCGCCTCCGGCAAAGACATTTGGGAACCACGGCAACAGGCCCCTCCCCCAGAAGACCAGCACGAACAGCCAGCAAGCCAAGACCAAGTTTACCGATCAAGGAGAACGGGAGAACTCCAGCGCTAGGGGAATACTGCACATAGAATTCATGGCTTTTTTACCATAATTCATTAGTTTTTCACAGTTAATTTTTTTAACTGTTTTTTTTTAATTTTTCTTTTTCCCTTTTTCAAACAACATCTTATCAATCCCTTCTTTTAAAAAAAAACATTTTTTATTTTTCATTTTTAGAGTCATATTTTTATCCCTTCATAGTAGTTACCCTTATTTTTGGCATATATATATAAGTTGTTCTCTCTTTAAAATTTTGAGATAAAATTTCTTCTAACAGATCAAAATATACTCTAAATCACTAGTATATGGCTTTGTTCTAGTCTCCTGCCTGATCACATTCTCTCCCTTTTTTTTTTCTTTTTTCTTTTTCTTTTTAAATATTCTTCTTTCTTTTTAAAAACAACTTATCAATTCCTTTTATAAAATCTTTTATAATTTTCATCTTTACAGTCATCTGCCATCCCTTCATTGTCTCAACCCTTATTTTGTACATATATAAGTCTTTCTTCCTTTAAAATTTTAGCAGGCACTTTCTTCTAACAGACCAAAATATGCCCAGAAGCTAGTGTGTGGCACTGATCTATGCACTAGCCAGATCATATTTGATCATATTCTGTTTTTTTTTTGTTTTGTTCTGTTTTTGTTTGTTTTTATCTTTTTCTTTTTCTTTTTTTTTTTCTCTCTTCTTTCTTTCCCATTCTTGTCCCCTGGTTTCAGGTCTTTTCTGATTTCTGTAGAGTATATTTGCTGGAGACGTTGTTAACCTGTTAGTATTCTGTTCTCTCATTCATCTGTTCTCCTCTGGACAAAATGACAAGACGAAAAAAATCACCTCAGCAAAAAGAACAAGAGGTAGTACCGTCTGTGAGGGACCTACTCAATACTAACATTAGTATGATGTCGGACCTAGAGTTCAGAATCATGACTTTAAAGATACTAGCTGGGCTTGAAAAAAGTGTGGAAGTTATTAGAGAAACCCTTTCTGGAGGAATAAAAGAACTAAAATCTAACCAAGTCAAAATCAAAAAGGCTATTAATAAGGTGCAATTCAAAATGGGGCACGAACAGCTAGGATAAATGAGGCAGAAGAAATAATCAGCGATATAGAAGACGAAATGATGGAAAATAAAGAGGCTGAGAAAAAGTGAGAGAAACAACTACAGGATCACAAGGGCAGAATTCGAGAGATAAGCGATACGATAAGACGAAACAACATTAGAATAATTGGGATCCCAGAAGAAGAAGAAAGAGAGAGAGGGGCAGAAGGTATATTGGAGCAAATAATAGCAGAGAACTTCCCTAATGTGGGGAAGGAAAGAGGCATCAAAATCCAGGAGGCACAGAGAATCCCTCTCAAAATCAATAAAAATAGGTCAACACCCCGACATCTAATAGGAAAACTTACGAGTCTCAGAGACAAAGAGAAAATCCTGAAAGCAGCTCGGGAGAAGAGATATGTAACCTACAATGGTAGAAACATTAGACTGGCAACAGACCTATCCACAGAGACCTGGCAGGCCAAAAAGGACGGGCATGATATCTTCAGAGCACTAAACGAGAAAAATATGCAGCCAAGAATACTATATCCAGCTAGGCTGTCATTGAAAATAGAAGGAGAGGTAAAAAGCTTCCAGGACAAACAAAAACTAAAGGAATTTGCAAACACAAATTTAACATTTATCCCTGGGCTGCAAGGCTGGTTCACCATTCTGTATGTGGAAAACCCAAAAGACTCCACCCCAAAACTGCTAGAACTCATACAGGAATTCAGTCAAGTAGCAGGCTATAAAATCAATGCACAGAAATCAGTGGCATTCCTCTACACCAACAACAAGACAGAAGAGAGGCAAATCAAGGAGTCGATCCCATTTACAATTGTACCCAAAAGCATAAGATACCTAGGAATAAATTTAGCCAAAGAGGCAAAGGATCTGTACTCAGAAAACTATAAAATATTCATGAGAGAAATTGAAGAAGACACAAAGAAATGGAAAAACGTTCCATGCTCATGGATTGAAAGAACAAACATTGTGAAGATGTCAGTGCTACCTAGAGCAATCTACACATTCAATGCAATCCCCATCAAAATACCATCCACCTTTTTCAAAGAAATGGAACAAATAATCCTAAAATTTGTATGGAACCAGAAGAGACCCCGAATAGCCAGAGGAATCTTGAAAAAGAAAAGCAAAGCTGGCGGCATCACAATTCCGGACTTCCAGCTCTATTACAAAGCTGTCATCATCAAGACAGTATGGTACTGGCACAAAAACAGACACATAGATCAATAGATCAGAATCGAGAGCCCAGAAATGGACCCTCAACTCTATGGTCAACTCATCTTTGACAAAGCAGGCAAGAATGTCCAATGGAAAAAAGACAGTCTCTTCAACAAATGTTGTTGGGAAAATTGGACAGCCACATGCAGAAGAATGAAACTGGACCATTTCCTTACACCACACACAAAAATAGACTCCAAATGGTTGAAAGACCTAAACGTGAGACAGGAGTCCATCAAAATCCTAAAGGAGAACACAGGCAGCAACCTCTTCGACCTCAGCAGCAGCAACTTCTTCCTAGAAACATCGCCAAAGGCAAGGGAAGCCAGGGCAAAAATGAACTTTTGGGATTTCATCAAGATCAAAAGCTTTTGCACAGCCAAAGAAACAGTCCACAAAACCAAAAGACAACCGACAGAATGGGAGAAAATATTTGCAAATGACATATCAGATAAAGGGCTAGTATCCAAAATCTATAAAGAACTTATCAAACTCAACACCCAAAGAACAAATAATCCAATCAAGAAATGGGCAGAAGACATGAACAGACATTTTTCCGAAGAAGACATCCAAATGGCCAACGGACACATGAAAAAGTGCTCAACATCGCTCGGCATCAGGGAAATCCAAATCAAAACCTCAAGGAGATACCACCTCACACCAGTCAGAATGGCTAAAATTAACAAGTCGGGAAACGACAGATGTTGGCGGGGATGTGGAGAAAGGGGAATCCTCCTACACTGTTGGTGGGAATGCAAGCTGGTGCAACCACTCTGGAAAACAGTAGGGAGGTTCCTCAAACAGTTGAAAATAGAGCTACCATACGATCCAGCAATTGCACTACTGGGTATTTACCCCAAAGATACAAATGTAGGGATCCGAAGGGGCACGTGCACCCCAATGTTTATAGCAGCAATGTCCACAATAGCCAAACTGTGGAAAGAACCAAGATGTCCATCAACAGATGATGGATAAAGGGGAGGTGGTATATATACACAATGGAATATGATGCAGCCATCAAAAGGAATGAGATCTTGCCATTTGCAACGACATGGATGGAACTGGAGGGTGTTATGCGGGGTGAAATAAGTCAATCAGAGAAAGACATGTATCATATGACCTCACTGATATGAGAAATTCTTCATCTCAGGAAACAAACTGAGGGTTGCTGGAGTGGTGGGGGTGGTAGGGATTGGGTGGCTGGGTGATAGACATTGGGGAGGGTATGTGCTATGGTGAGCGCTGTGAATTGTGCAAGACTGATGAATCACGGATCTGTACCTCTGAAACAAATAATGCAACATGTGTTAAGAAAAAAAAAGAAGAAGATAGCAGGAGGGAAGAATGAAGGGGAGTAAGTTGGAGGGAGAGATGAATTATGAGAGACGATGGACTCTGAAAAACAAACTGAGGGTTCTAGAGGGGAAGGGGCTGGGGAGACGGGTTAGCCTGGTGATGGGTATTAAAGAGGGCACGTTCTGTGTGGAGCACTGGGTGTTATGCACAATGAATCATGGAACACTACATCAAAAACTAATGATGTAATGTATGGTGATTAACATAACAATTAAAAATTATTTTAAAAAGTAAAGAAATCAAAAGGGAAATAAAGTATTTTGAACTAAAGGTGTGAGAACACATTAGTATTTGTGAGATGCCAGTAAACAATATTTAGAGTTTCCTTCTACATTATATTTCCTGCTCTGATTTTCATATTAGTAAAGAAGGCGTCTTAAGTCAATAGCCTCCAAATCCACTTGTAAATTAAAAAAAGAAGAAGAAATGGGCACAAGCGTCCAACTCTTGATTTTGGCTCAGATCATGATCAGGTCATGAGATCAAGCCCATGCATTGGCTCTGTGCTCAGCACCATATCTTCTTGGGATTCTTTCCCCCTCCCTCTGTCCCTCCTCCCACTTGGGTTCACACACTCTCTCTCAAATAAATAAATGAAATCTTAAAAAAAAAGAAACACAAAATAAATTGAGGAAAGAAAATAATATAGATCAGAGAGGAAGTCAATGAAATAGAAAACAGAAAACAACAAAGTCAATAAAACCAAAACCTAAAATAATAAAGTACCAGTCAGTCAATTTAAGGAAAAAAAAAAAAATCTCAAACTACCAATATCCAGAATGAAAGAGGTAATAGGACCACAGATTCTATTGTTATTAAATTGATCATTTGTATGTGTTATTAACTTTGTGCCACTAAATTAGATAACTTAGATGAAATTGACAGATTTCTTGGAAGACACATGCTCACTCTATAGATCTATTTAAGGAAATTGTATTTGTAGGTAAAAACTCCACAAAAACAAAAAGAAAACTATAGCTTGAGATGCATTCACTGATGAATTATATAAAACTTTTAGGAAGAAATAATACCAATTCTACCAGAAACTCTTCCATAAAATTAAAAAAATAGGAAATAATTTCCAACTCATTCTAGGAGGCCAGCATTATAGATAACCAAAAGAAGGCAAAGATATTAAAAGAAAAGAAAGCCACAGACCAAAATCCCTTACGATTACAGAAGCAAAAGCTCTGAATATAATTTAGTAATATCCAACAACACATAGAAAAGGATAACACATCGTTGCCAAGTTCACGTGATTGTTTCTTACAGCACACGGACCTATCTCAGAGCAAAAGTGTAATTAAAAACAAATCCCCTCTTACGCTATGCACAAAAAATAAACTCAAAATAGATTGAAAACCTAAATGTGAGATCTGAAACCATAAAATTCTTAGAAGAAAACATAGGCAGTAATTTCTTTGACATCAATAATGGAAACAACTTTCCAGATATATCTCCTTTTTCAAAGGAAACAAAAGCAAAATTAAACTATTGGGACTACACCAAATAAAAGTCTTTTGCACAGCAAAGGAAGTCATCAACAAAACCAAAAGGCAATCTACAGAATGGGAGAAGGTATTTGCAAAGGGTACATGTGACAAAGGTTAATATCCAAAATATATAAAGAACTTGTACAACTCAACACCCCCCCAAAATAATCCAATTTAAAAATGGACAGAGGACGTGAATAAACATTTTTCCAAAGACATACACATGACCAGCGGAGACATGAAAAGATGCTCAACATCACCAATCATCAGGGAAATAAAGATTAAAACAACAATGAGATACCACCTTACACTTGTCAGAATGGTTAAAATAAAAAATACACGAAATAACAAGTGTTGGCAAGGATGTAAAGAAAAACTTCCTCCTACACTGTTGGTGGGAATGCAAACTGGTGCAGTCACTGTGGAAAATGGTATGAGGGTCCCTCAAAAAAATGAAAAATAGAACTACCCTATGATCCAGTAATTCCACTTCTGGTTTTTACCCAAAATAAAATGAAATCACTAATTCAAAAAGATATATGCACCCCTATGTCTGCGGCAGCATTATTTACAATAGCCAAGATATGGAAACAGCCCGTGTCCACCTATAGATGAATGGATGAAGAAGATGTGATAAATCTATCACTGACATGTATACCGTGGGACGTTACTGACCCATAAAAAGGGATGAGATCTTACCATTCACAACAACATGGATGGACCTAAGGCTAAGTGAAATAAATCAGTCAGAGAAAGACAAATACCACATTGTTTCAATCATACGTGAAATTTAAGGAAGAAAACAGAATGACCATAAGAAAAAAAATAGACAAACAAAAAAACTGTTAAATACAGAGAACAAACTGGTGGTTGCCAGAGGGAAATTGGGGAGGGGGGTGAAATAGATAAAGGGGATTAAGAATGCACTTATTGTGATAAACACTGAGAAATGTTATAGCATGGCTGAATCATTATATTTTATATCTGAAATGAATGTAACGCTCTATGGTAATTATACATCCCAGCAGACATCTTTTTGGTAAAATTTGACGAGCTGATTCAAAAGTTTGTATAGAAATGTAGAAGGTGTAGAAAAGCCAGATCTCTGAAAAAGAAAAGTAAGTAGATTTTAGGGCTTATAATAAAGCTAAAGTAATCAGAACAGTGTGGGTAGGGCTAAAGGTAAGCAAATAGATCAATGGACCAGCACTAAAAGTCCAGAACTAGTTCTGTATGTTATATATGGACGACTGATCTTTGATAAATATGCAATGCCAATCCAGTGGAGAACAAATAGTATCTTTCCACAACTGCTGCTGGAAATTTGGATATCCATTTGCAAAAAAAAACTTGAGTTTATAACTCATACCACACACAAAAATTAACTCAAAATGTATCATAAACCTAAACATGAAACCTAAAACAATAAGACTTTTAGAAGAAAATATGGGAGAAAATTTTTGTGAGCCTTCCTGAAACAAACATTTCTTAGGTTAAAAACCAGAGACATGACTCACAAAATTATTGACAAATTAACTTTCTTCACAATAAAGAACTTGTCAGGAATATGAAAATAAAGGCCACAGACTGTGAAGATAATCTTTGGAAAGTTACATATGATAAGAGGCTTGTATCTATAATAAATATATGTCAGATATATCTGATAAAAGGCTTATAGCCTTCAAAATTTCATAATATAAAGAAGGGAGAGAGATAAATCAGTGGAAGTATTTTAGGGCAGTGAAAGTATTCTGTCTGATTATAATGGCAGGTACCTGTCATTATACATTTGTCCAAAACCCACAGAATGGACAACACCAAGAGTGAAGTCTAACATAAACTATGGACTTTGGGTGATAAGGATATAGCATTATAGGTTCATTAATTGTAACAAATGTACCACTCTTCTGGTGGCTATTAATAACACAAGAAGCTCTGTATGTTGGGGGTGGGGAAGGGAGTACATGGGAAATCTCTGTCCTTTCTTCTCACTTATTTTTCCTGTGAACCTAAAACTGCCCTAAGAAAATAAGGTCTTAAAAAACCTTAATAATAAACAAATAAAAATAAATCACAAGATAGGAAAACATGTGAACAAATATTTCATTGAAGAAAATATATGCATGGCAAATAATCACATGAAAAGATACTTAACCTCATTAGTCATTGGGAAAATGCAAATTAAAACCACACTGAGATGCCATTATACATCTGCCAAAACAGCTAAAAATAAGAACTGACTATTGGAAAGAATGTGAATGAATTTGTGGGACATTAGCATTGGTGGTACTACTCATAGATACTGCTAGTAGGATAGTAAAATGGCAGAAACACTTTGGAAAACATTCTGAAATTTCTTTAAAAATGGCATGTACACATACCATGTGTTGCAGCCATTTGCTTACAGGTAATTACCCAAGGAAAAGAGAATAAATGTCCATATAAACTTTTGCACACGAATGTTCACAGAAGCTTTATCTCTGATGGTCCCTTGCAACTTATAAATAAATAAATATACAAATGACATACATACATAGATAAAACAATAACTATCCATCAACAGGTGAATAGTTAAACAAACTAGGTATATCTACAAAATGGAACACATGAGCATATTAACACAAAATAATAAGTTCTATACATAGCAACAATCATGAAATTCTTTTTTTTTTTTAAGATTATTTATTTGAGAGAGAAAGAGAGACAGACAGGGGAGACAGGGGCAAAGAGAGAGAGAGAGAATCTCCAGCAGACTCCACACTGTTCGTGGGGCCTGATGTGGGGTTTGATCTCATGACCCTGAGGTCACAACCCAAACTGAAACCAAGAGTCTGATGCCCAACTGACTGAGCCACCCCAGCTCCCCACACAGTCATGAATCTTAAAATAAATGTCAACATGAGCCAGACTCTCTTCTCCAAAACAAACAAACAAAAAACTGCCATTCAATTTGTATAAGACTCTGCAAAGTGCAAAATATTTTACAGTGAAAGGAAGCATGTGGTCGGTGGTTTTGGAAAGGAAGACTCAAGAAGGAGGATCCCTTAATCTGCCACTACCTTAAGAGGTATGAGCAGATTATTGGGGTGAAGGACGTATTCCATATCCTGATTGTGATGGTGGCTTCAGGAGTATATACATATACCAAAATTTATTAGATTATATACTTTAAATATGTGCAGTTTGGGTAACTATATCTTAACAAAGCTGTTAAAAATGGAAAAATACTATTTGCAATTCCTCCATCAAATAAGGAGTAATACATGAAACAAAATTCACACAGGACATTTATACTGAAAAAAAATTGTTACACGGAGAAACAAATGGAGATGCAACATATTCATTGATTTGAGACTTAACACTATTAAAATTTTAATTCTCCTTTAGTTAATATATAGATAGATTCAATGCAATTCCAATGACACAGAAGTTTTTTGAAAAGTTTGACGAGCTGACTCTAAAATTTCTATGAAATGTAAAGACAGTGTATCCAGAGTATTGAGAAAGAGGAACAAGGTTGGAGAACGTGGGGACGCCTGGGTGGCTCAGTTGGTTAAGCCTCTGCCTTTGGCTCAGGTCATGACGTCAAGGTGCTGGGATCGAGCCCCAGGTCAGGCTCCCTGCTCAGCAGTTTTTAATACCGGCGTACATGGAGTCTTTGATAACTATTACTAGAATGAATAAAGGATTGACTGAGTCTGTAATTCCAATATTTTGAATATTGAAAAAAGTTTTTACATATTAATATCCTAACTCTATTCATTTCCAAGTTCTGTTGCACCTTACCAAGTAAATATTATCAATTTTTCTTCACTGTATAAGTGAGGATTATCAATTATAGAGCTTCAGTATCAATCCCGTGCCATTAATTATACTTCAAATCTTGGATCACAGTTGTAAAGGCAGACTTAAAATGAATATAAATAGTATTTTGATAGAGAAGTTCCAATCAAAATTATGACTCTGCTCTTAATCACTTACAATTTAAGTAACTAAATGCAGGTATTCACAAGCTGAAATCATGACCTCACCCCGAGGGAAAAGGAATAGAAGCAAACGCTTCACACAGACGCTATGGCTCCATCAGCAAACACCAAGTACTAGGCAGAGCCTTTGGAAGTCCTGTTGATTGGTTAGTTCCTTTCTCTGTGTAGAGCTCAACACCTGCCATACAAATCCTTCTACCCAGTATTGACAGGAACGTGTCAATTACTGTTCATATTTGGTGAATTCCCTTACCCGCCTGCGAATAGTAAAACAGCACTTATGAAGGTGAGTCTTCCCACCAAAAAGCCTTAATGGGAGTTAATATATAACTGACCATTGGGTAAAGCCCACTTTTAGAATAAAATGAACTTTTGCATTATTGTTTCAGTATAATACACTGATTGAAAACAAACTCTTTGTATAAATGAAGAAACATAATGATTTTGAGAAAAGATCCTCTTCAACTCAGTCTCACTCAGATATGGCATGATCCTTGTTTTGGACAAAGTATAAGTCAGGATCACCACACCAAAGAGCCTTGTCTTTGCTAGCTAGGTGTTTACTAATTAAAGTAACAATTGGTAACTATAATTTAGTAAACAATAAGAAAATTTAATATCCTTTGACCGTAGTTCATCACGTGTCAAGATTCCTTTTCCATGAAGCATCCTACAGGATGTATTAAACTTGATTTCTGGCTGACACCCAAGTAAGAAATCATAACATGATTAGTGGATAGACATGCTGGATGGCAGGGGATGGCCACATTGGGAATGAGGAGACGTTGCCACTCCCTATCATCCGCCATCTTACCGTAGGTAACATACCTACCCCTAATTTTCTAGGAAGTCAAGAGAATGCATTTAGAGTCAATGCAGACACCTAAAGAGGAGCAAGTTCAAGCTCCCACACCAAGCTTATCTGACCCAGACATGGGGACACTTAGCGGTTCAGAAGTAAAGTTGAGATGCTGCTCTTTTCTCTCCAGTAGAAAGGAAGCTGGTAAAACTAAGATATCACATAATCAATCATAGCAGATTGATCATTCCAAACCTGCCTGTATAAAAGTTTGTA